>NC_092138.1:43897852-44582227 GCF_043159975.1 Macaca nemestrina
AAAAGTTAGCTTTACAAACATGGGAATTTTAATTTAAAAAAAATTCTTAACAAAACTATACAGTGTACAAATTACTGTCTACAAGGTAGGCGGTTCATTAAGAAGACCTTTCGCTCTTCTCGCTACTTGCAGCTTCACAGATTCATTCACATATTTTTTAATGGAGCTGCCCACCCGAACATTACCCGATAACTATATTGCTATAATTAAGATTTTTGCCATGTCTTTATGTACAGTCTCCTTCACTGCCTTTTATTTTTTTCCTTAGACAAGCCTCAAATGCTCACGTCACTCCAGGGGAAACACACTTCAGAGGCACTGTGAGCGGTGGGTGGCAGAGCGGCACACAGAGGCTGAACAGTGCCACGGAACTGATGGTTGGAGACACCACCCCCTACTCATGCCCTTGGGTGACCTTCACCATCCTGAAGCTCTGCAGTTCTGGGTAAGGGAGGGGCGTGCAAGACCTGCAAAAGCGGGGCCCTTCGTCAGAGTATACTTCCTGGTACACGAGGAGGAGGCCAAAAAGTTGATTTGAGATTTTATATATATAGTAGTACTTTTAATAGTTCTATCTCAAAAAAGGAAAGAAGGAAAAATCGATTTGAAATAAAAAAGCAACACCTGAACTAGGCCTTTGTATTCAAGAGGCAGGCAGGAATACCCACAGTGTGTAACTTGGTTAGCTAGAACTGCTCATTCACTGGCAAAAAAGAGAGCGAGTCTGCCTTTAAAAAATACTGTGTGTCCTGTGAGGTTCATTTGTTCACCTAATAGGTCAAAGATACATGAAGAGCTTGGCTGAGATGATCTGTTTGCTACCAGGGCAAGTATCACGGAAAGGATTGGACTTACTTTGGAACTTGCACTGCTAGGATCCCGCTGTGCTGTTCAGCATTTGGGCTATCAAACTGAATGGGCTAATCAAATACAATTCTCCAGCCCATAAGCATTGTTCTAAAGTATTCATTATTAAATGATATGCTGTGAGAACAATTGACAGTTTATTTTATTAGGCCATGGCCTAGGGGAAGGGGGCCAGGGGACTCCTTAAGACAGCCTACCATGTGTCGCTAATTCTGAAAGATTTTCCTTCTAGTAATGAATACACTCAGTGGGACTGGGGGGTGAGGGAAGGGCAAAATAAAACCAGCCTCCATTCAGCCTCTAGCCCTCAGGGGAAACGAAATCAAATATATAGTTAAGGTACCATTCCTTAAAAAAAATCCCATCAGCATCTAATGGGTTTAATTCATCCACAGGAAGATTAATTGCTTAAAATTCTATATTTCCCTTCTGCTCCGGTTCTCAGTTTTAAAAGGGCAGGTAAAATGAAAACAGGATTTACTTTTTTCTTCCTTAAAAATTGAACCTTGATTTTAATCTATCAGTCCAAATACATTCAACAATAGCAACCCTCTGTTCAATCTTCTGGATATTAAAAAAAATCCAAGTGCACTGCCATCCATTTGAAGTAGTAAGTCACAGGTAAATCATATCCTATCATTAATGAAATGAAATGGGGACGAAAAGTGGTGGAGAAGGAATACAGGAGACTCCCTCCAACAGGTCTAATGTGTTTTCTAGGAGAAAGAATATTCATGTGTTAAACCCTCAAAAGTGTTAAACATCCAACATACCCTATGTGGACATTTCAACAAATATTTTTGCCAAATATGAGACAGGCTCACTCTCCACTGTGGATCTGGAACTTTCAAAAAAAACTATCACCAAGCCAAGTCTGCCTTTTTAAGCCAAGTCTGCCTCCAGGAGAATTTGTTGTGTTTGCTTGTTCTTACTATAGTGTTGTTATGAAAACCAGTAATGAGTTCAGCTTGCACCCCAGGTGGGAAGTTAGAGAGGGGAACCTGTGTAAGTTGAAGTTTGTCACAGTAGGCAGAACAGTCGCTTTGCAGCCCAGGCCCATCTCAGGGTGCACTGCTTCACAGCTACACTGTAAAGTGTTAAAAATCCTCCCACCCACCCCAGAATATATATATATGTATATTAAAAAAAATCCCCTGTCCATCTCTCAGTACACAAAAGGACCTCATCACACTGCAAAAATAGCAGTACCCACTTTGGTCAATTAAAACAAACAAACAAACAAAAAAGCATACATTATTTTTTTTTTTTTAAATCTGTGTACTTACCTATAATAACCAATACAGCTAAAAGCACTACCTACATAGGCAAAACTTGGTATTGCATAATTCATATAAATTTGAAACCCCTCCCCCCCAAATATTAATTGGAAGATGAAAAACATGAAAGGTTAATAGAAAAAAACACCAAAATACTGAAAATATTGCTGGTCGATTACAATTTTTAAGCGGCAACTATACACAGCCATGATATGCTTTATAAATGTGAGATAAAGGTATAACTGTCTAAAAAATCCATGATGTCACACATTTTTCTTCGTCTGGAGTACAAAATATTTTGTCATAAAAATGGTAAAGATTTAAAATGATAATAAATGCAGCAAAACAAGTGTAGTGATGTCACTTTGTTGTTTTTTTTTTTTGTTTTTTTTTGTTTTTTGTTTTTTAGATTTCAAGGCAAGGCACGTAATGTGGACATTATATCTTCGTGCAAATTAGGATTACTGGAAAGAGTATTTTTAATTAAAATTTTAAGAGACATAGAGGCAAAATGTGTCTGCCCATGCACACTATGGATCTGTCAATACAAGAAATTTGTTGAACAAGGCTAATGTCTGAAAGCACCATGCAAGTTTTCAGCACCCTGATTCCATTTGTTTTCTCAAGAGTGCGTTTTTATATCCTACACCCTGGCGTTCCCAGTTTGTAAACTGTAAGCTTTACCCTCGTGACATGGATTTGCCTGCCTCTTTGTCTCTATAATGCAGATTTTATAGAACCTTTTGTACACCCTATGGGTTCTTGATGCAACCAGTAATTTTAAATAAATAAATTCTACCTCCAAGGAGGCTGCAGCTAAACCAACATAAGTGCTGTGTTTTCATTAATTTTATTTTTCTCAAGCACATGATTTGTCTTGATTTAATGCCTTTTTAATGCCCTCAAAAACTGAGGGGAAAATAAATTCGTTCAAAATTATTTTAAATTATTTTTAATCCCCTCAATTTAGAGTCCAAGGGCTGAAGGACTTATAATCATGATTCCCCTTTAGATATAAATTTATAAATTGCACTTGCCTCTGTTAAGTGTTTCTTTTGTGGGGAAAATATTATATTAATTTTTACTGTTGCATGCAGAGATAACACTTCACCTACATAGAGGCATTTCTTCCATAGAGCCTTTGTGTTCAAACTGTTTTTTTCCTTTTTTCTTTTTTTCCTTTTTTTTTTCATTTTTTGTTTTTTTAAGATTTCAAACTGGGTTACACACTGGAAAAGGCTGGGTTAAGGGCCAAAATTTAATAAATCTGTACTGATAACTAAAGGCTACAGAGATTTCATATATGTTTTTTAACTTTTAGAAATCAGAGTGCTTATAAAATGGCTGGCTCATGGCTCTGTCACCCAGCACCTCTGACGCCGCCTCCTAGCCTTCGTTGGTGAGATAACCAGGAATAGTGATTCCATGCGTAAACAACAAGAATACTAAACCAATAAAACTAGCTTATCATGCAAATATTAAGGCATCTAGAAAGTCAGTTAAAATATATTGTCATAGAGACAGAACATCTATTTCCCAGCGGACTTCATGTAACAAAGGCTACGTTGCAGGGGCTGCGATCTACCATCAGTGAAATATCATCGACCCTTTTTATGTCATTACAGTTTCAACCTTAAGGGAATTAGTGATTGTAAGTGCTGCAATTGCTGGTCTATTATCTTCTTTCTTCAGTTTCTTTCCTTTCACCCTTTGTTTTGTCCAGTCTTCCTCTTTTCCTTTTTTTAAAAAAAAAAAAAAAAATTTCTTAAACTATTGTTGTGTTTCTTTTTCCCTCAGTTGCTTGTTTCTGCTTGAAGGAAAGGTTCTCCAATTATGTTCAAACCGTAATTTTGGACATTTGCCGGTAAGATGGGTGTCCTATTTGACACTTGGAAAGGAACCAAGCTAGCCCAGGTACCAGGACTGTTGAGAGGAGAGGGGCAGCAGGGAGGGAAGAAAAAAAGAAAAAAAACACAATGTTAAAATCTACAACAATATGAGCAATATAAGTTCCAGATGCATCAAATTATTACTATCACTATTTTCAAAATTACAGTCTAATATGAGATAAATGTGCCAAATTATACATGTTATACCTATCTATACTCTATAGTCTATTTTTTAAATGAAAATTAAGACAAAAGTGAGGCAGAAAAATCCAGAGTAAGATATATAAACAATTATTTAATTCTAATTGATTGAGGATATTCTAAAATATTATATATTTATCAATATAAATGCAATATGATTCATTTTTGTACAGGAAAAAAAAGAAAAAGAAAAGCAGCAATCTGTTGATACCAATACATGTTGCCAGTTATATTCTGATCTTGTTTTACCTTTAATTCACAAGCAATTCAGTGGTCAGATGGGTTTCAATTTCTTACCTGCCTATTGGGTTGAATAAAATTGAAACGTACAGTGAAAGATATTTCTTCTCTCCTTACAACAGGAAAAAAAACTACATGTTTAAGGTAGGCCCATGCATAATATGCAATTTGAAATGCCCAATTATCAAACATATTTTAATCAGAGTTTTTTAGTAAAGACCGAACAAATAAGAATCCTAGAACCAAAATGGAACACAGCTTTTCTTGTTCTCTACAGAATACCCATTGTGAGGAAAAACATTTACAGGAGGCCACAAGGGTCTCTGCTTGTGCTGATTAGTTCTATAGCTCTCCAGTGGTTTTCTTATCCTAACCCTCTTTAACTTACTTTCAGAGAGAACCAGAGTTTTTCCTTCCAATGCATGTTTCCCTACACTGGCTTGCAGCAGAAGCCTGAGCACTCCCTGCTCCTCCCCATCAGTAATGATACCACATTTGAGCTGCTCTGCACATGGGGAGTTTGGAGGGATAGGTGTCGGGTTGAGGGGTGGGGGTGTTGGAGGCAGTAAATGATAACATTCCTGCCTTCCTCTCATCAGTTCAACTTTCGCCTATGCTGAATTACAGGCTGTTTAAAAAAAAAAAAAAAAAAGGCTGGAAAACAATTCTCTAATTGCTACTGGCATGGTCTCCCTTTAAGAAGTATCATATGGAGGATAAAAAAACATCAGATCTAGGTATCATGAAACAACTCTACAGCACACATTTTGGGTACACTTAATCTAATGTATTGCTTGTTCCAACACTCAACTCCAAATGAACGTCAGTTAAGTAACAGCTGCATAAATAATCATGAACCAAGAAAACATCAAACTGACAATTCCGTACTCATATTAGTCATGGCCTAGCATGGAAACATACTTTCAATGTTTTACATTTTATTGAGTATCCCTTGCTTTACTTTTGAAACCATGAAGTGAGATGGGCACTATTGTTGTAGCTATCAATCTAGATATGCTCATTTGTTCATACTTTAATTCCAAAAATACAAAAACCTTTACGGAATATCAACCTAAAGGAACAATTCTGAATTTTTTTAAAAACTTGATACATACTGTTTTTACTCTGGTGATAACCTCTATACAAAATGTTGCTTGTTGCTACACATATGTACGTATTTCTGAGTTAACACTTCAAAAAAACATCACAATCACCATTTGTGCTCAAGGGATTTTATAATTAGACTACAAACTCCAAGAAAGCAAAGTCCATCTCTAGTAAAATATCTAGCACATGGAAGATGCTCAATACATTTTTCAGACAAACAAATCAATTAATTGTTTCAAATCACACCCAGCTATATATTTTTAAGAGGTGTCACCCAAGATTACATATAGTCATGAATATGTTGTGATTTGGTCCCCAATAAAGAGAAAATAGGTATCTCTGAATTTAAAATTAGATCTACTTAGCATTAACAAAAATTGATTAAGCAGGAATAATCACATTCAAACTAAAAAGATATGTCCTCACAATCTGATGAAAAACTTAACTCTTAAGAATACTTGTTATTGAAACTTTTACTAAGCAGCTTAACTGTTTTCACATATTTCTCTTCCCACACACATCATCAACAATTATTTTTGTGCTTTGCACCACTGATTGGGAACAATGTTACATAATGAATCATGAAACTTATTTTACCCTCAACTGTGTTTCCACTGCACTTTGTACATGGTCCTGTTACAGCATTTATTACTTCATAAATATCTCTATCTGGGATTATCTTACTAACTGAAAGGTGAACTTCACAGAGAAAATGACCTAGTCACATCTATCTTTATAGAGTCTGAGCATAGCTGGTGCTATTTCTTAACAAATAAAATAAATTACAAAAACGGGTATACATTATTTTTAACCTGAAGTAAAAAGCATGTACCAAAAGCAAAAGGACTAGGCAAAACAGATAATCCTTGACGGTAAAATACAATGTCAACAAGCAGCAAATTGCTTTGCAAAATTAACAAGAGTGCCAAATTAAGTGAGCTCAAGAAAGTCATTTGGAGATTGTATGCTTTAGGGATATAAAGTATATTTTAATGATTGAAAATAGATGTGGCTCCTTACATGGACAAGTCTACCAACTAATGGCAGAAAATTCAGGGTTTATTTTGCAATAACTCTCTTACTCAGTTCTTTAGAAGAGACATATGTCATTCTTTGGAAAATGTTCAATAAAAATAAATTGATGCTAGTCACTAACAGGACTCTTGCTGCAGAATGCCTACCAAATTTAATTTAAATGTTTATTTAAATCTTTCAAACAGCCCATCCTACATTATGACCATATCAAAATTGCAGAGTGCAATATATTTGTCAATACTGTTTATGAACCTTTGGGGGGAAATAAATCTCAAACATTAACACTATGCAGACCCCATATACGAGTTTTACAAGTCTCTTATTGCCAATTTGTAGGTTAAGTTCAGAACTATAAGGGACAGACATTTTTTAGAGCTATTTTTGGTAGTCCTGTTGAAAAAAAAAAACTTGATAAAACTAATTCAATGACTGAGATAACAATGTAAATAAATATATTTAATCAAAGTAATATAGATTACTTAATTTCAAAAGTACAATGTCTAAAATTGCATACTTATTCAGGTAAAAATGTAATAGTGCTTTTTATACATCTAACTCTCTATATAAAAATCAATAATCACATGTATAGATAAAATAAACACACAAAAACAAATCAGTTACACGTAAAATGCTTAATAGTTTTAATTCACACTGAGAATTACTATATGGATAATCTTATGTTCATTCCAACTATCTGCATTCCAATAAGAGACATGAGAATATAACTGAAAGGATTTCAAAATATTCAAGCTCAAATTCAGCTACTTCAGCAATGTATCTTTGTAAGTGTGCATTTGCTTTGTTTTTATCAAATTTCTCATTGCTGAATCACATTTGTTTGGGCAAACAGAAGATGAGCATAGCTGAAAGCTGAAAGCACATCTTTAGAAAATATAAACTAGATATAACCATTTAAAAAAGATATAATTACTTTGCAAAAAAATCAAGCAGAATTTGACACAAAAGAATTTGATAGTACCTTAACACAAAGTACGACTCATCCTAATGACTATTACTATGTATATAATGAAATAATTCATTATAAAATAAATACACAAGAGCTAAATCAAAATTCCAAAAATAAAATGTTTGATATCATGGATACTATTTTCTTGCTATTTTGACCAAATGTATGACATGGCTCCCCCCAAAAGGGAAGAAGCAAATGAATTATTTTTGACCTTAAGATGCATTACTGGTGATGGTCCAAGTTCATTTTTGTATTCATAAGACTACCTCTGAAGTACTGTATTTCTTCTAGGTAGCACTCTGCAAGAAAATCTAACTTTATGGCATTTATTTGTTGAAGCAAGTAACCAAATTATGTCATTGAAGAACAGCTAAAGGTAGTCAGGGAAGATACAGCAGTTGAGGTGGAAAGGAATATAGACTTCTTAAGCATGATTCAGGTTGAAGGAATAGCACAAAGGCAAAACTTCCAGACGATAGCCATGCTGAGGACTTACTATAATCACGGTACCATCTTTGGTGTTTTACATATGCTACGCCACTTGATTTTCTCAATGAGTTCATGAGATGGCCATCATTATCTCTGTTTCATATATGAGGAAACTGAGGCAAGTTTGCCCAAAGTCTCCCACTTAGCTCTCAGTTATGACTCAGATCTGTCTGATTTCCCTGACCATTTCACTATATTATATTGCCTCCACAGGAAGTCAGATGACTTAACATAAGAAAGAACTTTCGAACAGAGTGGTCTGAAGGCAAAATTAATTGGCTTCAGGAGACAGTGAACTTTTCATGCCCCACACAAGCTGGATTATAACCTAGCTAATGTTGCAGAAGAGACTAGTGCACAGAATATGTAGCTGGTTTAAGTGGCCAAGTGATCTGAAATTCTATGTATTCATCTCCTCTGAAACAAATCTAGTTGAAGTTCTACTAGGGTGAGTTCTACAGCATGAGGATTAAGGGGGGAGAAGATACCCACTTCTTCCTTTTAAAAAGATGCACTATTTCTATATGTCTTATCCTGGATACACTGGGTAAAATAGTTCATCTTTGCATCTACCTACAAAGAGTAAAGAGACGCTATACCTTTCAGTGAAAGAAAGGGAGAAATAGCTCTGGGCAGCCATACCAACATTTTATGGTTCTGTTTTTTTAAATTGTGCATTATGTGAGTGTGTCTTCTAGGCCAAAAGATTTCGGCCCTTACCTTTTAGCTCACTAACACCTATGAACCCCAGGGTGCCACATAAACATGTATGAAGCCGTTATATTGAGCCAAAAACTAAACAAAGTCAAAGACTTTACATCACCTATTAGTTGGAGGTGATTAAAACAATAAGAGCTATTTTCAGAATGGCAAAAATCATTTATTACTAGTCTGTGTGTATTTGATAATGGATGAGATAACATACTTGTTAAACAGTTTATAAAATGTCTAAGTATCCAATATGTGAATATTTTTCAGGGCAATAATAATATTGTCCATTTAGAATTTATGTACTGGTTTAATCATGAGAAAATACCATATTTACTTCAAAGATAGTAAGTACCCTTTCAAGAAGTTTAAAAAATATTACAGGAATAAAGCACAAAGAATTGTACATATTAATACATACCAGTAGCCACATTATTTACAGATGGCAATAAAAATGAGCAATGGCCCAGAAATCATGGGGAATAAATAAAATAAGTATTTTAATTTAAAAGAAGGATTTGCCTTTAGTTCCTTTGCAACAGTTTCTGATCTCCCCAAGATGGAAAGTTTTTTACTTCCTTGGCTAAACATTCTAATTTTATTGGCAAAATATTAACACACAAGTATTAGTATTTCTTGTAAAATGCACAATAAACAATTTTCCTTATTAATAGCAAAAAACCTGTCAGGAAAACTATGCTGTCCTGGGTTGTACATGGGTGCATTTGGACTGGTTGCTTACTTCAATATAACACAAAGGCCGCAGATTATATTTTGTGAAAAAAATGGTCACTCAGACCAGTAGAAAGAATAAATACTTAAATTGAATCTATTTATGTATTAGAACAAAGAAAATAGTACTTGATAAATATACTAGTTGCTAGCACTTATGTAATGTGTATTATTTGCCAGGTACTGTTCTACATGCTTGACCTACCTTAAAACTTTTAATCCTCATAACAAATCTATGAGAAAAGACCATTATTATCCTGATTTTACAGATGATGAAACTGAAGTTAGGAAGTTAAGTGTTGTGCCCAACTCATATTGCTACTAAATTGTAGAAGGCAGGACTTGAATTCGAGCAATGTCATTCTAGGATCTGTATTTCTACCCACTAAACTTCTCTCATCTCCCCTTCTTGTGAAGCATAGTTTACTTTTTTCACTGGACTAGAAGTTATATTACCACTGAATTATACAAGACTCTGTGAATTAAGGTTCATATCACAATGAAATTCCTGTGGAAGTATAACTCTTGAGCTCAAAATTCAGCGCAAATAACTGTGCTTTATTTCTCCAATTCCAGTTCCTTTTCAGCTGAACGCAGTATTTGCTTTTGTTTTACATATGTGCAGATGTGGCTGTATGTCTATAATTTGCTTGTTGAGTTCCACTTCAGATGAGGCTAGACTGGAAGTGAAATATACAAAGTACTTTACACCGGTCTTGGGTTTCTTCGATTTATTTTCCCCATTTTTAGGGATCATTATTGCCATCTGAATGACCCTATTTGCATGCAAGATGATTCCTAATGATTATTACTATTTGTAATAATCTGTATCAGAAAGCTCCCTGGCTAGCTCTTACCTGAACTGCAAAGTACTCTTGTGGGCTCTCTGGGAAATACCAAATATCATAAACTGCAGGTGGCTCATGGAATTATTCTAACTGCAAGCAATAGGACTTCACAGTAATGAAAGAGAAACGTATTTGTTTCTTAACTAAGTAGGTAAATAGCTTTCTTTATTGCTACTCCTTGGGGACCAACGGTTTTGAAAATAGCATATCAAAATGGTAGACCATCAAATCTCATTAATTTATATTCAATTGTTTCAGAAGTGTTTTGTTCTTAGGGCATAGTGGATTGAATGTTAACTTTACCATGCATGAGTGCTAGCATTCTCTAAGTAAAATAATAGCATCTACCATTGAAACGTTTTATCTAATAAAGAGCATAGGGCAAGAAAAGCCACTCCATATGGGAGCACTGCCACTAAGTATTAAATGTGTTTCTTATAATTACTGCACTCTTTGAGTAAAAAATTCTTACACAATCCTTGAAGACTTGAATATGGCAAACTACACTTAAATAAACACCTCCTTAAAATGTTCGGTTTAAACATAAATAAGAAAAAAGCTCTTCCTCAACAGGCCAAATTAAGGACTTTTAAAAAAATTGTGTCTGATCTTTTTCAAATTTTAGAACTGAAAATGAAAGATGAAAAATTATTATGATGACTAATTATAAATAAATTACAGTACACACATGCATACATATATAAGAACTTAGGTAGCTGTGGGAGGTTTTAGTCAATTAAAAAATATAGAATTATCAGGCTCAGAGTAATTATTTTATCTCCTCCCACAGACCACAGCACAGTGGAGAAGCCCACATGTTGATTTCCAGCCTCTTTCTGTCTGTATTCCTCTCTACCCTGGGCTCCTTTTCAATGCTATTGTTAAAAGTGGTACTGCTCCTCTTATTTGCATACGTGAAGATTTAACAGCAGACAAAATTCTCGACAAAAAATGGTGCTTCAAAATAGTGCCTTTCACTAGAGAAAATCACCCAAGGCATACTAAATCAAATAGAAATGTAAGTTTTCTACAAAGCAAAAAGAGACTCTTTTATAAATGATTTTCATTTAAAAGGAAAAATCAGCATTATTTGCACAATTTTACCTCTAAAAGATGAAACTTATTAGTATCAGAACGCTGAAGCATAAAATTACAAATGATGAAATAACTGAACACATTTTAATATTATGCTTGCTACTCTGTTCACATGGGCAAAAGAATCTTCCTGTGTGTGAAACAAAGTGAACAAGAGAGAATAATTGTAACTTTCTGCAATTTCTCAATATTTAAAATTTGCATTCTTCAATGACTTGACCTTAAGATTTTGCCTTTTCTTTTATCACTTATGTTTATTATTATATTTATTAATTCATAGGCTTTGTTATTTAACTAAAAAAAATCATCATATCCCTACTAACAGCGCTAGCAAAAATGAGAACCAAAAAGGTAAGCTAATAAATGGTGCACTGGCTGTCGAGGGAACTGATTTCTTATGGAAAAAATACACATGTAAATATGGCACTTTACATAAAATATATGCAAATAAAGTAGGTGTTTAACATACTTCCTTTCACTGCAAAGGGTTAATCAGCAAGGTTTACATTTGGGAATTTTCAGAATCATGCTCCTCCCTCTCCAGTAGCGCTGCCAAAAATCATCTGACAGGAAACGTAAGATTAAGTTTGTCCTACCTAAGCGAACAAAGAGTGCTCTGAACAGGCCACTGGTTTACTGCAGAGCGGGAACTTTTCTAATCCTGCTGGAATCTGCAGTCCTGCTCAGAAAATATCATGGAAAAAAGTTGTTTTCTTTCCTCTAACATCTTGTCTCAGGATCATCTCATTTTGGTCACACTGCAGATCCTGCTGCTTCTCCCATAAAGGTTAACTTAAAGCTCCAAACATAATCATGTGGAAAATGGACATTATTGATTCCTATGGTCCATTGTTCCCCCATCCTAAGTCCCTGAAGTTCAAGTTCAATCTGGAATTACATCATGTCTGGTTTCTCCTGGTTACCAGACGGCTTGAGACGTGACCACAGCTACAGAAAAAACAAACAGCCTTCTTCACGCTTCGGCTCCCCTATCGATTCAAACGTAAACTTTTTTTCTTTCTCTCAAGTATGCTTCAAGTATGGAGCATGGTTAATTTAGAGATTAAGTTCCAAATTAGATTATCTAATGGCATCTTAATGGATTGCTGACCCATTTCCTGTGGGATGGCAGCATGCAAGTCTGGCTGGAATACAATTAATTTCTTAGGAAGTGTTCTGAAGAGTTTGCCTAGATAAAAAGGAAACGTCGTGTTGTACAAATCTTTCTTTATAAATGGAGAAAGTTAGGAAAACTACGACAAATCCCAACATATTATTCAATAGCCAGACCACAGATGTTGTGCGTCTGTGAAAACCGTATTAAGATCATTTTTAAGAATGGTAATGTTTTTATTTTTGATTTCATAACAGGTGCAAATAATTTTGATAAGAATAGAGTAATTCCTTTAAAAAGAATATTCAAATACAAAGACAAAACTAGTTAACAGCCCCTTTACCAAACAACGGTCATGTGAAATGTTGGTTTTTGCAATTCTCCACCTTGAACCAAAGATCCTTCCATTCATCCACCGTATCAGCATTTCTATCATAGTCCCAGAGTGGTGCTAGGGGCCCAGAACGGTGTATAAAAAGTTGAGGATTTGAAAACACTTTAGAGCTGACAGCGGAAAAGGAAATTCAGCACTCGGAGAATAAAGCCCCCCCCCAGGAACTCCAGGAACAACCCAGCTGTTGTACTGTAGTTATGTGTCAAGATAACAAACTGAGAGCAGGAAATGCTAACCTAGTGAATTCGCAGGGATGGTCTTAGTGTAATGTTGAAATACAAGTTAACTCTTAATATTACCTAAGGACATACTCCCCTTATCATACATAGGCCACATATATGTGGAGATATACACACACACTACATACACACACATATATATGCATACACACAAACACATATATGTAATACAAACATGGTTTGCAACCCATTATTGAAAATTATTTTTGTTTAAATATTCATTCCTTTGAGAGCATACATTTTACAAAGAAAATGTTATGAACAAAGCAAGGAAAACGGTTGAGGCGAGTGTTATGCAAATTAAGTTACATGGATAAAATGAGAGCTATTACCCCCCCAACTTTTTTTTCTTTTTTTTTTTTTCCTTCCCTCTCCTGACCAACCAGATCCAAATAACCTTTACTGGCTGCTAAATTTCTCTTGAGAAATCAAGCAACTCTCTAGAATTGCAGTAATAAACGACAATTTCTTAGAAAAACATGTGTAAAGTAACTACAGAATGAAGTATTCAATCCATAGAAAGGAACTGCTAACACATGTAACATGGAAAATAGCTGATAAAAGTCTCTTTGGTGCCATTCAATTATGGCATCCGCAGAAACACAAAAATCCTTCCAATCATTTTAGTAAAATCTTCATTTATTCATTATTTCAGAGGCTGAGCAAATGGTTTGTGTAAACATATCCTTCGGTAACACGCGCATGTTTATTTTAGCCATCTGAAGCCTTCTTCTATGTTTATATAAGCCATCAGACACATACAACCACTCACTTGTGGCTTTGCGTTTTCTTGAAAGGGGTAAAGGGGGAGAAGAGAGAATGAAACAATAAATTCAGTTTCTCTTTTGCATGAAGCACTCCCTCTAATGTTTTAAAATAGCTTATGTTTATATTATTCTTGGATTGTCCTTCGGCTTTCTTTTTCATTCAATTATATTGATCTTTCATATCTGATAGTACAGGCTGTATTCTGACTATGACTTTAAGAAAGACAGCCAGTCAGGGAGTAACTGCTGTATATGTTTATGTCCACATAACTCATATATACAACAAGGTAATTTGTCCACATGAGACAAAGCACAAATAAACAGTACCTACCTTAAGCAATTCATCACCTATCATCCTCCTAAGATCTTGAGCCCATTCTGACTATACTAGAAGAGAGCCCTTCATGAAACCAGTATCTTACTCTGGGTTAACTGCAGTTCCTGACCTTTCACTTAGGCAGAAAAATTGACTCTCTCAAGGTGCAAGCAACTCCTACGCGTGTGCGTACACACACACACACACACACACACAGTTCACAAAACAGTTCACAAAATTTTAAGGTCAAAACAACAAAACACCTTCAGGGTTGTAACCTAATAAGGCTGTGAAAACTTTCTCAAAGAGTCAGCTTTGGTTCCTAAGGGAATGCTTAGGCCTTGGGGTTGGGGGTGGGTGGAGGAAATCTTCCAGCTTTGATTATACTCGCACAGCTCCCTTGGCACTGCCATTTTCAGTTCCGACAAGAGCTGCGTTTGACATGGAAACACCTCAACAGGGCAATTAGTATAAAGCAGAAAAGAGGGTGACCATGGAAAAGTGATTGTACAAAGAATTTAATGACAGCAAACAACAATCAATCAAAATAAAGCAAAACCAAAACACCCCTTTTGCTCTGTCCTGTTCTACTACAGTCTCCACGGATTGCCTTTTGTTAAAAGGCAACTACCACAACAAAAATAACCTGTGATATTTTATTTATTCCATCGCGACAAAGGCAAATTATTTAATTCTTTGGATGAATAGACCTATATTTCTTAAATATTTTCAACTTATTCAGATGATTCTAAAGCTATAGCTATGCCCTGAAGATTTTAGATGTCTATTATCTCCCTTAAAAGTGCTAGTGTTACAGACATTTATGACTTCTTTTTTCAAAATTCTTTCAAAAAAAGTTTTAAAAATAAACACAGGTCATAAATTCTAAATGATGAATAAGCTGTCATGCCACAGACAAGGGCTATTTGTATTATCAAATATGAACTCTGTTGTGTCCATTTTTGAAAACTGCAACAAAGCAAAGCAAACTGTGTCATTTGAATTTATTTATTCTGAATTGCATCACACCTAGATTTTAAGAACTGTGAGCATTTCAATCACCACAGCATTTATCACAGCCCACAGATTCAATAATACCTGTTGAATGTAGAATGTGATGGCTGCCATTATCAATTATGTGCTTTCTGAATCAGGATAGAAAGAGAAGAAACAAACCAAGATACTGGCTGGGTGTGGTGGCTCACGCCTGTAATCTCAGTACTTTGGGAGGCCGAGGCGAGCAGATCACTTGAAGTCAGGAGTTTCAGACCAGCCTGGCCAACATGGCGAAATCCGACGTGTACTAAAAATACAAAAGTTAGCCAGGCGTGGTAGTGCACGCCTGTAATCCCAGCGACTCTGGTAGCTGAGGCATAAGAATCACTTGAACCTGGGAAGCAGAGGTTGCAGTGAGCCAAGATCGTGCCACTGCACTCCAGCCTGGGTGAGGAAGTGAGACTGTCTAAAAAATAAAAAACAAAAACCAAAAAAACCAAGATACCTTTTAAAGAGCTTTTGGAATCATTAAGACCATTCTACATGTCATTACCTACTAATCAAAAGAAAAGTTACTATTTTTGAGAGGGAAAAAAAATTTCACCTAAATAAATTCTGAATATTTTTCTGACTTACTATGGCCTGAAACTGATTACCACATCAATTTTTCACCAGGAAGGGGATTTGTAACAGCAACAATACTGCCCTAAGAACTGAGTGTAATCATCAGATTCATTTCCTCCAATACATGTGTTGTGAGATTTATTGCCCACTCACCTTCTCTTTCCATGGGCTATCAATTTTTTATTCAAAAAATTACTAGTAACTAGGTAAAGTTATATTTTAAATCTCTAACAATTTACAAATATGCTTTAGAGGTGCTATCCTATTTTTAGATTTAGTAAGCCAATCAATATTCCATAGATTTGGAAGTTCACACAGCTATAGGGGCACTTACAAACATGAGTGCATGTCATCTGGTTTGCAATTCTTGTAAATATGGTAAGTTTGTATGCAGACATGAGCCATTTTGTTAACTGATAGAGCATGAAATATAAGAGAGTTATTAAATAAAATATGGAAATATTAGGTTATTAAATTCAATTAACTTTTATTAAATAAAATATGGAAATATTAGGTTATTAAACTCAATTCAATTAACTTTAAAATGTATATTAATTTGGAATATTTTAATGAGATGCTTTAATTTAATTTAATTACGACTATTAATCGTTAAAGGCTATTTGAATAAGATGCCTACGTTGAGTTTATCTTCTTTTTATAAGCATATATTCTATTATTTTCAAAAGGGATGATGAATACAATCTTGTTGAAAAAAATCACAATATGTAAAACTGTATCCCTTTTAAAAGTGGATGTTATATCAATCTTCAAGAAGAAAAGTCACATGGTATTCAATTCAGTAGTGAATTAATAAAAAGTCATTGTTTTTAAAAACATAATCTGAATTTTTTCCTTAATTTTTATCTGAATTAAAGTAGACATTTAATTATTTTGATTCTTTAAAATCTACTCTTTGGCAATTTCTGTGAACCAATACAGAGATGAGTAGACGATCTACAACTCTATCTGAGTATATACCTTTCTATAGACACTTTCCGTAAATGGAGGATTACAATCAGAGCAGGGCTGGAAAATTATGTTGACTCTACTTGGTGAACTCCTTCTGGGATTACCTCACTCTTTTCTGCCAATGTTTATTTCTTATTACTTATGATTATACCATGAATCTAATTATTTAATTTGTCAATCTGACACAATTTGTTCTTAAATAAAATAAATGATACATAAGAAGCAGCTGACTTTGAATTGCTTACTTTCTAAAGGCAATGCATGAAACAATATCAGAACTGGTTTTGAAAATGAAGTTTTAGAATAGCTTCCTCAGCCAACCAAATAAAGTCAATCTTCCATGAATCACAGCAGTATACAAACAGAAATTAAAACTTTAACAAATTCCTTCTTCAGCTACTGATTCCAACAGTCTTCCTACTCCGAAATGTATGGGTGCTGTCAATAACAGTTAAATTGACTAACCAAATTTTTTTTTACTAGTTTTTCCCTCCAACAGGGGAAAAAATGAATAGTGAAATGGCTTAGAATTAGCAGTAGGGGAAAGAGTCAAAATAAGAAAAATCTACAACGTGAAAACCAATGCTTTATCCTCAGGTAGCTGAAAAATCTTCGCTAAAGCTGTGATTTCACTTTTCAGGTCCTAAAATCTAAATGTCACATTCCACCCCCTCCCCGACCAAAAATATTATAAATTGTAGAAAACATTTTATAGCATTAAAAAATTCCAATGATCAGTAAGCATATACTATAGTCCCAACTTAATTTGATGTTCCATTTACATAAGAAATAAAGGAGGAGGACAGGGAAAGAAGAATGGCATAGCCAAAACAACTAAATTTTCAACATATATTTTCTGTAAAGCTGGTTAAAAACAAACACTATAGCTCATGTAATTTTTAGGTGTAAGTGTAGGGTTGGAAATAATTAAAATGTTACCTTTGCCAAGTAATTCCCAATGTATCCTCACTGGTACTGGGGTATAAATGCCTGCCGTTTTGATTCATGGTCCAGTCACAAATCCTCAGCTGTCAATTGAAACCTAGCAGTCAGATATGGATCGAGCAGTACTACAGTTTTTAGTATTTAAATGAACACATGCAAACTAGTACTGTACATGGCATTAACCTTACTTTCCCAAGAGGCAACTTAAAGAAAAAAAAAAAGCAAAAGAAAATCTTATTCTTGAAAAGCAAAATTCCTAGACTCTTTTTTAGAAAAAGCTATTGCAATATGCTTCTCTATTAATTAAAGCATACAAGAGAAACAAGTGCTTAGAACATAACAATTAGCCATTATTAGAGTACAAATTGAGCTGGAATAAAAGCAAACGTTAATGTTCAATAGAGAGATATATTTTAGAAAGAAAATAAAAATGCTTTTTTCTATGCATCACACCAAATAATCTGCACTGAATAAAATAATCAATAACTTTAAGCATGCAGTTTGCAAAACATAGAAGACATGCAGTTTAGAGGAGAAAGGCCAACCTTATAAACATTCACCCTAACTTGTGTTTAGAAGCATCAAGGTCTTCAGTTTTAACCTTTTACTAATTTTGTTTTGCTTAAACTGGCATTGTTTAGAAAGAGTTGATAACCATTTCTAGTTTTATTTTAAACTCAGAGTAATGGCATTTAAAATACTTTACTACATCTGAAGAAAGTGAGGAATGCACTGAATACAAGCTGAAACAAATTCTTCCCAGATCTCCGAATCATCAGCTCTGCCCTTCAGAGACTGTTCGAGTAACCCTATCCAGCTCTGCTTGGTTAACAGCTGCCCTACAGTGCTAGCAGATTTATTGAAAAGATATATTGCTTATTTTTATTCTTAAGAAAGTAAACTTATCTGGTTGGGGGGGGGAACACACTAGAAAATCACAGTTTTTAACCTTCAGATGGCCACACTGTAAATTAACAGCATCTTACACTGAAAAGATGACTTCTGCACAGTAATCCACTAAACCTTGTTTGCTGCTTTTCAGTGAGAATTTCCAGATGATGACTGGAACCAAAATACCATAAATTATCATAATCTAAAATTTATAATAAACGATTTTAAACATTTCTGATAATGTTATGGTCCAAAAAAATATGCTATTAAGAATCTTCACTTTCCCTTTTAGACTCTCGAGCTTCTGCACACACTAAGTAATAGTGATTCAGGAGTTTTAGAAAGATAGTTTTTGCTCATTTTTCTGTAGATCTATGAGGCTCCAAAAATACTAGCTAAAATTTCCAAACCATGTGTTTTAATTATTTGCATATTTCAGGATTTCAAGTAAAAGTGATTTTATGATCTAAAGAACTGAAAAAATTCCCTGCATATACATAGATAGATCAACAGATTGATAGACATGTAGATTCTGCTCAGGATATATGTCATAAAGAAGTCATAAATCAGTAAATAAATTAGAAAGAAAAATAAATATTCTTTTTTTTTTTTGAGACATAGTCTCATTTCACCACCCAAACTAGGATGCAGTGGCGCCATCTCAGTTTACTGCAACTTCCGCCTCCCAAGTTCAAGCAATTCTCCTGCCTCAGCTTCCCAAGTAGCTGGGATTACAGGAGTGCGCCACCATGCCTAGTTAATTTTTGTTAGTAGAGATGGGGTTTTGCCATTTTGGCCAGGCTGGTCTCAAACTCCTGACCTCGAGTGATCCACCCACCTCGGCCTCCTAAAGTGCTGGGATTACAGGTATAAGCCATGGTACCCGGTCATAAATATTCTTAAAATGGACCAAAATACTCGCATAAAGGAAAAAAAAGTATACTTGCTTTGTTTTACATCAAATGACATACTTTGAACATTTCAAAGAAGTAAATGTGTTCAGTCTAGTGGGAAGCAACATGGCAAGATTTCTTAAAAGTCCCCAAAATGGGTTGTCTAATCAAATTTAGTGTGATGGGGCAAATTGTTTTCTGTTTTGTTTTTTACAGTAAAACAATGGTCTATTTAAAAATACAAGTTTTAAAAGTACAATGAAAACAATCAAAAAACAGTTCAAGAAACTTGGTTTTGTACAACAATAATGTTATTGATTAATCACTTACTGATTCTACTGTAGTCAATGAAAATGGAAGGGTTTTGTTTAAGTTTTATTTGGTTTGTTTTTTGAGACAGGCTTTCCCTCTGTTGCCCAGACTGGAGTTCACTGGTACGATCATGGTTCACTGCAGCCTCAACCTCCAGGGATCAAGTGATCCTCCCACCTCAGCCTCCTGAGTAGCTGGGACTACAGGTTCGGGCCACCATGCCTGGCTAATTTTTTTTTTTTTTTAATTGTAGAGACAAGATCTTGCTATGTTGCCTGGCTAGTGAAAATGCTAGTTTTGAATCAAACATTCAGAAGAGGGGAGATGTATATTTAGGTATAACACATTAATTGTGTTAATTATTAACTTCAGATTAGTATCTATGGGGCTCTCAATTTAGGTTGGAGAAGTTTTTAGAAAAATAATATGCTTTCACAAAGCCAGGGGAATCTAAATACCACTCAGTGATTGGCTTATTGTCCCATAGACAACTGCAGGACCACATCTCCTCAGAAGGATGTATTGTAAATTAGTTAGTTTTTTTGTTGTTAATGTTGCTAATATTTTGTCTGTCTGTTTTACCACCCCAAAAAATGTAAAGTGGGCTATCTTTGACCATATGCTGCACACTTAAAAATGAACATATTTTGGGACTTTTCTAAAAGTAGTCTCAAAGGGGATAAACCTGACTACAGCTATTCATTATCATCTATTTAAGATACATGCAATAGAAATATTTTCTCCCAAATGGAAAAATATGCTTAAGTACATACAAAATAAACAATAAATGTATTTAGCAATAATTTAATGCCGAAGAAATTGGCAATATATTAATTAGTATTGAATTTCCTTTTAGTTACTAAAAATGTAAAATATTATAAATTTATTTATCTGTTTAGATTGTGCACTACCATTATCAACCTTTCTTGACGTTCCTGAGAAGACACGCTATAACTTAAGCCAGGTTACTGGAGCAAGAGCCTCTCTCTTCATGTTGGTTTTTTTCAATTAATAAACCTTGGTCATAAAGCATCTTGGAACTAACAAACTCCCTGATAAAGCGAAATTTTAAAGTGATGGTATGGGTGGAGGAAGCAATTAAATCATTAAAATAGAAATCACTTATTCACCAAAGATTTCCATGATAGTAATTCCTAAGAAAATCAATTTCTAATCTTATTTGACCAAGATATTCCTGAGCAAGCAAATTTTGAACAGACTCTAGATATTAAAAGGTTAATACTACACGTATTTAAGCTTCTTTTGGGGTCATGTTACATATTCTTGCCATTAGCGTAATTCGGTTTTCCTAATAAAAAAATAATTTTACATTAGTCTTTAAATAAGTTTAACATAATAGGTGATAATCTTTTTTGAGTTTGAGGTGGTGATTCCTTAGTTTCTGTCCTGTGACAGAATCAGTGTTAGATAATTCAGCTGTAAATTCTCTTTTTTTATTTTAAAACTTTAATTTTAAGTGGCACATAAATACATGCCTTTCATTTATATAGAATTTTCCTAAGTTCAAAGCTTTAAGAACGCTCTAAAAATTTTTCCAAGTATTTTTCATTAAGAAATAGGAAATTGCTTTTTTCTCTCAATAGTAATCAAATTTAAAATACCAAGTGCCACTCAGGTTAGAAATTTAGTCTGTTAGAATTATCTGTTTTTATGTGGAGGTGGGGAACAATACTTATTTTTGTAACAATATAGACTCTAAAAAAGAACTGATCATATGCATATCCTTACAAAAATGCACTCATATAAATCATTTTAATCCTTTAATTTATATGCAGGTACCAATACGAAATTCTATTGTCGAGAAAATGCCCAGAATTTCAAAACCAAACAAAAGGTGAAGTAAGAAAGTAAGATTATCTTTCAAAAAAGCTATCAGTAAAGGGGTAAGGTTGGAACAGTTTAAACAACTAAGGAAGAAGTGAAGGTGAAGTTTTCACTGCATGTTCTTAGGGTGGAGTTCTATGGTCTCTGGAAGGAGAACCTTGTTCCTGGCCCAACTCAAATCAGATTGCTTCAAAGAAAAAAAGTAAAAGGATAGGGGCCATCTGGCTCCTCTCAAATGGCTACATAAAGGGGAAACACCTAAGATTTGGATCATTATCCTTTCCTAAACTATACTCAAATAATCATGTAAGTAGCAGATAACCATAAAGAATTAATATTGCTTGTGACTTCAGACTAATAGTTTGTTTATTCAAATGGGGGTTCTCCTTTGTTATTAACAGGGTCTTTTGTTAAATGCACAGCAATTAGCTTTGGGAACAAAAGAAAGAAGGTAAGCAAAATGTTCTACTTTGCTAGACTCAGCAAACAGGCTGATGTACTAACAGTTCCTATGATGACAACAAATCTCTATTGAACCAATAAACCATTAAACTGTGAACAGAACAATCAACACAGGCAAATTTACCTTCTCACTTTTTTTTTTTAAGTTTACAATGACCCTCAGGAGAACACCTTGAAAGGTATGTTTTATGTTTTCTTGTGTTTCTTCATTTCTCCAGACCCTCAAGGAAACAGATTTTTGAGGGGTGGAGGTTCTTTTTGCGGGGGAAGACAGATGCTCAAAAGGATTAACACTGCAATATTAATACTTTGGATTAGGAGAATTTTATTTTATTGCTATTATTAATTACCTACATGGAGCAAATTAAATGGTCTCTGGATGAATACTATGTAACCTCTGAAGGAATGGTATGAACAAGAAAAATGGTCAGAATAAAATTGTGTTGTATGTTTCACATGTAACACATGCAAAAAAAAAAAAAAAAAAAAAAGAAAAAACCAAAACAAGAAAAAAGAAAGATACTCAAGATCATCCTCATATCTTAAAAGTCACTTCTAAAGCCAATTTCTGAAACCCATGTTTCTTGATATTTAATTTAATTAGCAGAAGTAGAATTAACTTAAATGAGTATGCATAGTCCATGAGCAGAATAAACATTATAAACCATAAATCATAAGATGAGTATTAGAAAATGAATTTTTTTTCCCATTAGAAGCTACTATAACTTGTAAATTTTAAGGCTTTAAGGGACTTTGGAGCTCATGAAGTTCAACCTCTTCATTTTCCTTTCCAAGGTTTAAGGACTTGTCCAAGGTTAGAAATGCCCTGTCACATCAACACTAAAACTCACACCTTCTGACTCCTAATCCCTGGTTCTCACCCACTATACCAGTTGCCTGTCATTGTTCCTTTCCTACCCTGTCCTTCATGTGCAGCTCAAGAATATTTAAAGCTAAGTTATCTGTAAATATAACCTTCAGAATTCCCTCTACCTCCCTGATTCAACTTAGATTTTTTTTAAGTTAATATTTTCAGAAAAGAAGATAATTTTTTACTTGTGTTTTTGTTGATTAAAATTTAAGGTTACATAAAACTTAATTTTACTTTTACATCAATTAGAACAGCTTTTCTGGATATTAGTCTTTGATTCCCAGTAAAGGTAAGTGAACAAACCAGTGAATGACAAAAGACAGACAATAGAAGAATTTTTTGAATTTAAGAACTAGCGAAAGAGCTAAACATTTGCATAGCCATTATTTCGACTGAAACTTCCTTTAAATGTGTTTCCTTTCAAGCTAGCATACGTGAAAAGTGACCTCTTATCCACTTACATACCTACCCAGAAGTCATGTGATAGCGTTTTACGTCAAGCTGTCAATTATGATAACAGACACAATAAGAACAGCCCAAGTGTTGATAGCCTGCTTCCTGACTGTATTGAAAAGTTTGTTGATAGTCCACTTGTGTCCTTTTAATTGCTTGCCTCTAATAAATGACTACCTTTCCAGTGGCAGTACCAAGCTTTGGCTTTGCCATTTGCCACGACAAATATTATAAGAAGATTTAAACTAATATCTTATTTTTTAAAAAATCCTACAGAGGTAATTTCTTAAAAAGGCCATTTTGTGTAACAGAAATTTTCAGTGCAATGAGAAGTACTTTCAAATTCTAGTTTTAAAAACAAAAGTGTATAAGAAAAGTGTTGAAACAATTTAAATATAAACTAAACGAGTAATTGAAATTCAAATAACAGCATTATATAGTCATGCAAGAGATGTAACATGCTGAAGCCCAAGCACCAATAAAATCCATGCAATTGTGAGAAGTAATGCAAAGACCTGAATTGATCAGGCCACTGATTCATTAGCTCTTATTATAGGTAATATATGTATAGTCAGGATATTATAATTTGAGATTATGAAAATAAGACTGATTTCTTATAAACTAGACTTTACTTGACTTTATTGCCTCACTTAGGGAAGGCAAAAGTGGGCTCCTAATTTATTCAATTGAAATCTCAAATATACATCAAAAATTAATATGTACTTTAATGGCTTGTTCGAATGGTGAAATTTTATTTCTAAACAAGAAGCTTCTTAGCTGCAAACTTTTATTTCCAACTTACAATGAGATTTTTAAATATATGTTGATGTACAACAGTAATAATTTACGCTCCTATTATGACCTTAGACTCAAAAGTAATGGTGATAATCAAATTAGCCAGATTCTCTTTTATTAATACTACCAAACTTTCTATGATAGCAAAGGAAGGAGGCCTGAAATTAGCAACTCACTATGAGGTTGACCAGATAAGAAACTGGTGCTAATTCAAGTAAGTTGTCTCATATTATTCATCCATGCTAAAATCGTTATACTGAATTATAAAATAATTTCTATATTTTCTAAGCAACATCCAACACTCTGATAGCTCCCATTTTCTCAGGGAGATAAAATTTGGGAAATGTGGTTCCTTCATTTCCTATCATAATGAATTTGCACAATGTGTTCATGAATTATAACGTATGAGAGAGAAAAGGATATACTACATTTTACTAAACTTCTATGAAGTTAAGTCGCAGGAGGGGGGGTGTTCCACATTTCTGAAAATGTTCCAAACCATAAAAAGACATTTCTCAGCAGAGACTAATGAGTTCAGTTTGCCAAAGCAGGACCCATGAGTTCTTCAAGCCACCAAAACCATCTTCCAATAGAAAAGAAGAATGAAGCTCCAGTTGAAGTTCTGATTTTAAGATTTCCCCCATGCCAATAGCAAATGCAATAACTAAGCCAATAATCCCAAAGACAGACTAGTTCTAAACTTGAAAAGGATTCAAGATTGTGTTAAGAGATAAAGAAAAAAGTCTAAAGTCAAATACTGATCAGCTGGTATGGTGCTGACTGTTATGACTGATTAGACAGGATTATTTTTAATGGCAGATTATCAACTGGTTTACATGAACCTTTTTGAAATAGTCTTCATGACTATGTGAATTTATTTTTAGATTCAAATGAGATCTATTTTCAATGATAGGTGAACTTCCTTCCAGTCAGAATAAACTAGTATTCCCAAGCAGTTAGCAACCAATGTCATCAGCAATAATTATTATAAAAAGGAGCAAAAAGATGTATAATTACTAATAACAATTGTCTGTGTACCAAGTAAATGATATAAAAGTGTATACTTTTAGTATTCAGATTTGACAATATGAATGTATTACTCTTACAGGTGAAGTACAGGGTTCATTTTAACATTATAAAGCTTTTCATCTTAATTTGATAATGCTAGTATGCTTATGTATTAGAAAATGACCATATTGGAAACTCCACTGTAGTATCATCTTGTGGAAAGATTATTTATAAAATAGTCAAAATTACACAACCACTTTAAATTTATCATTAACTCTAATTTATGTAGACTGTATTGAAGTTCTTTTCTAAGAAAAAAACAACATTCAAAACTACACATCAGTACTTTTCATAATCTAAAAGGATAGATCTTTACAAAGCAGCCACCATGAACTGAAGAATGTACCTGGTGACGATATTTATTCTTAAAGGGTCATGTATATTAAAGGCTATAGGGAATGTTTAAAAGAAGCCTCTCAGACTAAAGCACTGCCTTTCTAATTTTGAATTTCTTCTAGCTAATATAACATGATTGATTACCTTTATTTCATGTACCCCTTGATTTTCCTTTTCATTCATCATTGAGTGCTTTAAACCAAATGCATTGAGAAACTGCCTCTAGAAGAGTAGTCTCTTTTAAATCTTTGCAAAGTAATGAAAGGACACAGTAAATCAATCTCATTTCTACTGTAGGAAAGAATAATCTTTGCTGAAGTCATTTAAACTATTTCTGTCTCTTTTTTCCTGGATAGTAAACATAAAACTTCATTTCTATAATTCTTTTAAAATTTGAAAAGCTAAAATGAATAGGCTTTTGACTCTAGCCTTAGTTTACTACTATACATCTATAGCAAGATATGCATTTATAGGTATTTTCTGCATGCCTCAAAGCTGGAGTTCATTATAAAATAAACCATACATGTGCTTCTTCAATTAAAAAGCACTAACTCTTTTATTACATATAGAGGACAAATTATCTATCTACATGGTATTTAACATTTTTAGCTATAAAGAACATATGGGGTTTTGTTTGCTTCCAAGGATTAATATATATCATGTATTCCATAAGTATTAACCATAGTTGACTGAACAAAAGGTATTCATATTGTAAGTGGTCTTGATTCAATGTTGTCCACTTAAATAAGTGGCTGTCTTCTTTGATTTTAAAATAGTTTATAGTTCTAGAACTCATAGTTTTTAAAATATATCATGTGCCAGAATGCTATCTACATTAAAATTCATATTTTCATGATGCTTGTTAAGTTTTCTTGATGTATTTTTAGATATGTGAAAGGAGAAGTAACTCTTATATTAACGGACTTTTGTAATCATAATTACATGAGGTTTCAACATTTATCATAAGGAGTAAGAAAATTAAAGCTGCCATAGGTTAGGGTAGTGGAGGAGGAAGGCTGCCTCAAAATACATGGAACTGGTTAGAGTATTCTAACTAGCATTTGGGGTTAAAGGTTTAAATAATGGAGGCATGTTTTATGAATTAAAAATTAACTGGAAATTAGAGATGTGTCATAAAGAATAATGCAAGTCCCATGAGAAAAGTATTCCTGAGAATATGTGTAATGATTTTTAAAAGAACAAGTTTCCAAACCTATACATCCTGCATATGATTTTTAAAAAATACAATGGACACATACATTTGTCAAATAGAACCATATTATAGTAATTATAACTCATTTCATATTATAGCAATTTTAGAGGTGGAAAAAAAAAAGCAACATTCCAGAGAATTATGTTGAAAAGCCAATGGCTGGCAAAACCACTAATTATTATTTGGTATTTTCATAACTGTGTACAGATGTTTTCAGTTAGTTCTCACTCTTTTGGTTTATTTTGTTTTGCTTTTTTTAAACCTGGCAAAACATCAAGTATCCTGAATAAGCTATCATCTTTATGATTTTCTCTGAGCTCTGCATGTGGTGACCTTTAATATGCAGTCTGCCCCCTTGGGCTGCAACTGGAAAGGACTTGAGAACTCTACACCAAGCAGAGTTGAGGTAGGCCACAACAAGGGTATGTGAGGTGAACAGATCTAGAACGAAGTGGGCAAAAGTATCTTACTACCTATACAAAAACTCATATATGCACAGGCAATTTATAAATATAGAGCAAGTTAGTTAACACCAGCTCTTTATTATTTATTATAGCCTAATTTTCCCCTATGTAATATTTTGCATACTGTTAATTTCAAACTGCTCTGCTATCATAACTTGAGAGCAGCAAACATATGCATCATAAAATATATTTAAATTTGGAACTGTTTAGAATTATTTCTGTTATCCTGTAACTAGAACTGTGGGATTTCTACACTGGTATGGTCCATGCTTTTGACTGTGGTTGATTTGTTTATAAGTCACCATTAATCCTGGCTGTATATTTTCACAGTTTGGGTAAACACTTCATTTGCATTAAATTTACAGCATTAATGAGATGTGAAATTTAAAATGCGACTAGAAACATAAATGATGTAAGAAAGCAGAACCAAAAAAAGTGTTTTATCACATCTGAAATCAGTAAACCAATTTAAAGCTATTAAAATAGGAATGAAGTGTCGCCTGAGATTTTAGCTTCATAACTCATCATCTTGGACTAAAATACAAATGTGAAGAGCAAAACATCTGGAAAATACGAAATCACTCAAAAACTCGAATTATATACTGCTTCTATTCTAGTTGGCTTTTAAAACAGTTTGCAGTTTTTGTCTTTGAAAGCTATAGTCTAGGAAGTTCTCAATAGCCAATGAGACTGAGAAAAATACACTTTGGCTGAAACACTATTACTCATGGATGTTATCAATATATGCTACAGAGATGGAAAAGGTCATGAGCCAATTTGAGAAACTCTGCTCAAAGAGGTGAGAAACAAAGGATCAATGAGAAAAAATTCTGGGAAATGAAATGATCAGTTTTGGTCTCAGAAACCCCGGGAGCCCCCTTCTGAGTCCAGATCTGAGAGGCAACATGGAGAAGCACGGAAGCGAAAGCGTGGCTACACCGTCACACCTGGGTGAAACTTGCCCACCTGTTGCTGATGTAGGAAGGATGGGTCTCTTGGGCTTAGTCCCACATATCGATTGGCTTGAGATGTGCCTGAGGCTGTGTAGGCTGATTAAGGAAGAACAAAAACAAAGATAAAAATTGTGAACTATCAGAACGAACACCCTGTCCATGTATAAGAAACCCAGAGAAGTGGGATTTGCAACCAAAAAAAAAAGTGTCTTCATTTCTCTTCTAAGTAAATACCAAGTGATAGAAAAGAAATAATAATTGATTTCAAATCAACTAGTTTATTCCCCCTAAAAAATCTATCCAGTAAAGCAGATCTCATACTTCAGTGTGGGTGTCTCACACTTACATGCTGTAGTAACTGTCCTGCTGTACTTTTTCACCAGATATTAGTTGTCTAATATGAAATAATCAATGATGGTATATGATTCTAAATGTAAAGCAGACTGAAAGTCCACCAGGAAAAAGTGACAGTTTTTAATGATGGAATTTAAGCAGATGTGCTTAATGATATGGGATGGAAAATGTCTTACTTAAGTCTTGCTAAAAAGGAAATCAAATCTTACTATCATGAAGGAGGAGCCTATATCATGTAGAATGAATTAGCTCGGTATTTTACTTGTGAAAATGGCCTCCAGTCTGATAGGAATGTTTTTGAAAAAAATATTTCCCATTAGCACAAATACAAAAATCAATTTCTTGTAATTGATCCAGGAAGGAAGCTGATGCACCCTTTAAATAGTTGGCCACTAGGTAGTAAGTATATATGGTGACTATTCCTTATATTGTTAGAGTCTCATTTGCAAGTACTTTTTGTACAATTGCTTTTTGCTTTTTGGTAGAGAGTAAATTTTTCACATACACATACACACAAAAAATGAATAGGGAGCTACTCCTAAAGACTTTTGTTATTTTTCACAAGGAAAGGAGTAAGGTATCATCCCAGAATTAGGCAATCCCACTGCTCCATATTACCATATATTACCTTTATTGTTGTGAAGAAAGCTACACTGTTTGGTTTAAAACCACCAGATTAATGAAGAATCCAGGCTTCATTTTAAATGGGCTGGCTTTCTAAAACCAATATATTAATTCTGCCTTGTTCATTTAAAGGACTGCAGAATTTGATCCATGGAAGCTTTTTTAGGTCAACTTTTTAAAAACAGTGAAGATGCTCACAATTCATATTTTAATTGCTCCTGAATAAGGGGCCATGCAAGGCAGTCATCAGCAACCAGTGATCCTTACTCAAGCTCCAAGTCTCTGGAATTCACCACACCTCACAGACAGCCGGAGAGGAGCCTCACCCTTACAGAAGAGCACCAAATCTATGCTGCTTTTTCTTTTCAACTATGAGGAAGAGCTTTCCTTGGCTTCTGTGTTTTCTTTAACCATACTACTGTATCAATTCAATGATCAGCCTTTTATTACTGGTGGTGCCTAGGAAACTGGAGCTACAAGCTTGTTTATAGGAAAGAAAAACTACTCACTATGTTTCTTTTATGTAGGAGTGGAAAATGGACTGATGCAGCCATCTTTATACAACCAAGATATTCCTTTTGAATATTTTGTAATTTTACTAGTCAAATCAGATCCCTTTTTGAACAACCTGTATGTAAGTATAAAAACAATTCATTAACAAACAGGCTGAGGGTACTCCCATAAGTGAGCTGTGATCATTTGGGTCTGATCCTCTCCTGAATCTCTTCTATTAATAACTTTGTAAGAGTAGGCATCAGAGTTTCTAGAACTTGGTTTTGATCATTTATCCTGTGATAATCTTTCAACTACTTTAAAAAAAAATCTGTTTTCTATGTGCTTTTATTTAAATTGCTGACATTGCTTGCTCAAAGATGTCAAGACATCCACTTTTAAAATTAGTACTTAGTGTTTTGGTGACTGTAATGCACATAGCAAACTTTTAGAACAAAATAATTTTTAGATTTTCCTGAGTGGGTCGCATCCATCTGTGCATTCAGGGAAGTGTTCTAAGCATTAAGAATTACTGATGGGTATTACAAGCCTATAGGAACTTATTAATTTACAGGACTCATGAATTTTGAGAAAGAAATGCTGAATTCACTGTACAAAGTATTGTCCATTTTTCTTATAGGGTTCCTTTGTAGTCTTTTAGAAACCATTAAAAAAAAAAAAAGAGCATCTTTCCAATGGCTGAGAAAGAGCCAGTAGTGCATGCCTCTGATTGTCTCTGATTCACATGGAAATTTCAAGATCATGGGGATTTTCTTGCTCTAAGAAAGAAAAATAAAATATTTGAATTTAAGATATCTGTATAATTGGTGAGGTGCAGGCTAATTCCACCAATTCCATAGCTTTATCCATTCTACTTCACCAATTTGTACATTCCAGCTCCAGTACTAAGAAGCTGACAGTTGGGTGAAACCACCTCAAAAGTAATTTCTTCTATACTTCTGAGTATTTTACATCAAAAAACAAAGGAATGATGTGGCTTGTTGGTATGTGTTAGGAAGGTTCACTGGCTAAATCTCTGACATTTAAATGTTATGTCCACACTAAAAAGCACAGTATTTGATGTACCATGATAGGTGAAATAATCAAAAGGTTTTTAAAAAAAAGGTTGCAGATAATGAAAGTACAGGTAGCTTACATGTGCCTAATACTAAGTTTTGAAATGTTCTCATCTGTTCCCAACATTATGTGTCTGTTTTTAACAATGACATAACCTACAATGATGTAAACATGCAATTACCTTACAGAGGCATTGAATCCATCTGCTTTGTGAAGGGGCTTGATTTCTATAGGAATGCTCCAATAAGCAGGAATTATCTAATCTCTCTTTGGGTGATAGGAAAACTTTGTATTCTGCGTTATGTTACTCAGTGCAATTTCAATGTATACCTTGAACAAGCAGGCATGACTTATTATTTTTGTTACAGCTGTTCACTTAAACAAATGAGCTTCTCCCTTTTCAAATATGATTCACTGACTGGAATTTGAGAAGAGAGAGCCTGTGATAGCAGGGCCACATCCATGCCTGCTGGCTCCACTTAAATGAGAAATCTCCATCTGGTCGGGTAGCTAGAAAAATTGCTGTGTTTTCCACCTTGGATCAGATATCCAATGGTGCCTTTGATGGACATTTCTCATTTCCTACAGATATACTTACTGGTTGCTGTAGGTGAAGCTGCCTCACCTTCAGTGGATGTAGTGATGGGTTTAGTATCTGTCATGCTCAGGGTCACAGGTCGCACTGCACTGGGATGGGGAGAGGGTGCCAAGACAGGAGTGAAATGGCCAGGCACTTTCCCTACTACTTGACCACTGCTGTTAGGCTACAAAACAAAAACAGAATGCCGGGTGAAGCAATCCAAAAGGCAGTCATCTTGTCCAACAAGTCCACTCAGCACACACGACTGTGTGGATCCAGCACACTGCACACAGGCGCCACACAGGCCCTCTCGGGTCGGAGTTGGAGAGGCCGGTCAATGGTTGGTAGTAATAAGGAGCAGCAGCATTTCAAAGGTTTTCGTCTTCAAAGCACGTCATGGTATAGGTTAATTCCTCTTTACAGCACCCCTGAGAGCCAAGTAGACTTGATCCCTTCGATGCAGTAGGCCAGGAAACTCAAGTGCAGTTTTAAACGCTTAGCTCAAAGGCTAAACTGGAATTCTTTACTGAACTAGCTAGAGTTGGAACCCAGTGATTCCTTATTCTCCACTCTTCATTTTCTACAATGAGTCAGTTTTGGCTTTTAGAACACAGTTTTCACCTACATGATGATATCACTGAAACAAAGGACACAAAAATATCTAGGAGATCAAACACGTCGAATTCTGGAATCTTCACCATTTACAGTCAAGAGTCATTCTCCTGCATACAAAACTCTAGCTCTCTCACACACAGGTGTGCTCAGATGCACACATTAGGCAATTTAGATTCCGGGATCTATAGTCAACTTTTGATGATTACTAATACAAGAAGACAGAATGAGATTTAAAGCATCTGAACTTTCAGAGGTCATACAATGATATAAAATGCTGAGCTAGGTTTGTCCTTACACCTACAAATAAAAGATTTCCAAAGTAAATTAAATTGTACTGAGGGGAAGCAGAGGACAAGCAAATGAGCATTGTTATTTGAGTTACTCTTCCATCCATGGTGGTGCATGGAGAGTTACACAAAACATTTATTGTTGACATTTGTGGGAATTAACTGAGAAAATCCCCTGGGCAATGATAGAAAAGATATTATTATCTGAGTTTTAGCCCCTGGGTACAAAAATAGTTTCCGTGGTAGGAAACAAAATCCTAAGGATATACTCTTTGAAGAAATAGTGGAATATATTTTTCTAGACAGAGAATGTTATTTTTTTTTTATTATACCCATGTTGGAATTCTCCACTGCATGGTGTTCATCACAATTTGCTGGGAGGCTATTCTCAGCAAGTATATAGTCTTTATAATCTGAACTGTTAAAGGCAAAAAAAAAAAAATGAAGCAGAATATTTATCTAAATATCTGTACATAAATTACAAGTAGACATTTATTTAGAGAAAAAGATGAAGAGCTAATAACACTTAAATATTGTGACTTAGAGACATGAACTAAGTCTTCGGTGAGGCTCCTCAGAGGCCACATTATTTATTCTATAAAGAAAATGGACTTCTTGAATATCCTGACTATTCATCATGGGTAATTTTAAGTATTTAACTTGATGTCAGGAAAATTGACCAGAGTTTTCCAATATGGAAACCTATGGGAGAGTTACATCTTTAAACTAATTTTATTCAAAATATTCCATTGAATAGCATGACTGTCTCACTATAATTGGTGCAGCAGTAATGCAATTAATCTCAAAATTGCTGTGGGGAGGAAAAGGCATCTCAGTTGCTTATCTTAAAAATCAAAATCAGTGCAGCGCTGGAGAATACTGGGAAGCAACGGCTGACTAGAGGTGAATGGTGAAGGAATACTGATTTTTTTCCATTTCTAGAGCTAAAACGGTAAATACCAAGAATTCTATTTTGAAATGCAAATTAATTGGTTTTGAGTTGGAGTTAAAAATCAAAGCAAATATACTGTTCCTTAAAAAAAATCTATAGTTAACTACAAAGACCCATTTTTCCTTTCAAAGGGAAAAAGTAGTTTGTTTCTATAGCAGACCATCCATTTCTGGTTATCTGAACATTGGAAATAAGTGCTTTAAACATCCTACACTCAAGAAAGAAGACAGGTCTCATTTTATCATTGGTGGTACATTCAGTGGTAAAAATGCTTCTATATACAGTGTTCACCAAAACAGTTTGAAAGTACCTACCTGGAACAAGAGCAGAATGACAATAATTTCAAGGAAATGCTGCCACCAAATATATTATCCTATCCTGCCCATTCTACAAACTTCATCTACTGGAACTGAACAACATGAACTAATAGACACTTCTCTCATTTGAAAAGAATAAAGGTGACAAAGAAAGAATTCTCAAGCCAATGCAGACAACTTTCCTAAAACTCAGGGTCAGAAGAATTGAGGGCTATTTTCTCCTTAGTTTTCTACTGGTTCAAATAGACAAAGCTACACTAAAAATTTCTATCTTTTAAGGCTGTTAACAGATGGAACTTTCATACTGTAGATAGAAAAGAGAGATGTCTGGTCTGAAGGTGAAGCTAACAGCATCAGGAAAGGATTATTCTACCTTACACACGGTTCCTATTTTACAAAATCCTGAGAGATTTTTGTTGCTGTTTTTTTTTTTGAGATGAGAGTAATATGCTTCTCTTAGAAGGTGATATGTATCTTGAAAAGTGAAGAAAAACTGAGAACAATATAGGCAGATTATCACCTAATATGCCCTCTTAACTTATAAAGAAATTGAAATATACGTAAAACAAGCACTGAATAATTAAAGAAATGTGTAACACTAAGGGCCTGATTTTAATTTGCATAATTTTTCCCCTAACAGTGCCTAATTAAGACATCAGTTAAAAAAAAAAAATCCAATGGAACTCTAAGATTTTCCACACTGAATTAACGTTAAGGACTTTTAATGGATGTCTTAATTAGACTTTGTTATTCATGGAAATTCTACACAAATTAAAATCAGACCTTGTGTGCACTGTTCCCAGCTGAGTCTAGCAAAATGCTCTATGGAACTGAGACTTCTGAATCCATGCGCTGACAACAAATTTTATTTCTAAACGATATACTAAGATCCCACTCTTTTACTTAGCTGTCTTTAGTACTGCAGTCATGAAAAGCGCTACAACATTTTAACATTTTCTTCTAAAATACAAATAGTAATTTTAACTTCAAATTCAAAATTCAATATTGAGTTTAATGTCTTAGTCAAACTAAAAGTAATGATAACTTTTTAAGTAACCCAAAGGGTCCTGGATATGTTGTTATTCTAAATTAAAAGTTCAGAAAGGACCATTTTGTTTCATTTTAACAAATTAAGACCAAAGGGATTTTTTTCTCACCTTTCTTTGCTAATTATAAATTGATAGACACACACTATTTACTAGCATTTTAGGAAGTGTTCCACTGTAGTAATGATAGAATGTTTGTGAAAAATCTGCAAAGTATTAAAAGGTATAATAAGGAATGGACAGGAGTCTTAGAGGTAAAGCAGCAAAGCTAAATACTAGATCATAATAACAAAATTACATTACACGTTTTAGATATTACCATTATCGATAGCCCCAGGTCTGGTACAAAGACTGTCTACTTGACTGTGGAAAACGCTTAAATACCAAATCGCAATGAAGTAACCTCTTGGTAGAAGAAACCGCATGTCTAGGGGAGTGAGAAATGCTCATGAGTCACTACACTTACACAATGAATCCCAAAAACCACTGCACAATGTTTACAAAAAAAAAAAAAAAAAAGACGCTTCTAGTAATGTCACTCATTATTAAATGTAAGTCATGTCTCTACAAAGAATATTCAAGTAGTCATCAAACACTGAAAATGTTTACATTACCAAAGCTTATTTTAATACCTAATAGTTGGTCTACAAATACAACTGTAAGTTCTTTTGTGTGTGTTTATTTTAGCACATACCTTACTCCTGCCTGAAATAAGCACATTGTCTCTGTGTCAAATCAGGTATTTCAGAGGTGTGAACTCCAGCCCAGAGCTTTCCTGTCAATGTACTTTCTGCATAAACTTTCCCTTTAGTCAATGAAAATCTAAAAACATTAAACCATCTTCACAAATTTACCCTTTGGGGCAACACACTTCCTACCTGTCATTCAGCCACCTTTAAATAAAAACTTATTGAGTCACCAAGCAACTTCCTGAAGATGGATTTCAAGGCTTGACGTTCTGCCAGACACACTGTCTGACTAACCTTTGTGTCTCAGAATTAGACCTGTCCCATCTCCCTTAGGTGCTAATCTTATTTTCTCTCTTATTTTTACCTGGCTGGTTTGTGGACTGGATGGGTCATACGAAGGTACATAGTTCTTCAGAGTATCCTGAGGATTCAGGTGGGGAGGATATCTGATTGTTGGATGAGAAAAGTAGCTTGATGGGGCTGGAGGAAGGATAGCTTGTGTTGGAAATGGCAACGGTGAGGGTGGAGGTGGAGTTCGAGTTGAGATGACTGCAGAAGACAGAAAAGGAAAGATTGACTCGTCAGCTGGTTACCTTATTGGTCCATTCTGATCCTAAAGAATGCTGTGAAACTACAAAACTGGTAACCATTCATTTTTGTCGCCATGATGTAACCAAGCTCTCCTAAAACAAGTTACTTCTTCACTTTTATTCTCAACACCAGTACTGCTAACTACACAGAGACAAAACATCACTCTAGAAAAGGAACAATCTTGCTTCCTAGCTCTGTGAGTGGTTACAAAATAAGTTTCTCTTTTATAGGTTACGTCAATACTTGATAAAACACTTCTTTGAGCGTTTATATCCCATTGAAAACATATTCTTTGATTATAAAATCTTTAGGCCAGGTGCAGTACCTCACACCTGTAATAACAGCACTTTGGGTGGCTGAGGCGGGTGGATCACCTGAGGTCAGGAGTTCGAGACCAGCCTGACCAACATGGCAAAACCCCATCTCTACTGAAAATACAAAAATTAGCTGAGCATGGTGGTGTGTGCCTGTAATCCCAGCTACTTGGGAGCTTAAGGCAGGAGAATCACTTGAATCCAGGAGACAAGAGATTGCAAGGAGCTGAGATCGCACCACTGCACTCCAACCTGGTGACAGAATAAGACTCCGTCTCAAACAAACAAACAAACAAACAACACTTTGTCTTGTAAGTCCAGAGCAAATCACAGCATTAAGTAGAGGGCAAAAGACCCACAAATTTTCTGCCAAACTTAAAAAGTGAAATTCAATTTCAAATAAATCATTTCCCTATACATCCTACCTGGCAGTTGTTTAGAAGGAAAGACAATAACTAATACAACATCATCTCATGTCATTTTTAATTGTCTGGTCATAGTATAAATGCTTATGAACATTGGAACATAGAGCTGGAAACTCTCCTAATGAAAATGTTTCTTTGAAAACCAAAAGAGCTCTATTCTGTGACTATTTTTCTTTCTACTTTAACTTTTACTATATGTTGTTTAAAAGATATTGTTAATGTAAAACCAAAAATAAAACACATATCACTGAAAATTTAAACTTTCATATAGGTAAGTATATCACTCTACCCATAAATCATATATTTTATAATATTTTTATAAAGGGAAATATTATATAAAACACATGCAATGTGGACAATGTTCAATTTTACTATAACTTTTCAACATTAGTATTCTTATAATTTATTGTTCAGTTTTTGAAATATAAATCTTAAGTCTGAAAGACAGGGAAAGAGTATAATCATGTGATCACTATCTCTATAATGTTGAGAGAAATAATCATAGAAATACAAATTAAAACTACCAACAAATATATGTAGAAGTGAAGAGTAAATGTCTTTCCATTTAATATTTCCCAATTCAAATGATAGGAAATTATAAATGATAAATACCTAATGTTTTATGAGACAACTTAACAAAGAATATGAAAAAAAATAAATTCTAACCATAACCTATAAAGGGAAATCACCTGGAATGATTTATCTCCAACTTTCAAACTATGTGGGTTGTGGGTAGGGGGACCTGTTTGTGGGATGTATTGCTTACCTCTCCCAAAAAAAACTTTTTCAGAAAATACAAGAAATTAAGAATGTATATAATAGAAGAAACATAAATTCAATTTTATAGTCGCAACATTGTTCTCTGAATGTCCACCAGGGCACTGTTTCTGAGAATTGTCTGTATTGCTCTTACAATACAGACCCCTTGGTCTACACACAGACCTAGGGGATCAGGACCTCTAGGGGTGAGGCACAAAAATGTATGTTTTAAATAAGTTCACATGTAATCTTCCTACATACTGAAGTTTCAGCATCCTCCATCAAATGTATGCATTTCAGAGAACAAATGCATATTTCTTAAAACAAAACTCTTTACTGAAATATTACTTTATTTAAGAAATATATCCATTTGAAAGTATCATTTAAGGAAATACAAACATCTAACAAAAACTGGGCATCTTTTACTTAGTGTCTAAGTGCTCTTAATCTCAGCTCATTTTAACCACAATTTTTGCTCACACCTGTACACAAACCCTGGAAAGATATAAACATAGTTCCATCTTGGGTCCTTTAGGTTTTGAGATTAATTTGGCCTTAACAGTTCTGGAGGAGATCTCTTTTCAACTGAAATTGCAGAAATCAAATCCGAACTCAAATCTACGGGCAACCTGACATGGTGCTTGCATGAGCTGTAGGTGGCCTGATATAACTGGGTAAAACATCGTATTTCAAACTGAGAGTAAAAATGACTACCTTTTCCATAAAAGCCATTCTAGTCCTTTAAAAATAAGAAAAGCAGGCCAGACATGGTGACTCACGGCTGTAATCCCAGCACTGTGGGAGGTCGAGGTGGGTGGAGTGGATCACTTGAGGTCAGAAGTTCGAGATCAGCCTGGCCAACATGGTGAAATCCCATCTCTACTAAAAATATACAAAAATTAGCCGGGCGTGGTGGTGACTGCCTATAATCCCAGTTACTCGGGAGGCCGAGGCAAGAGAATTACTTGAACCTGGGAGGCAGAGGTTGCAGTGAGCCAAGATCACGCCACTGCACTCCAACCTGGGCGACAGAGTAAGACCCTGGCTCAAAAAAAAAAAAAAAAAAAAAAAAAAATAGAAAAAGAAAAAAAATAAGAAAAGCAAAATACAAGACAAAAAAAGTTTTCCTTTATTATGAAAGAATAAATACATACACACATATTTGTATTCTTTGCATACATTATTGCAAAGCCTTATTAATTGTCTTCTTTCCTTCAGTCTTGCTCCTTCCAATACATTCTTTATAGTGCTACGTGAATGACTTTTTAAAAATACCATTACAATCATGTAACTTCTCTGCTAAAAATATTTCAATGGCTTCCTACTGCTTCCAGAATAAAATCCCAACAGCTTTTTCAGTACACACAACCTCATGTGCTCTGCGACCGAGTCCTGGATCACTTCTTTGGCCTCATCTCTGGCCAGAAGAAATCTGTGGATCCTTGGCTATATGGCAGTTCCCTGCTGCAATGACCTCTAATGCACTGATAGATGCTGTTGCCTCTGCCTCCCAGTTTGCCCGTCTGCCTCCCAGTTTGCCCCTTTTCCTCCTAGTTAGCCTCTCTGCCTCCCAGCTTGCCTCTCTTCCTCCTAGTTTGCCCCTATGCCTCCCATGTTGCCCCTCTTCCTCCCAGTATGTCCCTCTGCCTCCCAGGTTGCCCCTCTTCTTCCTAGTTTATTGTTCCTTCTTGTGGTGAACTTTGCCATCACACTTCTTCAGGTTATCTAATCCTTCTTCAGGTTATCTAGTCATGTTCAGATTAGATGCCCAGCCAATGACATGGCCCCATTCTCTCCCCACTATATCCTGAACTCTTTAAGGGCAGAAAAGATCTTTTGTGAACAAGATGCCTACCACAGGTCCTAATATACAGATACAAAACAAATACCGGGTGAAGGACCAAGATGGAGGGCTCATCTAGGTCTCTCCTGTTTCATTATATAAAAATATACTGTCTACTTTTTTCACATGTTAGAAATAAGAATATTTTTATCAGGTGTCATAAATAATGGGTAATTTGACTTCTCAGTTAATTTTGTCCAAATATTCAACATTACAAACCTATGAAACAGTTATTGATTTTTTTTACCTATCTCAATGGTATAGGTAATAAATGCAAAAGTTCTTATACCACATTTAAGTTGTATAGTCCTCTCTCAATTTCATAATATTTTAATGATAGCAATAAAGGCCATGTATTTTTTAAGTATAGCACCAATAAATATCAACATATACTTACAAACCAAAGCTAATAAGGACTTTAAAAGATGTTACATTGTTTGCATAAAGATTTAAAAACCAGATTTGAGTAGTTAGAAGGATGAGGAAGTGCCTAACTATAAATTTTAACCAATAACAGTTTCACTATTAACATATATATGAATATATATATATAACTTTTCCTACATAAAATGCAGTCTACTCCTCTCTAGGAATTAAGAGCAATAGGTAAAAAGTATACAGTGTTAATTATTAGCAGTATCTCATTTTTAATTTTTGAAAGATTTGATATTAACTGTTGGTTAAAGTACAAATGTCAAATATTAGATTTATTTTCCTACTTAAATTAAGATATTAGACACAATATCAAGTGTACTAGCCCAAAGGATTTGGGCATATGAAACAATTGTCAAAGAAAAGTACCTTTTATTCTCTGATTACTCTCAAATAGATAAATATCGATTTATATGTAGAAAATAACATCTACAGAAATAGTGCCTTGTATCTTAGTGCCTTTAGAAATACTGTAAACTCAGCAACATACCTGAAATTCCATCTTTTCCTTAGTAAAATATCAGGACCAATCCTGAAGCTATAATAAAGACAGCTATGTACACATATTTTCCACATTCTTCGGATAACAATCTTTTTGATAAAGGCAATTTTAAAATACATATTATAAATATTATTTACTTGTAAGACTTTGAAAATCTTATTTATTTATTTAATTTTTTTTTGAGATGGAGTCTCGCTCTGTCACTCAGGCTGGAGTGCAGTGGTGTGATCTCAGCTCACTGCAACCTTTGCCTCCTGGGCTCAAGTGATTCTTCTGCCTCAGCTTCCTGAGTAGCTGGGATTACAGGCACACACCACCATGCCAGGCTAATTTTTGTATTTTTAGTAGAGACAGGGTTTCACCATATTGGTCAGGCTGGTCTTGAACTCCTGACCTCGTGATCCGCCCACCTCGGCCTCCCAAAGTGCTGGGATTACAGGTGTGAGCCACTGCACCCGGAGAAAATCTTTTCTCATAAATCGAGAAGAAAAAATATTTGATCGGATTGTGCCCCTCCCCATTTGGGTTGAGAAAATATGGTTGCCATAGCTATATTTATAAACTTTTGCTCCATCCCTAAGGGTTTGGGCCCTACAGACAAGAAGGAGGCTTCTCCTCTATGCTTGAAACTCCTCACCACTGTGTGCAACTCCAGGTATTCCGGGATGGTGGTGCTGGGGGAAAGTGCTCAGTCTTGGGGAAGAATCCTGTGGAGATGCAGAGCTGAACAATGGCTTTTCAGGCTTCTTCATAGTAGTTGGAGAAGACATATCTGCGAGAAACAGAGAAAAACCCAAAGCTCTATGACCTTCTTAAGCTCTAAGGTTCATGTCAACATAATGAGAGATCTCACCTTCCAACATTTTAGTATTCTCACACTTTGGCTCTTTTACAAAATATATTCTGAATGTCAACGATCCAGCTATATTGGAGCTCTGAAACACTCGTTCAGTCTCCATGGAAGCTAGCAGAAGCTTTCATTAAAATTATCATCAGACTTGTTCCCATTACTAAATAAATCTTAAACTTCTAAAAAAAAAAACCCCAAAGTCTTGTTTCCTTTAGCCCCTTGGTTCACACAAAGGCCTTCTTTACCTCAGCATTTCATTCTTAAATTTATACGATTCAGAAGATTGTCTTTCGATCTGGCGACTACACTGTGAAAACAGAGGGCAACTGGTGCAAATGTGAAAAACAACCTTCAGGTATGTTGGTCACAATATTACTGATTTCACAGCTTTTATGGGAAACTCATTCAATTGGTTAGCAAAAAAATACATTCCTTTATTTGCTCTTTCTGCAAACGTTTACTGGGTTTCTCTATTGGCCCGCGAAAATGAAGATGTTAAAGAAATTAAAAGTAATTCCTGCTCTAGGGATGCTCACTGTTGGTGAGGAGGAAAATGATGAGAAGAAAACAGTTGTGAACAGTTGAGAGGTACAATGTGTGTTGAGAGCATTTGCTGTTACATCCCCAGCTGCGATGTACAGGACAGAGATCGTCTCAGTCTCCCCAGGATGAGGAAGGTATTTCCCATTGGCATCATTTTCAAAATGTGAATGGGGATGACATTCTCAGAGAGGAAATGCTCAGAAAAAAAAGATGGCATAAAATACACAAGTAAACAGTGTGTGGAGTGGTGAAAGATGAAGAAGAGGAGCAAGCCTCTGGCAGGTCCCACAGGCTGTTGGGTCTCCAGCTTCCTGTACAAACATCTGAATGCTTACCCTCATGGGAGAAACACCATAGATGGGTGAAACATGATCACAATGACAGCTTAGAGCAATCCCCCCAGAAACCACATGGAGGGTGGACTGGCCAAAACAGAGACAGAAATCATGAAGACCACTTTAGAAGACAGATTCATCAATACATTCATTCCATAAATATTTGTTCAAGACCGAATTTATGCCACACACTGTACTAGCCTGGGACACAGTGGTGAACTGGACTCACTTTCGGCTCCTTTAAAGCTTAAAATCTAGTGAGGCGATATGACAAGTAAGAAGGAATTGCAAAAGGTGATGTGATAGGAAAATAATTCAGAGATTTCAGGCTTCCTTCATTCATTCTTTTCATAAATATTTAATACTGCCAAAAGATAGATCATGAGAGCTTGAAATAAGAATCATGATAGAGCTAATGCAATAAATATTTTAACAGGATTCACCCAATTAAATTATTAAGTGATGTAGACTGTTACCATCTTAGTTGACTAAGAGACTATACCATGCAGTTTGTTGGAATAAATAGGGAGTTTAGAGATGTGCCTTGCTTTTAACATCTTGAGTTATGTTGACTTTAATGGAAGTTTATCAACTTATAGTAAAATGTTACAAATTTGTATTTTATTATGAAAAATGTTAACTGTATTCACAAGTAGACAGAATTGTAATGAATCCTCATGTACCAATAACCCAACATCGGCAATGATCAACTCATAACAAATCTTATTTCATCTTTATCCCTATCTACACTTTCTTTCCCTGTGGTACTTTGAAGCAAATCCCAGATATCATACAATATTGCTTCTAAGTATTTCAGCATGTATCTCTAAAAGAAAATAAATCTTTCTTAAAAGAAAAAAAAACTGTATTACACATCAAAATGTACACAATTTGCACTTTTGAGTTTTTTTGAAATGAGAAAAAGACCTTATGGTACTATTAATATAAGAAACTAATTATCACTACATTTTACCATTTGAAAAATTCTGCTAAAGGCATTCATAAAATTAAATATGCATTTTTCAGTATGGTGGCATTTAAAGGATGAATATACTACTGTAAAGGCAGTAGACATCACAGTCTACAAAAAATGCCAGGCGTATTTGTAGCTGTAAGCTACAATTTGTGACTAACTGGCTGTCGTGAATCTATCAGAACTTTGATGAGTCAGAGAACCATTTCAGTATTTCTTTTTCAAAAAAAAACCAGAAATAAATTGTTCATAAAACCACAGAAATTAAGGCCACTATAAAAAAAAGAAAAAAATTTTAAACCACGGCTTAAAAAATAGACAAAGGAAGTTCATTTCAGCTATCTTCAAGATGCCAAAAATAATACTTAATTTTGCTTAAGAGCTATGTGATTTCAAAAGGTAATACTACAAATACAGACTTTTAACTAATGGATGTAAAATCATAGACATACAGTATTAGAAGTGGAAAGAACCTCTATTTTGTCTTTTTTGTTACAGATTATGCAATAACTTTCCATTCCAAACTTTTAATTTAAAATTGACTGTTAGAAAAAGAAACTGGAAACTTTTTATTGACACTCTTCTGCTTTACCTGTGTCTAATATAAATTTCAAGTAAAACGTAACTGGTAAATCAGTTTCTAAAAGTTCCATAGAATAAATAATAAAGCATAACTATACATCATTTTAAAATAATTTAGGCCAGGTGCAGTGGCTCACGCCTGTAATCCCAACACTTTGGGAGGCCGAGGTGGGTGGATCGCCTGAGGTCAGGAGTTCGAGACCAGCCTGGCCAACATGGTGAAACTCCGTTTCTACTAAAAATACAAAAATTAGCTGGGTATGGTGGTGGGCACCTGTAATCCCAGCTACTCAAGAGGCTGAGGTAGGAGAATTGCTTGAACCTTGGAGGCAGGTGTTGCCTGTCAAGATAGTGTCATTGCACTCCAGCCTGGGCGACAAGAGCAAACTTCTGTCAAAAAAAAAAAAAAAAATTAATGTGACCACAGCTTGAGAAACAGAACAGTGTCACTCTAGGTATGTCGTTTCTGGAGAAGAGGATCAATTAATGCAATTGAAACTACTGTAACTATATCAGACTTTTCATTAAACTCAGTCAAATTCATGGGTCTCCTTTTGTAAAGGGCACATAAATCAAGGGTGTTTATATAGAAGTTGAAGATGATTATGTAATTTTTAATGTAAATTATATAAATTTTAAGAAGCAAAACATTTGTATCTTCTTAGCCAAAATGACACACTTGTTTTTACTGAGTAATTATTATGGGTCCACTTATTTTTTCAATTCTTTTTTGGGCATACACCTAATAATAGTAGTACCTTCATAGAGGATTGATTATACAGAGCAACACAGAAGAGACAGAATAAAATTTGCTGTTCAAGCTGCTAAAGGAACCACAAACTCTTTCCTTAAACAACAAAAGTAACTTATAATAGTAAATACAAGAATGGGAAGGTTTACTGACCAAACTGAAAGGATTTGCTTTAGAAACAGGTGAAGAACGGTAGTATCAGAATATAGGTTTAGTTGCCTTTGTTTTCTGATTAAATGAAATTAATTCTTGGCCCATTAATAAAAATATACTGTTACACAGCACGCAGAAGGCACTATGCTAAGAGCTTAGGAGGATACAAAAGTGAATCCCCTCTCAAAAACAAACAAACAAACAAACAAAAAACAAAGAAAAACCCTCTCTAGACTAGAAGGGGATATAAAAGATCAATTATCTGGGGAAAATGTAAGGATACAGTTTCTAGCTAGTACATTTTAATCATGAACCAAACTGGTATTATTTTAATTTTAATTTTATTTTGAATGTCCACAGTCTAAAAGACTCATGCCAAGGTGAACAATGATATTGTTTCTATGTTTAATGTGCTCATATGCCATAAAAAAAGTTTGACGAATGAATATATAGAAGAGATACCTTAAAGTGACCTTTCTGTGAAGAAAAACAAATGCCACGCTTTTCACAATCTACTGTCCCTCAAGCAGAATAATACATAAAAAGATTAACTTGAATAATAATGCATACATAATAATGCATAAGTTGAATAATACATAAAATAAAGAAACTGAAAAGAGATGCAAGATGATAGGCAAAGGATTAGCTGATGTTTCTATTGGTGGAAGGGAGGCAGGAGTTGCTGGTAGCTGATGAGGAAGAATTAGAGGCCAGTGATGGCTTGAAATCAGACAAAACAATTTAAATTTGATTTAGAAAGTAATAATTTATAAATCAATTGATTTTAGAAGAAAAAGCTTTCCAAAAAATTGATTTCTTTTTCTGTTCTCACCACCCTTTTCACTTGTACCTGGTTGGACCAAAAATTTTCTTCCTAGTCTCCACCAGGCCTTCCTCACCATGGCATTTTATAAAAACCAGCAGCTGGCATCGTATCCTTCAAACAGTATCTTTCTCATTGCAAGATCTACCACAGTATATCACATTTTTAAATAGCTCTTTTTCTTTGTTATTCCATTTTATTCAAACTTTAGTGAAGCTAATTTTCTTATGGCTTCCTTTAGGAGCAGAAGAAATATGTTTTTAACTCTGTGCCATCCCTGGTCTGTGACATTCCCTTGAACTAGAAAATGAGGCATTTCCACTCTCCTTATTCCACCCATAGAACAATGTTTTATCCACTGAACAAACTTATTTTCTCCTTAAGTAATCCCTCTTGGAAAACCCTGAGTTCTAGATTTCATTAATGATCTTTTGTTTGTATCTTATATTACTTGATGGATTTTTCATTGTTATTTACTTGTATCCACTGAACATACTTTTTTTAAAAAGTTGACTAATGGCTTACCTCCTAAGGAACATGCTTTTATCAAATACACAAAAAGATGTAGAGGCTGGAAGAATATGCTACTTGGGAAGAGAATGAAAAAAAAAAAGTAGAAATGAAAGAAAGAAGAGGTAAAGCAGGCACTGTGTCTAGGCAGCTTATTTTAGAATCTCTTGCATGTGAAAGAAACTGTATTATGAAGTGATGACTAGTAGTGCAGGATGAGAAAAATAACCATAGCCAGCATATCTTAAAATTCATGTTCCATGAATAAATATCACCAGATGAGAAGTAGTTGACTATAAAGCAAAGAGAAAAGAAAATCAATCATTGAGATTCTAATAAGTGTGAGGAACTATGGTTAAGCATCAATATGCTAAACAAAAGCACTTGGTTCCTGTCTTGGTGATGCTTTAGTAGAGAGGGCAGAAATTAAAGACAAAAATACATTAAATAATTGCAATCATAATAATATTGGATTGCAGAAATAATTCTTCTTAATGACAGATTAGAGAGAATAATTTTTTAAAAAAGACTCACACTGATGGTGTTATTCTTCATTGTGTACACCCACGTTTACATTTATAACTGGAAAATTAGCTATGACTGTAGAAACTCATCGTGTAGTTGAATATGTAATAAAAGATTGCCATGTAAGAAAAAAGTTCAAGTAGGCTACTGATAAAGTTGGTTCATTTATTCTTAAGCATCCCTTTAAATAAGTATTTTGCAAATCAAATTATCATGATTTTTCCTGACCATACTATATATATTTTTGGCATTGTAGCATATATACCTCCTGGGCCTTGATGTGTCATTTATTTCACAGCATCACTTCAAAGAGATAAGGGCTTAAGCAAATAAAGAGTTAGATCAACTCATCTCCCAACAAGGTAATTTCATCTACAAAGGAAGAGAGTCACTGTGAAACACAGCGTATGTACTCGACTCATCGGCAGCTTGCACAAATGGCGCTCCAGATGTATATCTGTTCAAGTCAGCCCAAGGCAACAATTTTGATCAATTCTAATGTGATAAAATGCTGCAGGGAAAGTGTGCAGAAACGTGTTTACGTCAGCCCTTAATTAAACTGTTGTTCACTTCCAAAGAACCTTAGGAAACACTAATGAGACATGAGTTTTGGCAATTTCTTCATCAAAGCAAAGACCCCTTCCTCAGTCTGTAGCAGCCTGTCATCCAAGTCGCTCCCGGGATAAATGTCACATGGCACTCCAATCAGTTAGCCACCTGTTAGTAGAACTTCACTGAAGTCAACTAGTGATCTAGGGCAAGCTCAAACAGCCACCTTAACACCTGCCTGTCTGGGACACCTGCTCCTTTTTCACATATAGTAGAGCAATATGTTAGCTTTTCCAATATGCTCGAGTAGATTAAGGTTACAAATCAGACTTCTAAAGCCTATACAGAAAACATAGCATTTTCTTTTTTGAAAAATTTCTTTTCTTCCCTATAGTAACACAATTTTTAACAATTTCAAATTAATTATGTAAGAACACACAAGAATTCTTGAATTTCTGGAAGCTATTATTTTCAGCATACCATATCACTAAATTAAAATGTATTAACTGTGCCAGGCCTAGGATTTAGGCCTGTTTCTAGGATAGAATAGTCCTATTTCTATCTGGTTAACAAAGAAGCAAATTGCTTCAAAATGTTTTAAAAGTCCAATTCTTTTACATATTCCTAAGTTGTCTTCCTTATTTGCATGTCATACTTGTAACTTGTAAACAAGTCTAAATGAACCCTATAGATACAAGTCACCATTTGCTGGCTACTTTTATTCTCCGGTATTTAATGTTAAGGTTTGTCTTATTGCTAAGTGCTTATAAAGCTATAATCATTGTTAAAAATATCTAAATATCTTCATTTTTCACATTATCAAGTTGCTGAACAATTTACAGGATTCCTCTTTTTCCTTTCTATCTTTTATTATTTTGCAAATTTCATTTATTTATTTAATTATTTTAGAGACAAGGTCTCACTCTGTTGCCCAGGCTGCGGTGGCACAATCATGGCTCACTGCAGCCTCAAACTCCTGGTTTCAAGCGATCCTCCCTTCTCAGCCTCCCGAGTAGCTAGGACTATGGGCACACAATCACACCCAGCTAATTTTTAAATTTTTAGTAGGGACAAGGTCTGGCTATATTGCCCAGGCTGGTCTAGTCTCCTAATCTCACGAGATCTCCTGCTTTGGCCTTTGAAAGTGTTGAGATTATTGGCTTGATTCATTGCACACGGTCTTCTTTTTTCCTTTTTTCCTTTTTTTCTTCGTCGTTGTCGTTTTTTTTGTTTTTGTTTTTTGTTTTTTTTTTGGCAAAAGAAAACTCAGAGTGTATTGAAAACAGTTACAAAACTTCTGTTAACTTTGACCCTCTGGTATGATATTGACCAGAGGAGTTTGAAAGAGCATACATAAAGACACTTAGCTTAGAGACAGTCCAATGGCTGGGATTGACAAGTTTTATCAAGTTGATACACCCTCATAATTTTCAAAGTTCTTCAACTTTTGGACTTTTGAAAGTATTCGACTATCACAGATTTTTTAAAAAATAGTTTTATAGATATACAAAAACTCGGAATATTGAAAACCTCTTCAGAGACCAAATTCATTATTGGGTGAAGGCAAAGGTGGTCAACACATCCATCACTCCACGGAAACTCTGTCAAGCAATACAGCACTGAAAGCGAAAAATTAGCTTTAGCTTTAGCTTAACTGGGATATTTCTGTTTTCCATTAAAATGTTGGGTGGAAGCTGGAAGACAACATGAAAAAGAAATGAACCATCTGCATAAAATAATAATGTTATTTAAAATAAATAAGGTAGTAAATGAGAGGCTACCAAATCAAGTCTGTGGGATGAGTTTTGTAGCTGAAATCTGACATTTTTACTTCAGGCCACAAATCCAGAGTCAGTCCTGAGACAAGGAAAGAGTTTGGGCTCTGTTCCCAGAGGACAAGGAGAAGGCAGAGAAGATGATTGCCAACTGAAAGCTAAAAAGATCACAATTTCTCAACCTCTGTTTTTGCCCTGGGATAAACAGTGTTGAGGAGAGGAAAGTGTCCAGGTTATTTATAACTGTATGAGTGTCATGTAGAATAAGACAACTATTAAGGCCAGATTGGGGCAGCATCTAGCCTGCCAGATACTTAAGATCCCAGCCCAAAGCTTTGATGTATTTATTTCTAAGGATCTCCGTGTAGAGAATGACAGCAATCCTTACTTTAACAGGTTTTACCTAAAAAGTAAAGGACTGATGATGGGTGACGGAGTGTGTCCTGGAGGAGGAAGAAAGGAGAGAGAGACCAAGTAAGCTCTGCCTTTACTTGAAAGCTTTGTACAATCCTTTGTACAATACCCTCTCAATTTCTCCATTTTCTTCACAAATGGAGCTATCCTGGCTCACAGGGAGAAGATATATGGTGTTTTCCTTGATGGTTTAAATGACATATAAATGATAAAAAGAGGTGCACGGGTAAAGTCACAGGGACATAAAGAATGTTCTATAAATTTCTATCAGAGGACATGCTTCGAAATTGTTTATAGAGCCATGTGCTACATTGAAATTATTACAGCTTATAACAACGGAGTTAAGCCACTCAGGCACTGCTCTAAGGAATGTAAATTGATAAGATCTAAGCCAATATTTACCAACAGCCTTAGACATTGATATAAGATTTAACTTAGTAATTCTACAGTAGGAATGTATTTATTCCTGTAGCAAAATTTCATTGAACTTCTATTTGGTGACTTCATGCCAGGCAGTATGCTAAGGACTGGGGTCAGTGAAAAGAACTAGACAAGAATCACCTAATCAGATTAGGCACAGAGTTACATGCAATGATGTTTCACTGTATCTCTCTTTATAATATAAAAGCTTCAAAACTATCTAAATATTCATGAGCAAAGTAGATATTTAAAATTTTATGGTATAGCCAAAGTATGGCATATTATATACTCATTACAAGGTGGAAGACTGGACAAAGTGGCTCATGCCTGTAATCCCAGCACGATAAGGCCCAGGCGGGTGGATCAAGTCACCTGAGGTCAGGAGTTCGAGACCAGCCTGGCCAACATGGCGAATCCCTGTCTCTACTAAAAATACAAAAATTAGCCAGCCATGGTGGCGTGCACCTGTAATACCAGCTACTGGGGAGGTTAGGGCAGGAAGAGTTGCTTGAACCAGGGAGGTGGAGGTTGCAGTGAGCCAGGATCGTGCCACTGTACTCCAGCCTGGGTGACAGGGCAAGACTCTGTCACAAAAAAAAAAAAAAAAGGAAATTGAAGGATATGGTAAAATGCCATTAGATTATAAAGACAAAAAAACTTACAAAATAGCATATATCATATAAGCTCAATTTACTGCAAAAATATGTTCATAGAAACAGAATGCACTGAAATGTGGAAAAAAATACACAGAAAAACAGGCTAGCATATATACAGTCAAATATTAACAGAAGTTATCTTTTTGTGATGGGATTACAGGTGATTTTTATTTTCTTCTTCATATTTGACAGTTTGTTTTTTTAAATTCCCCACAAGTAACTATTACTTTTACTGTAAAAATTGTAAAACACATATTTTTGGGAAAACTGCTGCCTGTAGCTCCACAGAATATTATAAATACTTTCCAAAGCTGGGTTAACAATATTGAATCCTGTTATGTGTCCAACATTACACTGCAAGAAGAAAAGTTTCATATTAGTTTAGGTACTGGATGTTGCAAAACTGTAAAATGAAATGCTTAAATGTAACATTTGCAATTTAGTTGGTTACAGGCAAAACAATGTCTTTTGAAAACACAGTGAAGAAAAAAAGAGTATCTAAATATCTGTGTCTAAGGACTCCTCTAGATGAAAAATTTTATGATTGTGTGGCAAATGTGAACAAGTCCTTCCCACACACTCCAAGTTAACAAAAAGCTCTGAATGTTATGACAAGACATATGGATGTAATCCCACTACAGTAGTTTGATGATGATGCCAGATGATTCAAAAAATAATTAGCTGCCATGTTAAGAAAGTATCTCCTTATATATATATTTACATTTATCACACTCTAAAATAACACTGGAAAAAATGGCAAGCTACATTAAGAGGAGATAAGATGTCATCTTCAATTAGATTTCTCAACCATTTTTTAAAAATTTATGAAATCAGTTCCTTTTCAAACGAGAAAGTATGGTGATCTTCATGTTAAATAAATGAAATTCTTACTTTATTGAGTTATTTAATCTTAATTACACGAGCATATTATTGTATTCCTCAGTAAAGTAAAATATTTTCTAATAGTTTAAGTGTCTCTTGCCATATATTTTAACCCAAGCACAGTTAAGTAGCATGTTCCTACAAGTCTCTATTTTATCACTTCTCTATAAAAAAGGTCTTGAGGCTACACCTACACCCAATGCAAAGTTAAAGCTCAAACCTCTTTGAAGCTCACAAACACCTTCCAGAGACACTGAAAAAAATCCTTTGAATAATGAAGAACAGTGCTAAAACAATGAATATGGAATAAATGAAAACTACTTCTTAAAAACACTTCAAAATGCTTTTGCCCACTAAGCAATTTCATTTCAACAGACAGACAATGATAAAGTGTCTTGAGTAATGTGTGTAAACCTAATTTGAAAGAGAGAAAAAACATCAAACAATTATGCAGGACTTGGAGCATATTTTAGTCGCTTATTAAACATTGGCATAGGTAAATAGCTGCTATTCACCATGCCTCTCGGGAAAACCTCTTGGCTATGGAGGCTTATTAGTGTTAAGCATCTGAGAGCCATGGGCTATAAAATAAAATCAATACCATAACCTTAACTGTAAAAGTCAGAAAGATACTGGAAGAGTTCTAATTTAACAAGATTACAGATGAGTTTTCAGAGGAGAACATTTGGGGAAAAGCCATGCATTTAAAAACATTTATGCTACAAGACATCGCAAGGATTTTGTTGTTACTAATGCTGTTATTATCCACGCTGGTAACGGTTAGGGTTGATTTAACTGATGTGTTACTTTAGTGGATTTACAGGAAAGTCCTATAAATGATCTGGAACTTACTTCAAATAAAATCATTAAACTGAGGTAGTAAACTAATTGCTCGAGAACAATTATGATTTGATGTGATTTAGTGTGGTAGAAAAAGAATTACAAAAATTTTAAGGTCATCAGTTCAGCAGTTCAATGCAAATATGATTACTTTGCACAATATTCTGTTTCTCTTAATGGAAAAGTAGTCAAAATTGGTATAAATTGTAGTGTTTAAGTTCAACCTAAATCTATATATTTTTTTCCTCCAACAAATGTAAATGAAGAAAAAAAGAACATTCTGTCAATGAAATTACTATGATGGCATATTTATTATCCTAATGGTTTTAGAAATCATGTGAAATTCATCAGTAACAAAACCTCTATTTAGTAATGGACCAATTACATTTGTGAGATAATGTCAATGAAACCGAATATTGTCACAGGATAATGGTCTCCCATTGCTACATCCCTAGTCATTTAGAGAAAATAAATGTTGCCGTCTGGCTGAGTCATTTGTTTTCAAAGTAGGAGACACTGATTCCATAACAAGGTTCTGTTATAATAATTCAATCTCTATCAATCATTTGTTGCACCAGAATGGTGCAGGACAGGACATGCATTTGTGAGAACTGCGCATTCCTCAGGTGTAAAGCAAAATATATGGGCCTCCAAGCACATAAGTAGCCCAATTATTGTTATTCAATGAGAGTGTTTAAAATGAACACTTAAAAAATAATTTAAGAAACAGAAAACTTTCTGAATTTTCCAAAAGATCCATGTTAATGACGGCTTTGAAAAGACTCAAGTACTGAAGATCTTCAAATTCTTTGACTCCAATAGATTCAAAATCTAAAATGTTAGAACACAAAGAAACCTTAGTATACAACTTTGTTATTTTACAGATGGGAAGACTCAAGATTTACTGAAGTTAAGTGATTTGTCTAAGACCACGCCAATATTTAGAGTTTCCTAATCACAATTACAGTGCGCTAGGCATAAGGCAAAAAGACTAGAACAGAACTAAAAGAAAACATATATTTGATAATAAATATATACTTAATTTTTATATTTTGACAAATATAGCTCATTTTAAACTGGCCATATATCACACACTTCTACTAAAGACATTCTGGAACTTAGGATTATTTATTAATATCTTATTAAATGGAAAAGTGATTTTTAACCTGATTTTAGTGCAAGGACTACATGCATGAATCTCCGAGGAGTCTATGAGCCCCTATGAAGTTATGTGCATTTAATGTATTGAAGTTTCATGCATTAAAAAATATTGTAATAGAGGTTTTATAATTAGTTTGCAAAATCATAAACATAGTATCTCAATGACTTATTTGGGACACAGTATTATATAGTAATAATGAGCATGGGTTTCTTCAGCTAGACAGACAGGGGCTCCCATTCTACCTCTGCTACTTATGATCTGCATGATCTATGTCAAGTTTGTTAAGCATTGTAATGATCAGTTTAGTAAGCTGTAAAATCGGGTTTCTATCAGGTTTAAAAGAAAAATAGATACAAACTTAGCCATGCACCTGACAGAAAGGGCTCAATAAATAAATGACAACCACAAATGGCAATAGAATCTTGTTTTCCTTGTTTCATTTACATGTGCTTTTTGAAGACAGTTTTTAAATTTACATGCTTTCTTCAATAAATAAATGATATAGAAAAAGCAGGAGAGTCACCAGTATAGTCTAAAAAGAAGGTGAAAATACAAACATAATCTATGGACTAAATTTGAGTCCTGATTCAAACAAGACAACCTTTAAGATATTCTAGGGAATTTAAACATGGATTTTATGTTAGATTACATTAAGAAATTAATATTATATTTGTTAAATTGATAATAGTACTGTGATTATGTAAAAAAAAAAAAAAGTTCATTGTTCAAAACACTTAGATCTATTTACAAGCAAAATGCCAGATATCTGGGATTTGCTTTAAAATACTTTTAAAAACCGGAAGACAGTAAATGCGATAAGACTGGCAAAGTGTTAGTAACTGTTGAAGCTGGGTGATGGTACATTGAGGTTCACTTTACAATTGTACTTTCAATATTCTCCAGATCAAAAGACTTCTTAAAATTGTGCATTCATTTCAAACCAATTCTTCCCCACATTTATTCTTCAAAAGCATTCATATCTTCAGTTTATTTTAGTACAAAAAATTTTAATCCTGGCACTAATAATAATAGTTGATTTATGTGTGTGTGTGTGTGTGTGTGTGTGTGTGTGTAAAATTTTACCATCTCAAAATTTTGTTTTGAGAATTCTTTCAGAACCCTGAAAACTCACAAATTCATCTCTATTTTCTCATTCTAGTTCTGTTAGGTCTAACAGTGTCTTCCTTAAGCTTCCCAAGAAAAGTGTCCCTCTACCAAGACTTGTGAAGCAGTGTTTAAAATCTCCTAGGCCATTTGTAAGTTTACATACTGATTCCCTAGGCAGGCTTAGGAACAGAAAAAGAAAAAAAATCCCTTGAACAAAGATCTAGGCTCTGCCATTCATTACTTGGGACAGGACAGCCTCTCTGATCCTTGGACTACTTAGCTGTGAAACAGGAGCTTGAATTATGTCTCACTAATGATTCTAATAATTTGTGATCTGTACCTGAAAAATCAATTGCTTATTTTATATGACATTGGAAGTCTTATAACTGAAATGACACGGGCTTTCCAAACTACGTCATAATAAGCTTAAACATGAACTCAATATGTAAAAAGATTTCAAATAAAACCTTTTCTCATGCAGAGAAACTTTGTATGGCACACTATGATATTATCTCCCACGGGTTTCCCACTTCCCTATTTTAAGCTGTGTTCCATCAAGCTAGAAACCCAGTATTAAATAGAAAGTTGTTATTTTTTTCAAACTAATTATCTATTGTGGTTTTTCTGCAAAATGCTGTATTTTCAAATCTTTAAGCCTCCAGAGCACAGAAATATGAGCACGACTTTTCCATATTAATCAGTACCAGCCCTGCTAACATGTATACAAGTTTACCCCATCCAAAATGCTATTCTTGATTAGAACATATGAAGGGGGAACAAACATTCGCCAATTAGGAGGCAACGTGGGGAATTCTGATGAAAGCCTTCACCAACAATTTATTGTTTTCCTTTCCATTTTGAAGAAGCTCATGTTGTGATTTTTCAATCACAGCAGCGTAGTTGAAGACGCATTCCTCTTCAGGGTGGAAGCATCCTTGAAGTTTGCTTTCCAATGTCAGGGTAGACCTGGAAATTCACTTAGAGTTCTTTACTTTCAATATTTTCCATAAAAAGAAGCTAAACAAAGAAACTTAAAAATTGGGCTTGAACATCAAATCTAAACCAGCTCTCCTTCACATTCATCCATGAAAAGCATTTGTAGCTCTCTTTTTTTCTGGTTCAAAACTTTGATATTTGAATATTTGCTATTTCATCCTTGTGATACAAACTACATGAATGTAAGGAATTGTTGGTGTTCTATTTGGTCCCCAAATGGAACTTAAAAAGTTCTTCCAGTATGATTACTAAGCTGTCTGCACTGCCATTTTCTAGGACTTCATTTAATGTTAATGATTCCCAGATAGCAGTTATTCAACCATTTATGGAAGCTGCTTATTCACTCAGCTCCCACAGCTCTAGAGAAATCTTGAGATTATATCATTTGTCAGACTGTGGTTTGGGCTAGAGCACTGTGTTCCAAAGTTTGAGCCTAGGATTAATGCTCCCTATGGATTCTTTGATAGAAATAAAAGGTTCTGAAGTCACAAACTTAATAAACATGTTCAGTCAAGAGCCACTCCTGGATGTTCACAGCACACAGTAGTATATTAAATATTCTGCACATTCATTTATGAATGAAAATAGCTGAAATTTTCATTACAAGAAAATTTTCCAAATTTAGCTGAACACTCTTTTGTATGTCGCATATCTTTTCACATTCCTAAACTCACAGTAGGAAATGTTGGGGGGCCTGGTGTGGTGGCTCACGCCTGTAATCCCATCACTTTGGGAGGTCCAGATAGGAGTTCCAGAACAGCGTGGGCAACATAGTGAGACCCCAGCTCTACACAAAATGTAAAAATTAGCTGGGCATGGTGGCAAGTGCCTGTAGTCCCAGCTACTTGGGAGGCTAAGGTGGGAGGATCACTTGAACCTGGGAGGTCAAGGCTATGGTGAGCCATGATCGTGCCACTGCACTCCAGCCTGGGCAACAGAGGGAGAAAAAACAGAAATGCTGGCCTCGGATTCTGGTTCTGTCAGTATGCTATCACACTCTTATTTACTGTTATTTATTTCCTGATTGAGCAGATAATGCTAAATTGCCATTTTTACTCTCTAGCCCCCAGTGTTCCCTTGGGCCCTTTGGCTTAATGCATTTGATATTTAACACTATATCCTTATAGAACTCTAGAATGTGAAAATCAAAATTTAGCACAACAGTTAAGACTACCTTACTAATGAGAATATTTTCAAAATTATCAAAAATAAATCTCTAGGACTTGGAAAGAAATTAAAACTTCAGAAAGACTTAACTGAGAAGACATTTATATAACAGAACTGGAGATTTTTATAAAAATTCCTATTTTTATTTTTTAGAACCTAAGATACCAGAACACAATGCCTAAATATAGCTTCAGAGTCCAGTTTAATTTTTCAAACTACTTTCCAAATTGTAATAATATGCCAATATACTAGGTAGTAGTAGTTTTTGCCAACATGCCACTTTATTGATTTTATGTAAAGATTTACTGCTCATCGTGCTAAAACTAAGCTAGCTCTAAAGCATGGAGTCGGTCCTCTCATAATCTTATTTATTTTAGTCACCGTTTTTTTCTAAATAGTAAGTTATTTTTCCATTTGGGAGGTCAAGGGCTGGAAACTTAATTTATTTGTGTGCCCAATGCCTGCAAAAATTCCTCCAATATAACAGACATTTGACAAACCGTTCATTGAACCAAATTATCTCAAATCCCATACATGTAGAAATTAATAACATTTTACTGCATAAAGTCTTTTTGAATTTATATTTTATCTAAGATTACAGGTTGTTTAAATACTCATCTGGCTGAAAAGCTGTTCAAATTTCCATTTAGAAATCCCCAGCTTCATACTGCAAATATATTTACCATATCATATTTTTTCTCACTAAATGTCTATTAAATGTTTTAGAAGTTTTACATTCAGACTTAGATAAATTAGTGACTATCAGAATGGCATTGGCAAACTGACCTTATAAAGAACTGTTTTCAATGTTCAAGCATACTATTTATTTGTCTGTTAAATTACTGAGTGACACGGTTCAGCTGTGTCCCCACCCAAATCTCATCTTGTGTTGTAACTCCCACAATTCCCACGTGACATGGGAGGAGCCTTGTGGGAGGAGACTGGGGCTGTGCTGTTCTCATGACAGTGAATGAGTCTCACAAGATCCGATGGTTTTAAAAACAGGAGTTCCCTGCACAAGCTCTCTCTTTGCCTGCCGCCATCCATATAAGACATGACTTGCTCTTCCTTCCACCATGATTGTGAGGCCTCCCCAGTCATGTGGAACTGTAAGTCCAGTAAACCTCTTCCTTTTGTAAATTGCCCAGTCTCAAGTATATCTTTATCAGCAGGGTGAAAATGGACTAACACACTGAGCATTGGAATACAACTGGTTTTAGTCTCATCACAGTAACTTGAATTAGAGGAAAAACTGTGACCTATCTCTTATTTTTCCTCTTATATCAAAAGCTACAAAAGATTGCTCTAAAGAAAAATTTCAAAAAAAGTACATCAACTAGGAATTGAGTCTCTGAATTGACTCAGATGGAAAAAAAATTAAGAAAGACAAGATCTTAATGGAATTTTTTATGGAGGAAGTACTAGAATAAAAGAAATGTTCAACTTGCCTGTTGATAAACTAATCTGGTTCGATTCATTAATCATTAAAATCTTAAATGAAGAAAAACAATATCCAAAAAAGAAAGTTTTTAATAGACAGAGAAGCAGTTAGAAGTTTAAGACCAGGATTTACAGAAGAGACTAAGCAAGGAGAAATATTCTGGAACATAGGAAAGAAAAATAATAGTTGTTGGATACCCCTTTGCTAGTGACTCAGTATTATTTTCCTTTTCATTTCCTTCTGTACGTATAAAATAATACAAAGTAAAAATATAAATATTACATAATATAGATGCTGACAAATTTAATTTTCATCACTATTCATCAGGAGAAGCAAATTATATAGCCCCCTACCAAATGTTTAACACTATTAAATTATGTTTAGTTTTAAAATATTCATGTCTATATTTGCAAAAGTATAAGTTACAATTCTCCTATAATCAGAAAGTTGTAATTTTTTGTTTTGAAGAAATGACACAAGGACATAATTAATTTATCACTGTAATATGCTAAAATAAAAATACTTTTTCATTAAGTTACTAAAATTGCATGAACATATCACTACACAAACCTAGATTTTGTATTAATATTTTGCCTGATTTAAGAACAGAATACATGTAATAATTTGGTCATATTATATCCTTTATTTTTGCCTACTCAGAATAAATCTCAATGGTTTAGGTTGGTATTTCAGATTGAAAGGGAAAGTAAAATGCCACATATTGTCCATAATTTTGTTATCTTTGATTCTCACATTTAATAAATCAATTTTGCTAAGGGCTATGTCAAGAAAAGATTTTAATGCAAATTTAACACTAACAGAATAAGGCATACCCAGGAAATAATTAATAGTAAATTTTACGCATTTCTGCCCATTTTAAACACAAGCATATTTTAATCAACCAATAAATAGCTATTGAGTATCAATTAGTGCAGGGCTTTGTAGGAGGAAATATTATAAATACAAGACATGTCAAAGCTATTACAATGATTGGAGTGGCACTCAATATGTGCTTTAGACAACTCCCTCCATCACAGGCAAGTGTGTCTAAAGAACATTAGAAGATGGACAAGAACAACCATTGGGCATTTTATTTTGCAAATTTTTAAAAAGCAATTTTCTAAGAACAAAAGGACTGCATTGGGCTTAGCAAATTTATAAAGATAGTACTGTATTTCCTGCATTTCTTCATTGTAGTTGAGTCTTCTTCCCACAATGGCTTATTGTGCACATTACAAAGTCTTCAGGGTCTTCAGAATTAAAGTGACAGTGTGTGTGTGTGTGTGTGTGTGTGTGTGTGTGTGTGTTTAAAAAGCACACTTGAGAATGAAATATTCTTCCTTACCCTTAATATAATATGCCTTTACAGACTCTTCCAATAAGTCTAGTCATCTTGACAAAAGAAAATCATCAAGACAATACAATGATTTTACAAAGAAAAAGAATGACAGTTTCCCTTCTACTTTTCAAAAATGTTTTATAATATGATTTGAGATTGGCTTTATTCAATAGGCTTAAAGAGGAATCAATTCTTACAAAGTGACACTCTCTATAATAAAGAACACCTACACTTCTGAATAACACATCCATTCCCACACATTCACAAGGTTATTACCATTAGAATCTTTTCCAGAAGAATTTTCTGACAGGGAAACTATGGCTTTGTTTAGAATAAGCTGACAATGTCAGTAAAACAAGCAATAAAATATTAAGGGTTGAGGGTTTTGTTTTTCGTTTCATTTCTGCAACTCTGGTAAAAGTCTCTATTATATCTTGCCTTCACTAATAAGACTGGTGTTCTGCCTATCAATGGTTCATTTATACAACTATTTATTGTACTCCCACTATGCACCAAGTGTGTGTTAAGTGGTGGTTACAGTAGTAGTCAAAATAGATAAGGTCCCTGCTCTCACAGTGTAGACAGATTTAGACAACTAATCCCATAAATAGCTATATGATTACATATTATGAGTACAATGAAAGAACAGTACTGGGTGTTGACAGAGAAAACTAGAAGACAGAATTTAGATTGAAATTTCTCAATTTAAGCTGGGCTCTGAAGGATGACAAAGAGTTTGCCAGATAAAGAGTTAGAAGAGCATTCCAGAGGTCATAACTTATAGAAAGGTTGTGGGTGTTGAATTCCCAACTTTAAATAAAGCAGTGGGCTCAAGTGCAAGTAAGGGAAAGCAGAATGTCACCTGCCAAGTCTATGGTGGCAGTCACAGGCCAGGCCTGTTGGTCATACGAGAAAATTCCCATTTTTTCCTGAGAGCAGTGGGAAGTGACTAGAAGATCTGAAGTAGGGGAGTCATATGCTGTTATTTACGTTTTATAAAGATGATTTTGCCTACTGCCTGAAAAATAGATTTGGTGGGGTCTCTCATGAGGACAGTCTCAGAGACAAAATTCCCTCTGAGGGGGGTCTCACAGTCAAACTCTCTCCAGTTGAGTTTCAAATCCTTGCATAAAATGACCCTTGTCATCTCCATTATTTTCCTCCATGTGAACCGTGTCCAGCCACATGGCACACACAGCCATTCTCAAATTTGCCTCCCCACCTAACACATGGCTATGCTTTTGTCTCAGTTCCCACTGCCACCCCCTTCAGCCTCTCACTTCTTTATTAGTTAAAATCTCAAGGAGATTTAGGTGAGATTTAGGAATTGAGCTTTGATTCAGTTGTGCTAAAGGAGGTACACTTGACTCAAAGGTCAATGTCTCCATGAAGATTTTTCATTCTTCTTTAAACCCCTTGGCACTCGGGTATTAAAAATTTGAGCACCAAAAAAGGAGCACTGAATAAGGAACTGACTTTGGCCTTAACTGTTAAGGCCCAGAGTTATGTGTCTCCTAAGAGTACTCAACATAGAGTACCCCAACCCTCACCAATACATACCCAAGTCTTGGGCTGAAAACCATTATTCCTTTCTTTTCAATTTTTTTTTTCTTTGAGACAGGGTCTCACTCTGTTACCCAGGCTAGAGTCCAGTGGTGCGATCACACTTACTCCAGCCTCTGCTTCCCAGGCTCAACTGATCCTCCCACCTCAGCCTCCTGAATAGCTGGTACTACAGGCGCACACCACTATGCCTGGCTAATGTTTTGTATTTTTTTGTAGAGATGGGGTCTTGCCACATTGCCCAGGCTAGATTTTTTTAAATGCAGAATTATATTTAAAAGACAATTTAAAAATACATGTTTATGCGGCTGACATAAGATCTTACTTGCACACATGCTTATATACCAACAAAAACAGCCGTTAGCTAATTTTTCTATTTCCATGCTTAATAATCTCCCTCTGATTGTGGGGGAAAGCATGGATATGTGTGATGAAATATACTAAATCCGACAGACTTTTAAGAAGAGCTAAGTCTCAATCCTTCTGGGTCTCAATACCCATTTCTTAAAGTTATACTTATCCGCAAAGCTACCCTAGAACTGGGTCACAGTGTTATCTAGAAAGCATAGCTAGATTGACTCTGACACAGTGTATCTTACATTACACTTTTCTTTATTGTATATGGTCTACCTACTTCCAAAAGGAACTGCAGGTTCCTTTAAATGACAACTTTCAGTTCCTGGCACTTGCAAACTGCTTAAAGTTTGGCTCCCTGCAACGCCCCATAGAGAGGAGCAGGCGGATCTAATTGAATCACAGTTTGTGGTTCTGCTGTACTCCAACCAACAAATGTAGACAGACCATAATCAGTCACATACATAATTGTGGGTTCTAAAATATCATTTTGTCTGAAGAAAAGCCCAATGAAACATGTAAAAATAAGATTTTGGATAAATTAACTTTGACATTTGACTAATATATTATCTCAAAAATAATTCTACAGGAATCATTTGATGAAAACAATATATAATCCATATTGGTTTAATTATGAAATTTTGACTAAACGAAACTTAAGAAACGAGCCAACATTTTACTCATCTCTCTAGAGGCATCTCCTTATTACTCACCTTGATCTCTTTCATGCCATGTTCGACTTCCAGCAGCTGGTGAATTGGGAGAGGGGTAAAAGTCTCCTGTAGGACTTGGTTCCATATTTTCATCTATGGATATAGTTTTGGGTCTTTTGCTGTTAAAATATGGCAATAGTTATATTAATGGGATTTCTGGGAAGATGTGTACATTTGAAAGTAAATGATCTGAGAAGATCCTTACTGTGAAAATTTTCAAAAGCACAAGCAATAGTATCTCAGAATACTTACATATGCCCCCACCAATATCCTATAAAGCAGATAATTATGAAATTATGACTATAAATGTGAATTTTTTCTTTTTTTGATTGTTTTTTTTTGAGACAGGGTCTCACTCTGTTGTCCAGGCTGGAGTGCAGTTGCATGACCACAACTCACTGCAGCCTCAAGCTCCTGGGCTCAAGCGATCCTCCTACCACAGCCTCCCAAATCGTTAGAAACACATACACATGCCACCAAGCCTTGCAAATTTAAAAATTTGTTTGTAGAGAGGGAGTTGTCCAGGCTGGTCTTGAACTCCTAGGTTCAAGTGATCCTCCTGCCTGGGCCTCCCAAAGTACTGGGAATCCAGATGTGAGTCACTGTGCCCAGTGAATATTTTTTCTTTAATTAAATAAAAAAAATCTTATTCACACCTATCTGGCAAAACCTTTTAAAAATTTTTCAAAATTAGCTTTTTGCAGCAATAATAACCATAATGTTATAGGATTTCAGCATTGAAACTGACCTCAAAAATCATATTCATAAACCAATCCCCTTGTTTTTACAAATGGGGAGACACATTTGGAGAGACTCAGTGGATTGTCCAGGGCAAGTGAATGGAAGCAGTCAGACATAAGGTAAGGATGTCTGACTTCCAGAAGTGCGCTCTTTCCACTGCACTGTGCTTCCAAGCCCTTGAATCATGTATATGTATGTCTGAGTACATTTGTAGATACTCATGATTAATATTTGACTCACAATTCTCAGAGTATTAACATGATGCAGAAGATGGCAATTTCTATCCATGCTAAGCTTAGTTTCTTCCCAAAGTATCCAAAGTTAGACCTTACATTTTAACTCTCTTTTAAATCTAATTCTCTCGTCTATGAGTCAGCAGAAAATTTGTTTGAAAAACTTAAAATGGGGAACAAATTATATGCATAAGGAAGTAATAGAGAAATGTTTTTTAAACCTTGCTTATTCTGAAAGACAGTATCTTATATAAAGTAGTCATGAAGAAAGATCTGTGTTGACAACATACTGATTTAGCAGATAAAATTTAAAAATTACTACTCACATTTTAAATTTAGAAAAACCAAAGCATTTTTAAGACTTTGATATGTCAGAGACTATTTTAATGATAATAAACCAAATTATCTTGCTACATAATTTAACTATATGAAAATGGTTTAACAAGAACTGATATAAAATTGATCTTAGTTTATAAACATACAAATATGCCCAGTCCCTAATTAATTCAAATTCAACGAACTTTCACTACCGACAATAGTTTAGGAAAATAAATACACAGGTATGCTTTTGTTTTTAAAAAGTTCACATTGTAAAATGAGTGTTTTGCTCTAGAATTCATGTATGCTGTTATATTTAATTACACATATATTTAATGCTCTAGGAATGAGATGGGTCTCAAAGATCTAGCTCAAATTAAAAAAAAAAAAAAAAAAAAAATACATCTGTAATCTCTATTCACCCTGACTGACAATTACAATGAGATCAGTAAAAAAAAATGAGAATGTTAACAGAGAAGTCAAAAGCAAAGAGAACTCTCTCTAGCTGACCCCCAACATAGACTGGTTAAAACAAATCTCAGAGAAGGTAATATTTTCATTGGTAACAGAGTGTTAATTAAATTAGTCAAAAAAATCAGCTAATTGAAGAACTTGGCAAACTGTGGTCTTTAATTTTAAGGCTAGGTAAATGACACATTTTATTTTTTATGTTTCATTATCCTAAGCTTAGATGTAATATTTGGATAAAAGTTACCAGGAATCAGTTATAAACCAGATATCACTGCCACAGCAACATCATTTTTAAAGTCATCGAAATATTTTGTTAACTTGCAGCATTTTAATATTTCCTACAACAGGACAAAAATCATATTAATATATTTTCCTAGTTACCCGTCCCCCTGAAAAAGATTTTTAAAACTGCTGTGTAAAACAATTACATTTAATTTGTACCAGCCAAATAAATTTAACCAGGAAAGTTTAAAAATCTGTGTACTACCAGCAAAAATTATTTCCCATCTCTCTTTACTTACCTACCTATCTATCTGCCTATCATCTACCTACCAACCTATGTGTGTATCAATTGAGAATATGAGCAGCCCTTCTTTCAGTTACCTGCTTGGAGGAGAAGACAGCGACCTCTGAAGATTGACCCCCGAGTTCATGTCATGATAGTATGGTTGGCTTGGGATTTCTCCAATTGGGAAGTTGACTCCAGTTCCCTGGGTTATGGGTGCTGAGGAATAAGACAAAGAAGCATTGGGAATGACATTCTTATTTCTGACCTCTATTCAAATGCAATAATCGAGAATCTTCCATGCCTCTGGTCAAAGATAGAGAGAACTTTCTTCACCTTAAGCCTCTAATACCCACCATACAACCTGGATAGGACCTGAAAACTTGCTCACCTTAGCAACGTTCAAGCTTGGACATTTGAGGCAATCAGATTATAATCACTGGTTACCAATTTCCCTAATCCTATTCCTCAACCTTCTTTACTCACTCCTTTATATTAGCTGACATTACATCTGTCACTCTGCTAGCTACAAACGCCTTGGAGGAAACAGAATATATGAGTCCTATCACTCAGCAACACCAAACAAGCTGCTTTGCACTACTTAGGCTCTCAAAAATCAAATCATTGTCAAATAAACATAGAACCGTTTCACAAAAAAAATAGCAAAAATTATTATTCACAGCCTCCTAGTTAGAATATAATAATAATTATTAATATCACGACTTCTAATCCACTCAAATAGTAATGTTGATATTATTATAGAATAATAATTTTTGGTTTGTAATACAAAGGATAAATGCTTCAGGTGATGGATACCCCATTTACCCTGATGTGATTATTATGCATTGTATGTCTTTATCAAAATATCTCATGATATTTTGTATAATTACATCTGTTCAAATTTGTTTAATTTAATTTTAGATATCGTGAACAAATCTGTGAGGCAGCATATTGTGTTAGAATCAGCAGAGTCTTGAGAGATAAATAGCCTTTTAGTTTAAACTCCCTCTGTACTTATAAGCTATGTGCCCTAGTTTCCTAACTGTAAAATGGGAGTAATAACAACCTGACACGTATGATTATTTTGAGGATGAAATGAAACAGGTAGTGATAAGAGCCTAGTGTATAACAGGTGCTCAACGATTGTGAGTTCCCTTCCTTCTTTGCTTTCTCCTCCAAACTTCCTTCCTGGTAGACTCGAATGGTTAGCAAAGATGAACAGTTCAAACTTGTTAAAAGCAGAGGAAGAGGTATAAATGAACCTGTCTGCTGAAAATATGTTCATTCAACAAATTATGGACTGTGTCCATTGCTGGCAGGTGTTGGCTGCAATGGGTACAAAATAGTCTCATATATTGCCCTCAATAAAAATATTGGGCAACAAGCTGGGTAAGTAAAACATTCATGCGAAACATATAAATACCAAAACACATGAAAATGAAACTGTCCAAATTAATGACATGATCCAAAAGTGCTGTCGAATTTCAAGGGAAAAATAATCCAATAGCAGCATGAATTGTCCAAGAAGTCTGTGAAAAGCCATGGCTGGCACTGGACTTTGGAGAATGAGTAAGAGATTAGAGGAAGGTCATTCTAAACAGGGACTGCTGCAGAAGTAAAATCATAGGTAGAGACAATGTGCAAAGTGCAGACCAGGTAGGTCGGTGTCAAAGAACTGCTTAAGAATAGTTTCTATTTCTTTACCTGTCTTAATCAGCCCTTCAAAAGCTCAAATGAAAGTGCACTCTGGGGCTTTGCAACAAAATTCTAGAGCCCCTGAGATTCACTCTAAGCATACGTGGTCTACTTAATCGCCTCCTCCCTCCCAATTGCCTCAAGTTGAGTATAAAATTCCAAAGAGGCTGCAGATTTTTATGGAATTTTTCTTACCCATCATTTTTAATGAATATTCTAAATGTGTTCACTATCCTTTGAATTGTATTTTAATATTAGGCAGGCTAAGATTAACTTAAAATATTTTTAAGAAAGTAAATTAGGAGGTACAAGCTTTATCACAGAGAAGTGACCAAGGAACACAAAAGGAACAGCTCTCTTTCCTGACTAAAACTTAAATACATCAGTATATACATGATTCGTATCAGCTCCAAACTTCTGGAGTATCTATTGGTCTTCTGATAGATTGTTCATGTTATATAATACACTGTAACATCCTTTACACGGAAAATATTTGTATCCAATGAGTAACTATGCCTGATGGCTTGAATTATTTGGACAGCTAAAATGTAGCTATGTCTGTTGTGGCTTGAGTCACACCAAAAGTTAAAAAAAAGTGAGGTAAGAAATCCCACAGTAACCACATGTTTTATAATTTATTATTAGAACCATGTTCTATATGACACCGGAAGTGGGGTACATGCTAGAAGGAGGTATTTCAGGGGCTCAATTGAAGTAAACAATCTGTCTGGCTTCCCATCACAGTAATGGATACAATCATAGACCTGAGTTACTAACAGGAAACTTAGAGGTTCTCCCTTATATAAACTATTTTCAATTTATTAAGTTCATATTTAGGCAAAGATTTATAGTTTCTATTGAATACATATGGCTCCATAGTTAACGTAATTTGCTTACCCATAAATCAACTAGATGTAATTTGTAGTAAATGATAATTTTAAAATCTTCAGAAATTTTGTTTTTTTCTAAATTTTGTTCCAGAAGGATTACTCCAGAGTGTCAAGACAGCAATAAAAACGACAAATATAGCATGTCCTCACTCATACATGTGAGCTTAAAAAGTCGATCTCATGGAAGGGGTTGTCAGAGGTGGGGGAGGGTGGGGAGGTGGGGAGATGAAGAGAGATTGGTTAATGGGTAAAAACATACAGTTGTAATAGATAGAATAATTTGCAATATTTGATAGCACAGCAGGGTGACTATAGTTAACAATATACCACATATTTCAAAATAGCAAGAAAAGAAGATATGAAACATTCCCAACATGAAGAAATGACAAATGTTTGAGATGACAGATATCCTAAATAGCCTGATTTAATCATTATACATTGTATGCATGGATCCAAAGATCACATGGATTCCATAAATATGTACACATATTATGTTTTAATTTTGTAAAGATAGCAATAAAATAATTTGTCTACAGATTTATGCATGAGCACTGTAAAAATTTAGTATGTATTGTGACACTAAATGGGAGATTACAGAAAGGAAAGTAGATTAACAATAAACATGGCCAAAGCACTAAAACAACACACATGGAAATTATTTAATGACAAAGAGAGTGTGTGAGAACAGCAAGTCTCAGTCAGATACTCCTGTTTAAGAGCCTCTGGAAGAACTTACATCAGATGCAAAGATCAGTGTTAGCGCCTCTCCCAGGGAGCTACAAGAAGGCTGAAAGCTGCACATCACGTTTAACAGGTTGCCAATATCCTCTTAGAAATGAAGCACCAAAGAACCTCAGATTCTAAGGGTTAGAGGCCAACCTTTAATCTCCTTTATTGTTCTCCTCACTCCAAAAGCTGATCCTAAATCAACTTTTAAGATGGAGATAATAACATTCAACAGAGAGCTCACTATCCTAATGATGAATAGCTTCATTAGCTAAAGTCAACATACACATCAGTGGGTCGTAAGATTGTAAAATTCTAGAGGACTGAAAACACTAGAATACTGTAAACCCTCAAGAAGTCAGAATTTGTGATACACACATAAGTATTGTGCTGAAGTTTATGTTTACTTAGCAAGCCTTTATTTCATAAATAATGAAGTTTAATTGTGTAAACAAAGATTATGATGTGGCTATATTAAAACACTTAGGAGGATAACTTATCAGGCCTTTCAGAGACACCTATTTACATATGGAGGAGAAAATAAATGTTTGCTGAATAAATTATCTAATGAATATAGATAATTAATGTGCTAATTACAAATCAGTAATGTTTGTTATAACAAATAACCTAAAAATCTCCAGGATATGACTTTATAAGTTAAGAATGAATGAATGAAGTATATTAAATTTACCTTGGTTTTAAACTGTTCTAGAAAGATAATTTTCATCTTTAATGTTTGAAATTCAGATTTTTCAAAATATCTGTCTGGGCTTTTGAAGGTTCTAATGTAGTTCTCCTTTGACAGTCCTTAGCATAGCATTACCTATAATGAGGTACTAAATAAATATTTTCTGACAGCTGACTCTACTGCCCTTCTCCTAAGAAGGATGAAAATACACCATTGAACTTGAACTCAGAGAAGAACGAATTTAAGAAAATAATTTCATAAGCCTCCTAACTGTAGCAGCATAAGCCTTTCTGCTAAAGAACAGTATGGGGAAAACACACACACCCCTTCAGGTATCCCCTGTCTTACCTGATGCTACAAAGTGCTACTGATAAGTCAGGCATATTTCTTCCCAAATTAACAATGAAAACTTTCAAATGTTGGATACCTTTGGATATCACATATTCATCTGGAAAAACACATTAAGGCACATTGCCTTGGACAATCTCCTTGCCCATCGAATACATACCCTGGGGCTACCGGAATACAGGATATTTGTGTTTCTTCTCCTACACTGTCACCAAGTAAAAAGACCCATGAGAGAAGTCTTTTGGGCATATATTTATCTGCTCCAGAATTATACCAGAAAGGATAAACTACTTACGGTCTTAAACGTTCATGTATATCACTCCCTGCTATACATGCTATTTGCACTGTTCACTTTAGAAATGTGAGCTATTTGAGGAACTATGGTTCAAAAGCCAGTCAGTGATAGCTTGGAGATTCCTTTACTGAATAACAAGACTTTAAAACACTGCTTATCCTTATCCTCAGTAACTCGCTTACTCTGTTCTTTCTGGATCATCATAATTCTTATTCATGACCTCTATATTTGACCCAAATGAGAAACACAACTTAGGCAAGTTTCAGAGTGTGACTACATCATTTGAATAACATCACTCCAAAGTGTGATGCATTCTATCAAAATATCAGGTGAAACTATATCCTTCAAAGTCACATAAATAAGCTAAATCAGTGAAGGGAGTATGAAGAAAGGAGTCACCTCCTTTAACATAATTAGTACATACAGATCTGCATCTTGGATATGTTTGTACATGCTAGTAATAAGTAAAAGAGTTAATCAAGGTAACGTCCCCTTTGCTTAGGTACCCTGCCAGGTGAGCTTACCCTAGAAAAATCTGATCCAACCTGCCAAGAATGGTGTCTCAGGTGAAGTGGCCAGTTAAAACAATTGGACATTGTTTTGGATAACAATGCTTTCTATCTATATCCAACTACAATCTGCAAAGTTAATTTCTGCATCCCTCTACACTCTGCACGTTAGTGTGTATATCCTGTACATCTCCAACCCCCACCAAAATGTTAGTAAAATGAAAAAGCACTTATCTACAGGAAACTTATGTGGGTTATCATAACAACATAGAGTACATTTAATTAATCACACTTCCTTTGGTATAAATGGCCATCTATGGTCATGCAGAGAACAGTGAATTAAATGAATACCAATAACATGGCAATCAGAAAAAAAACAAAATTATTTTTGTACAACAAAAAGTTTTGATGATTTCAATGCAAACATTTTAGAAAATCAAGCAAAATATATTCAGTTATTATTTCATCAAAAGTTTTAAGATTTTAAAATTCAAATGTTCTTAATACGTGGTCACTTTTTATACTATATTTAAGGTTCAAAATATAAAGTATTTTAAATCATATTGTATGCTTAAGTAGTAAGAAAACAATTTACTTACTTCTGGATACTCTTACAAGTTCTGATACGTTGAAGACTCCAGATTTTACAAAACTATCCTCAAGGTATCCTAAAAATAAACATTAAAGGATAAATGATCAACATAAGCAGACAGCAAAAATAAACGATTACGCACTAGAATTTAAGTGTTTTAAAGCCAAAGGTTTGAACAAAAACCAAATATGCTTACAATATAGACTTTAAAAAATAACTTATGAATGCAAATTAGGTTTGTTTAAACAAAAATAAAAAGTTTAGATACCAAATAATCTCTTAGGAAAACTTTTTCTTCCCTTTGTAAAAGTACAGGGTTATTGATGCGGTTTGATTTGCCATAGCCCATGCATACAGAATGGTCTGTGGGCTCTCAGTGAATGCTTTTGACTCAGTAGCACCTGGTAGACTAAAGTGAAAAATGAAAGAAAGGAAAAGGAAACCACAACCACAATTAGCACCTTGCTGGAATAATGTCAAAGATCTCTTAAAACCACTGTTCTTTTGTAAAACCTTCTCTGATTAAAGAAAAGTGAGCTGCTATTACCAGCACCCCCACCCTTGTTCCAGAGTCACTAATAACATAAAAAGCAGAACTTGTATATACAGCAAATACAGAACTTTGCATTGACCTATTTCTGGGCATCTTTAATATACATTGCACGATTTCACTGCTTTCCTCACCCTTGCTACTATTCCACTGGACTCCTTTTATTTCAAGAATCAGACACCTTTTCTGGCAAATGGTGGTGAATCTAGGCCTCTGGGAATGCCACATGACCCTTAAGTCACACCTGGAAAGAGTGCACAGTGGCCATGGTGCCTGCTTATTAGCTGGTCTAACTATGTCCAAAACTAGAGACGAGAACTCCCACAAACAGCAGTAACCCTGCACCCAGTCCACCCCATTCTCATTTATGTTAAGGAAGTGTAATGAGTGTGTGTAAGGAGGGAAGGAATAGCTTATGGGGGGAGGTTATAGCCTAACTGCTTCTGTCCTAGGGAGAGAATAAGTTTGAAAATCCTCAGAATTGAAATACTTCTGAGAAACAAACAAACAAAACTAGATTCTAAGAACTGGCAATTTGACTGGATTTTACATAAAGCTTTAGGGCTGACCAAGGAATTAGATTCAGTTCAAAGATGTGAGGCTTGGGTAGTGTAGCAACGTGGAGCACTGAAATCAAAGAGCTGAGATTTGAATTCTAGCCACGGATTACCAGTTATGAAGTCTTGGGTAGGTTATTAGTCCTCTTTTTGCCTCAGATTCCTCACTTACAAATTAGAGACAATAAAAATCACCTATCTTACAGAGCTGTTACTAAGGGAGATAAAAATATAAACCCCATAGTAAACACTGGTTAAAACGTTACCAATAAATTAAGATGGGCCAGTGGAACCTGCGATCAGTCATACACCGAATTATGCACACTGGCCTCCAGACAGTCCAAAATGATCCGTAAATCTTTATTCAGAAAATTTACCAGAACAAAAGGCACCACACTGCTTTTCAACCATACATAGCATGAAAAGACAGAAAATCATTCAATTAGCATATATGTTTCACTGCTGTGAACTGAGGAGCCATTGATGTTTGACATCCACCCACCCACCTTTAGAAACAGAATGAAAGAAGGAGTGAGAGGAAATTGTAAGATCTCAGTAGGGGATAAAACAGGTGCCACATTAAGTCATTACTCTAAAAAATATACATACATTTTTAAGAGTGTTATAACAAAATGTCCCAATTTAATGCACTTCTATTTTAAGAAACTCTTATTTCTTGAGCAATTAATTTTTACCAGGTTAAATTCATTTCAGTAATTATTGAGAAACTTCTATGTAACAGTCACTGGACAAGGTGCTAAAAGTCACAAATACAAAAAAAGGACACTGACTGCCTTGCCAGTTGGGGAAAGAGATGTTTTTGACTCTTCTGGACCACTGTAACTTACCATCATATAGAAAGATTTCTGTTGCTTTTGCTATTGCTTATAGTTCATTATATTTTATTTTATGTAGGGTAAACTTAATAAAGTAAATATATTAAGTACAAAAACCTTCTTTATCTTGGGAGGCTGTGGTGCGTGGATCACAAGGTCAGGAGTTTGAGACCAGCCTGGCCAATATGGTGAAAACCCATCTCGACTAAAAATACAAAAATTAGCCAGGCGTGGTGGCGGGCACCTGTAGTCTCAGCTACTCAGGAGGCTGAGGCAGGAGAATCGCTTGAACCCAGAAGGCAAAGGTTGCGGTGAACCGAGAGGAGCCACTGCACTCCAGCCTAGGCAATATAGCAAGACTCCATCTCAAAACAAAACAAAAAACAAAACAAAAAAAAAACACTTCCCTTATCATGACCACAGCTCATATACTTAACTAGTCACAGAAGATTATTTTTCATCACCCAATTGTACTCTGTAAATGCCTACCTTCATATCTTCCTCCTGCAGTTCCCTGCGATGAGATGGTCCTCTTTCTACACACTCTAGTCTCATCCTTCAAAAATCCAACCCAACCACCACCCACTCTGTAAACTGCTCCTCCACCTCCTTCTCCCACCCAGTGGCCCAGCCAGAAATCTCTTTCCTCTGTACTTGCATAGCTCCTAGTTTGGACTAATTTTATACTTTGTACTTTCAGATTTTCTGAGAGATCTGTTTTCAAGTCTTGCAGTCATTGCTGGATTATCAGCTCCTTTAGTTAGGGAAGTGACTGGGTTTTGTTCATCTCTTTATCTTCCTTAATGACTAACTCATTGCCTATATATAGAGTAAGTACTAAATAAACACAGAACAAAATTCTAAAATTCAACTTTAAAAACAGGGTCACACATTAACATCTTAGTCATTTTATTACAGTGTAGATACAGATGGTTTAAGATTCATGGATAATTATACTAACTTTTGTTATTCCCTAGAACTTATTTGCTGAAGAGTGTATTTAGGCTTTCGGGTCACAAGAGAAAGAGTAATGATTAGGGTCAGATTATATCTCTTACTTTGTTGTGTACTAATGTGTAATGTTAGGCATTTATACAAAGTAAAAACCAAGGAACTGGAAGTGTTTAAATAGTAAGAGCCACAAAATACTTGTTAAATAAATCGATGAATAAATGATGAACATTTCAATGTGTTTACATAAACTATATCAGATGTAATACATAATAACATTGCAATATGTATGTGTAATCTGAAGTTCATTTCCTTATTACTCCAATGAGGAGTCAGAGATCCATTTACTCCTAAGTCATGACCATTAAGATGGACTGGGGTGTGAGCCTGCTGGAAGCCAAATCATGAAGAAGGGATAAGCAAGCTCAAGGCCAATTCTAACAGTGGGAAGACAGTCAGGCAGTCAAACATAGACAATACAATGACTATTGTAGCTATTCACAGAAAAAAAGAAGACAATTCAGAATGTAGCAGGGTGTTTCTCCACTCCTCACCCCCAACTCCCCAGGTTCTAAGAAATTGGAATCTACAGAAACAATGGAAAGAGGTAGTTTACGGAAACTATGAAAAGCATTGGAAATATATCAGAACTTCTTTGGAACCTACTGGATAAAATGCAAAACACCACACACGTCCCATTGAGCTCTACTCCTGCATGGAGCCCAGTGAGACTTTAGTGGAGGAAAGTTTCTTGAGGATGAGTGGTGATGCCTATTAACCATGTACCTGTGGGAACAGAGACAGGTGAGAATCAGGTAAGAGGGATAGTCTGGGAGGAGCACCTGAACCAGATGGCTGCCACCTTCATACATCTCTGCAGGCAGCACAGCCTTTGCAATGGACAGACATTTCCCAAGACATGGTAGAGTGAAAAAGAAATCATGGATGAAATAGTACTCAGATACTTAAAATAGTACTTGGATACCTACTAGTGCTTACTCATTAGCATACAGAAGACAATACTTGAGGGCTATGGCAAAATAACTGGGAGGATTTTGCAATGAGTCAGGGGTCCTGCAGTAGGATAAGGGGTGAGACTCAGTAAAATATCAGGTTATCTGCTGCTAGCATAACCCCATCTGTAACCTCCAGGGTACTGGGGCCTTTCAGGAACATGTTTTTCACGTTTCACAGACCACTGTAAATCGAAATAGCTGATACAACAGCTAAAGATCTTAAAGCACTTTGGAGACATTCGTATAGTAAATTCCCTTCGTCTACCAAAGGAAATATGAGCATCTCTGAGGCAGAGCAGCTGCTTAATGGTTACAGAGCAATATTACACAACAGCTTAATCCAGGAAGAAAAGAACAACTCTGCATTTGTGTGATGCTGTATTTACACTACATGTGTGCTTTTTAAAAAAATAAAATTGAGTAGGAAATAAAGACTTCTACAAACTGAAAAGTCTCAAAGGCAATATCAAATTATATTATTTTACTTCTTTTTTATTTTTCTCTGACAAAAGCAACAGTAAATCACTACTCAGAAGTTAATATACTGTTTAACCTCCTTTACAAACAATAACAGAGGGACACAATGGCATATCTAACTGTTAATATCTCAAATTATAATCAGCACCATTTGAATGTTAAACAACATTTACATAGAAAATCCAAAGGAAGACTGATAATGCTCATTTTTACAGTCTACTGTGTTCTATTCTTGAAATTAAAAAAAAAGAAGCCACAGAAAGCAGTTATTAAATTCATGAAAGCTGTCTTCAAGTATTTGAAGGACTATTAATGTAGATGGTGGATTTGACTTATTCTGCATAGTTCCAGGAGCTGTTTTTTGGCTCAATAAACAGATTTGTCATTCAATGGGAACAAGCCTAAAAAGGCAAGTGATATTTTGCAAAGGTAACATAACCAATATATTCCCAACTACTGTGTTGACCTTCACAAGTAGGCATTAACTTCACATTCACAATTATCTTATAAAATATGTCATATTAGTGGTGTTGCCATTTTACAGATGAGGAAACTTTTATCTTACAGAGATAGTTTCTCAGTGGCTATAAAGACTCCCACTGGATATAAAAATTCTTGCTTTGTGAAGGAAATCCCCCCCCCAAAAAAAAACAGAAAAAAAGAAAAAAGCACCTCAAAAGCCATTGCAACCCTCAAATTCTCCCTTCTTACACAGCTGTTTTCCTATGTTAATTTTCTTGCATTATTAGTTTTCTTGCATTGTTCATTTGGAGAACAAACAGGTGGATATAAGACATCTATAGGCTTTTTCCAGCCCTATGATTGCAATTGTTCACTTTCTGCAACAGAGTTTAAAAGAAGGCTTAATTCTTTTTGTAAAGGGACAAGAAGAGATTACTTTATACTAGCTCTTTGCCAGTTTTCATATAACTTCAGATACCACAATTAACCCATTAGTAATTTTCTGGTGGTGGTGTTTATGACACATAGCTCTATCTTCAGTTTCTAAACTGACTTGAAGTATTCATGGTTAAAGTTTGAAACGGTGATTATAAAATAGAAATATTAATCATTGCAAAGATAGTGATTTTCTTCACAGAGATTAAATCTCAGCCTATAGTCCAGGTTGACATTCTAATATTAATTTAGAATTAAGTATATCTCTCAATATGAAATGTAAACCCACGATGATGATTTATGTGATCTGGGAGGGAGTCAGAAATTTTCCAACTGTAACACACCCTGATAGTGCTATATTTTTTCCATATTTCCTTCCAGTCCTTTAAACTTTTTCCTGCATATATATATAAATAAAATATGTGTGTGCTTATAAAATCAATATCAAATTTAAATACACTTGTATCCAGCTTTTTTCCTATTAATGTTGTATCTATCCTTTTAGATAAAGTTTTTCAAAAGCATGATTTTTATGACTATACATTGCATGGCTGTATCATACTTTATATTAACCATTCCATTGTTTGGCATTTTAGGTTATTTCCCAATTTTTAAAACACAATAAACAAATAGCACTGTAATTAACATCCTAATACACAAATCTTTGTCAGCAATTCTCATGATTTCCTTAGGCTGGAGTTCCCAGAATTAGAATTACGGGGTCAAAGAACATAAACTCTTTTAAAACTCGTGGTAAAAACTGTCAAGCAGCTTTCTACAAAGTTGTTTTGCCGACTTATACTCCTTAGGGCAAGCTGTGAGCATGTCCATCTCACAATCCTGCTGCCAGAATTACGTATTAGTAGGGATTTATTTTTAACTGTGGCAAGTTGATAGGGAAAAAAGGCCATTACGTTAATGTTACAACTTTTGTTTATTTTAATAAAATGGACTCATTTCAGATATATGTGCATATTTCTTTCAACAGAACATTAAAAAACAACATTTGAAAAAAATCAGAACATTCATAAATACACAAACATTAAAAATATGTAAAATAGAAATTGTGCTAGCAGGAATTTTTTTCCTAATATCAATGAGATTGCATCTACAGTTTCACAATTCATAATGTTGGCTATGAATTTATCAGATTGTTTTCTCATTATCTGAAAAAGTACTCACTTATTCCTAGTTTTCTCAGATTTTTAAAGTTTTCTGATGAGAATGGCTATTGAATATTTTCAAATTCTTTTTTGGCATTAGTAGAGATTATCCGTTTTTTTTCTAACAACATTTATTGGTGTTATATATTACTGGACTCTTAGATTTAAGTATCTTTACTTATGCATGGAAGATAGTTCTTTTAATTTACTGTTGAACTGGTTTGCTCAGTTTCTTCTAATATTTCTACAGGTAGTTGGAAAACTTCTATGGCAACTTTTGTATTTTATTGGTCAAGTTTTTATACCAGGAATATATACATGCTTCATATAATGGTTTTGATGATGGTCCAACATGTTTTATGCTCTGGAACAAAACAAAATATTATTTCATAAAAAGTTCTTAAATGTTTGGAAAATTTTACTAGTAATATCATCTTCCTTGAATCTGTTGCAGAGAAGACTCTTAGATAACTCTGAATCGTGAATACTATTCTAAACTTTTGCTTTCTAATGTTGAGATAATTTTATTATATATTTTCCAAAAAAAAATCAATTTTTCAGATTTCTAAATTTATTAGCACCGATATTTTATAGTTTACTAAGTGGGCTATGTTCATTTTTATGGCATAATAAAATTAAATGTATGCCCTCTTATCTTTTTAATGGATGTGGAAGGTATGCCTCTCTCCAACGGCATTAAAGCATTCTAGTTAAAAAGGCAGCCCTAGGGCAAGACTATTGCCATTTACTATGTAAACCTAAGGCAAGCTGTCTAACTCTTCCACACATCACATTTCTCTTCCCTAAAATATAAGTAATAATCATAGTACCGATGAGTAGATACGAAAATTGCATGTTGTTTTCAAATAATAGTAAAGCAGACATTTCAAGAGCAGGAAAGGAAAAAGTAGAACAGCCAAATCAGCAAAGAGAAAAGAAAACACAATAAATAAAGCAATCAAGGCAGCAAAAATAATAAAAGAGGAAGTAAAAATATATAACAGATATGAAGTAAAATAGAAGGGGTAAAATAAAATACATAAATCATTACAATAAATGTATATGGACTGAATTTTCCCATGAAGGGAGTTTAGGTCAACTGAAAAAAAAAACAAAATTCAACTGTTTTCAAGAAACACACCTAACACAAAATAATAACAAGAACAAAAAGTTGTAAATAAATGGATAGGCAAAGAGAAATCAGGCAAATTCAAACAAAAAGGAAGCAGTGTCAATTAGCAATGGTTAAGAGAAAACTTAAGCTGAATTACAATAAAGATAATTATAAATGGATAAAAGGCACAAGAAGATAAATCATAAACCCCACATGCACCAAAAAATATTATGAAGAAATACATTCTATTAAAATACAAGAAACTTTATAAAAAATAAAGTCACAGTGATAATTTTTACTATTAATGTATCTTTTTAAGAATTGAACATGACTATTAGACAAAGACTAACTTCATATCATTTAAATACAAATTATATTTTACTGATATGTTCATGGAACTTCTAAAAATATCGATCATGTTCTTGACCAAAGAGGCAACTTAACAAATCCCTAAAAGTACAGACTTTTACGGCCATACTGTCTCATCTTTGGCAAATAAAAGTAAATAATAAAAAATGACTAAATTATCTCAACTACCTAGAAATTAAGAAAATAAACCATGAACCAAAGAGAAAAATCAAAAGGGAAATTATAAACTATCTAAAAAGCAATGAGAAGAAAAAGAAGAAAGGAACCCACTACTTACCATAAAAGAAAGAACAGCATCACAACACCCCCCAAAAATTAAAAAGATGAAATTAAACATAAAAGCTGAAATTAACAGAATAAAGAAATATTTAAAATAATAAATAAAACAAATGATTCTCTAAAACGACCAGCAAGACAGAAAAACCATTGGCATGCCTGATTAAGGGAAGAAGAGAAAGTAAAAATATACAAGTACAGTCATGAATGGCTTAATGACAGGGACACACTCGGAAAAATGTGTCAATAGGCAATTTCATGGTTGTATGAACATCACAAAGTGTACTTACACAAACCTATATGGTATAACCTACTACACACCTAGGCTGTATGTATGGAATTGCCTATAGCTCCTAGGCTACAAACCTATACAGCATACTACTGTACTGACACCGTAGGCAATTGTACGACAATGGTAAGTATGTGTGTATCTAAACATATATGAACGCAGCAAAGGTACCACAAAAATATCATAATCTTATGGGACCACTGTCATATGTAATCTGTCTTCAACTGACCTATCATGATGGGGTGCATGACTATACAAATACAAAAAGAAGACATAACCATAGAAATCAAATACATTAAAAGAATTATGAGAGAATAACACATACAACTTATTGACCACACTTTGAAAACTTAAGCGGGCAATTATTAGTAACATAAAAGTAACCAAAATTGAGCAGAGAAATGGAAAACCTGAGCAGACTGATTACCCTAGTGAAGTGGTTGCCAAATTTGCTGAACATTGGAACCATCTGGGATTCTTGAAAGCAGTTTATGTTGGGCTTCCAACCCCAGCTATTCTGATTTAATTGATATGGGGTGAGACCTGGACCTGAGAACCCTTTTAAAAGTTTCCCCAAGTGATTTAAATGTGCAGTAAAGTTTGGGAATCACTATGACACCACATTCAGAATGTGGTTCCAGAGCCATTAGCACTGGCATAACTGGGGAGCTTATTAGAAGTGAAGAATAGGCTGTACCCCAGACCCTCAGAATCAGAATCCACAGCTTAATAAGATCTGCAGTGATTCCTATGTGTACTTAAAAATGTGACAATCCTAGAACATACTAGAAATATGAGTAAAGAACTACCTTTGAAAACAGCACCAGGTCCAGGTGGGTGCACAACTGGATTTTATGTATCCTTTATCTAGCCTTTGGGTTCCAATGTTATTTACACTCTCCCAGGCCTTCGGAAATAATGACAAACTTCCTCATGAAGAATGCTTTCTTATCAGCCTCTATGAGGCCAGTAAAACTTGAATACCTAAATTTGTAGCCTCCCTCATTGAAACAAAACAATGAACCAACCAATCAAAGATCAAGCACACAAGTAAATGTGACTTCCAGATGCCTAAATAATATACCAAATTGAATATAGCAATATTATCAAAAGAACAATACACTATTATCATTGGGGTTTATTCCATGAATCAGTGCAGCTCACTATGAGAAAAGCTATCATTACGATAGAGAAAAAAGTCATATGATCATATCAAGATGCTGAAAATGTACTTGACACCAAGAGGCTGGCTTACCTAATAATAAATCTAAGCACAAACAGAGACAAAGCAAACAATACAGACTCTTCAGCAAAATTTAGAACAATAAATTGTTCCAAAAGGGGAACACTAGTCTGCCATTCCTATTTTCCCAATCTCTCCAGCCTCATCCTCTTTGCAGCCCTTAAAAATGTCATCTGGAAATAAACTAGTCACAAAAAGACAAGTACTGTATAATTCCACTTACGTGAGATATCTAGGGTAGTCAGACTCATAGAAACAAAGTCACATGGTGGTTGCCAGAGGCCGGGGACAGTAGGGAATGGAGAGCTGTTATGTAACAGGTATTGAGTTTCAGTTTTGCAAGATGAAAAGTTTCTGGAGATTGGCTGCACAACAACGTGAATATATTTCACACTACTGTATTATACACTTAAAAATGGTTAAGATGACAAATTTTACGTTATGTGTATTTCACTAAAATTTAAAAATGTAGTCTCAAATTTTGGACCCAGATTGTTACCATATTCTTGTTTACATATATTCAAGAACAACCTTTTACATTGACATTTATGTCTGTCATCTTATTTATAATAATTACTTGGTCATAATTCTCATCTTAATTGTTACTACTCTCATGATTAGTCTATATATCTGTATTTTTATTTATATATCTATGGCTATACTTTCCTGTTCTTAATTTTTTAATTGAATCATCACATTGCCAGTCTTGGGTTTTCAAGTAAAATTTTTACAAATAAAATGAGGAACTCTATTTTTCCATACCATGAGTAATAAAGAATATATTTCCATTGCCTTCGACTGAAGGTGAAGCTCTTTGAATGAAAAAAAAATGTTTTTTTCATCACAATTTCAAGTATTCTCCACTGTCTCCTGGTATTTAATGTCGATAAAAGGAAATACAGAAGAAGTAACTTGTTTTTCATCCAGGATGAAGAAAATTTCAAAATTTCAAATTTTTCTTCATCCATGAAATGTACAAATTTCAACATGATATATTTAGATACAAGCCTCTCATTAAGTGGCTGGAATAGCATTAGTCATTTTGATCTGCACAGATAATTTTTAGCTCATCAAATTTTTCTCCATTTGTCTTTGATCCTACATTCTCCAATTTCTCCACAATGAACACCTAAATAAACCTCAAGTTTTCTATTCTCCCATCATCAACGCTTCTCTCATCATCTTAACCTCTGTGTTTCCTCTGCTTTCTGGAGCGTATCTTGGGGTTGTCCTCTATATCAATGCTTCTTTCCACAGGATCAGTGCTGTTTCTTACTCCTCCTATGCAATTTTAACGCTATGAAAGCAATTTAGTTTTTCTTGATATTCTTCCTTATCTCACATAATACCATATTTATTGAAGCTATTCTTTTGTAGGTTCACTTTTCATATAAGTCTTCTGAGTAATCAAATTGTTTTCTGTGGAATTTTTTTCTAGTTTTTTATTTTCAAAGATATGTCCTTGCAGATCTTGATCATATCCCATTTCCTTTGTTCCTCCATATTTTCTCACCAAGGGCATATTGTTGTGTGTGTGTGGTTTTTCCCCCCTTTTTAACATACTCGGTAATGTAAACTAATTGGAAGTGACAGAAAACAGATCAATAAGCCATCTGAAGATCAGCGTAAAGGAAAGAATGAATTTCAAAGCAGTCAGAGGAAACCTTTGAGATTAGTGGAAACGTCATCATCCTTGAGTGTGGTGCTGATTTCATGAGTATATGCATATGTCAAAACTGGCTGCCTGGGGTGGCTCATGCCTGTAATCCCAGCACTCTACAAGGCCAAGGCAGGTGGATCACTTGAGTCCAGGAGTTTGAGACCAGCCTGGGCAACATGGTGAAACCCTGTGTCTACTAAAAATACATAGCATGGTAGTATGCGCCTGTAGTGCCAGCTGCTCAGGAGGCTGAGGCACAAGAATTGCTTAAACCCGAGAAGCAGGGGTTGCAGGGAGCCAAGATCACACCACTGCACTCCAGACTGGGCAACAGTGAGATGCTGTCTCAATAAAACAAAACAAACAAACACACACATATGTCAAAAGTCATCTAACTGTACACTATATATATGCAATTTATTGTATGCTATTATACCTCAATAAAGTTAGCAAGTGACCTATAAAGAGTGGTTTCCAAATTTTCAGAAAGTGCTATTTCTACAGCACAAGAAGAATCACAAGCGAATCAGAAACATTCAGTGTAATCAGGAATATTTTTGAAGGTATGAATTACAACAATCAGGTATTTTTTTGCAGCTTCTATAAAGTTATCTTACCAGGTTCCTCATTCATGGTCAAGTGAACTCTAACTACATTATAGTATATTCCCTAGTAAACAAAAGCACAAAAGCAGCAACCAGGACTTCTCTATAGCTTATCAAACTGGGAGAAGAGAAACTCTATCCACCTGAGACTACTATTCTGAATCAGCAATTATATTGGAGTGCTACAATTCTCAGTCAGATACCTCTCTATAAAATTCATCATCAGTATGCTACATAAGATGAGGAGCTCAGAAAAATCTTACAAATAATCATGTCTAGGATGTGGTCTACCTACAGGGCATAAAAGGATCACTGTAAGTATCTCCGCAGAAGTACCTGCTTTTTCTAGGCCTAGGTCAGGTTCTGAGTATGGGAATGATCCCACACACTGCAAGAACAGGTTATTTATTGAGTCTATTACTGGTCTAAGCCTCTGCTTCATAAATCTTGGACACTGTCTACAGCTAGGCATTGCCTTGGATGATAGGTATACAAAAAAGAAGAATGCAATACTCACCCAAAGGGGCTCAGAATTCATTAAGGGGAGTAGATATGAAAATAGAGATAAAACACTGCACTAAATGCTACTACTGTAAAACAGCACTGCACAGAGGCTCTGAAGAAGTCTCACTGAGGAGGTGACAAGGGAGTACGAGCATTCCAGGCAGAGAAACAACACGAGCAAAGACACAAAGAAGAAGCACATGGCTAACGCTAAAGGCATGGTCCATGTGTGCAATGGACAAATCATGAAGGGTTATATTGTATGTCATGCTAACAAGCTAGGCTTAGCCTAGAGTGGAGACCTTGGAAGCATATAAGGAGGTGAATGAAATAATCAGATTTGCACATAACCACAGACCTGCAATGGATATATCAGAGGGATTAAGAAATGAGGCAAGATATCAGCTACAGAGATTAGGAAATGATTAAAATGATGTATGCGAGCTAATGAGGCAGAGTGTAAATGTTTTTAAAGAGTTACTAAGATTCAGCATCAATTATCTTCTTTATAAAACATTTTGCCCCTCTCATCAGCGGCCTGAGCCTCTGTATTCATTCCTCTGTTCCTTCTACATTCTTTCTCCCAAAAGCTCACAGGTACTCCCTTCTTCACCTGTCAACATTATATAAGGTAATATTATTCATGTGGGCTATTTTTGGGTATCAATTTGGACATGGTAAGCATAAAATGGCAGAATACTTTATCATGTCCCAACAGAAATGCTCATCTTCTAGTTCTACCTTACTTATTTAGAAAACACTGCTCTGCTTAGAAAGTACTTCAATTCAGAAAATGACAGCAGTCCCAAGTACCAAATTTTAAAATGAAAAATCCGTTGCATTGAAAACATTGCTGCAAAGTACACAATGGAGCCAGCATCTTACCATTCATCATGTCACTGTTCATTTCATGATATTAACAAGTGGAAGTGATGACTTTAATGGTAAGATCAAATCTGAAAGTCAAGTGGTTTTCCTGTCTTCTTCCTGCTGAATACTGCAGGAACATAGATACGTGCAAGGTATAGAGCACTGGGCAAGGGGAAGATATGTCTAGTGGAATCAGGAATTAAAATATCACAGCAAAAACAAGAGTTTGGCCCTAGTTTTATTATATAAAATAAAATGAAAGAGGGTAAGGTCCCTAGAGAGCAGAATGTAAGTCAAAAGACCCCAAAAAGATTTGTAACAACTTTGAAAACCAAAACCTGACCATTCTTTCTTAAATTCTTCTTTGATCAATGACATTATCAAGCAAAAGCTAAGAGTCAGCTAGGTGTGGTGGTTCACGCCTGTAATCCCAGCACTTGAGGAGGCCGGGGCAGGCAGATGACATAAGGTCAGTAGCTCAAGACCAGCCTGGCCAACATGGCGAAACCCCATCTCTCCTAAAACTACAAAAATTAGCCGGACATGGCCCATGCCTGTAGTCCCAGCTACTCAGGAGGCTGAGGCAGGAGAACTGCTTGAACCTGGGAGGCAAAAGTTGCAGTGAACTGAGATCACGCCACTGCACTCCGGCCTGGGCGACAGAGCAACTCTGTCTCAAACAAACAAACAAACAACAGTCAAATTAACATACAAAAGTACTTGTTTAAATTATTTGTAACCGAGATACGCTTTCAAAGTCACACAGAAGGAAAGAAAAATTGAGATTTCAGTAGGAGATTTGTCTATGATCTTTAAATCACATCCTTTAATCCTAGAAGGTAGAAAAAGATTAAAACTCAGGTAGTTAGATACATATCTACTTAATATTTTATTCTGTTTGCAATATATTACTAAAGAATTGTATGCTCTTTTTAAACATTATGCTTAAATATGCAAGTGGGAGTTGCCTTAGAGCCTGGACAGTTTAGTCCAGCAAGCTTAACTTCTGCAAAGTTCAGTGATTTTAACAAGCCTAGAGCAAGTCCACTATATTTGTGATATAAAACAATCCCGGCTTTCCATCTGTGAGGCAGAAAATGCTTTGCATTATTAAATTGTAGCTGTATGTGGCAAAAGCAGATCTTGTAAATATGGAAAGGGAAAGAATTTAAATTGAGAGGAAACTTTAGATGCAGGAGGTCACTGTAAAAGGAACATGAGGCCAGGCATGGTTGGCTCATGCCTATAATTCCAATACTTTGGGAGGCTGAGGTGGGAGGATCACTTCAGCCCAGGAGCTGGAGACCAACCCAGGCAACATAGCAAGGCTCTGTCTCTACAAAAAATTTAAAAATCAGCTGGGCATGGTGACACATGCCTGTTGTCCCAGCTACTTGAGAGGTTTGAGGTGGGAAGACTGTCTGAACCCAGGATGCAGGCTGCAATGAGCCGTGACCATGCCACTGCACTCCAGCCTGGGCAACAGGGCGAGACTCCATCGGGGCGGGGGGAAGAGGGGAGTTACATGAGATACTTGGGTAAAAGCAATCACTAAAATACTGCCGAGAGCAGCAGATACAGTCACAATCTCACCTAGAGGAATTTATGACTGAGATCTCTTTTCACATGAGGATTCTGACCCTCCCTTAAGGTGAACCTAGACATTCAACTAAGAAAAATACAGGTTATAGCAATAGCCTTTAAAATTTAGCAAATTACAACCTATTTATGTGCAAGCCCTCTCGGAAGTTTTCTGGAACTAGGCGAAGTATTAATTAAGTGCCTACATCAATATATTAAAATTTTACTTGGATTCTATGTTACCTTATGACACCATTTCAGATAACACAAGACCTTAAAATATTGTTGTAAAGTTAAGGAAAATTTGAACTAACTGTATCCCATGAACGAGTCCTTTCTCTGACAGCAATGTGAAAGGAGAGCACTGTGTTGAAATTAACTCTTCTCCCATTCTTTCTTTCTCTGACCTGTATATTAATACAATTCATGAAATACAAATCTGACTTGCTGAAAAACCCCTGATGACTCACTACTTAAGAACTTATATTCTATATCATGGCTTTAAATGGTGCTCAACATCAGACACTAAGTTCCCTTCCTTTCCCCTTCTTCCATGTGAAATGCTCTTTCCTCTGCTAGGACTATATCCACCCTACAGCCTCTTGTTTGTCTTTTATATCCAAACTGTTCCACGCATCTTATCATATTCCCTGGGAAGGGGTAGACATCTCTGACTCCACTATGATTGCTCCTTTAAATATAAACCTGTGTGCACATATCTCTTGCCCAGTAGGCAGTCACATTTTTTAAAGGTTTGTCTTCAATTTCAGGCAAGAAATAGTATTCAGAGGTCAAATAAGGGTAATGGTAACTGAGAGGTGAAAGTAAATTCAAGAGACCTTTCTAAGCAGAATATGAATGAATATTTGGAGGATAAGGAAGAAAAAGGGTTCCTGGGAAAGAAATCAGGAGCAACTCTAACCAAGGGTGTCTGGATAGGATTCTGGTGACTCCAGGATATCTTAAAAAGGGAAAAAGCAAAAACAAAGAAAACAAAAAACCCAAGTCTGGTTAAAGAAAATAAATTTAATTTTGGAAATGTTACATTTGAGTTAACCATGAGACATCTAGGGAAACATGTCCAAAAAGTAGTTGGACACTTGGGTCTAAACCATTAGGAGAGAAAGCTATTTCAAAGGCATACATCTAGGAGAAAAAGTAAATATATTTTAAAAATTGCAAGGTACTGAAAACACAGAGAATTAAAGACAAATATCTGATTAAGAAGACAGAAGAAATCACCACACGCAATTTTTTAAAATAGGAAGGTTCCTGGATTACCAGGAAAGATCCTGTTTTCAGAAGCATGGGCAAAGTTTTAAACAGAGCCTGGCCAACTAAATCAAATAAATACTCAGGAACATGGAAGCAAGAACAGAACGGAAAGAAACAACTGGTCAAGGATTGAATGAGAATCATTTCAGTGGGGAGAAAAGCTCAGGAGAAATCAAGATGGAATTTCAGGGGAAATCAAGATGAGACTTTGACATCCTTCATGTCATGTTACGAAGAAGAGAGCGATGAGACACTTGGTTGAAGGGGCTTGTCTGAATGAGGAGCAAAAGATATATATGTTTTAAAACAAGAAATAAGTTGGCAGATAGGAATCAGTGAAATAAGAGGCAGAGTAAGAGGGCTAGGAAAAGTAAAGGACAGATACAGAAGTTTCAATAGACACGGAAACTTGATGGCTTCATAAAGTAGAAACACCATGGAAAGGAAAAGAGGAAAAAAATTTATACAATGTTAATACAAGCTTCTACAAAATAAATTCTTGGTAGGAAAAAAGTAATCTCTAAAGATACATTTGTACCCGTTCTCATGTCAATACTGAGATTTATGTAACAAAAGTCACTCCACCTTTCCTTTTATGCCAATAGGCTTACAACAACATTTGCTTTCTAAAAATTACAATTCTATTTTATCATGAGACTTGAAAGCATCTGTTTCTTTTGCCTTCTTTATAAAATCTCTAACATTCTATTCTTATGCATCTTCTGTAACTTGGGTATGTCATCTTAAGCCTTTAGAGAAGAGCAGTATAAAAATTCAACACTTTTTTTTGTTTGTTTGTTTTTGAGACAGAGTGTCACTCTGTCACCCAAGCTGGAGTGCAATGGTATGGTCTCGGCCCACGGCAACCTCTGCCTCCTGGGTTCAAGCGATTCTCCTGCCTCAGCCTCCCAAGAAGCTGGGACAACAGGCAAGTGCCACCATACTCGGCTAATTTTTGTATTTTCAGTAGAGACGGGGTTTCACTATGTTGGCCAGGCTGGTCTCAAACTCCTGACCTTGTGATCTGCCTGCCTCAGGCTCCCAAAGTGCTGGGATTACAATTCAACACATTTCTATCTGGTTCCACATCAAATGATACTTTCTGCAGGAAGCCTTCTTGATCAAACTCGCTGGAAGAGAAAGTAGAATGAAGAAACCCCTCACTTTTATCAAGCACCTGCTATCTGTCAGGTGTGCTTCCCTATCTGATCCTCACAACTGGCATGAACACAATTGACTGCATAGAGCAGTTGGCTGACTTGCTCACTCTCCTGATGACCCTTACAATCATTCAAGGGAAAATTTTAATTCCAAAGTTCATGCTCTTTTCACTCCACCATGCCACCTACAAGGGCAGGAAACAGTGTTTCACAACTTTGAACTCCTATAACACCTGCGTTGTAATACTAATATTTAGTCTTTATCTTAAATATAAATACATATGCAATATATATTTCATATATTATAATTATGTATATATTATTTTGTATATTTTATGAACAAAAACGTTTGGGAAAAGCAAGGTTCATGTGTAACTCACATTTTTATCTTCTCCAGTATCTAGCCGAATGTGATGCATGCAATAGATGCTCAATAAATATCTGTTGGCTGAAAAATCTACCTATAAACAGCTCTTTCTGAATTGTTCATGGTTCTTGGTGTAAAATGGTGTGTATTTTACACAGGGCAAATGGCTGTCTCTGCTTCTAATGTTGAGCTGACTCAAATGGAGTATTTAATTGTTAACTCAGCAATCATTAGGCAATGAATGTTATTTGTTATCTCATAGAGTAGGTGACTGGGGAGACATGGAAAAATCTCCTTCTCTCAGGACCTTACGAGATATTCCTAAATTGGCCCCCTTTTTTTCTCTTTCACATTAAGTATTACAAATAATCAGGCTAGAAGCACTGTGGTGGCTGGGCATGGTGCCAACTGCTATGTAGATCAACCTTTCAAGAGTGGGTTGTATACAAGTTCCCATAATGTACCCTGTAAAATTACGTAGCTGAGGGCTATGCGTTCTTCTGGCTTTTTAAGAGTGATTTGTGAAAGAAACACTTCCCTCATCCTCTCTTCCTTTTCTGAACCCTATTCTAAATTTGAACATTTAAGAACTTTATTGAATGTGATGTCTCCAAACAAGTTAGAGAATAAAGAAGAAAAAAGTTTCTAAAACAGAATTATGTTTAAAAAAAAAAAAAAAAGTCCTTTGATTTTAGCACTGACCCATACAGACCTCATTCTCAAATTACTTAAAGGCTTTACCTACGATGTCAGGTCTTACCTGTCGTTAACTAGTTCTTTCAGCATCTTTCTCCAAATATTTTTATGAATACAGAGCCTATTTATAGTCGAATGCATACTGTCTAGTGCCAAAGTTTAAAATAACCTTTTAAGTAGCATGAAATAGTGCATTTTTCCTCATTAAAAATATCTTGATCCTAATGGACACAATAAACGAGGACATGAGAAGAAACAGACATGAATTTATTAAGAAGTGAATGAGGCCAGGTATGGCGGCTCACGCCTGTAATCCCAGCACTTTGGGAGGCTGAGGCAGGTGAATCACAAGGTTAGGAGTTCGAGACCAGCCTGCCCAACATGGTAAAACCCCATCTCTACTAAAAATAGAAAAATTAGCCAGGCACGGTGGCAGGCGCCTGTAATCCCAGCTACTCAGGAGGCTGAGGCAGGAGAATTGCTTGAACCCGGGAAGCAGAGGTTGCAGTGAGCCGAGATCGCACCACTACACTCCAGCCTGGGCAACAGAGTGAGACTCCATTTCAAAAAAAAAAAAAAAAAAAAAGTGAATGAAATATGATTTGAAAAAGCCAGAGTAAATTTCTCTTTTCTTTGACTTTAAACACCACATTTGAAGATAAAATGTGGTATGAGGTCCTCAAGGGCCTATGCAAATTTGTCTCCCTTTATGTACAGATTAAAACGTACTAAGTTTGTCCTAAATTCTAAGATTTGAAAAATCAAGCAAGTATCGGCTCCAGTGATCTCAACAGATGAACAGATGACAATGAATACTGCAGATTTTGAACTAGTTTTCCTAATAATTACCTGGTTCATTTCTATTAGTTTTATGACAACCCTCTGTTGATTTTGATTTCAGTATCTATAAAATAACATTGAAAAGAGAGCTGTCTCAAAATTTTTAGGACTTAAAGAATTTCTTAAGTGCAAGATAAGCACATATCTATCATTAATAGATAATCCTTCTTTGATTTACTCAATTATTTATTTAGTGTCATCCTTGTTCCAGAGAGGATATAAGGTGGCTTACTTGAGGTACACCCGATATATAATCCTACAGGTTCCTAGAGGTGTTGCCACACTACATGCATAAGTCAACACACAAAATAGCACAAGCACCTATAAAACCTACAAACAGGAAAGTAGCATGTTAAGTCCATGTTATTCCAGGTAAGAAAGTTCTGCTTAATGTTACTAGAAGGGCCCCAAAAGTTTATATCATAAAATTTGCAAAAACTGCCCTAGGATTTAACATGTCTTCATCATATTACCAGCCTAGAATTCCCCACAAAACTACAGCCTTCCTGAACTCCAAAAGAAGACATTAGTTTGGAACTGACTTAGAAGCAAAAATCTGAATTCTAGATTGCTATGTTTTCCTTGGATTTTACCCATTCTAGCATTAGGCAAGTGATTGAGATTGGGAAATCTTAAAGATCATAGTCCAAAGAATGTAGACACACAAAATAATAAAGCAAGTCAAAGCTAATTTCCAAAGATTACAACCCAATCAATCACACGTTTCCAAAAAGTAGCAGCGGAGTTTTTAATTATTAAAGGTAAAAAGAGATTCACGTCTAAATCCCAAAATTAATGGTTTACCCTCATTTGGTCCACAAGAGTTGTTTGCTATAGCCGAGAGAGGACATTTTTAGTTCTATTGCTCAGGAGGGATTAACTTGTTAAAAGGAAAAAAAAAAAGTGAATATAAATATATAACTTCTGACTCTATCATAAACAAGGCAAATGTATATCCCTAGAAAAATGAGGTGCTTAGCACGTCTCAGCCAAAATTGCAATGCCATGTCCCTAGGTGCTATCTATCTGAGTTATAGAGAACCTTCACTCTGAAAAGATTATGGCGCCCATCCCTGCCATATAACAAAGAATGCAAACAAAATATTAAGTCACAAATAGTTTAAAGAAATGCCATAAAGGCTACTTAAAAGCTCTATAAAATAACAAATGACAAAAGAAATTTAAATATTTTACAAAATATTATCAAATATTTCTTCTTCCAAAAATGTGTTGCCTTTGTTGCTTGTGCTCAAATACTAATTCCAATACAGAAACTCAAGGTAAGAACTAAAGGCCTATCTGTAGATGTCCATACTATAGTTTGAAGAGCTTTAGGGTCACCCTTCAGAAGTTCTAAGTCAGCAAGGAAGTAGTCTCAAAGTCAGACATTCAAGTCTGATGCTGGAGAAAAACCAAGCCAGAGAAGGTGTTAAGTTTGTGGGTGGGCATATGTATCTGTACTTACAGGATGATTGGATGGGATTCCACCTTCAAGTCAACAGTGGGGAACAGATTTCAAAGAGCCTATACCTCCAAAAGGGCTTGAATTTTTGCCATCTCTTCCCAAGTCGTTGGGGAATAAACACAAGAATAGATGGTAGCAATTTCCATGGGTTGCACATCTCCCAGTGGAAAACTACCAGTGAAAAGAAAGTGTTGGCATTCAAGGTGATCTTTTTCAAAAGCTTAGCTTGTATTTGGTATAACAATTCAAGCAGCAAAGTGATTTGATTGTTTCATTGCTTGTGGTGGTAGACTGAATTTTCTCACAAATGGATCGTGCCTTCTCAAGATACTGAATCTCAATTTTGGAGATTTCATATATTGGCCAAGGCCAGAATACAGAGATAAAAAGAGCTTCCTAAAGATAAATTATGTCCTAAAACACCAAATATGCTTATATTTATAAAAACAAGCTTTTAATAGAAAGTATAATTTATACCAATTGACTACAAAACAAAAAACTTAAGTTCTAGTTGTTCACATTAAAAATTAGAAAACATTTTATATTCTAGGTTTAATTTATTTCAAAGTATTACAAAACAAACTCATAAGCTCATAAAAAATTCTTTAATAATCTCTATCGTTGAGTCCAAAACAGAATTCCTTAATAAGCCTTATGGTTGAGTTCATAGTATTACAATACACAAAGCATATTAAAATGAATATTTTACATTCTAGATAATCAAATAAAAATCTAATTCTATTCCATTTAAGTTGGATATAATGTGTATTTTATTACATTCTGGCTCTAAAAAACTAGAATTGATGTATGATTTCCATATACACAATTTTCAACTAATTATAAAATGTATTTATCTGTAGCATCCCAGTTTCAGGACAGTCTCAAAAAGGTTTGAGTTCTAAGGAAAATTTAAAAGGGAAAAAAAATTAGAGATGTTCTACCTTGATTGTTTCTGTTTGCCATGTTATATGCAAACAGAGAAATAAAGAGATACTACATTGAATGAAGCAAAAATGAAATTTTAACCAAGCTTCTTGACAAATATAGAAAAATCGAATGATGTTACATAACTATTCAAGGATTATTTATTCAGCTCAAGTAGAGAACGGTTTTAGGTGAGTATAATTCCTTCTGTACATGTACAGAAATGCACTTCAAACAATAACTACTATATTAATTTCAAATCAAGCTTTCATTCAAATGCAGAAAACATATCCGTTGTTTAGTCCAACTTATAATAGCTATCAACTCTTTTTCCACCAAAGGTTCCCCTCTACTCCCACCTCATTCTTTGTAAGATGAGTAAGGAGACTTTTAAAAAATGTTCGGATAAAATTCATTTTGTCTACCATGCAACACAAGGAAAATATCAGTTAATTAAACAGGAAAAAATATTTGTAAAGTTAAAAGACCCTGTAAGTTAATGAAATACTCTGAACTTCAGAAAATTTTTGACGAAATGTATTATATTCTAAACATTCTTTTTGGAAAGATAACTAAAATAATATCAATCCTCCATTCACACCCAACAAAATAAAATAAATTTAACTGGGAATTACATTTTAAATTGTTCATTTTTAATGTTTTGCTCTCAATGTATAGTAATATTTAAATGATTTATGAAGAAAATGACAAATCAACTTAGCATACATTTTTAAACATGTTTAATTAGGAATTTTTATCTTTGAAGTGTATCCTACTTTTGTCAACAATATGATTTTGTACAATACAGAATTAATAAGTATTTGGAAAAAGATAATTTTTCTAAAATAAACAATATAGACAGGACTCAGAAAAATACAGTCTGTTTTGATTTTGCATTTTTACTTGTATATCTACTTGCTGTATCTTTCTAAAATCATGTTAAGACAAAATTGGTCTGATATATTTTCTTGCAATTTTGAGGTTCTTCTGGTATTTCAGCCTCATATTAGCTAAGCACAACTTCCAGGAAGATCAAACGATGGAGGACCTAAAAACTAAGTCTACCTGAGGAAACTTTTCCTATTACTTCGTATGAACTTTTTGGTTTATTTTCAATGAAAAGATACATGAGATTGTTTGGGGAGATGGGGGGCATGTGTAGCTGGTTCGGGCTTTTTGTGTTTGGTTTTGTTTTTGTTAGTTTATTCTTAGAGCACTCTTTTACTAAAGTCACCAATATAATTCACATTCTTTTAATAATGAAAAACTCCTTGTGCTAGTTTTATCTCATGAGAAAAAACACGGCTCCTAAATCAAAAGCAAAATGCTGTATGTTCAGAGCTATATGAAGACAGCCAAGTTATAAAAGCCCATTTTCAGATCTGGAACAACTTCTGAAAACAAAGAGGGTATTTGGGATACCTTACGCTACAGAAAAAAAATTCCTGCTTTCATTATTTCCTGATTCTGGAGATCCAATAAAAACCTTATGGAATAAAATGTCTTGCAAAAATCCTTCAGTGAAAACATAACCAACCACTCCCACCCCCAACCCCCTTTTAAAGTAATGAGAGTTGATAAACTATAATTACAGTATGAAAATGTTTACATTTTCTTATGAGTTTTAAAAGAAAGATTAAAAGACTCATTGGCTTTTCAAACAGCAATGATTTTAGCACCTAAAAGATATACAACTAAAATATATGCATATTTATTTTCAAAGAAACACCAACAAAAATTAAAACACTGGTGATCAGGTAAATACTGATGACGCCAATATAAAAGTATTTGCCACTGCAAAGGGCCTAAGCACAATCACATCTTGTCCCGATCATACCTGCCTGCCAGAACAAAATAGGCAGCTGACCAATTATGGGGTGTTTATCTATACAGTGGTACCTTTGTTCTCCAACAATGTCAGATTGCAAACGTCCTGGAACACATATTTACCTGGAGGATTCTTGGCAGGATCATTGTGGCTTGGACTTCCTGATTGTCCAGAATCTGTAAAGAAATCACAGAAAATGTTTTCTTTTTAATTTGTTTTGAAAGAATTTCACAATCCTCAAGGGACTTGAAAAAAAATGTTTCAGGTATAAAAATGAAGGTGAGTGCTTTAAATAAAATATGCTTTCCCAAGCCTTTTGATAGAAACATTTTACTCATCCAACTAGATAAATGCATATACATATTTCTATGTCAAAAGGAAAAGACAAGTATTGGTCTACGGTTTTCTTGGGCTAGAGCAAAGGTTTTTTGAAACAAAAGACCTGGCTACAAAGCCACTGAAGATGGTTTGAAGGTTAGGCAAATACTGAGGCCTGACAGTAGCAATATGAAATAAAGCAGATATATTCTCTTAAAAATGCAATCTGAGTGTAATTAAACATGCATTTAAAAGCCTGAAAGTATGTTTTTATTCAATGAGTAAAATACACAGAAATGAGAGTCCGCTTTTCCAGGATTTCACACACAAGTACACATACCCACTCCAATAATCCCCCAACCTACTGGATCCAGGCCCAGATTTGTCTACATCCCATAATAGCAATCGATTTGCAAACACCAAGAAAAGCATAAATTACTAGGTAGAAACCAACATGGCTTTGTGGAGAGCAAATGGTTGGATCAATTTAATTTCCAACCATGACAGATGGACAGACTTTGCAGATAAGGAGGAAGAGATCAATGTCGTATATCTGAATTTCCTACCCCATATTATTTCTCATCGATGCTACAGAAAGAAATGTGGAAGATATACAACTGTTAGGCAACATGCCTTTCTGGACTGATCTGACACTGTTGTGTTTTGCTCACTCCTCTTCCCTCCTTGTCCCCTCTGCATTTATCTGTGTCATTTGCCCATATTATTATACACTTACTTGCAAGTTGCTTTGTAATCTTCTTTTATTGGTTCTAGCATTTAAGTTTTGTCTCCCCAACTAAATTGCATATTCCTAAGCAGAGGCAGAGATTCTGTCTACTTCTTTTGTGTCTTCCTCAGTGTGCTGTTCATGGCTGTGAATGCACTAGGCTTGCAGTAAACGCCAGAGGAATGGATGGCTCAGCTCCAGCAGCCTCTTTGCTTGCCTAGAAAAGGCAGTTTTGAACTTGATAATGAATTTCAACAAAATTTGATAGGTGGGGCACAAATGACAGTTCTGTCATATACTGCCATATACTGACAAGTCTCTTCCCCCAAACCTTGCCATTATACTCGAGCCAAGAAAGTGATTTGGTTAAGCAGGAAAATCATATGCTGGTTTTTTTCATCAGAGTTACTCCGTCCTTCCAGGTAAGTGATTAACATACTGAAACTGCTGCTTCTACTATTAAATGTAAGAACATCCTGTTAGTTTCTTCTCATATAAAACCTGGTTATTTATTTCTGCCCTTTGCCTCGTGCCTGTTAGCTTAGATATAATGCTGAGATCAGAATTTTACCCCTTCATCCCATTTCCTTAATTGTCTTTTTGGTTTTATTCTAGAACAGGTCTCATGAAATCTTAGCAAGCATATTTAGTGATTCCCACATTTTCCTCCAATTGTTTCCTGATTTCTCAAAATGAAAGTAAAGAAACTAGAAATGACCGCTCTTCATCTGGCTCGAGTCTCCTGAAGACTGTCAGAGAGCTGAGAATACTCTAAAAATCCCATCTCCCATGAAGTCCTCTTATTACTTTTTCTGAAATCAAGGCAAGATTCAGTGACTTATAAATTAGAAGATCAATCTTCTTCGTTCTACATTCCTATAAAAAAGTGGTACAATATGGGCCACTTCCCAGGCCTGGAGTATGATAGCTAAATAAAAATGATAAATCGTAACTTTTTGCTACAGCATCAGCTATTTTTCCCTTGAGTCCCTCTGACAAATGTCTCTCAGCATTGATACTACATTCCAGTTTAATTTCTCAAGTGATTCTAACACGTTTTAGGAATTCCTACTTATGTATAATCCACCCACTGACCAGAGCCTCCCTATGTTTTATTTTCCCTCCAAAGCTGTCTCACTCTTACGAAGGTCTAGACATGCATCCCTCGGCGTCGCTAATGCCACACTTGTGATGAAACCTGAGATAGTTAAAGTTCTCACTTCGTTGCAGCAGTCGCCTCATTTCGGAGTTGTAGACTCTCTGCATGAGCCTTAGCGTGTTTAGTTACAGCAACTTCAAAATGGTGCCACAAAACTCTTTTCCATCATCTGTTGCTAAAATTTGGGTCCAACAGAGAAAAGAATGAAAGTCTCTTCCATTCTTAAGAAAGCATCCAGCTAGAACAATGGCACCCCCTGTTACCACAACATCCCACTTGAGAAACTCTATTCTTTTCTGCTGTAAATTATTTTTTCTTCTCATTTCCAACAATTGCAGACCAACTTCTTTGACTGAAAAAATATACTTACTAAAAAACCCACAAGCATTTGAGGGAAAGCTGAAGTAGACCCTAAATTTGAGGCACACATTTGCTTTTTGTAGCAATTCCACTTTCTAAAATGATCTGCTGTTTACTGGCACACAATGACAGACTTTCCTTCATACGCCAAAGCTCATGCCCTCTCATGAAATAAAACAGGGTATACTGTGTCCCAGAAACATAGGAGAGAGCCCTCTCAGTGAGCAAATGACAGAGCATTTACTTTTCAGACTGCAAATTCTAACACTATAATCTACTCTTAACTCTTATGTCACCTTATATTGGTCACTTAATTCCAACTGCTGGAAAAGGAAGTAACCAGGGAGTCGCGGTTGGCAGAGAAACCAAAAATGAACTGTTATTGTGGTTGACTTCAGAGAAAGAATTATTCAGACCACATCTAAACCCCTTCCAATTCACCACCTAGGTCAAATTACTCTATACCCAAAGGTTTTATTTAACCACTTCCATCACTTTGCTCAACACCCCCAACCTCTCTCTCTCTCTCTCTCTCTGTGTGTGTGTGTGTGTGTGTGTGTGTGTGCGTGTGTACTTAATATGTTATAGTGAAGCCTGGCTCTGTCCCTCATTAGCGGCATGATCTTGTACAAAATTACTTACTCTTAAGTGTCTTGGAGTCTGGATCTTGAAAACTGCAATAATATTATCTACCTTGTAAAATCATTGCAAGATTATATCATATTAAGCACCAAAAGCATTGAGTCAGACACAGTCTATATTATCAGTAAATAAAAGACATCATTAATATTAAGCATAGAGCCACATTAAAAATGATTAATATATTTAATGGTTTAAACATTATTAAAATGAAAAAAATGTAATCATTTTAATGTGGCTCTATGCTTAATGATAACTAACTTTTAGGAAGAAAGGGAGAAAAGGGACATAACTAAGTTCTGTCCATCCCAACACAAGCATCTAAAAAATGACTGGTGGGTTGACTAAGCATGGAGAAGCGTGCATCCACCTGAGAAGTCCTGTGTAAATGCTTTCATCCCTCACTCCCCAAAAGGGAGGAGCCCACTGCTGCTTCAAGGCTTTTAGGAGCTGTCATGCTCAAAAGGCAGTAGATAGCAGCCAGTTGATGAAAATTACCTTCCAGAAGGCTAAAGTCTTTGAGGAACAAGGCTGCTAAGAGTTGTGAGCTGCCCAGCATACTGGGTATAGTGTCTGGAAAAATTTTTTTTTTTTTTTTTTGAGACAGAGTCTTGCTCTGTCACCCAGGCTGGAGTCCAGTAGCACTATCTCAGCTCACTGAAGCCTCCACCTCCTGGGTTCAAGCGATTCTTGTGCTTCAGCTTCCCGAGCAGCTAGGACTACAGGCGCACACCACTATACCCAGGTAATATTTGTACTTTTTGGTAGAGACGGGGTTTCACCATGTTGGCCAGGCTGGACTTGAACTCCTGGCCTGAAGTGATCCACCCACCTTGGCCTCCCAAAGTGCTGAGATTACATGTGTGAGCCACCACTCCCAGTTTAGTGTCTGGAAAGATTCTGATGCAGTTGAGAAAAAGAGAGGAGTTTTTGAAGGCAGCCAACCAAAACCAGTCCTCCCTCATTCCCTTCCACCTCTCATTTTCTCTTCCTTGATCTCAATCTCTATTTTCTACATTTCTGCGTTGTCTCTTTCTGACTTGACTGGGCATAATGTTGAACTGAAATAAATTTTGTATTACATATTTATGAAAGTTTCATGTTCCCCATTCTTTAAATGTGGATTAAACATATGTTTATTCTTCTGAAAAAAAAAAAGGTAATGAAGTTACTTCTAAATTATTATCTTTTAAACATAATCAGTTCCTTCCTCTCCAGGTTAAAGATTCTCCAAGCACAAGAAAAGGTTCACATACATGCAGGACCCTTACCAACTTTTCAATCCTTTTGTACACTCCTTTTGTAAAAAGCAGTCAATCTCTGGTGGCTCTTCCAATATCTAAGCTTTACCCGAGGAGTGAGCAGTTTTTTCTAATGACCCAATTTTACGGAAGATCCTAGGATACGTAAGTGATCAAACAGCTTGTCCAAAGTTACAAAGCAACTATTAAAACTTCTGTTCTCTATATGGGCAGCCTATTCAGACACAATACTTCTTGAATTGTTATGATGCAATCCTAAAATAATGCACAGCCAAATGACTTTTCAGTAGTTTAACTGTTTCTGGGAAACTTATCTTCCCCTAACTTCCCTCACCCTTCCAACTATTCACCAATACATTCAAGAATCTTTTTCTTAAGCCTTTAGCTACTTTCTATATCTAAGTTGGAAGTAATCATTAGTATCACTGAACTCTATACACTAATTGATGTCTTAAAGAGAGGCCAATTCTATAAATCAAATTTAGTTTGGATTGTCTCCATCAAGCAAAGGAAATTCTAATGTTTTCTGGACAATCTGGTGGAAGCTCTATAAGATGTGTGTTAAATATATATGACAATAAATAAATAATAGCCCGTAAAGTATTTCTTACTGAGCACTAACTTTCTGGAGTAGATACACTGCAACGATCTGAGGTAGATAAATCATCAAAACTGTCAAAGATTTTTTTGTAGGTCATTAATGTAAGCATCATTCAAATGTAAATCAATTAAGATTTATGCTCATGCCTGTAAATTCCAGCACTTTTGGAGGCCAAGGCAGGCAGATTGCTTGAAGTCAGGAGTTCAACACCAGCCTGGTCAACATGGTGAAACCCTGTCTCTACCAAAAAATACAAAAAAGTAGCTGGGTGTGGTGGCACACACCTGTAATCCCAGCTACTTGAGAGGCTGAGACATGAGAATCGCTTGAACCTGGGAGGTGCAGGTTGCAGTGAGCCAAGATTGGCTCATGTATTCCAAACACTTGGTAATGTTTGGAACACAGTAAGTGCTCCATAATGCTTATTAAATTTATATTTAATTTGCAATAATGATCTTTAAATATTGTTTTTAAAAAAGAATACACACTCTATGCCATGTAGAAGTTCAGAGGCTGCCTGAAGAGACAGAAATATACAAATAAAAAAATACACAAATCAAGAGGGAACAGATGATTCCTAGGAAGGGTGGGCAAAGTCATATCATAAAAGATATCAAAAGAAGGTGACCTTAGGAACAATGCCATGAAAAAATGACCTGATTTCCCACCTTTCTAAGACATATTTCACTCCTTTACCAAGATGATCTTTATAAGACCCAAAACTGATTAAGCTAAACATCTGCTAAAACCTTTACATATATTCTGAAACTAGTATGCCATTCATGGCACCTTGATCTGGCCTCCATCAGCACCTGGGTCATACTGAGCCTTTTGGTTCCTTGTGTGTCTCCTGCATTTGATGTCTCCAAGTCTGTGCATAATGTTCCCCCTTTTTTCTCCCTGAAGTCCCCCATGGTGAGGTCATCCCCTTTAGATCCTCAACAATATGACACGAGGCGTACTGCCCTATTTAGCCTTATATAGCCCTAATCTTTGGGATAAGGCCTGGCACATTTGGTTAAGTCAAATGAACAGAAAACCATCAGTCTATAAACTATGAAAGTGCACAAAAAAGAAAGACAAAGCATACCGCTCTGTGTAAAATCATACATTAGAAGTCAAACAGATAAATTTCTTGTGGCAAGCCAGGGAAACAGACACACAATTCCCAGGGCTAAGTCTCCCAGTCTAATGTAAGGCTCAGTCCTACTTCCCAACTTCCTGAAGAAATATTTGGAAAAAGATAGGGTGGCTAAGACGTACTATTTTGAGTCAGAAATTATTTTTTGTCCATCTCCTATAAAGAGAAGAAACATTTGGTGAAAATCCAGGTCCCTACTTTGCAAGCACTGGGCCAAGAAAGTTTTAATGACCTTTATACATAAACTTTCTACTCCTAGATGAAACTTCTTTTAGGAACTCTTTTTATTCTCTGACACCATAGCTTGAGGATCAACAGAAAAAGATAACTGGAGAAGCATAATTTTAATTTATAATGATTTTGGTACAAAGAAGGAGCTGTACAAGATGAGTTTTCAGGTCCCCTATGGCTCTAAAACTCTATGATTCCATAACAATATAGCTTTTATATCAAGGGATATCAGAGGAGTAAATGAAACCCACACTGTAACCTATTAACCCACAGACAGCCTCTTGCTAGAACTAAACGTAGTCATCATGTGATAAAGGGCCCCTTTGTCATAGTCCTTTGCCTTAAGCAGGTGAAGAAATAGCCCATTGTCAATGAAAGAATACCATGAGATTTTTTTAAGGCTTAGAACAGTCTCTTTCTTTCTCTCTAAAACATTATTAATTGATAATATAATAAAACAGTATATTTTTACAATTAAGTATATAGCATGCCAGAAACAAGATGTAACAGGCAAGAAACAAAAGCTTGAGGGAAGGAATACAAATGCATGTATTTTATAGTAGGAGAATAAAAAGGTAAAACAAAAACATTTATATTATTAAGGGTAATGGAGACCAAACTATTCTCCTTGGGTTAAACCTTCTTCTCTCTCTTCCCCTCTCTCTGCCCAAAGTTTTCTACCACACCCTTTGCAGTTTACTGTCTCCCATGACTGATTCCTTGGGATTTATAGCACATTAGCTTTCCATAATCACAATTCTTATTACATAATTTGGCTTTTTTTTTTCCAGCACAGTTAAAACACTAGGCAGCTTCAGTTTTAATGGAAGATTGCTTCATTGCTTTGGGTGACACAAAATTATAGTTTTACATTATTTTATTTTCTATTAGATATGTATTAAAATAAGACAATGAAAGAACACAGGAAAACTGAGTGTTTTCCTTGCCTCTTGTAAGCATGTAAATATTTGGGAAATGGTTTCTCTCTGTCTCTCTCTCTCTCTCTCTCTCTCTCTCCCCCCCCCATGCTTCTCTGTGTGTGTGTGTGTGTGTGTGTGTGTGCGTGTGTGTGTGTGTGCCTGCATCTTCCTTTATCTCCCTGTCTCCCTCTCTGCTTCTGTCTCTCTGTCTCTTTTCAACAGGGCATTAAATTATTTGGAGTCCACTTCACTGCAAAACTTGGTTAACAAGCTGTACATGGGAAGTTTTAACTTTATCACTTTGTTAATGGAATCCCTGACCTTGTTGTTGTTTTTTTTTTTTTAAGTGAATCTGTACTCCTCCTAAACCCAGTTCTGAGCAATAAGAGAAATTAGACCTCTCTGAATATTTTGGCAGAACCAAAATAACATTTGGGAGATGCAGTTTCCTGCATATTTTAAACCATTTACTATTTCACATTTGAAGGCCTATATCTTCAGATCCCTCTTTCTGTTGGTTAACATTGGTTTTAAAATATATGTTTGATTTAGCAAAGCGCATAGTTTAAAAAGATGTTGCTACAGTTAAGATCTTCACGATAAAATAATTTCATTAACCAAAGAAAACTATAGAATAAGAGAGTAGATATTTTGTTCCTGAACATTCCACTTGTTTTATCATTAAGCTTTCTTTTAAAGAGCCACTTTTTGGCTTAACAAGGAGATTAGGTTCAAAGCGTCATATCCCACGGATTAAAATAAGGATTTGTTAAGGCTCAAGACTGAAATTTGTCCACAGGGAATTAACTGAAAAACATAGGCCACTGAAATTTAAGGTGGGAAAAAAATCATATATCAAAAATCACATATCAAAAAAAAATCAAATCAAACCATTCTACCACAGGGGACTACTAATGAAACTCCTGCAAATATGAAACCCCTGCACAAAAAGCGTTAAACCTGCCAACATCTCTGACCAGAGTGCTGTGGTACTTCATTAAGTAGCACCAACCCACCCCCTCAACAATGGGAAGCTAGGATAATCGTATCTGACCTTTCTGCCCCACCCTAAGATTAAGTTCAATGACTTTCTACTGATCTAGGGATTGAGTGAACCAAGCATCATAATCAGGATCACCTACAGTTCTTGCTTTTGAAGGCTTTAACCTATAGAATGCAAAAACACCGTACTGGTCATTGTCAGGATTGCTTTCTACAGCGTGTTTTCAATTAAGTAAATAAAATGTGGTAATTAAATCAAGATTACATAATATGTTTTTGATTTGTAATCTTATTTAAATTAATTAACTGACTCAATCCTTGCTTAGTTTTTAAACTGGTCGAGTTAGGGAAAGAGTCCCTGGGAGCAAATCCAGTTTTCTATCTTTAAAAACAAGGCAAAGCAATCTGGCAGACTTAAAAATATATATTAAATGCACCAGCATAATGTATATACAGAGGCAAGGGTGCTAATGTAGTGGAGGGAAGAGCTTTATGGCATGATTTTGACTAAAAGAAATAGCTCTCGCACTAGAGAGAAATAAACTAAAACATTATTTATTCAAAACATTTCTTTTCGAATTTTATGAAGATTGCATATTTGTTGGAAGCAAAACATTTCCAGCTGTATTTTAAGTTTCTGAAGAGAGTTGTAAGATTTATAATCTTTCATAAATGCTGCCCATATCTTATAATATTAGATGAACACGCCACTGCGTACTTTGAGGAACAATTTGCCAATGCAGTTTGCCACATGAAAATAATAAAGTCCTTTCCAAAACCCAGCCAGATCCAGTAGGAAAAGAGGAGATGAATGTTCTGTCTTTTCCATCTGGAAAACATTTTGGATTTCAGCTATACTATGTAATATACATTTTTTTTCCCATTGGAAACCAAGAAACCTGCATTTTACAGCAAGGTATGTAGTGCAAAGAAAATGTTGGTGAAATAGGAATCTGGAAATGAAAAGCAGAATGTCATCAGACTCAAGAACATAATCATGGAGGCAAATTGAAAAATCAGTGCAGAATTTCTACATAAACCAAATGCAATGTTTATGATCCTATTAGTCTTAAATTTTTCTCTTAAAAGGAAAGCATAGAAAAATAAGTGCTGTTTTACCTCCAAAGTCCTGAACAGCATTTATGTTACTACCTAGCACCATGACTTACATATGTGGTTTATCCTGGAGTCTTCACGCATTATTCTAAATCCCACACATACAACACTCCTGTGTACACATGACCCCTCTGTGCCATGTCATTTCATGTATTTTCCCCAAAACTTAATGTATCTAGGTTAAAATCAGACGTAAGACTTTCTAATATTTCATTGGCAATCTTTCTTCTCAGGGAGCAGGACGTGTTCTCTCCAAACTGTCTGGAGAGTCAGGACTCCCGGGTTCTATTCAGCAACTGCCAAGCACTTGTACGCTGACCCTAAGCAAACCATTTCACGCACGAATCAGTTTTCATCTTGCCCAGTCGCAACTAGTTAAGGAAAGGTAAGAGTTTAGTCTTAGTTGTTTTCAAAGGAATTAGAAATAATAGGAAAAAAATAATTTCATAAAACAGTGAAATATGCACAAGTATTTTTGTGGAAAAAGGCTATGAGATATATATATTTAATGTACTTTAAGGTTTAATTAGTACTCCTCCTCCTCCAAAAAAAAACCAAAATCCCCACCTAGTTGGTTGCACTGCCCCTTGCAAACACTGACAACACAGGTAATTGAAGGACTGACTGGGTTAGAGTGCAACTCTTCTGCTACATTTTAAAATCCATGAGGTCAAGAAACATGTGAGTCTTATTTACTGCCCTAGCATATTCCTGGCACATAGTAGATGCTCAATCAATATGTGTTGAATGACTAACCACGGTTTTACAGAGAACAAGATGATGACTGGTAGCACTTAAAACAGTTCATCTTCCTTAAATTACAAACAAACTGCCAGTAATGCCAAGCATAACTTTTAGTTTTTGCTTATTATCTACACATATTCTAATTATTAAGTTTCTACAACCTCTCTACAAATACAAATGTAGTGATTGACTCAATGACCAAAAAGTTGTATTTGTATTTTTTAATTGCTCATTTTTTCACAGGCATATGCTCCTAAAAATTTTTTAATTGGATACAGATTTATCTATTATGTTAGCTAAAAAGATACTTTGCCAAATCATTAAAATGTTTATGTTTATATCATTATGTGAGCTTAGAGAGAAGAAACTGGATGGGTTTTTATATCTTACGTTACTTACATGTGATTAATAACCAGTCCTTGTTTTATTATTAAATTATGGCTCTTAAGTCTGTGATAATATATTCATATAAAAATAAATGTATATATTTAATCTCAAGATGCATAACAATTAACTGGATAACAGAGTAAGATGACGCATAGCATACTTTCTATCAAAGTAAAGTAGATTTGTATGTGGGGTATTCATTATTGCTTCTGTTCATAAAATAACTTTATCATAATATTGGAAGGAAAAAATCAGATAAGTCATTTGATGAACAGGAAGCTTGCTGATGTGGCAGATAATAGTATTAAATGTCCTAACAGTTCCTTTATAAGTGGTTCAAAGAAATTCTGTCCTCATGTTTTCAAGGCAAAAGCTAATTTACCAGGAATAAAACTACTTGAATAATGCATCATTGAACCAACATTTTGGAAAAGGGATAAAATGAGGAAACAAATGAGAAGACAGTAACTTCCTCTTGCAAATCAAAACTGTGCATGCAAAGAAAGGAACTCAATTATATTGATAAAACAAAAACAAAAAATAGCTAACATGATTTCCCTTTTTTTAAAACAGAAGGTCAAGAATATTCTAACAAATGAAATAATGTGTTTGAAAGAACTTTGAAAAGTTTACAGGCTCACAGAGACATGAAGATAGGGCATTTTGTGGGGCAATATTCTTTCAAACAGTCATTTTAAGGGAACAGTTTAAAATACAGATAATCCTGGCCAGGCACTGTGGCACATGCCTGTAATCCCAACACTACGGGAGGCTGAGGTGGGTGGATCACCTGAGGTCAGGAGTTCAAGACCAGCCTGGCCAACATAATGAAATTCCATCTCTACTAAAAATACAATAATTAACTGGGCATGGTGGTGGGTGCCTGTAGTCCCAGCTACTTGGGAGGCTGAGGTGGGAGGATCACCTGAGGTCAGGAGTTCAAGATCAGCCTAGCCAACATGGTGAAACTCCATCTCTACTAAAAATACAATAATTAGCTGGGCGTAGCGGTGGGTGCCTGTAGTTCCAGCTACTTGGGAGGCTGAGGTGGGAGGACTATTTGAGCCCTGGAGGTTGAGGCTGCAATCAGCTGAGATTGCACCACTACACTCCAGCCTCAGTGACAGAGTGAGACCCTATCTTGAAAAAAATAAATAAAAATTAAAAAATAAAATGCAGATAATTCTAACAAAGAATAATAAAGAATAACAAGCCCACCATGAAATCTACTACTCATTACTATGGTTATTTGGGAAATGGGAAAATAAATAATGAGGGGCATGTTCACTTGCTATATCCATTTTAAAGAAGAGAACTGAGAGTATAATGGTCCAGAGCTGTGTACCAGGTGCTCAAAATTCCTCCCATTTTGTCTTGTTACTCATTTTATCTTTAATAGAGATTCAAATCAACTCCTTATGATTCAAAAATGCCTAAGCCAAATCCAAAGAGTATGAAAAAATCAAGGTTCTGCATAATGTCCCATCCATATGCCTTAACCCTGAATGATATCAAACCTATGTAATCTTAGACATCAATGCCTTCCAGATGTGACAAAATTTTAACACAGACCAACTTCAAGCTTTTTACTCAGACTCATCTCCCAAGCTCATAAAGATTATTTTCATTGCACGTACCACTACATATGGCTAATGTTTAACTTTCCAAATTGATTATTATGCTGCCATTTCAAAACTGACATTGCCTTCTCATCCAATCAAAAAACAAACTATGTTGCATATTCAACCTCCAACAAACACACACACAAAGACAAGAAATCACATCATTATTTCCAAGTTCTAGATAGTGCTTGGTTACAAGACCAGTTGAACTTTTCCTTGTCCACTCTTGGTACCTCCAAAAGATGGAAAAGGGGAAGAAGGGATCATCCAATTCTTTGTCAGAATTAATTGCCATAGGAGTAATTTGAGTCTGTCACCTGTTGTTTTTGGTCTTAAAGATCGCTTCTAATTAGACAAGATCAAATTTTTCTTGATATTTAAGGCATGTTAAAACTCTAAAATTAACTAACAAGATTGTTCATGGATATTTTTCAAAACCATCTAACAGCAAGGCCGTGATAGAAACGTATAAACTAACTTTTCAGATAGGATTTAAAACATTAGTAACTCAACACCAGTAAGAAAAACTGGTGTGATAAAGCTTTGGATATTATGCAAACTTAATTCCCCTGCCCCGAACGATTGCTTTGAATCTTACCTAAATCTCTCCCTCCACCAACCCCCAAAATTAGAATTGCCCTGTAATGGTAACTTGTCCTCAGATTCATCCTGAACTCTGTTCCTGCAAACCACCTTTCCCAGTTCCATTAACTACTGACTTCAGGCTAGGTCCGACCAACAGGAGGTAATGGTAGGAGTCTGGGTATCTGGAGGGTGGGAAGAAAGGAGAAGGGGAGGTATTCCTTCCCTCCTCTGCTTTGACATTTGTCTCCAAACAGTGGCGAGTTTTCCTTTTGTGATTCTTGCTTCCACTGAACAAGTTCCTCCCTCTGTGATGCCCTCCCTTCAGGCAGCTCCAGCTCAATTTGAGCAGTAGATTCCTATTGATGCTAATATCTGGGTGACCTCACTGCCCATTCAGCTTTTCATCTATTCCAACATCACTGAAACTGGCCTTGCCCATGAAATTCCTCCTATTGGACTATCTGGTAGTGTAGTTTACTCAAATCTGACAGATACATTTGTTTTTTGAAGTTGGCATATCTATCACTCTAAAATACAAGTCAGGTAATAGAGTTAAACAGTATTAGACAAATATAATAACTTTGTAAAATTCAATAGATTTCAAGTATTTGTTATGATTCTCATTTAAAAAAAAAAAAAAGATTGGAAAACACTGCCACCATTCAGTACTAAGTACAAAATTCTATATCCAAAAGTTTTTTGTAATGTATATTGATACACAAAAATAATCAAGTTTTTTAAAAAGATAATTAGATTTTCAATGCCATGTTCTAAATGTATCTCTTCCAGGAGGTCTTCTGATAATCCTACCCATCCATCCAAGTTTACTTCTTCTTTTTATCATCTCCTAGTCTCTCTATCCAATCTTTAACAAGTTGCACATACCAAGTTTTTCATGTGCATGTATTTTTCCTACAAACATGACTATATGCTCCTTGACTGGAACAATTATAAATTTGATTGTTTTTGTAAAACATTATACATTTACTTGTTTTTCATGCCACAAACAACTTTGAAATGCTTATCAATTGTCGGAATAACTAACAGTCTCATGGGGATAATCAAAAGGTTTTCTTAAATATGTACCACTATACATCAGCGTAAGAATAATACGTAACAGGAAAGAGAAATGATTTCAACATTACTCTGTTTCCTTTAGGAAATGGTTCATAAGTCCCCACTTGACATCAGGCATTTTACATAAGAAAAATTACAAAATAAGAAAAGAAAAATTACAAAATAAGAAAGCATTTTTTCTATCAGAATAGTACACTGTATGGTGTTTTGCTAAAACACCCTATGAACATGAGAAAACAAAAATATTTATGTTCATATGCACAGGGATATATATGAACTCACAGTACCAAAACTTTAGAATCACAAATGCAAACAGTACCAATATACTTCATGTTTTAAGCTGTGCTAGATAACAGCCCGGCTAGAGGGAAGTGACATAACGGAAAAACATACAGCATCAATTCACATGTTGCCAACTTTTTTTGGATAGCACTAACAGGATGACACTGGCGTTGGATGTGCACACTTAGCTGCCAGCATTGCACTCTATGCAATGTCCTTCTACATCCTCTCTCTCAATCATTTTGAACCCCCACCCCCAAGATTTATTTTATGTCTCTTTTTAAAACATTATTTTCCTAGTTGGTGATAGTTACCACCAAACATCATACAGAGATCATTTCAACTGAAAATACATGTTTATTATTTTTTTAAACCTGTGCCTGAAATGTATTTTAGTCAATCTATGCCACATAAAGCAAACTTCTAATGCACATTTATAAATTTAATTCAATAAATATTTACTGAAAAAAGAAAATGGGTTGGAGTCTAAATAGACATAAAGTGGTCATGAAGTAAGTCTAGCAATAACTTCCACTTCTTGTGTTTTCCCACCACCCTTTATTTTCCCCAATGAGGAAATCAGAGTATGATAGATAAGCTAAGAGACAATCTCCATAAATATGACAGCAGACATACTGCACAGACACTAAAAACTATAGGAATAATGCTGAGACCACAAGATAGAAATAGCCCTTGACTTTTTCTGGTAATGGGGGTGTGGAATGGGTGGGACAGGGAGCCTAAAGCCAAATAGCAAAATGAATCCAAATTTTAACCAAGTTTTTTATTACACACATACTATTTGAAACTTAAACTTTCATTATAAGTTACAGTCCAAAAAGAAAAAGGACAATAAGAAGAAATAAAAATTATCCCAGTTCTTCCAATCTACTGTATATGTACATGCTATGATTTAAGAATCATGCCATAGAAGTAGATAATTCAATTAGAGCCAAGATAAAACAAATGAGATACATTATATTAAGCAGGCAGCAAATTACGATATAATTTGGCTGAGAAATAGGTTGAAACAGGCACTATCCTAGAAATGGGATGATAGAGCAAAGAACTAAGCTCCACCTTCAATGTACCTGAAGGTCTGTTTGGAGCCAATTTACACAAAATATCCACTTACTAACATCACAGAAGACAGAACAAAATAACACTGAGATAATTTATTAGGAAATTATTTTTTAATATTGGAGGTGCACTGTACCACCCCAATCCAGCACACATTCTCTCTCTCTCTCTCTCTCTTTCACAAAAAAGAAAGAGATCCCATAAGCTTCTCCACAGTGTTCTACACCTGACCCGGAAGGAAATCCTTTTCTTCCAGACTTGCTTAAGCCAATAAGGGCTCCAGAGAATGCTAACTGCCCAAGAATTTAACTGAAACCATTAATTTACTTCATAGGACCAATCAACTGGCAAAAGAAGTAAAAAAGAAACCTTTTGGTACAACTGACCTACACAGTATTTAAACCGCCAGAGATGGCAAGGTTTGATGTTACAGCTTCCATCATCAATCTGCAAAATTCTGTCACTGCCTGATAAATGCACAATGCTTCTCTCTCCTGTGATGCTTTTAGGAAACAATGCTTGTCATTTTCTATCTTATTGACAAAATATCTTATTTTTTAGAAAACTCCATATCTAAGGAATACTTTAATGAAGTAAAGATGGGTTAAAACATCAAGCTAATTTTGTAAGGACATGAAACAGAGAAATAATCTCAAAGAAAATGATAAATTCTAATTTTTATTTGAAAGTCTAAAGCACAAATGAGACAACTTTTAGCCTCTTCATTCTTATTTATTTAGGTTTATTTATTCAATGTCAATATAAATGACTGCAGTGAAGCCAGTATTGCAGACCAAATTTGCATTTGGAAGTTCAGTCACCGCAATCCGGATCCCAAAGCCACAGCTTCCTCCTCACGTTAGACTCCCATTCAAAGCTATCACTGTGTTTTCAAAGTGACAACACTGTTCAACATTATTTTCACAGAGCAGGAATCTTTTATGGCATTAAGGGTATGTATGTCACACCATGAAAACTACAATGACATTGCAAACACAGAGAAAGGAATCTAGTAAGGGCATTGGGAAGAAAAAGGGGGTGGGGAATTTAAGAAAATGTTTTTTAAGCTTTTTTTTTGGCAAAAGAAAATGCATAATAAAATAATAACTGAAAGTTCCCTATTAATATCATCCAGCAATTATTAAAAATAGAATAAATTAGCTGATATGATCCAATCACCTGGTAGGGAACAGCATGTGTCTCCTTAGTCCATTGGCAGTGCTAATGGTGCCCCTAAATGATGGATGTTTTTTTTCTATGTTCACGCTGGTTGAACTTAATTTTCCATTCACCTGTTTACCTGGATTAGTTTTCAGCTTAACATTCATTAAGCACCAAGACATAACAAGAGGTGCAGTGATGGTGAGATAAAAGTCTCAAGGCCATTACTCTTCCCATGAGGCACTCAGGGAGGATCTATAAGTGAAAGATAGCTTCACTTACTTGGGTTAAAGTGAAGAAATATGAACCCACTCTAGAACTTTGAAAATCAAAGAGAGAGCTTTAAAAAGCCATGCATTTATGTTTTGCCTAATTTTTCATTTTTTCTCATTAGAAGGCAAGGTCTGATTAAATGCGGGTTATTTCTGATATTTCAGCTTCTAGTTTGTGGAAGGGGATTCCTGTTTAAGGAGGGAATGCTGCCACTCCCTAGTCTCCCCAGCAGCAGCACACTGGACACCTAAGGAGCCAAAAGCCCTACACCAAAATACACCACTTTTAATCACAAATCAAACAATAGTAATTAGGAGCATCAAGTTAATTGTGTCTACTCCCCAGAGAATGTGTCCTCCAAGGCTCCCTGAAATCAGGTCGACAGATTAGTAGTAATTTTACTCCCAGTTCTCTTATTCCAGCAAAAAAATAAATTAGAAAAAAAAAAAACGAAAACAAAACCAGAGCCTAAGTTCATCACTCCTACCCTCAGAACTACGGAGTCTACAAGTAAAACCTTAAAAAGAAAAATCAGACTACTTAATTGTTTTGTTAGGCCGTTTATGTAATCAGAGTAACTTTGATCTTTGGCTTCTTAATCTGTTCAAAATTTGTTGTCAAATCTTACGGAAGTCCTTTAAATCCAGAATTATAAATGTTATTTTCCATTAGTCCTTCATTAATGATTAAGACAACTTGGCAGTTTGAATCCAATCAATCAAGAATGTGCAAAATCCATTTCATATATATTGGTATAACTAGATACTGACAATAAGGTTCTTTCTTACCTTCCATTTGTACTAAATATGATAAAGATAGCAAGAATACCTTAGCTATTTTCAAGGCACTTTCATCTACATTACTTTGCAATCCCCAAAGAGGTTGTGCTTTATTCTGATCCTTTACAATTACCAGAAAGGAATGCAGAGCTTGATAACTTGCAGAGTAACAGAAAAACCTTGATTTTTCATTGCATTTCCCCTTCTGACTTTCTTTATGATCTGAGGGACAACACTTAAGCTTTCTCTGTCTCACTCTCCTGTCTCAAACAAGCTATAATAAAACTTTTTATTCCAGTCCACTGGGGTATTAGAATGATGAATCTGATAGGATGTCCCTAACACACTTTGATCTCTATAGGGAAAGTTGCTATAAAAATAAAGACACTGTTGTTATTCTTCTAATTGAGTTATTTGCAAATGGATCTTCTTGATGGAGCCCAGCCCTCAGATATAGAAAAGAAAATTCTGCCAGTCCTCCAGGGTGCAATTGCCTTGTGGCAATTATACCCATAACCACATTTCCTTATTACTGTTATAAAAGACTATGGAGTTCAAGAGGAGGCAAAAAGGGAGCTTAAGAGAAAATACGCTGTTTATTTTCAACAGAAGATGCTGAAGTTGCAAATTTGGAACTCAAGGCTATAGGTAAAACTTTGACAGAACATGTGTTCCAAATTAGTGTGGCATTTGTTAGTTGTGTGAGAAAGTCAGAGGTGTCCCTGAGGCTGCAGCTTTTTAGCAAATTTTGGAAATAACTTAGGAAAAAAAGGTAAATTACAGTTAATCTGGTCCTCACTCTATGAATGCTAGAAAACAATGACAAACAGATTCATGGCTACACCATTCTCACCAAGAAAGACAGCATATCTCAAGGTACAAAAGGCACAAAAGAAAATCAAGCTGAGCTTAGGAAGAAAGTGCTATGGACAATCTTACATGAAAAGCCAAAAGGGAATATTGGGGCTATGTTGAACTTTCCTGGAGTCTACAGACAGAACACATATAGACCCCCTATATTAATTACCAGCAGCCACGAGAATTAGTAGGTGGCTCAGGTTTAGGCACTTTAAGAATTCCATATTCCTCACATGGAATTTTTTCAAAGTAAATAATAAAAGCTTTGCTTTATGAAGTATTAGAGACATGGGGTTGCCCTTCCATAACAGACATCACTAGGCCCATCACACTGCACATCTCCAAGGAGCATGATTCAAAGTGTGGGCTACGGGGAGAGAGCCTTCTAAAGTCGTTTAGGATGTTTACTATGGCATTCTATATGTCATTTAAAAACCTTATAAATCATCCTAAAATTTAGAATTTAAACCTGGAACAATTATTTGGATAAAGTTTCTTATATTAACAGGTTTTTAAAATTTCAATCTTCAGAAAAGTGTTTGTTGTCAGTGGAGAATGGCATACAATCTAGATTCCAATTCAACACAGATCTCCAAAAAGACCAATTAAAGGAGAAGTAGAACAGCTTGCTGCATCATGACAATAAATGCTACTTGCCTTATTGTCATTTCACAATCAGTGACACATTCAGTCCACAAATTCTAGTGAGCATCAGATTCATTTGAGATGCTTGTTAGAAATTCAGATTCCTCGACCTCACCCGTAACAACTGGGACTTGTACAGCAACGCTGGGGCCAGGAAAGCGCTCTCAACAAGCACCCCAGGTAACTCCCGTACATTGTTCTCAGCCAGTGTACAAGGGACTTGGCTGCTGATGCTTGCTCACAGACACCAAACTGGAAAGCAAAAGGCAGTATGTGACTATAGAGTCCTGAAAACACAAACAAACAAAAATGCAGTCCTTAAGCCAAAACCAATCTCCACTTTTCTCCCTCTCCCTGCCATGTGATGCACCAGCTTTGGCCAAAAATCACATGCGTACAGTGAATCCTAAAAAGCAACTAAATCCAAATCCACATTGAACCATTCTGAACTCTATCACACTTCACAGAGCTTTAAATAGAATTCTACTCAAAACATCATACCCTGACTGGCCAAGGGATTCTTTGGGTTCTGTTGCTTTATCCAAGTGATCCAAAGTGACCCAGGTTCCACTCTGCATGTTTGCTTCTACAGCTTTCTCCAAGTCGAACACAGAAGGATTAAAAAGAAAACACAAATATTGGCATAGGTGACTTGAGGTTACTTGACCTTTCCGAAGGAAGATTTTTTGGCAATTGTGTTCTGGCAGCTCCCTGGAAGGCAAGGCCAGGACACAAAGAGGAAGACAGGAAGCCGGGAGCTGGCCATGTGTCCTTGGCAGGCAGTAGTGCGGCAGGGTGAACCACCTCGTCCCTGCCAAACCAGAAACAGCGGGGAAAGCCCAGCTAATTGGCAAGTCACAGCCGGCTACAGTGTACATCCTCGGCTTTAAATGCCTGATAAAGTTAAATGGCATGCCAGACCCTAATCTACTTAAACAGGATCCTCCTTCACTTTCAAAAACTTAACTTGCCCATTTGTGTTTCCTTAAGGAAGTGGTAAGGCAGCATCTTAGAATATAAGGGCTGGAAAACTTAAAAACAAAACAGCAAAAAAAGTAAAGATGTGTTGGAGTCTCATTATGCTTATAGCCACTTTACTTTGTGAAAGGGCCATGTATGTTTGTGCTTTTGGTTTTAGCTAATGAGACTTCCACTTGCTCATTTATTTTTATTTAAAAGAAACTCTCAAGTCAACATTGCAGACTGATTATGACTTCAGTTCATTTGGAGGATCCAGGCATTTTTTTTTTAATTTCACAAAACTCCTAAAGATATCCAGGGAAACTGCAGAGTTGCCCCCAGTTTCCAGTCAGCTATTGTATTTACTTACACGTTAGTTTGCTCAATCATATTTGCTAAGATATTTCTGCATATACTAGCATAAAATCACCACTTTCTGAGTCTTTTACGACTAAAATGGGGAATCACACAGGGAGAACAGGAGCAGAGGGGATTGTCCAAATAAACTGCTCCTCAGTGCTGCTGCTAACAGAGTGAAAATCCAGGGACCTGGAGCCTGGAGCATAATTTTCCCCCTAGGTCTGAAGGCTTGTTAAGAGCCATTTAAAGGGGTGTGCTCAGTAGTTGGGCATATTTCCTTCTATTTTCTGTGAAACTGTTCATGCCTTCTTCAAAACTCAAACCAAAATTTCAAATCAGCTTCTCCTCCTTAAAATATAATAGTCAGTGGTGAAATTTGATGAAGAAAATGCAAATTTCCTCTCAGAATCGATAGAAGATTACAATAAACATAATCTACTGTTTTCATCAGAAGTTTCTTAAAGTCTACAGAATATTCATCCTTTAAGCAACCCAGGACCCCAGAATCTGTTTCAGTGAAGTTAGACCAAGGAATAAAACACAACGCCAAAACTCACATTCTCTCTGATCACGATCTGAGATAAGAAAATAATAATCCTCATGTCCAACACTAGGTCTCAGGATCAGTAAGTCAAGTGTGTCTTTCAGCTCCAAAATTACTATTTTTTTTTAAGACACAACTTGACTTTCTCAGACTCTACTTGGTTAACTTTTCACACTAAGTATCCCTGGCTTTTGGAAATTCGTCTTCCCCTTTCCTTTGGGGCACCACTCCTTTCTAGGTCCAATCCTCTATTTCTGAGGGCTCCTTTCCTGTCTTGATGGCTATCTCCTTCTCTTCTGTTGGTCTCTTAAATGTTGGTGATCCCAAAGACAACCCATCCCACTTGGCCATCTTCTTGTCTTTGTATATTCCTCCTCGGCAAACTCAGCTAGGTCCATGTTTACAAATACTACCCATTTTTTGAGAACACTGTATCTCTATATCTAGCACTAACGTCTTCTTTAACTGCAAAACTCCTCCTGATGTTACTAGTGCACAACCTTTGTACACTCTTGCCCCCCTCCCCCAACCAATCCACACCTCAATTAATGGCATTCACAGCCATTCGGTTTCCCAAGCTGAAAACGATCATTCCAGAAATCCCATCTCCCTAAAGCCTCACATTCAGTTGTCAGCCCAGACTCTACCTTTCAAGCCCATTTCCCCATCTCCTTCCCAACTGGTGCTAAGTCCCTTATTGAGCTTCACACTTTTACCTCACAATAGCCTCAGCCTCCTCAGGCCATAATGATTCACTCTTCACACTATAACCAGACTCCATCCTCTGCACAGCCATCAGAAATCACAACACTTCACTCCTTAAAATACCTTGGTGGCTTCCAATTGCTAGCTAGAATAATCTACAACCTCCTTAGTACGGCATTCAAGGTGCTCCAAAACCTGGTCCCGGCCTAGCCTCACTCTTACAGAAACCATCACCCTTTACTCTCCCCCTCACACCCACATCCAACTTCTTAATATTCTTCTTAACAGTCCTAGAATATGCCGTGTAACTGCAGGTCCGTGCCTTTGCTCATATGGTTTATATGCCTGGAATATCCCTTATTTGATGCAAGACAAACTCCTAATTCATCTTTAGGAGTTCTTGAATTTCATCTGTTACATCCTTCCTGAACCTTATTGCCCCACCTAATGAGGCTTCCCTCTGGGGACCACGTGGCCTTGCTCACACTTCAGTGCAGGGCCCGACCAGTGCATCATGGTTGGTTGTTTATACATTACTTCTCTCCAAGATTGTGACCTCCTGTATCCCAACTTACCCTGAATAATTTTGGAAATCTATTTAAATGGCATAAAAATGTTATCTTGGATGTACTATCCAGGTAGAAACTGAGACAAAGAGCATTAATTCCCAAAAGTAAGACAAAGCAATCTTAAAAAAAAAAAAAAAAGTCATAATGAGTTATCAATTTATACAGGTAACTAACATTCAATATTCTGATTGTGACATATACAGATGATATTTATCCATTTGTTTAGTTTTTTGAAAAGGACTGAACACCTACAGTGGTCCATGTATCATCCTTGGAACTCAGTCTACAACAGTCAATAAAAGATTACCTGTTCCTGTCTTCATGCAGCTCATGGTTTCATTTGTACTATGTTGACTTTCATTCACTTGCTAACAGGTAAAATGTGCTCTCTATACAATCTACAAATAAGAATCTGTAATCATTACGTTTTGAAAATAAATTGACACTTTTCACACATACACAAAGATTTAGTAGTGGGACAAGCTTTTTCATTTAATTTTTGTTTATAGCAACTAAAACATGAGAGACTAAAAGCCACAGACTGCAAAAGTATTATTTAGCTGTAATAAGTAGAATGTGTAAAGGTGGTATGATGACAAAACAGCTACTGCAGCATGAAATAATGAGATTATAAAATAATGAGACCAGAGATTTAAAATTCTCTGACCTCTATTATCTTTCAGAATAGCTGAAAGGGGTCTATTGACTAGTTTGGGAGCTGAAGAGTCAAATACTATTTCAGAATGAAAATTACTTTGTGGTCACACCCCATTATAGAATATTGATGGAGCCAGACTACATGAAAGTCTCAAAAGGAGTACTGAGAGAAAACACCATAAGAATTGGTTTTTTGCTACTAAAATCCATCCTCAAGAAAAAACAAAAGCTAATTTTAAAAAATCATAACCAAGGCAAAGTTTCTAAATGGAATGACATGAAAATATCAGTTGTACATTTTTTGCCTTTTAGAAAAATGACCCATATGTATAGCATTTTATATGGTTTTCTCTAATGTATCTGAGAAATGTGTAAGCAAATCTATGCAAGGAGATATCATGGATTGTGTTGTCATATTTCTTATGAAAAAAATCCCCTTTACAATGTCAATTAATACCAAATTTAGCTTTAAAACTCCATGACCTCTACCATTTTTTAGGTTAGCTGAAAAGGATCTACTGACTAGCTTTGTGAGCTGAACAGTTGAATGCTACTTACATAGAAAATTATTTCTTTCACTCCATAAGAATAATTATCATGGCGATCACACAATTATTATAATTATATCTGTAAGAACTGTTATCGGGAATTTATCTCTGAAACAGTTTCATGCATTGCAGGGGACATTTATCTTTTTTAATGATCATCAACACAAGTATCTTTTTGTAGCTATATAAGTGATTTTTACCTCTTTCTATTAATATCCTCTTGCATGCTTTAGAAGCCAAAGGAGACAGCCCCAACACTTTTTTTTCCTAAAGCAATTGTTTCAGTTAAGCCAGGCCAATGGCATCTTTTGAGACAGAAAGCTACCCTTCCCATTCACAGCAACATAACATTCACAATGTGCTTTCCTAAATGGATGGAAAACCCCTCAAAAAAGCCCCTCAAATCTGTGTTTCATAAACTGTACTCTTTGCAATAAAGTTTATTACAGACCTAAAGTATCTGCATAAACCCGGTTAATTGAAAAGTGGGTGGAGAAGGCTGCCAAATTAAATGTTTACATTAGCACAGCTGTATTGTAAAAACATTCTGCCCCCTGTGCTTTGTAATTATAAGATATTTCTGGACTGTGTATCTCTACAAAGTTTATCTCCACTGCCAAGAGTGTCTTGGCACGGAGCGACTGCAGTTTTTGGCAGCCAGGAGCTCTCCGCGCGGGCAGGATCTAAAATGGCTGCCAAGCGGCCTCCTGAAATGTCGCCGGCGTGGGCCCGCCTCACCAAGGGCAAAGGCCAACCCTGTTACCACTGCAGGGTCTAAAGTCTGTCTCACAGGAAGCCAAAATGTGTATTTCCCTCATAGATAAGACTTGGTACCACAACTGTTGTGTTGTAGTAGTTAAAGCTGTTTGAAAAACTAACTACAAAGGAATATTGGAATACTACCAATTAGAAAAATGGTGACGAGGGGTCTTTTATGAAATTCTGCTGACCTCAACATTTCAATCACACAAAATGCCCACAATATTTTCTGCTGATTAAAGAAACTCACTTAATTTGTGGGGGGAAAAAAAGGTTGGAAAAAAAACCCCAACAAATTCTGACCATATTAAAACATACTATAGAGAAGCATCAGCAAAGCCAACACTTTCCCATTTGCAATGGCATGATTTGGACATAAACTTATAACCTCTATCAAAGCATATGTGCATGAAAAATAGAAACAAAACTAATTTGTTTTCTTCTCATCCTTTAAAAAGGATATGTTCCTCTTACAGCATTAAACAACATTAACAAAAGAAAACCTTTTCATACCCTTCTATGGCAAAGGCCTCAACATTTGAGAAATTAGCTTTCTCTTCCCACTGCCCATCACCCAAGATGCGGAAAGGAAAGAAAACCAAGGCGAAGAAGATGGCTCCAGCCCCTGCTGTCGTGAAGCAGCAGGAGGCCAAGAAAGTGGTGAATCCCCTGTTTGAGAAAAGGCCGAAGAATTTTGGCATTAGACAGGACATGCAGCCCAAAAGAGACCTCGCCCCTTTTGTGAAATGGCCCCGCTATAGCAGGTTGCAGCGGCAGGGAGTCATCCTCTATAAGCGACTAAAAGTGCCTCCTGCGATTAACCAGTTCACCCAGGCCCTGGACCGCCAAACAGCTGCACAGCTGCTTAAGCTGGCCCACAAGTACAGACCAGAGTCAAAGCAAGAGAAGAAGGGGAGTCTGTTGGCCCAGGCGGAGAAGAAAGCGCCGGCAAAGGGGACACCCCCACTAAGAAGAACACCTGTCCTTCAAGCAGGAGTTAACACCATCACCACCGCGGTGGAGAATGAGAAAGCTCAGCTGGTGGTGACTGCACAGGACATGGATCCCATCGAGCTGGTTGTCTTCTTGCCTGCCCTGTGTTATAAAATGGGGGTCCCTTACAGCATTATCAAGGGGAAGACAAGACTGGGACATCTAATCCACAGGAAGACCTGCACCACTGCTGCCTTCACACAGGTTAACTCAGAAGACAAAGGAGCGCTGGTGGAAGCTATCAGAACCAATTACAACGACAGACCCAATGAGATCCATTGTCACTGGGGAGGCAATGTCCTGGGTCCCAAGCCTGTGGCTCCCATTGCCAAGCTCAAAAAGGCAAAAGCTAAAGAACTTGCCACAAAACTGGGTTAAATGTACACTGTTGAGTTTTCTGTACATAAAAATAATACAAATTTTCCTTCAAAAAAAATCTGAGGAATTAACTATGTCTGTGGCATAAAACTGAAAAAAATTGAGATCAAATACATAGTCTCTGTAAGTGAGTTCCAAGGGCTGACCAAAGGAACAAAAATTGGAAGCAAGTGAGGGGAGGGGACAGGGAAGAAAGAACGGAGGGAGGAAAGGGAAAGGAGGGAGGAAGGGAAGAAGGGAGGGAGGAAAGGAAGGAAGGAAATAAAGGGAGGAAATGAAGGGAAGGAAAGGAGGGAGGGAAGGAAGGAAGGAAATAAAGGGAGGAAATGAAGGGAAGGAAAGGAGGGAGGGAAGGAAGGAAGGAAGGGAAGGAGGGAGGGAGGGGAGGAAGGGAAGGAAGGAAGGAAAGGGAGGAAATGAAGGGAGGGAAAGGAGGAAATGAAAGGAAGGGAAGGGAAGAGAAGGGAGGAGGAAGGGAGGGAGAGGGAAGGGAGGAAAGGAGGGAGGGAAAGAAGGGAAGGAAGCGAGGGAGGGAGGGAGGGAAAGCAGGGTGGAAGGGAAGGAAAGCAGGGTGGGAGGGAGGGAAAGAAGAAAGGAAGGGGAAAGAAAACACGGGAAGGAGGAAATGGATGGAGACACTGCACGGAACTAAAAATATATACTGATTTGTTCACAGTAGGAATATAAAAAACAGTTGAATAAATTTTTTTAAAATACTTCATAAGTACACCTTCATAAGTACAATATATACACAAAGTATATATTGTCTGTCTTTTTTTTTTTTTTCTCTCTCTATTAAACTTAAATCCCAGCTAACAGGCTATGTTCGCAGCAGCCAAATACTGCATAATGAGGTCAGTGGATTTTTCTTTGAGACTGTTCCACAAGTTTAAGCTCAGGTTGAGAGACACATTAGGCCTGGTGTACTCCCGTAATCATCATTGGCAGTGATTACTGTTCGGTAATCTAAGCTTCAACTGAATCCAACATTCTTGCCTCTGCTGAAAGATAATTCAGAGGTGAAAGATGAATTCCATAATGCTGACACAAACTGGTGGTATTCATCATAGTGCTTATTCACTAAATGCCCATTCTAGCTTGAATTATATGTCCACACACTCAGTACAGCCACACGAATATTATATAATATTACTTAATTTTTAAAGACTCCATTTTAGAAAAAAATCTAATGTCTCTTTAATCGTATATTTTGAACAATGTCTATTCTCCAGTAGTCACCTGAAACACACACACACACACACATACACACACACACACACACACTTACTTTTCCTGGACCTTTTTACAGCAGAATAATTTCTCAGCATTATTAATTATATTTCTGCATAAAACACATTTAGGGACTTTTATCCTTTGTTTACTTAGTTATCAAAATAATCAGTCACACAGCTCTTTAATAATGGGCCACTCTTAATAGGTGAAACAGAGCAGCTGTGTTCAAAAAATACCTCTAGTTCACTAGTAACTTACTCTCTTTTTTTTTTTTTTCTTTTTTTCTTTGAGACAGAGTCTCGCTCTGCCACTCAGGCTGGAGTGCAGTGGTATGAGCTTGGCTCACTTGCAACCTCTACCTCCACCTCCACCTCCACCTCCCAAGGCTCGAACAATCCTCCCACCTCAGCCTCCTGAGTATCTGGGACCACAGATGCGCCTGGCTAATTTTTTCTATTTTTGGTACAGACAGGGTTTCACCATGCTGCTCAGGCTGGTCTCGAACTCCTGAGCTCAAGCAATCTCCCTGTCTTGGTCTTGCAAACTGCTGGGATTACAGGTGTAAGCCACTGTGCCTGGCCCTTACCAACACTCCTAAAACTTGAGCTAATTTCTTTCCTTTCATGAGATTTTATGGTCTGACACTGCAACTTATTACCTTTTCTTCCTTGAGAGTTTCCAAATACTAAAACAACAATCTGCTCAACAAACAGAAGAATTCAATAAATGTTCATTGATCACCTAGTAGTACCTGCAAAGAGACCCTGTGCTATTATACACAGAGTTATTAGATTCAGACAACATGCTTCACCAAAAAAAAAAAAAAAAAAAAAAAAAAAAACCTAAGGGATGGTTTCAGATTCTGCCTGTGTCTTAGTTTCAGTCATGTTTGGTATATATTGCCAAGTGGCTATATTTTATATCCCCAACTAGAATACAAGTTTTTGGAGATCATACTCTATGTCTTATTACTGCACAAGACAATGCAACACATAAAATACTGTCACCTACAACTGAAAGGATTCCAGTGAGGCTAAATGATGATTAGCTGTGTAAAACCCCACTATTCCATACATTGTATGTGCTTACAATGTTAGCTTATCCTCCTCTTCAGCAGCAAATATCTTCTAGGTGAACAGTAATAAAATAATAGTAAGGCTAACAGTCATGAGTATTTGTTTACATGTCCAATACTGTTCTCAATATTACAGTATCCATAGATTTCATCCTTGCGATAACACTAAGGGGTGCTATTATTATTATTCCCATTTTCAGATGAGAAAACTTGCCTAAGGCTATCCAACTAATAACCGAAAAAGCCAGGAATTAAACCCAAGCCAAACTGACCCCAGAATCCAATCTAAATTACTGTCTTCCCAAATTAGAGATGTCACCACCAGACAGAAAAAGAAATACAGTCCAGGTAGAGGTTTCACCTCTGTAATTACAGGGCTCCTTAGTCAATTTTTTCTAATTTTTGACACATACCTTCCCAATTTTCCTGGCAAAAACCTCCCTTGAGTGGAGGCCACTGACTGTGGTGAGTTTATGTTGTGGTTTGGTAATGTGTACAAACTGGGAGGAGGATGAGACCAGAAAATCCCTTTTGCCCATAGCATGCCACAAATTGAGGACTGAGTCAGTGCATGCTGCTGACAGGCAAAGAGCCAGCTCGGCCTGAGCAGCAACATGCAGGGACTGCATGTGACACCAGACACCCTTTTCAAAGCCACTACCTTCCTCCTTCCCCACAAACCTCTTCATCTCCCACCAAAGTCCTGAAGCTTCACCACAGGATCAAGTAATCCCCCTCTAAGCCACATCTCGTAAATGACAGTCTAATTTCTCCCACGTGTCATTTTTCACATGAATGTTACTATGGTCTTGGCTGTACTTAACTAGAGTTCAGGGTCTGATGGTTTATCTACAGAGACAACGTGACCACAGAGAAGAGCCCGTTTCCATTGCCACCTGAAAGACAGATCCACCAACACAATGTTTACCACTTTCTCACACAGGGCTAAATGAGACTCAAGGAAAGAGCCCACGGTCAAACGTTTCCTGGGTTGAATTGAGGTGGTGGGTTCCCATACAGAGCACAGCACCATCAGATTCACAAAGCCAAATGCCTCAGCATGATGATATGAAAAGATGACAAGCTGCACACAATGTTCAAAATCTAAATTCGAAGGTCACTTCCCACTCCCTAAATAGTTTTATCCCCCAAAAGTCACTTTAGAATCATCTTTCCACTTTTATTCCATATTTGTAATCTGATTTTAATGATCCCGGGGTAGGCCATTTTTTTAAACTCCAGACAGGTTCTGATTCATCTATACAACAAAGCAATATGCAGTGTTAATAAAAGACTAAGAGAGCAAACCAGTATGTGTTCAATGTGATGGCAGTTTAGATTTTTTATTTCAATTGGCAATCATTCTGACATCAAGGTTAAATTGTCCTAAAAAAGAAAAAAAATCACGCCTCATTCCAAATTTGGTAATTCAAGAAAAATTGAATTATTCTCATGTCTACCTGTGGCAAAACAAGAAATGACTTTACATCTCAGAAATGTTAGTATGAACGATTAAATTCATAAAAACAGACATGGCTTAAGTTTTTATTTTACTACTTTGAAGTTGTAATATATTCATTTTCCTGGTATTTTTACTTAAAATATCTTTTTTTTTTCTTAAGGACTCTTCACACAAGTACTTTTGATAGAGTGGTATAAAATTATCCTATTCCAATGACCATAATATGAAAATCATTTTGCCAGAAAACATCCTAGAAGTTTCCCTCATTTTAGGTACTTGGGATTATTGTCATAAACTGAGGACCATTCAACAATGTTTTGAAGATATATACTATTCTATTCAGAGGACAAGGCATATATTCAGAAAAATGCAAAAATATTCATCTTTTCTCAAACAACTCCAGTATTAAATTCATCTAGACCCACTGATTCACTCAATCTATTTTTTAAGTTTAGTTTACAATATGATATTATTTTTGCCCTCATCCCTTCTTTGCAACACCCCACCCATAAGGGAAAAGAAACAGAGATGAATGAATAACAAAACCGTACACAAATAAAAATGAAATATTTTCTGATAACTAGCATGTCAGAGTAGACAAGTTATTTTTTTCCACTATCACTTTCTTACATGATCTGCAGCAAAATTATGTTGCCTCTGTTTTATGAATCATCAATACATCATAGCCTAGCCTTTTTCATATATAATAGGAAAAATACTGCAGATTATAACTACCGTTTTTGACATGGAGATATTTTAAATTCAGTTTTATGACATGCTTATGTTCTTTTCATCACTGAATAATTGCTCATTTCCAATACTAAACTGGTATTTCTTTAAACAAAGTCCATGTTACTGCACTAATGGTAACTTTAGGATTTGGAAGGAAAAGGATCACAACTGATAAGCAAATGCAATGACGAGCACTGACAAAGACTCAACATTTATTAGAAGGCAATTGCTAGAGAATGTGGCTTTAATTGTGCATACATATTTTTATTCATTAAGATGAATAACCAATAAAATCCCACACTATGGTGTCCCAGCCTCATAACACATTAATAAAGTTTCTTAAAGGTTTTGGCAGGGGGCCAGCACAGTCCATTAACTCTTTGCAAGTTGTAAAAAGAAGTAAAGTCATTTCAGTGTGTTTTGTGGTTATGAATGAAACAGCAGGCAGCCTGTATGGAAACGTCACTTTGGATATGGTATTGGTAATGGACGCTTTGCTGCGCAATCAGAACAGTGTGGGGAGAAGTTAATGCATCCTACCACAACCCCAGCCCAGCGCACTGAAAAGCTAATTTACTTCAAAGTGGAGGGAAGAGAGCAGAGGACTACAAGTTTGGAAGATCTATTTATTTTGCTAATAGGCTGTCACATTGCCTCTGGGTAAACTTGCCCACTGTGAAACCCAAAATTACAGAATACATTTTAAGTGACTAGAACTGCTTTTCCTGATTACTTTTTTTTCCTAATAAAACCTGGTTGCTTGGGCATTCACTTGGTGAGTGCTGGATCATAAATTACAAAAATGCTTTTCATTTAATACAAGAAGCAAAATTCTATCCTTTGTACTTTTTTGTTTTACATACTTGAATTAAGTCATATAAATAACTACAACAATTGGTAGCTACGTATTTGTCTCTGACTTTGCCTAACAATTTGAATTGAAGTGCTACACATCTCCCCAAAGCTTTACAATGCCATCTGTTCTCATTTTTCATGACACTACAAACATTTTCCTTTGGAAAAAGGATTCTGTATTTTGCTTCCTTTTTAGAATGAAAACTGGAAAACTTGAATGAAACTAAAATATAGAGAAGCATCCAAGTTGTACGTGTAAAGTAGTAAATGCAGAGGGTATTTAAAACATTTTTGTGGTTAAGATCTCTACCCTTTTCATCTGTTCCACTCTAGAGATAAAAGTTCTCTTTTACTTCAAGATTTTTGCAAGAAATAATTCAAAACTTTAAAAATAACAAAAAATGAACTTAAAAAGTGATTCAAATCCTTGAGTTTGAGAACACCAAAAAAACAGAATTGCTTTACAAATTGTTTTTGGCACTTCATTTATACACTAAATACACTAAAATGCAAGTAAGTATACATACACACATGTGCACATTCACACACACACTCACACACACACACACACACCACACACCCCTCCGTTAATCCCTAACCAAATATAAATAGCATCATTAGTCAATTACTTCTGATTGTTAAAACCACAAACTGGTTATAATGATCTGTCACTTTACATGGCCAAATAATAGAATTTCAAGCAGAAGAGATGATTACTGTAAGTACAATAGAAAACATCATTCACTATTTTAATTTTTTTTGAATTTTTACTGGAAGAAAAAAACAGAAAGAAAATTCTTAACTTTCAAATGTAAACGTTCATCACAGTCCTAAAAGAACTTCCCATTTCAAATTTCATTTGTGTCAGTGTTAATATGTATCAAAATAGTTGCATCTCTTGTACACTGTGGACTTTCTGGGAAGTTACTCACCTTTGATTAGATGAAAGTAAAGTCTAATGAATAGGTTGAAACCATATTGAATTTCTGCTTCTCTGTATATATGATCATTTTTGTCTCTGTTTGGACTGAAAGCCAGAACTCAATAATCATTCCCTAAAAATTCAAAGTATTAATTACACACATGTATTTGTACAATGTTAAGTATCACTGCAACCTGGAAAAACTCGGGGTAAAATTAAAATTTTTCATTTAAAAACAAGACTGCTCTTAGCTTAATCCTCTATAACATTATATTCAAAAATATTTTTTCTGTGTGATTAACAGTAATATTACCTGGGCTATTTTTTAAATCTGGAATTAGAATTCAATTTTAAAAACTGCACTCAAAAAACATCCTGGATTCAGATATGAATGGATCTGGGAAGTTTCTTAAAAGAAATACATTTTATCCTACATCAATAAGAAACAGCAAGGAAATGCATAGAAACAGGATATAGGGAATATATAAATTGGGTCTACAATGGTTAAGAAATAAAGTTAAATAAAATAATTCTACTCACTTTAAAATGACACTGTGCTGAAAAATAATGAAAATAGATAAAAGCTTTGACCACCCCCATCGTCTACCTTAAAAAAATACTAGTATAGTTACTCAAGGCATGGAACTGGACAAACTGCAATTTGAATCCAGAAGACAGAATCCAGAGCCAGGGATGAAACAAGTCAAAGGAGTTGGTGACCAGGGCAATGGCCAGAAGTCTACCCGTTTATATCAGATTCTGTGTTATCCACCCTGCGGGGCCATCTGAGAGTCTTCCCACATCCCGTGCTTCCCCAGCTGGTGGGCCCCTCCACGTCAGCCCTCTCGTGGACTCCACAAGGAAATCAGAGTTGAACAGTATAGCGTATTGTTATTAAAAGTGATTTGAGTTGTGACATGAATATTATACTTTCAATAAAGGAGGTATACACTTTAGAAAGCTCTTCAACCTCTAGAAAGATTGACATTTAAAAGATTAAAATGTTTAAAGAATGATCTCTCCACTGACCAGAATACCCACATCAAAATAATGTACCACTGGGTTTTATTGGTAGCTGCAATTTAGCCCATATTAAATGGAATATGGCCTTAGTGTTAAATGCAAATACGTTGCCATTTATTATAAAATAAGTGCCATCTCTAAAGGTAACTGGACATTCCTTAAAAATTAACCATTCTGACATGAAAGAGGCATAAATTAATAAATCCCTGAGAAAGCCTAGCCTATGGCTATATGAAACATCTAACTGCTTAACTTGGCAACTAAGAGACTCATATAAATAATTAGAATATTTATTTCCAATTGATGAAAGCAAAACTACTCCAATTCACTTTAAGGTTGATGAGTCACATAAACCACTCATTGATTTAATTTTACTTAGAAATTGCTCATGCACTTTTGTTGCTTTCCTGGAAGGTTATACAAATGATTATATACTTATTTAATTCTTAAACTAAATGATCTCCTTAAGGGCAACATTAAACATACTAAAGTACAGTGCACCATGTCACAATGTGCTTAAGTATCCCTACTAAAATAAAAATTAAAACAAGGTTAGAAAGCAACTAACAACTAGGTTAAATTCAATCCAAAATATAGATTTGGGAATTTCTAATAAATTTTTCCATATTGTTTGAATAGGTTCATCACTGAGTAATGGTGTGAATAATTTAGGTAACCATCTCAAAAGTTTATAATTCCTCTGGAAAAAAAAAAAAAACATGTTTAAAACTCTACACTTACAATATTTCACATAATTAATACATGTTTGCTAGATTATTGGATTTAAATTATATGATAAAAATAATACTGCTCACACTTACAGTGCTTTACAACTTACAAAACACTTTCACATAAGCCACCTTATCCTAACAACTGTGTTAGGTAGATATTACTACCCCATTTCATAGATAAGGAAATTGAGGCTCACAGAGATTAAATGTTTTACCCAAGGTCATAGCCCTAGTAAATTCACTGCTTAGAGAATAATTAGCTTAAGTTAAGATAACAGCTACTTCCTGCTTCCCCATTCCAGTTTCAGAGACACACAAACACAATAGGCATCACATACAAAATGTGATAAAACAAAAAATTGTCCATCGATCATGTTTATGCATTACATTATTTGCCTATTTCCATTTGTACTTTTGTAAGCACTGTTTTTGAAAGGTAATATAGCATATAATTACACCTTTCTTTTTAAAATGCTATGATAATCTTCTGACTGCCTGGGAACTTTCCATGGCAGAAAGACTGGGCACAGTCAGGTAACTGGTATTTCTTGATTACCATCCACCAGTAGGTTGATCTTTGGAAAGTTACTTATTCACATGGGCCTCCAGGTTCCTTGTTAGTCACATAAGGGATCTGTAATAAACACTTCCTATGTCCACCATCCATTGTCCACAGCAGTGGTTCTTAAGCTTTAACATGCACAAGAATCACCCAGAGAGCTTGTCCTAACAGAGTTTCTGGCCCATCCTCAGAGATCTGATTTAATAGGTCCAGATAGGGCCCATGAATCTGCATTTCCCAGAAGCTCACAGGTGAGACCAGTGCTGCTGGTCGTGGGACCAAACTTTGGGAACCACTGCTACACAGTAACATGGGAAACCAAAACACTTCAGAAAATGAAAATCTGATGAAGCTTTTCTCCGGAAACCTTCAGTGGTTCCCCATAGACCTTAGCATAAAGTCCAAAGTGCTAAATGAGTAACAGTATGTAGACATCCAGGTCTCCACCCAGACGCATTGCTCAGGATCCCTTTCTGGGCCTTTCCTGACACCCCAAGCTGCTGGGCTGAGTTTTATGTCCCTCCTCTGTGCTTTTTTATGTGGTTCCTTGTGTCCTAACACTGTAAGGAACTGTTATCACATGCTTCCTTGCCTCTGTTCTCAACATGCCAGAGTGGTTTGTAAAAGTACCCCCAACTCCCACTGCTCCAAATTTAAAGGAGAAGAGTCCCCTCATTTCACCTCACATCTTTTTACTTAAGAATTGATGTAGGCTGGGCACGGTGGCTCACGCCTGTAATCCCAGCACTTTGGGAGGCCGAGGCGGGCGGATCACAAGGTCAGGAGTTCGAGACCAGCCTGGCCAATATGGTGAAAACCCGTCTCTACTAAAAATACAAAAATTAGCCGGGGGTTGTGGTGGACGCCTGTAGCCCCAGCTACTCAGGAGGCTGAGGCAGGAGAATCGCTTGAACCCGGGAGGCAGAGGTTGTAGTGAGCTGAGATCGGGCCACTGCACTCCAGCCTGGGTGACAGAGCAAGACTCCGTCTCAAAAAAAAAAAAAAAAAAAAAAAGAATCGATGCCACGTTTGGGCTATGCATCAGGTTCCATTTCCAAAATTTCTAGCAGAGCCCTCCTCAACCCTTCTTTATTACTCCCCACTCTGCTCCCCAAATAGGCCACATCCTAGCCCCCCCATTAATTCCCCTTCCTGAAGAAGCGGCAGAGATAAGGAAAACCCAAAGAGAGAAGCTGCACTTCTCTGAGCACATCCCTCAATGAGGCACCAACTTCCCCTTCCCCACCAGCCTACTCTTCTCCTCACAGGTCCTGGGCATGCTCAAGGATCTCAAAGCACACAGGGCCAGTGTCAGGGGCATGGACCCATGCAATCCCATAGAGCCCACTTAGGTGGTCCCCATGCTGGGCTTCATGCTCTGCTATCACCATCTTGAAATTCTTAATTTTTGAATAAGAGGTCCACACATTAGGTAGCTGGTCCTGAAGGCAAATTATGGAACTGGATACATCTCAGCTCCTCGGCAAGCACACATTATCACCTCCCATTTTCACCCACACTATCTCAGCAGCACAGCTCCCAGCAGCCTAACAGAAAACTGATGCCTTCCTCTCAGAACTTGCCATACTTCCTTCACAGTAAAACAAAATCATATTATGGATTGTATCATCCTTTTTACATGAACTGCCAGGAAACTTTTTAAACACATGATGCTAGTTAATCTAGCAGACAACATTTTTGAACTTGATGGTCTATAAATTTGTACTGTTTCCCATATTTTGATTCTCTGTTTCTATTTCCTTGGTCCTGACTCTCTTTTCCATTGGAAATTCATCATTTATTTTACTGAATATGAATATCCTGCTGAGAGCTATTTATCCCACAATCCAGTACACACAGGAAGGAGGCATACACAGTGCAGAGAGCCATCCTATACAGTTTGAACTTAAAGAGATCTGACTTCATAAAATATGTGTATACACATGCATACCTATGCTTACATGCCCATTAAAAAAATGTGGAAACAAGAAATTTACGCTTGGGAGCAAGGGCCAAAGGAGAAACAAGGGGAAGGAAGAGATTTACTTTTCATTTTTACCTGTATATAGTATTTAATTATTTTCTGTAAGTATATTACTTATAATTTTTCAAAGTAAATAGCTTGGTAAAATGATCTTCTGTCAAGCTCATTAATTGGGTGCTTAGCAGAGCAAGAAATGGAAAAATAATGGCTAAAGCAGTTATTACTTAATCTCCAAAGACACCAACTTTCACATCAGTTTCTCACAGACTGTCTAGCATATTGTAACCGAAGAAAAAGAGCAGGCATAAATACTCAGAACAATAAACTTGAAAAATGTAACCTCTGGTATACAATTAATGGCATTAAATGAAAAGCAGTGAAAATGAAAACCTTCAACATCTGCATATACTACGACTATGTTAAGAAGAAATAATTATTAAAAGTTAACTAATGAATAAGTAAAAGTTTGCGTATTTGGGGGTAAAAAATTGTCAGAAAGCAAAAAGATATATTGTCCTGAAAATCCTTGCTTATTCTAAATTTAAAATGCACCTTGATTCTATTGCAAAGAAAGCTGAAAGTATGTCATCAAAAAGTCATTTTTAAAAACTACTACTTAAAAAGTGATCAGATAATTTACAAAGATTATTCTCAAGAAGTCAGATAAAGATAAAGATGCCCCATTTGTTAACAGTGTTTTTTGTTCTTCCGGATAATGTACTGAAAATGAGTCTAGCTTCCTATGGTATGCATAGCTTCCTCTGTAATACTCCAATTGTATTACCAAAAGCAAACATTACTTTTGTTATCAAAGCAAATTTAATAAAGAATTTTCAACTATCTTGTCCACTCACTTGCTTTGTAATCCAGATAAATGACTCCACATCTCCAAGCTTCTTTCATCATCTTGTAAAAGGCAAATAGTAATCTCTCCCAAGAAGCACTGTACTGAGGATTAATTGAATTGCTTTATGTAAATTCTCAGCACGATACCTTGTTCATGGGGGGTGTGCAATAAATAGGAGATATAATCATCATCACTCTTAGTAATGACGAAAAGCTGGTGTATTTTCAATTCTATTGCATACAGTAAAATTTAAATTTAGTTAAAAATAATGTTCAATACTAAAAAATAACAAACTTCATAACAAAAGATAGGTTGGCAATGGCTACCTTCGAAGCTACCTAATTGCCTGGTCACAATTTTTTCTTCGTGTATTTTTCTAAAATAAATTTAATTAATAACAAACTATATAAATAATTTTAACTGATAATCATGTTCAAAGAAATAAAATTTGGCCCTTAGGCTGAGCGTATCCCACAGGAAAGGTATGCACTAACATGGTGGCATGTATTAGTTTATGAAGTCACTTTGCTAGCCACTATTAAGTCTCTGTGTGGATGAGGTAGAAACTAAAAAAGCTCTGGTTTGAGAAAGGCCAGAAGCAGGAGCAAGTGGGTTCTGCCTAGGTGCGTCTGTATCCGCAGGTAAGAAGGAAGGTTCTCCATTGTGTGTGTGTGTGTGTGTGTGCGCGTGTGTGTGTGCGTGTGTGTAGCATTGAAGATAGGGTGAGCCCCTACAAAAGAGAGTGAATCTCAGAAGAGAGACGCTGGAGAGATGCTGTGTCCTCCAAAGGACTCATGCCACCACAGTCACCATGCCCAGGTCAGGTCTACATAACAGCCACTTCAATTCCATCTTGGCTCAAGGCTATGCTGACTTTGCCAAAATTGCTTTCAATCGAATTTTCTAAAAGAAAGGAAAATGAGCATACTTTTCTGCTGAAAACTGTTGTCAGGCCCATAACTAAAGCCATTTCATACAGAATACCCTGGCCAATGTTTAGCACATGGTGCTTTACACTGAAAACTTTAAAAGCTACAACAGCTATCCCTATCCATCTTCTAAAATAATGTTGTAACAGCATTAGTAAATGATGAATAATGTTTGAACAGTGTCTATTAGGGAGGACTTAATGAAATAAAGTGGAAGGATGTGAAATGACTAACATTTGAATTCATAAGCATGTTATACCCCAAAACCATATTTTTGGTACAAGGTGACCATTTTGATCAATTTCCTGATGATACTTAAAGAAAGAATAGCATTAATTTCTAAAGCTTCCAAATAATAACTTTTTCCCAGGTTACAGCTTTTATATATGTTATATGCAACTCACACTAATTCACACGTATAGCAGATAGAATCTAAATTAGATCTTCTTATAAATTATTTCCAGAATGGGCATGAGCAACCAAAAGATAAGATATAAATTATCTAATTATTCAATAATGCTAGGAAATTCTTTAAAAAGATACAAACTAGGCCAGGCACAGTGGCTCACGTCTATAACCCCAGCATTTTGGAAGGCCAAGGCGGGTGGATCACCTGAGGTCAAGAGTTTGAGACCAGCCTGACCAACATGGAGAAAACTTGTGTGTACTAAAAATACAAAATTGGCCGGGTGTGGTGGCACATGCCTGTAATCCCAGCTACTTGGGAGGCTGAGGCAGAAGAATCACTTGAACCCAGGAGGTGGAGGCTGTGGTGAGCTGAGATTGCAACATTGCACTCCAACCTGGGCAGCAAGAGTGAAACTCCGTCTCAAAAACACACACACACACACACACACACACACACACACAAACTAAGCAAAATCTAAATTTATATTATTTTGGAAGACTCATCAAAAGTCCTGCTCCAAACAGTCATATTGCTAATTATCTCATTTAAGATATTACTTCACCATATCAATACTGATTTACTTCTTATTTTATACTCTGTTTCTTTCCCCTAAAGACTTGAGAACACTCACAAAAAATACTCCCGCCACTGAGATAAAATAAACAGGTAAGTAAATCTGGGTAAGAATTAAGGTAAGAAAATAAATATACATGGGCAGTGGTAGGGCACAAAAATGTAAGCTTTTAGGTCCCTGATCCTTTGCCAGTAAAGCTGTACTTTCTGTCCCAGGCTCAGTTTCTTCCGTGTTTGCTGGGAGTTCCTGTATTACTCTGTAGATCTCATCGAACTTTTAAGAAGGCAGTGGTTGCTTTTCCTAGCAAGGGAATAAGAATAATGAGGTGAGAGCTCCAAGGTGGCATTTGGAAGGCATACTGTTTCCCAGAGGAAAAATACTGAAGAAAAAGGCCAGTTGTAAAGGAAATAGGGACAGACATTATCACCATATTGAAGCCAAATAGAAAATAAAATACTTTTTTTAAGTTTAAAATTCTTTTGTTTCCATGATATACTTGAGTCTGACTCCAAATAACAACCTCAAAACCCTGTTTCTGTTTTCAGTGCTTTCCTGAACTAAGTGTTTTCCCTCAAGTAGCACCAATAAAACCCAGATTCCACCCACTGGCATTCTGTCCAAGCCAACACAGCTTTAATAAGGTGCTTAAAAAAGACTTTGCATGCATTAATGTGAGACACTGAAGGTGCAGGGCAAACAGCAATGCACTGTTGTAGAACTCCAAGTTGGGTTTCTAACCTCCCGAGAGACTGATGACTATAGATGTCACCCAATCAATGAACAAATGAATTTTTTTCAGTTTGTAATACTGTATTTTGCTATCTGGCTTACTGGAAATTTTACCAAGGGTCAAAAGAGGCTATGACTACCAACCAGATTTGGTTGGGGGTGTGGCATCTGAAATGTACTCTTTTCCCCAGGAGTTGAAATTGGAAATGTACTTATTTAAATGCATTGGCCTTGATCATAGTGGATGCCTAGATTTCTATTAACTTTTAGTCTTGTAAGTCCAGGTAATTTCAGTTATTGATCTGCCCTCCTTTCAACTTCTCCATCATCAAAAGACATTTATTAAGTACCTATTTGTTTATCTTACTCTCAGAGGTACCACATGGAGAGATTTCTGAAGAAACACTTCTTGCCCTCTAGGGAACTTAAAATCACTCCTCTCCTGGTCTCCTACCGGCTTTAACTCGGTACCATTAAACAGTTGCTCATTCTCCTACTGCAAAAACATTTCTTCAGTGCTGACTCTTCATTAACGGGTGGCTAGTGAAACTCATGTAGATCACCCAATTTGGTAGAAACTGATGGCTTTAGCCCTTCATCTCTCCCAAATGCTGCACCTTCTGAAGTTTGGCACAGCCTCTGACAACTCCCTATCTGCCATGTTCAAAGGAGCTTTCCATTTGTTTGTTTTTAATTCTATGTATTTAGAACTACCAGTATTTTCAACAAGAGGACCAAATCTAAGACGCAGATAAATTGTTACTTTGAATATTAACTATTATATAGATTGACAAATATTCCTATTTTATCTCCAGAGAAACTTTAATATAGATTCATCTTGTAGCACTAGGGTAAAAAAAAAAAAACAAAAAAAAGCCTAAGTTGAAGAGATTTTTCCAAATAAGATGTAATTTAGGGTTACAATGTCAAAACTGTAAACCTAAAATTAAACTACTAACTATTTTTATTTGCAGGCTTCTTTTCTCAAAATTACAACCGCACTACATTTGTTGCAAAAGAACAGATTCAAGCCAGGATTTTGTTCATTCACATGTTATTCCTGCTTTACACGTATTTTATGGAGGAGTTACTTTTGCTGGAATTTTTTTTGTTTTGTTTCTTTTACTAAATGGTGAGTAATGTTAGAGATAAATGTAACTGCCTACAAACACTCCAGGGAAAAATTTGGAAAGAAAGCTTGAGTAAGTAACACTACATCTGATGGGATATAAGAAATTAAGAGTTCTTCAGATGACAAGAAAGTAGCATATTCTTTTTAACACAATGGAATTAAAGCTATGGTGAATAAAGCAATGTATTAAGAATCCTCTGGAAAGCCAATATCTTGAATCATTACATCAGAATCTACACTGTGACCCTTATAACAAAGCTTCCATCCCTGGGAAATTGAAGAACTTCACTATGAAAGGATGGAACCACACCAAAAACACTTTTCCAACTTCAATCTTGGGAGAGCATCAAAGCAACAGGCCCTCGTCCCTGGTAAATTGTAATCTGGGCGTACTACACTTTCTTCACGTTGAGCCAAGGAATTTCTTCCCAACAACAGGCTGTGGTCTGATGGGCTCACCTTTCCAGGTGGAGAGAAAGCAAAATCAGGAACAATATGCCCTGAATTCTCTTCATCAAGGATTATCAGACATCTGTTTTAAATTTTAATCTCATTAGTTATTATTGATAACAATGACAATGTAGATCCATTGCAAAGGCTTATACCACAAAGAAAACACAACTCTTTCTAATTAGTACATGCTTCATAAACAAGGCAAAGGCTCCTCTCTGAAGCTATTTTAAAGCCCTTGTTGTGGTTCACAGGCTCAGAGAGAGATGCTTTGAATTCTGCTTCCATGTATTGTACTAGGGGAAAGCCATGGCATTCTCCAAATATTATTGCGAGGCATCTTTACCACATGGCAGGATTGTTCTGGGCATGGGGCCCCCTTTTGACCATACCTACAGCACCAAGAAAACCAGGAGTCCTGCCTGGGAGCCCCAGTTTCTTCTCCGCTGTCTCTCTGGATGCTGGACTTGCAGTCTCCTCAACAGTGGATCACAGCCCATAGTTCTCATATCTTTTTAAACCCATCAGTCCCACACTGTCAACCTCGTAATCTTCACCTCCACTTCACTTTCTCCTCTTCCTCCTGCCCTCTCCCTTATTTGCCTTTCTGAAAACCCCCTTCATCAAAGTGTAACTTCCTCGGGGAGAACTGCAAAGAATCAGCCCAGTGCAGATGAGGTTCCACCACCCAAAGTTTCTGCTCTACAACCAGTGAAATCAATCTCCCTACACACACACACACACACACACATACACACACACACACCACATCCCATCTTCATCTTCCTATTCCTCTCAGCCCCTCCCAAGGAGAGTTTTCTGCTCTGAACTACATTATATCCTACCTACTAGCCCATCTACTCCCTCACCTCAAAAGTCTGAACCCCTCTAAGGCCTCAATCAGCAGCAAGATATTAAACTCTGCATCCTCAGGTCAAGCCAAGCCAAATGTTGACATACCAGGAGTCTCTGCCCCTCTGACCCCAGCTTCTGGTTGATATTCCTACATTTCACTTGAAATTCAACATCCTCTTCCTTACAATCTGACTACTTCCCCATATCGCAAAGTAAAAGCCTTGTCCAGCTTTAAAAGTTAACCGCTCTACCTAAATTCCAGATTCTGAAGTTTCCTATTCCTTGAATAATACTGCAAATAGTTACTAAGATGCCATACTGATTATGCGGCAGGAACTATGCTAAACATGCATTATCTGACCCAGAAATCATAAGAACGCTATAAGGTATAAATAGATTTGGTTGAATCACACAATATTTGTAATATTCAGCTACATTTAACCCATGAAACAATTATTTTGTATTTCTATGTACATTATTATTAGCTCCATTTTACAGTTAGAAAAACTGAGGCTAATGAGACAAAGTATCTTCCCCAAAGTCACACAGCTCAAGTATATAAGACCCCAAGGCTCACAGCCACCATACCACACTGTCCCTCAAGTTTATCTTACTCTCCAATTTTGCACAGAGCTGGCCCTGTCTGCTGACCTTTACTTAAGTAATGCTCATGTCCTCTCCATAACTTATTTTAACAGCCAGGGTAAGACCCACATTCTCCCATGAAGTTGTCCTGACAAATTCCAAGCCAAGCTGGCCCCAGCCTCCCTTGGAATCCATAGTATAATTGAGCAAGCTGCCCTTCTTATGCCCTGTATGCCAGCTAATCATTCTTTTCCAGTGAGTCATCTCTTCTCAAACTGAACTGCTTGGTTGGCAAAGCTAAGAAACTCTGGTAAGTATGTCATTTTCCCTTTCTGAACCACCATATCTCACTTATTAAATGAGGGTGTTAGAAAAAGACTACCCTGTTTTAGAGAAAGCATTAGGAGCCTGTCTGCTTAGCACTACCCTTCATTACCTTTCCCTCCGCAAAGCACAAAGGAAGCAAATCTTGGCTGAATTAGGAGGTAGCAAGTTGTCAAGTTCTCCTTTTGATCCTTGGATCCCCATTTCCAATACATTGGTCCTCTCAGATATTTTGATATTGCAAAGACTTCCTCCCTTGTCAACTGTTTCCAGTCCTTCATCTCTCTAAAACACTTTCTACCCACTAATAGAAACTTTCAAGAACACAGCTTGGAACATGTAACTTCCTTGTTCAAACACTGGCACAAGCTCCCCATTATCTACCATGGAAGGCAGAATTCTAAGACAGTCCCTAAGGCTTCCTGCACCCTAATCTACAAGCCCTGCACCTACTGAGGAAATCCATTGCATCGGATGGCATTCAGGGTCCTTAAGGGTCATTTCCTTGATTCCAGGCTCAGCTTACCTGACACTAATTCAGGCATCTCACGCTCCAGGTGAGCTGGTAATCTGAGCCTTTGCCCATGCTACTTCCCAGGCAAATCTGTACTCTTTATTCATTAAGTTTAGAAATCTGCATTCCAAGACCAGGTGCAGTGGTTCACACCTGTAATCCTAGCACTTTGGGAGGCCAAAATGGAGGATCAGTTGAGCCTAGGAGTTCGAGACCAGCCTGGGCAACAAAGTGAGACCCCATTGCTACAAAAAATTAGCCAGGCATGGTGGCACACACCTGTGGTCCCAGCTACTTAGGAGGTTGAGCTGTCAGGATGGCTTAAGCCCCGGGAACTCGAGGCTTCAGTGAGCCATGATCACACCACTGCACTCTAGCCTGGGCAACAGAGTGAGATCCTGTCTCAAAAAAGAAAGAAGGGGAGGAGGAAAAGTAAAGGGAGAGGAGGGAAGGGAAGAGGAGGGAAGGGAAAGGAAGGGGAGGAGAGGGGAAGGCAGAGGACGGGAAAAAAAAATTTTTTGAGAAATCATGCTTTCCCTCAATGAGGATGGGAGGGGAAGGGGAGGGGAAAGGGAGGGGAGAGGAGGGGAAGGGGAGGGGAGGGGAGGGAAGACAAGAGGAAGGGGAGGGGACGGGAAGGAAGAGAAGAGGGAGGGGAGGGGAGGGAAGGGAAGGGGAGGAGAGGGAAGTGAACGGGAGGGGAGGGGAGGGAAGGGGAGGGGAGGGGAGAGAAGGGGAGGGGAGGGGAAGGGGAGGGGAGGGGAAGGGGAGGAGAGGGGAAGGGAAGGGGAGGGGAGGGGAAGGGGAGGGGAGGGGAGGGGAAGAGAGGAGGGGAGGGAAAAAGAGAGAGAAAGAAAGAAAGAGAGAAAGAAGAAAAAGAAAGAAAGAAAAGAAAGAAAGAAAGAGAGAAAGAGAGGGAGGGAGGGAGGGAGGGAAGGAAGGAAGGAAGGAAGGAAGGAAGGAAGGAAGGAAGGAAGGAAGGAAGGAAGGAAGGAAGGAAGGAAGGAAGGAAGGAAGGAAGGGAGAGAAAGCGAGAAATCCACATTCCTTGCAGACCAGCTCAAACACCCCTTCTTTCCTACTTTTTGGACTCAACATTAATCTATTTCTTCTTTCCACTGCTCCCTCAATACATTACCTGGAATTCTATCTAGTGGGTTATGTAGCTAAATCGGGGGTGTCCAATCTTTTGGCTTCCCTGGACCACACTGGAAGAAGAATTGTCTTGAGCCACACATACACTAACACTAACGATAGCTGATGAACTTAAAGAAAATCGGGAAAAAAATCTCATAATGTTTTAAGAGAGTTTGCGGATTTGTGTTGGGCTGCATTCAAAGCCGTCCTGGGCCGCATGCAGCCTGCAGGTCATGGGTTGAACAAGCTTGAGCTAAATAAAAGCTCAGAGAGGGCAGGTGCTATGCACAGATGATAGAGCAGGGACTTCCTGACAGAAATCTACAGCAGGGGCACACTTACGATTCCCCCAGGTCACTGAGCTGACCTACTCTGACCTGTCCTCGCCTTACTGATAAGTGACTACTACATAATACTCCAGTTCAGACTCATGATACTAATAACTTCTCTACTGCATTGCTTTTCTAAATTGCAACCTATTTGTAATAATTTTAACAAGTCCAATTCTCACCCATTAGAAACAAATTTAAATAGAACAAAGCTTAAAAATTAGCATTCCAATTTTTTAGGGCATTTATCTATAAAAATGTAGAAACCACTAATTATTTAATAATTACACTGACTCTTTTTATACCTCAAGTTCTCCTCTTGTTGTGCAATTCAATAGGAGATCAATCAAAAGGTAAATTTTTTGAGAAATCATGCTTTCCCTCAATGTGTAAAAGAGGAAGAAGGGGGGAAGATGTGTTACGTGACTGGTTAGAGGCCAATCTAATTTCAAGGAAACGCAAACGCAGAAAAATCTTACCAGCTGTAGTTCAATTCCTCTAAATATACTAAATCAAAATCTAATAAGGAAATGGAAATACCTGTGATTGATAGAGAAGTACAATACTAGGAATCCACCTGGTCTCCTCAAGGGCAATGGTTTGTTTCCTTCTCAGCGACCCTATATCCTATTGGCCACCCCCACTGCCCACTACACTCTAGTTGGCTAAGAAGTCACTGAGAGCTGTCCTGGGTATCTTCTCAAATTTTGTCCCTCGAGCAAATAGGATTCCCCCTGCCTTCCAAAATAATCTAAAACAATATTAAAAGAAATAAGATCACAACAAAATAAAACAAATAATAAAATGTCCCTCATCCAATTACACCATCCAATCTCCCCATTTATTACGTTTTCCTGAACATTTAACAGCTTTTAAGATATTTCTGGCTGACCCAGAAGGCCATATTCAACACACAAAAAGGTGGAAAACAAGTGATAGGCTACACAGAAAATTGTGCCATCATTTGCTGAGGCTTCTGTTCACTAAGATCACACATATTTTTCAGTTTCCACATGATGTTCTGTGTAGAAACCATATATCCCGAATATTGGAAGACCATGATGATCTTATCACTAAAAATTAACATTTTTAACTAAAGAGAATATTTAGATTGAAAGTGTCCTGAGAAAAATCAAGGTGTAGAGGATCACAGTTGAATGTTCTGCCCTATCTTAGTCTCTTCCAGAATGATGTACATATACATGGGCTCCACATACATGAATTCAACCAACTGTGGAACAAAAATATTCAGAAAACAATTCCACAAACTTCCAAAAACTAAAACTCCAATTTGCGGCACACTGAGTACTATGCTGAATCCACTCAAATGAAGTGATATGTAGGCACTGTAGTAGGTATGGTAAGTAGAGATGAATTAAACTATATGGGAGGATGTGCACAGGTTACGAGCAAATACTATGTCATTTCATACAAAGAACTTGAGCATTATGGTGTTTGGTATCCCCAGTGGGGCCTGGGGTTAGGGGCAGTCCTAGAACCAATTCCCCCAAAATACCATAGGATGACTGTATTTTCCATTGTCATATTTTCTTTACCTCTAAAATAGGAATACGGTATCTTCCCTGAGAGGGTAAGTGGTTTTTCAATTTTATAAATTTTCCTTTGAAAGAACTTTTTACCTTTTTTACTTCTTATAGGAGAGCACGTGACATTTACTTTCTTAGCAAATTTCTAGTATACATTACACTATTGTTAACTCTAGTCCTCAACTTTTGCATTAAGTCTCAATGCTTATTCATCCTACAAAACTGCAACTCTGTACCCTTTGACCAAGATCTCTGCATTCCTCCACCTCCCCACCTAGGTTAGCACATTCTACTCTGCTTCTAAGTATCCAGCATTTTAAAATTCCACATATAAGTGAGAACAGAATATAAGTGAGAACATAAAAGTGAAAACAGAAGGCATTATTTAGAACATAAACTGTAGCGTCATTTTTTAAATACATTTGATTTGGATATCCAAGAATCTTTTTATCTCAAGAATGCTATAAAAAATAAATAAATATAAATCCCATTCTTAAGAAGACAGTTATTGTTTGTTACTAGGTTCATCCTTACAGTACATTCTTCCTCAAGAAGAGAATAGGTAATATGATAGATTTGAAAGCAATGATTGAGCTTGGGCTGAAACGAAGTGATGGATTGTGCCTGGAATTTTTTGATTTAATGGCTTTAGATTTAGGATAAGATTTCATTTTATGGAAACAACATGAAAAAATCATCATTGCTTATAATATTAAAGTCTGATATAGAAAGTAATAGTAAGTTTTCCAGCATAGGCATGGGGCTTAAAGGGATATTAGACTCCATCAAAGTATCAGGATTCACTCTCAACTTTACTAGAATTCTCCAGAAGAAGAGCCAAAAGAAAAAAATTCAGAAATACAGAACAAAATATTTAAAGACCCAGGCCAAATGTTTTTTAATAATTTTTTTCTTTTATGCTGAATGTATATATAATATTTTGTTATTCTGATGAAACATATGTTATTTCCTTTTGAGTGAATCAAATTTCAATAAAATTTATTGAAATATGATTTAGAACACTGATCAGGTAAAATTGTTAACACTAATTCAGATTTAATTATTACAGTTTTTAATTCCCTGTCATTGTTAAATACAGCATCAACAGAATAATGAATTGGGAAGGTATGTACTATACAGTTTAAAGAACATTTTTTTTTCCTAAAATATAAATGATGATAATTTGGCTTTGTAACACAGGCTGAAAATATTTATCCATTGAGATATGGATCATCTCCCTTTTAACAAGGTAATAAACAATATTTGGAGAACTTTTTTTTTGGCTAAAGTCTATTAGGTAAAACAACCATCAACAAAAACAATGAGGCTAGGCACAGTGGCTGACCCCTATAATCTCAGCACTTTGGGAGGCTGAAGCAGGAGTATCACTTGAGTCCAGGAGTTCGAGACCAGCCTGGAAAACACAGTGAGATCTCCATCTCTACAAAAAATAAAAAATTGGCTGGGCAGGGTGGCATGCACCTATAGTCCCAGTTACTCAGGAGGCTCAGATGGGAGGATCTCTTGAACGCATGAGGTGGAGCCTGCAGTGTGCCATGATCATGCCACTGTACTCCAATCTGGGCAACAAAGCAAGACCCTATCTCAGAAAAAAAAAAAAAGCAATTAATATATAAGCATATTAGTCTTAAAAAATACTTAATATAAGCATATATTTAAAAATTAGTCCAGATAATTGCTAATCACATTTTAAAAATAAATATTAGACTAATACAGCCAAAGAAACCTTAGAAATAAACAACTGTAGTTATTCTGGTAATTCTGTCTTTTCGATAGACTAATAATTAAAAACACCTTTTTTGTTTGGATTCCAAATGGTTTCCCAATTTATCATAAACTCACATGGGTGGGGAAGTTGCGGAAGAGAGTAAGAAATCTTGGCCAGGCACGGTGGTGCACACCTGTAATCCCAGCATTTTGGGAGGCCGAGGCGGGTGGATCATCTGAGGTCGGGAGTTCGTGACCAGCCTGACTAACATGGTAAAACCCTGTCTCTAACAAACACATAAAAATTAGTCGGGCATGGTGGTGCATGTCTGTAATCTGAGCTACTTGGTAGGCTGAAACAAGAGAATTGCTGTACCCAGGAGGCGGAGCTTGCAGTGAGCTGAGATCACGCTGTTGCACTCCAGCCTGGGCAACAAGAGCGAAACTTCATCTCAAAAAAAAAAAAAAAAAGAAAGAAAAGAAATATTTTCTAAACGTGCAGAAAACTACTACCCATTTTAAAAGCTAATTTATCAGTTCAAAAATTTCTGCCACCTATCATTGTCTAAATGGATTCCCAGTTTGCTGGTGAGATCTTATTTTTAGACTGTGACATCCCTGAGGATAGAGCCTGTGCTTTTTATTTCTAGGTCAGTATAGGGCATGAAATATTAGCAAGTACTCAAAACTATCTGTGGAATAAACAAAGCATGGATGAATTTTTTAAAAAATCAATGAATTGGAAAATATTGTTCGTGAATATCTCTCCATTGACTTGAAATATATCATACGATGGAGAAAGGCAGACCTACTTCGGATTTTCATGAATTGGATATTTTCCCTGAGCCTAAGAAATATGAATATTGGCATGAAAATTTACCACAGTACTATAATCATGTTTTTTTTTAAAAAAAAATCTATTTTCTCCAATGTTGTTGATGATAATAATCACCCCTTACATATGTCGATTGTAAGCAAGCTTTTTATTAGGAGATTCACAATGTTTCACTCTAGTTCCCAATACAAACCATCAAGGTGGATACTATTACCAACCCCATCTTACAAATGAAGAAAGGGAGGCCTCAATGGGTTAAATAACGTGCCCAAGTTAATACTGCTGTTTAGCTGCCGAGAGGAACCTCCTGAACCTCTGGAATCTAAGCTCCAGCCACTGAACCTCTTAGTACTTTGAAGTAGTTCATGTCTTATTACGGTGTTAATTTAAATCAATTTTACATAATTTATTTTTATAAATATACTTTAACATCATTTTTAAGTATTTAAGTTTTTAACTCATTAAGAATTCATTTACTCTTCCTTTAATCAGATGACTCATACAACTTTGCATTTTCTATCCTTTTAAGACATATAGTAATAGTAGAAGGAATCTAAAGCTATTGTATTAAACTACTGACTTTAAAAATAATTATATAGGAAGAGAATCATATTCATCAAAGATATTAGACTCTTGAAATAATAAACTTTATGATTTTTTCTTTTTTTTTTTTTTGAGACAGGGTCTCACTCTGTCATCCAGGCAGGAGTGCAGTGATGCAATCTTGGCTCACTGCAGCCTCCGCCTCCCAGGTTCAAGCAATTCTCCCACCTCAGCCTCCCAAGTAGCTGGGATTATAGGAGTACACCACCATGCCCGGCTAATTTTTTGCATTTTTAGTAGAGATGAGGTTTCACCATGTTGGCCAGGCTGGTCTCAAACTCCTTACCTCAGATGATCTACCCGCCTCAGCCTCCCAAAGTGCTGGAATTACAGGAGTGAGCCACAATTCTTAACAGTAATTCCCACTTCTAAACTACACAATGTTCCACTCGAACCCATTTACAAAAGCCACACTCCATTTTAGTGGTCAAAACAGTAAACATTTAATTGCTTATTTAATTTCTTTGAGCTATATTAATTACACATAAATTCAAATTGCTTGTAAATTAATGTATGCTTGATTTTGAAAATATTCTGATGAAAAAGCTTCCTTCCAGACTTTACCACTACATAAGAAAGGATCTGATAGTTTGGCTCTTTCAGTCCATCTGAGATGTCTCTTTATAACTGTATTTTAGTTTTATTAGAGTGCGTTACTGATGTTGTTTCTCTTTCACATGAACCCAGACCAAAACTAATTTAATGCTGTGTTCCAAGTGACTCAATATGAAATAGGGACATATAAGAAGATCTTATATTTTTGGAATCTTAGAAATTCCTTTATCTCTTTTACTTCTTCTAAAATTTTTAGGTAGTTGTTTTTATTATAATCATTATTAACTATAAGTATATGTACCACCTACTTGTAAAAACGCTTTGGGCAGGTTTATAGGGAAAAGAAATTCACTTAAACTAAGTATCAGAAAAGAAGTGCCCTAAATATCACAGGAAAATCAACTACATAAGATTTCATTTTATGTTATTTTCTACATTCACATACAGGCAATCCCCAACTTACTATTGATTCATGCTCTAAAAGCTCATAAGTAAGTTAATGGTCTGGAACTCAATGAATTCTATTGAACCAATATCACATTAGGTGATCAGGTTGTTATACTAGAACGCAAAGCCCAGTTCAATCCTGAACACAACTCATCCATCATACCAATAGTACCAACAGGAACTTGGAGTCTACAGAGGGTGGCCTTATGAAGAATTATGCCAAATGGGAGATCAAGTATTTCTACAATAATTCATTCATTCATTCAGTAGACATTAATTGAGCACCAAGAGGCTGCAAGAGTGTCAGCTTTACATGTACTAATTCTGGAATTAAAAAGGACTTGTTCCTAAATATAAACTGGAGATAAAATAATGCCTTAAATAAAATAATGTATGTAAAGTTTGTGGCACATAAAATTTTTACTAATTTTAACTCTTCCTTTCTGCTGAGGAACAAAGAAGACAGAAATGGACTTCTCAGCTTTACATAAATTCTTGAAGGAAGCCAGACTTAATTTCAAAACCCTCCCCCCTCATCATCTGCACTCCTCTCCACCTTCCCTTCCGGGCTTCAGGGCCCAGGGCAAGACCCTCAGTGAGCCAACCACCTTAGACCTCTCTCTGTTCCAGGCTCTAAAAATAACCCCTCCCAACCTGACTTTTATCCCCATCCTGCAGCCACTAACATCTGCCAGGTGATAAAGAAAAGCAGATGCAATGGTGCAATCTCGGCTCACCACAACCTTCGCCTCCCAGGTTCAAACACTTCTCCTGCCTCAGCCTCCCGAGCAGCTGGGATTACAGGCATGTGCCACCACGCCCGGCTAATTTTTTTGTACTTTTAGTAGAGACGGGGTTTCTCCGTTGTTCATGGCTGGGCTTGAACTCCTGACCTCAGGCGATCCGCCCGCCTCAGCCTCCCAAAGTGCTGGGATTACAGGTGTGAGCCACTGTGCCTGGCCTGACCTAATGAATTTCTAATTAGTGGTATTTTAAAGACAGTATAAAAAAATGGTATAAAATAATTCAGGCAGAGTACAATGATAATATTTGGGGACAGGGAGAAAGCCATTCATTTATTAATTCATTCAGTTTCTATGAAGTGCCTTCTCTCTTCCTGCATAGACGTATGTCAGAGATCATGTCCTCATAGAGCTTTGAGTTCATCAGGGAAGACAGAACTTGTCCAAGCTATATGACTATTTTCAATGGGTATTAACAAATATTTGTGGAACAGAGTGAATAAAATGCTATGAAGAACCTTAGAGAGCAAAAGAAATGTGAAATAAAGGTGCTAACAGAATGGAGTGTCAAGGAAGACTTCTTTGTTGAAGGCTTCTCCTAGAATGTAAGTCCCAAGAGAGCAGAGATATAGTCTATATCCAAATCAACCCTGAATTTCAAGAACCCAGAATAATTTCTGGCACATAGTAGGCACTTAACTAAAAATACATGAAAGAGAAAAGGAAGACTAGCTTAAGCTTAGACCTGAAGGGTGAATAAAAATTAGCTGGAGGAAATGGGATTAGCAGAAGCGAAGGCATTTAGGTGGGAAAAAGTAGCACTTTTTGACAAATTTAAAAAGGAAGCAGGTTGTACAGATGATGAGGCAGAAGTTCCAGAGAGAAAAGTGAGAAACAAGTGTAGAGAGGTGGGTAAAATCCTGACTGAACCGGGCCTTTCAGGATGTGCAGAGAATTGGAGACTGTTTTCCTGCGGCTGACTAGCCTACTCCCCTGGAAATTCCAGCTTGGATTGAACTTTCCACAATCATCCCTCACAACAGTTCTGAGGCAGTGGCATGTGGATTCTGGTGGTCCAAAAGGCAAAGGGGGAGTGGAGAAATGGAGTTTGCAAAGTGAGTAACTCGCGATCCTGAGCTGTAGGGGTGGAGCTGCTACTCTGTCACTAGAACAAACAACTTAAGAAATAAAAACAACAGGGATATCTGAGTCCTTGGCCTATGGTTTTTTCATGAAAAAAAAAAAAAATATATATATATATATATATATATTCGTTGAGACATTTGTTTATATGTTTAGATTGCTATCTAAGCATGTTGGGAGAATTCACTGGGAGAAAGCCCTGAAAATAGAAACTATTTGCTCCACAATTTATCTGTATGAGCAAGTATGTGTGAGAGAGACAAGGAAAGACAGAGAGAGGGAGAGAGAGGCAGTCCTGTCAGGGGGCTGACTGTAAAAGAATGGAGGATTACACACTTCACTGTTCAAGGGTGACAGAGGGAAAACGAGGCCGGCACCAAGCACGAAGCCCAATCCTGCCTGAATAAAACACTGCACATTTATGCAATCCCGGGTACCAGATATTTTATCACAATTATTTTGATTGCATAGAAAGAAAAGTGCTAAGTAAAAATTATTTACTCCAGGTCTATTATGAAAAGAACAGATTAACTCCCTAACAGTTCGTTCTTTTTGAAGGTATATTTTCTACCTTCCCAGTATGATTTATATTAATGAGAGGTTTAAAACAGGTTTTAACTTAAGAATGATTGCTGATGGTGAAGTGCAGTAATTATACACCTTATGACAGGACACGTGAATGGCTCCTCCAAGAGAACTGCATAACATGTCAAGCTAATCCTCCTTGCATAAAAAAAGAGAATACTTTGCAAGCTGGCCGATTTTAAGCTCCAGTTAACAAAAACCCTTTTTGTTGGAGTCTAAAACAAGAATGGGTTAACAAAAGCAAGGAGGAAAAAAATCTCATTTTTTCCCTTCTTCACAAAATATAGTATTACAGGACTTAAAGGTTTTGAAAGGCCACAATGTGGCTGAAAGACTTGAGAAAGAAACAAGGTCTTCGCCAACAACAACAAACTCAAAAGATCTTAAGGTAAATCACGGTCTCTTATCAGTATGGAACAGTATGATTTTACTCTAGTTTTTTTGTTGCTGTTCTATTTTTGATTTTTAATGAGTCAAAGGTGTAGCGAGGGAAGGAGCAACACCATGGCTAGGTAAGAATGAAATGGGTTCATGGATGCTAGGAAGAAAAAAACGTATGCCATGGTGGGCAAGTCAATAGTGTTTGTGCCGTTTCTGCATGGCTGCTTTTTCTCATACAAGAGCCACTTCTGGACAATAATGAGACCCCGTAAAGCATCTGCTTAGGGATTATGACCCCGTCACACTGGGAATGTTCGGTTAACACAGAGCAGCCACGGGCTTAACTCTGTGCTTGCCTGTCTTCCTGCTGCAAAATGCACCAAATGCACAGTGGTTCTAGATTCTTCTAAATCATTTGCCACCAGGAAAGAAGATATACTCAGCTACTGACACTCCACCTACATGCTCAAGGATAGAAAAAATTAAATAAACAAAAGCCACCAGATTTTCTTCACATCATGGAACTTGTTAAGACAAGGGAGACAGGAAGACTAAAGGTTGCCAGGTGTGAGGAGTGAAGTCTGGAAGTCCATTTTAAAGTATTAGAGGGCTAAGGATCAACGTCAGTGTTAAATTCTTTTCTAAGAATTCTTTTCACCTTGGAAACTTTCAAATGAGAAATTTAAGGAGCAGAATCCTTATCTTTTTCTATGACTCTTAAGTGATTGACAGAATCCTAAAGTGTAACAAGTTCCTATAATGAGTTGACCTATTTAGCTTATTTTACTGAAATGTTTATTTTAATTGTTCTGCCTACGTACTATTATCTATGTACTATTATCTGTAACTATCTTAGTCTATAATCAAAGAAATCAGGAGTGCCCACAACTTATTTGCAGAGGTGCCTAAAGCAGAGTCCACAGTGGCCAGGGCTCATCTAGCAAACTGGCATGCTCAGTGGGACAGGTCAAGAGGGTGGGTCTGCCTCTGACTTCCTCCTTCTGCTAACACATGCTGCATTTGCTCTTGACAGGATAGAGCAGAAAGTCACCACTTTTTAAGAAAACCAAGGCAAAGAACAGAAAGTTTAAGTTGTGGCACTTCCTAAACCATGGATGTCATTACTGCTCTTCAAAAGATCCCTTATAGACATGTAGTTTAGCCATAAAGATAGTATGTTGTGTTGAAAATGCAAAATCACACAAATATTGCCTTAAATATTTTATTTCCAAATGTCAGTAATAATTAAACTATTTATATCCCTTCATGAGAAACTGGAAGCTGGAATTTTCAGACGTGAAGGAATTTCTCAGAAAATGATCCCAAAAATTTTCAGGAAAAACATCTAACAATTTAACCATAAAGAGCTTTGGTAAAGTCTGACATCCAGTATTTAGCTGTTTTGCTATTATTCTTTTTTTTTTTTTTTTTGAGATGGAGTCTCACTCTGTCGCCCAGGCTGGAGTGTAATGGCGCAATCTTGGCTCACTGCAACCTCCGCCTCCCGGGTTCAAGCAAATTGTCTCGCCTCAGCCTCTCAAGCAGCTGGGATTACAGGCCCAGACCACCATGCCCAGCTAAGTTTTGTATTTTTTAGTAGAGACGGGGTTTCGCCATGTTGGCCAGGCTGGTCCCGAACTCCTGACCTCAGGTGATCCACTCGCCTCAGCCTCCCCAAGTGCTGGGATTACAGGCGAGGACAAACAGGCCCAGACTTGTTTTGCTATTATTTTTTAATAACTGTTTGCAAACTACAAATATTGAAAGGTGAGCATATGTACAAAGACAAAATTAGTAGTCTGAGCTGAAATATTGCAGCTTAATTCTAGTCTATCAATTTGATCTGAAATAATAACCCTGAGGGCACTTTTGTCACCATTAGCACTTATTCCAATATTCGAAAGGAAAAATTTTGTGTAATTTATGTAACATCTTACTTATAGATGCTTTACTTATAGAAAGCACCTATCAATTATAATTAGCAAAACAGGAGTCGAGGGCATTGTTTCATTATGTTACATGTCAAGGAAAGGAGACTTAGAAAACTTCTGTGACTCTTGGAAAATCCAGGATTGAAGCCCGCCGTCCTCTGACTCATTGAACAGTCAAACCTAGGAGAAATTATCCTAAGGTAAAATGTCAGAGGATTACTCTCTAGATTGGATGGCAGAGAGAGACTAGCATTCTCAGCATCAAAAACCAGATCACAAACGCACGTGCAACAGAAGTACATGCAATAAAGTACTAGAACAAAAATCAACACATTTAAGAGAGAAGCTACCTCATGGTGTAGTAGGATAAGAAAGAATGAGATTGGTAAGAGGAGGCATGTAGGTATATTATCATTACTCGTTTTTTGTTCGTTTGTTTGTTTTTTGAAATGCAGTCTTGCTCTGTGTCGCCCAGGCTGGAGAGGAGTGGTGGAATCTCGGCTCACTGCAACCTCCATCTTCCACGTCCAAGCAATTCTCCTGCCTCAGCCTCCTGAGTAGCTGGGATAACAGGCATGTGCCACCATGCCCAGCTAATTTTTGTATTTTTAGTAGAGACAGTTTCACCATATTGACCAGGCTGGTCTCGAACTCCTGACCTCTGCCCACCTTGGCCTCCCAAAGTGCTGGGATTACAGGTGTGAGCCTCTGCACCTGGTCTACTCTTTTTTAACATTTTAATTGTTAGTTATGCTTTGTAAAACTAACATTTTTAATTCAATTTACATAAATTTAAGTAAAATTTTATTAAACACTCTTAAACTTGGTGATGCATCCATTTATTTGTTGAAATTTTATTTTTTTGGGTATTTTTTTTGGTATGTTTTAACTATTTCAACATACATTTTTAAAAACCAGATCCAAGAGACTCAGAATAACAATACTGAGATGAAATCACTGGATCAAACAATTAATTGTAAGGGACCAAAAAAATAGATTCAAATATGCTAATTTGATCTTTCTGAACAAATGTTAAATAACCAATCTTTTAGACTTTTAAATCGTTCACTATTCTTGCAGTTCAAATACGGCAATCTTAACTATTTAGGGTTTCACAACTGGTAGGTACTTAATAAGTATATGCCTATTGAGGATAATGATAATTTTACTCAAATGGGACATTACAGAAAATGTTATATGATTGAAAACAAAATAAAGAATAAACACCAAGCTCAGAAAAAAATACTTCACACGAATTCACTCCATCTCATTCCTTTAAAATTCAGGCTTAAACGTTTTTTAATAAAAGCGATCTGATGTTCAAAGGACATCATTTAAAACTTCGGAGGCAGACTGATAGAGGAGAATGCTTTTTGTGTTTAGAACTCTCAGTATTGCCAGCCCCGACCTTGTTCCTCACCAGCTGTAAAAGCCTATGTGAGACCTTAGTGCTGAAGGCCTCAGGTTCCTTATCTGTAAATGATTAGATTAGATAACAAAGGCAACAACCAAGTTTATACAGTTTGGTTGACAACTTTGACATATACTATCTCACTCCAAAAGATCCCTTTGGGTTTCCATGGGCTATAATCTTGGTTTTATATGCAACTCTTATTTGGTTATATGTCACTTACCTAAGTCCAAGAATTACGAAGTACAGCTGTTCAGCTAATTTATTTCTCGTTTTTTAAAAAAGCACTGTTGTACTGCTGTAGATAGAACAACTCTAATCTTCACGTACTGCTGAATTACAATTAGGTGCTAAATCACCTTCAAAGGATGAACAACCTTTTGTTTTGAGGCTCATCCAGAAGCATCACTAGGACCTGCTATGTACAAGAAAGAAAAAATAGTAACCTGGGCAGTAAGAGTTTTGTCAGAAGGAATGCTTGTCCTTATTAGAAACACCACTTATCCCCAAGGCTTGAACTTTAACTATGAAACTTTACCCACTGGGTTTTTAACCCAATTACTACTGGAAGCTCACCATATGTATTTAAACTCACAATAAAGAATAAATGCCTGATATTGCATTATTTCCTAAAAGCAGATTTTGATGGAAGAGGCTGGGCTCCAGATCAAGAGTGTACTGGATATTTTTTAAAGACACATTTAAATCATAGCATTGATCATAACACAATAATCACTATACCCTCATCTTCCATTCCTACAACAGAGCCTCTTAACAAATATATGTGTATGCATTATAGCTACCAGTTTTATATGGAATTGCCCACTAATAGCTAAAGTAAATTGGCATCTTTGTGAATTTAAGGTTCTCTATAATGTTGATTATGGCTACTGCTTTTAACTGTATTTTTCAAAATTGACCACAAAATAAAAGCTTCTAACTTCTCTCTGCCCTTGTGTTTGTAATCTCCAGAGAAAGCACTCCTTAATTTCATCTTAGTGGCCAGTAATCTTTAGTGATTGAGGCAGAAATTAAAATTGATTATTTGAATTCTGACAAGCTGCTTAGGTTTGTAATTACCATAAAACTATACCACAAATGCCCTAGTCCACGAGTGTGGGTGAGGGGTTGACAGGAAATGATCCATTTTCATCTATCTAGATTTAGGATGATGCATGTAGAATTGTAGAGCCACTTAAAATCACACTCATCCATGCTGGACTAACTGAAGAGGGAAGTCACTATCCTCTCTTAATAGACCAAACAGTCCTCACGTCACTGCTACAATTAAATTCCAGAGAATTTTTTGGATTCTATTTAATGAATGAGGATATATTTTTCATGTGGTGTCATTGTTTCACTACTTCCCATGTTTATTTGGACAGATTCATAGCACTGGGTAGGAAATGTATTGGTTGGCAACTTCAGTTTTGGAAGAGAAAGTAAACACATGCTGATTAGCAAACAGTAAACTCTACTGTGTTTAATTTTGGCTTCTCTTTAAAAAAAAAATAAAAACACAAAAAAACCACTATTTGGTGTTGTGTTCCAAGTAGGAGCATTTGTCCCTAAGTTCTTTCCTAACCCCTTACTGGAGGGCTTCCAGAATTGCTCTCATTTTTTTTTCTTCTTCCCCTAACACCAGTGGCAAACGCCAACATTATTTAAGAAAATACTTGTGCATATGGTATCCTCCTAGCACAGATTTGCCATCCAGTTGAACAGTAGGGCCACTAACCCACACAAACTAAACTGCAAAATTATGAACTACATAAACATAAACAATTGTATTTAGCCCTAATAAATTCAAGGTAAAATCACATTTCCGAAATTCCTAAAAGGCTACTTCACTGAAAACTATCAGGTCTGAGAACTGAAGGTGGTAAATATGACAATCTAAAACTTCTGATGCTCTCTTTAGAGCCAGTTTCTTTCATCTATCTCATCCTCTTGGTTTACTGTGACTCCCCAAATTATTCTCCAAGCTTTAGCCATCCTTAGCCCTCTTCTCAACCATCTTCAGAAGATCATCAAAATCACTAACACCCAAAAAGTGCCGAAGGCCAGCACACACAGGGGAAAGCTTGGTTACCTAAGATATACCATTGCCCACTGAGCACAAAAGCTCTTATGTCTATATACCTTTTCATAAAACAGAGCTAGTGTCTGATCTTTTCACTGCTCATGATTACTACTCATTATTAATCAGACTTCCCATCATGCTTTCCAGGGATGCAAATTTTGTCCCCACATACCACATGGGAAAGCTGAGGCATCCAGAAGTTAAATAACTCCCGAATAGCCCAATATAAGAGGTCAGCAACATCTCTTGATGATCTACATTGTTTCTTATTCAATAAACATTTATTATGGATCTACCAAGCTCCTCACAGTGCTAGATATTTTATATATATACATATATTCTGCCATATTCTGGGCTCTGGGTAAAACAGCAGATGATCAAAGTCCTAACCCACATGAGGCTTACAGTCTAGGAGGGGTAAGAAACAGTAAACCAAGAAACAAATGAATATGAAATATGTCAGGTAGCTATACGGCAAACAGAACAGCAGGTAAGGAGAAAGAGAGCTGGAGTGGTAGGAGATTTTGGGGGCACATGTAATTTAAGTCTTCCTCTGAATGAGATAAGGGAGCAAGCCCTACCTATGACCATCTGAGAAAAAAGGGTTCCCAGCAGAAAGGACAGACAGAGCAAAGTGCCTGAGGCTCAGCTGTACTGGAGGGGTGGTAGGAAGGCTAGTATTGCTGGTACTGAAAGAGCAGGCAGAGTGACTCGGGGGCAGAGGGAGGCAAGGGTCAGATCATACAGCACCTGGAAGTCACCATTAAAAGTAGGGGCTGCAAACATAAATGAGACTACTCTAGAGAGACAGAGTCTTGTGAAGAGTTTAATACATAAGGTTACATTAAAAATTCAGTGCATTAAAAGCAGTTGATGCTTTTCCCTACCATCACATAAAAAGTATATGTGCACAAACAGAAGGGTGCATGCACTGAATTTCATAAACTCTAGGAAACATTTTTACATTGGTTGATTCAGTCAAATACAAAGAAGTTGCAGAACAGCATCGAGTACCTAAGATAGACCAAAAGCATTTCCTTCTGTAAAGCCCTGCAGCTGAGGGCTTACATCCGCCTGGTCCAATCAGTTCATTTCCAAACAAAGGTAGGAAATGGCTGCATCCTAGCATTTCATTGTGGACTCATGAGTCAGTGCTTTGGAACTTGGTATCTTTGGGAGTGAGTGTCTATTCTCCACGTCTCTTGCCACAGGGGGAAAAAGGTACAGATAAACAGTAACACAATTTCACCCAACCGAGATATAAATCTGTGGGCTTCTCCACCCTTCTCAAAAATAAATGAATGAATTAAGGAAATTCAGTTCCTGCTTTTTTTTCTTTCCCTCTCTGTTTTGTTTCCTAATTCCCAGGACTCCCTTGTGTCTCCTAAACAGCATAAGGTCAACTGATGGTGAAAGTATATCATATGATAATTATTCAAGAGCTGTTATGTTATACAATATAGTTTTTAATAGGAAAAGGAGTTACATTTGATTCTACAAGAGCAGTCAGTAATGTGCCCATTACATAGGGATTCTAAGAAATTAAAATTAAGAAATTTGTCCTAAAGAACAAATTGATTCTCCTCCATCATTTAACCAAAAAGTTTTGTAGTATTTTATGTTCACAGTGTTACACAGGAGAACAGTAACTTAACTTTGAAAACTATTTTTACAGAATGGTCACAAAGAAAATAACATATAAATCCCATTAAGTCCTTTTGTAAAAAGCTTCCATAACTTCCAAATCCACGGTGTAGAGAGGAAAAGAAGAAAACGGGATGTGTATATGTTCCAAGACTATTACCTCAAATGAATAAAGGTTAGAGGTATACTTAACATACAAACTATTTCCTTCAGGAAAAAGTGCAGGAACTCCTGGATAGACACAATACTCATTTCCGATGAAAGTTACAGAAGAAACTACCAGTTGTGTATGATCTAATATTACAAGTCACTTATTATCTATGAAGGAAAAGGGAAAGAAAAAAGATAAGAAAACAACATTGAAATACGAATGAGAAAGGAATCTCTGTTCTAACTTACAGATAAATAAACATATAAATCCAAATATGAGCCAAATTATTTTATAAAGATATCCATGTGATCAATGTCACATAACCACAAGAACCTTACGTGATTATAATGAGAGAAGCTTCAAAACAGGAAATTTCTATCTACAAAAAGTACAAATTATTTTCAGAATATTGGAGGAATCTGGGGTTTTCTACCCAGCAGAATAAATTATGAAAACAGTGAAAGATACCCTCCAGAGAGAGAGAGTGAAAGAGTGTATATCTTAAAGAGAACATTACATTTCACTTTTCCAATGTAGAAATAAACTGAAAAAAATTTAGAGGGGATGGTGGGGATGAAGAGAAATAAAATCATAAAAAGGAATGAGTAAAAAATGTAATAAAAAAAGAGGAATATGGTTTCCACTTATATTAGTTTTGTCCTTCCATTAAAAATTATACCTTAAAATCCATTAGTCTTGACTATATTGCCAATTTCTCAAATAATACACTGGTCAAGTTCCAAAATTTCATTAAATATATAAATTGCATACATAAAAGTTCCTGGGTAGCCTGTGGAAACATTTTAAATTTTCTTCAGCAAAATTGGGCCTAAAGTTTGGAAAAATTCCTAGAGAGTGAAATTAATCTCTTTCTCCCCATCTCTCCTTCTCTCCCTCTCTCTTTCTCTCCCTCTCTCTCAATAGATAATATTACCCTACTATATAGCCTGCCATATATCTTTATACTCCAGTTTCCTACCTAGTCCCCTATTCAGACATGTATAATGCTTCCATTTTGAAGCATATGGCTGGGGAGCCAAAAGAATTTAAATTGCCTTCAAAATGTGCATCGCATTATAAATGGTGTGAAAAAAGATCTTACTATTCAGCTCTCAACTTGGAGCATACAGCAAAGAAGAAGCAACACAAGACTGCTTCAAACTTTATCCAAAAACTCAACAGCTTCACTTGTTTATAGAGGTACAAAAAGTATGCGACACAGTTTATAAAACAAGAACGATGTACTGTATGCAAAAGTAAAGTTAAAAGCAAAGTATAGTAACAGCCCTATCTCGTTACAAACACTTGGCAGCATGTCTAAAGTACCATGGTCAAAAACATGATACCGTCTGCGTTGTACTTCTGCCAGAAAGCACTCCCTAAGTCCAAGTCTCTTTAGCCATCATCACCACCTCATTTGGCAATCTCTCCCAAGCCTCAGTTCATCTACTCAAAATTACTCCACAGAAAGCAGACAAACTCTCTAGCTCTGTAGGCTGCAAGTATCACAATGAAGTAGCATTGGCAAGTGACAGCATAAGATGGAGCTCTGAGGTTAGAAAGCCAGGACCAACTAAACTGCATCCTCAGAGCTTATCTGCATATCAAGTTGAGCAGGGCTGTCTTCATTTTGGTAATTCAGGGTTTCTTCTCTACTCTCACAGTAATTCCAATGGGTCTTTCTGAATCAGCCGCAGCTGAGAAAGAAGGTACCTGGTGAGAAAACACTCAGGCACCGAATACCTTTTAGGTAAATGAGGGACAAATGTATTCGGCAATTACCTGCCATTTAACCATTTCTGACCAGGGCTTTTGAATAATTCCAGAACCTCAAAAACTGCCTCAATAGTTATGTATGCATAACGGACCAGGCCATTACCAAGGTTAAGTAAATACAAGAATATGCATCAAGGCTTAGGTAATAAGGAGATAAAAAGACTCTATCAATATCAACATCCATATCTACCTGAGACATTTATAACCAAAAAAATGGCAGTTCATTTAATGTGGAAATGAAAAGATGAGTGGTAGGACAGAGGCAGCTGCATGAATTATTAATTTTCCTAGGGCATGGAAGAATTGCCTTCCAAATTTTTCTTTAATCCACTTTCTCCAAAGTAGCATATTACATAATTCAAAAACACAGATATTGTCATCTTAAGTTTACAGCTTGCCATATTTCCTAGAAAATAAACAATAATTAACAACATATCTCATAGTTGTTCCCTCCCCACCTTTCTTCAAGAAACTTTACACTTTGAAACGTAGATACATAAGCTACTTTTGGATCAGGGCCCACAAACATATGTTTCCAAAGGAATAATATGTACAGATTAGTCTGGTGTGTACCAGATGTAAGAAAAAGCAAATTCAAAAACAGAAATATCAGTATTCAATGCAGAAATGTATTTTTAATTAAATCCCATTCTTCCTCTCCTTATAGACACAGAATCAAAGAAAGCCAATCGTATGTCTAATTTTTTAACCTTTTTCCGAACAAAAATCCCAATTTGACTCATGACTCTAGATTCTTTATATACATAAGATCACAAGACAAGAAATGGTCATTTATAAATTGTCCTCTCTCAGGGTGAGCCTCCTACCATATGCTGATATTCAACCAAAAGAATCTGTTTGAAAAGGCAAAAAAAATTCCAAATGTTAAACCTATAAGGCAAACCAGCCAGCAAAAGGCTACGGAGTCCACATGTCTATCAGATATTTAATATGTCAAACCTCAATTACCAGAAGTTTTAAGATTCTCTGTAATCAGAACTAGTGAGTCTTTATTTTTCAGATGATTCTGAATGCAAAATGAGCACATTATCTGCACACTGAAAGAATTTATGTATTCTTTCCCCACATATGGAAGCATGCATGAGAGTATTAAAAAACAAATTAAAAATATCCACTTTCTAGAAATTTGAAGAGTCTAAAGTTTGGGCTGTATTTGCTTTTTCCATTGCAAACCTACAAGGATTCCTTCAAACTTACAAAAGTTATTGCAAGAAGTCCTGTAGGAAGAAATAGATTGGGGATTTAGATCACCCATGCCTAACCTTTTCAGGGCATCATGATCTCTCCCCTTGTTCTATACATCAGAGATGTCACTGAAGTGAAAGCCAAGTTTTAATTTAGAATTTAATAAAAATTGATTAAGCATCACAGAGCACAAACAAAGCTGCTCCATAAATCTTTCAGCCCTTTTTGTGCTAGGAAGAAAGCAAGCACTGTCTGCTGAAGCAGATGACAGATGCTGGCTTAAAGATAAGTATTATTTATACTTCTGTACCAGATTTCTTCTTATGCATATCTTATCATGCATGGGTATATGATCAACAAAGCAATTATTTTATATCAGTCAAAGACATTCAAATGTACCCTGGCTCCATAGGAATGCTTTAAAGAGTTCAGGTCTAGGTTTCAATTAAACCAAGATGGAGAGAAAAGAAAGTTTTGAAAGAAAAACAAATATTGAAATGGTTCTGATTTGAAATGTACTTTCACACACAGGCTAATGAATATATATGCACTGAAAATAACTTTGTTCTGAACATATGCCTATGCATTTTAAATAAATGATGCATGTTTGAAAGATAAGCGGGTTTACCAAATCTAAACACATCAAGATATATCTATATTAAACTGCATTTATTTGTACAGTATGTCAGTAAGGAAACAGCCCCCTGAAAGAAATCCAATAGTTATGTAAAGAGATAGCTGATTTAACCAAGTTTGAGAACATTTTAGTCATCAAGAGACTAGAGTTTAAAAATTTAAATCACATTCTTTCCCTCCTTAGAAAGACAGAATATATGAAAACTAATCACTTAATGAAAATTCCCAGAGGTTTTTTTATTGTTGTACTTCTAGCGTATGAAGTGGAAAAAAGATAACTAATGATTTGAAAGAGAAGAAAAAGCAACTTATATTACCTTCTCAAAAAATATATAATATCCTGCATTATAAGGCATTTGAAGGTGGAGAAGCAGGCATGTGATTCCAAAACAAATCTGGATAAGTAAGACAAATAAATCAGGTGGGCTGTCTTGACCATTCTCTTCTACCCCAATTGCTAAGCCCCTTGAGAATCTAGAAGAGGAGCAGGTCTGGGGGTGGAGTTGTTTTGTTTTATTGTATTTCATGAGGGAAGACAAACTGGAAATAAATGAGTTTTCAAGTCCAGCCAGAAAGTCAATCTATGGTTAGATTTACCTAATTGGGGATCTTTAAAAAAAAAAAAAAAGTGTAAAAACAAAAACCTGTGCTCATCCATTTCTTTTCACGGTATCTTATTGTATTTCATTTTTTTCTTAGCATTTTTCTTCGTAAAAGTTCTTCCTAGGAAATCCCAACTTCATCTCAGATAGCCTAAAAGGCAGAAATGTTCATCCACTCAAAGACCAGGAAACCCTAAGCTGCATGACATCATGTGGGAGTAAAATGACTGAGTGAGCTCAAGCCAGGATCCTTGCTGCTGGAGGGTCTCTTGCACAGGGGCTAGCTGAAGCCACAGATACGGCTGCAAGTGCATTAAAATGACATCAGTAGCAGAATTAAACTGTCTAGTTTCATGGAAATTACTGTATACTGTAGTTATCACTTGAGAATTAGCAATGCACTAAAATAGGATACACAAATCAGTACTTTTATGTGGTAATACTAATCTATCACATGTAATAATTTTTCTTTCCTGAATTATATATGAAAATACATCCATAAGGATGTAGCAATTATGAGCAAATATTTTCAAGAATGGCTATTGTATATGTCTCTTTTAAGCATACAACTCCACATAGAAGCACTAAACAAAATAACTGCTTAAAAATATTCAGGATTCTTTTTCCTATTTCAATAATCCTCTCTATTATATAAAAATTCAGTTTGTACAACATAAGCATAAGAAATTTATAGAGGAAATGACAGGTAAGAATGGTTTTTAAATGACCTTATAGTAGAAAACATAGCTAAAATATATACCATATACCAGTGCAGTCAGACACATTGGAGTCACTAACACATTCTGAATCTGCTGATTAAATGAGAAACATTCAAAATGAATGAAACTTACCCACATACTTTCTCATCCATGTAAGCAAGAAAGAATTACATTTCTTCTGAGCTAACGGGGATGATTATAGTAAGCTTTACAGATAACTTTAATCTCCACAATCTCCATAGACTGACTCCCGCCAAAAAATAAAATAACTGCTTAGTAACCTTGCAGCGTATCAAAGTTCACAAACCATGCCCAGTTCCAATACTTATCAGCTGTTGGCCTTAGACAAATTACTCACCTCTCTGAATTTGAATTTGTATATCTATTTAAATAAAGATAATAGACTCAAAGTTTGAAACAAATGGAATATGTAGAAAAAACACTGAACAAAATGCCTGGAACACAGTAAGTACTAAAAGAATAGTAAATACCATTATTGTTGTTCTTGCTACTGTTATTATTATTACACAGTACTTTCATAAAACTCTGGTCATAGACCAGTCTAGATCAGTGCTGCATATGCCTAACTTCTCATCTCTGATTCCATGACATTGGGGTGTCTGGATTCTCCTCCTACTTATCTGACTTCTCACTATCATTCTCCCATATTAACTCCAATTCTTCTAAAAGTCAGCATTCCCCTGGCTCTCTTTATCACCCTCTGCAATCTCAATCAAACTTTGGCTTCAAAGGTTTGGGATAACAACGGCTAAATTCAGACCTGTATTTTCATTTGCCTGTCAGACATCAACACTTGGGTCATTCCTACCTAACCTAGAAGTAAAAAAAAACTGAACAACTCACCTCCAAACTCAATGGTTCTTTCACTGCCTCTGTTAAGGAAACTAACATTTACCCAGGTGACCAAATTAGAAACATCACAGTCATACCCAACTCCTTCTCCCTACACCCATAACAATATGTCTCCTTCTTTCTATCCCTACCAATGCAAGCTTTTCCATGTCCTTCTTGCTGCTCTCCTGGCTTCCCCATAAGTCTTAGCTTGGTTATGTTCAACAAACAAGAACAGCTAAGATATGCCAAGCACCACACACTCTGAATGCAAACCAAGACAGAACAAAACAAAACAGAAACAAAAAACCAACAACAACAACAACAAAAACACAACCCTTTCACTCTCAAGGTTCTTCAAGTAGTGGGACAGATATGTAAACACATGATTGTACTATAATGTTATACAAGCGATAATAAGTACACATGGCTGGCAGCAGTGGTTCACGCCTGTAATCCCAGCACTTTGGGAGGCAAAGGCAGGCGGATTACTTGAGATCAGGAGTTTGAGACTAGCCTGGCCAACACGGCAAAACCCCATCTCTAACAAAAATAGAAAAATTAGCAGGGCGTCGTAACACACATCTGTAATCCCAGCTACCTGGGAGGCTGAGGCACGAGAATCGCTTGAACCCGGGAGACGGGCATTGCAGTGAGTAGAGATCGCGCCACTGCACCCCAGCCTGGGTGACAGAGTGAGACTCTGTCTCAAAAAATGAAAATAATAATAATACTAAGTACACATAAATTATAAAGGTGGGACAGAGGAGAGAGTAATTGTTCCATCTAGACAGGTCAGAAATGAGTTTACTGTAAATATCCATCACTCCAGAGGAGTGTTTTGAAGAATGAACAGGAATGTGTGGTTGCACAAATGTGTGCAATGAACAGGAATGTGTGGTTTTCCTCTCTAATTCCTGAGAATTAGAGAGGAAAAGGCATTCTAGATATCAGGGACAGCATGGGTTAGACTCTAAGCTCTCTAATCAACATGTTTATACTTAAAACTTGCCTGTCTAAAACCCAGACCTAACTATATCACTTTCCCTTTTCCATAAGACCTTCAAGGGCTTTCCACTGCCTCTAGGATAAAAATCCAATACCTTGCATTGGCAAGGCACCGGTATTCTAAACTCTGACTCACTAGATGTGAGGAAGCTCCCACTGCTCTCCATATCCCTCTGTCTTAGGTACAGGAGGTCCCTACACCTTCATACAGGACTGTGCTCCAGCCAGCTGCCAAAATGCCTCTCTGCCCTTCACCTGCAAAATCCCATTTACCCTGTGATATCAACATTTAATTTCACTCTGCTGAAGTCCTTCCTGATCAACCCTGCATTGTGTCCTCCTCTGAGCCTTCAGTCCCTTTGTTAATACCTCTATTTTCGCACACCTCACAAACGAATTTGTAGAGTGAATGTCCATATGTTTGCCATATCGTTTTTGAAAAGCTTTTGCTCTAAATGAGAACTTCAATGAGTAATTTCAAATTACTTTCTTCCAAATTAACAGGCAAGTATTAGGAAATAGCCTATGCCAAACCCTCTTATTTAGTGCCACTGACAGTGCTAACAGGCTAGAGTGAAATATCAAAGTATATGTATGGTTCATAGAAAACCACTAATATCACCCCGCTATTGACTGAACTGTGTCCCTGAAAAAGCATATATTGAAGCCCCAATCCCCAATGTAACTGCATTTGGAGACAGGGTCTTTATGGAAGTAATTAAGGTTAAATGAGGTCATAAAGTTGAAGCCCTGTTAACATGGGTTTAGTATCCCTACAAAGAAGAGATGCCAATGTGACTGATCTCTCTCTCTCTCACTCTCTTTCTTTTTTTTTTTTTTTTTTTTTTGAGACGGAGTCTCGCTCTGCCGCCCAGGCTGGAGTGCAGTGGCCGGATCTCAGCTCACTTCAAGCTCCGCCCCCCGGGTTCCCGCCATTCTCCTGCCTCAGCCTCCCCAGTAGCTGGGACTACAGGCGCCCGCCACCTCGCCTGGCTAGTTTTTTTTTTTTTTGTATTTTTAAGTAGAGACGGGGTTTCACCATGTTAGCCAGGATGGTCTCGATCTCCCGACCTCGTGATCCGCCCGTCTCGGCCTCCCAAAGTGCTGGGATTACAGGCTTGAGCCACCGCGCCCGGCCCCACTCTCTTTCACTGTATCTCTCTCTCTCTGCTTTCTGAGGACACAATAAGAAGGTGGCTGTCTGCAAACCATGAAGAGAGCCCTCACCAGAATCCAATGGTGCTAATTCCCTGATCTCAGACTCCCAGCCTCCAGGACTGTGAGACAAGAAATTTCCACTGTTTAAGCCACCCAGTCTATGGTATGTTGTGACAACCCAAGCTGACTAGGACTTACACCCTAGTCAAGAGAACTTGAACAGTCCACAATTAAGTGGTGAGACTATCTCTGGTATGATGCACAATGTATTTAACTTTACAAACAGACTCATTAATCTCTCAAAAGCTTAACACTGTCACCATTTTACAGACACATCCAGCTAAGGGTTGGAGGCCTTCCATGAGCCATCCAATAATGTAGGCAGAGTCAGTGACCATGCCCAGAACAGGATTCTAAAGTCCTGCCTTTCAAATCCCTGACCTAGAAAAGAAGACTACTCCATTTCTCACAGGAAAATGTACCAGTCATGAAGGCCTACATGGCACATCTCTGCACTGCCCCAGGTCAGGAGGGCCATGTGACACTGCACAGGCACCACTGCAGGGCAAAAGGATGATCAAGTATCCAATGGCCACCTCCACCACTGACTAGCTGAAAAACGATGAACAAGTTATATAATGTCACTGGATGTAAAATTAAAGCAGGTTTTGAATACTTACCTTGTAGGGTTACTGTGAAGATCAGAAATAAAATACAGAAGTACATGGCCCACTGCTTGGCATACAGTCAAGACTCAGTAATTAGTGGGTACTCTGCATGCTTCAATGTCACCTCATTAACAGTTTCACTTCTACTAAACTAAAAGCAGGAACAGGGTGGTCTTATTATTTTTTTTAATCTATAGTAGATATCTGCCCTGTTTGTTTAGGTGTTGTCTACACAGTATCTACTACTTTTTTCTTTTCTTTTCTCTTTTTTTTTTTTTTTTTTTTTTTTTTTTTGAGATGGAGTCTTGCTCTGTCACCCAGGCTGGAAAGCAGTGGCGCAGTGGTGCGATCTCGGCTCACAGCAAGCTCTGCCTCCCAGGTTCACGCCATTCTCCTGCCTCAGCCTCCTGAGTAGCTGGGACTACAGGTGCCCACCACCACGCCCGACTAATTTTTTGTATTTTTAGTAGAGACAGGGTTTCACCATGTTAGCCAGGATGGTCTCAATCTCCTGACCTCGTGATCTGCCGGCCTCGGCCTCCCAAAGTGCTGGGATTACAGGCATGAGCCACTGCGCCCAGCCTTTTTTTTTTTTTTTTCTATTTTGAGACAGGGTCTCTCCCTGTCACCCAGGTTGGAGTACAATGGCATGATCAAAGCTCACTGTAACTTTGAACTCGTGGACTCAAGCAATCCTCCTGCCTCAGTCTCCTGAGTAGCTAGGACTAAAGGCATGCACCACCATGCCCGGCTAACTTTTGAATTTTTTTGTAGATATGGGATCTCCTTATGTTGCCCAGGCTGGTCTTGAACCCCTGGCCTCAGCAATCCTCCCACCTCAGCTCTATTTCTTTCTTTCTTCCCTTCCTTCCGTCCTAGCAATCCTTCCACCTAAACTCACTCCCTCTCTCCCTCTCTCCCTCCCTCCCTCCCTCCCTTCCTTCCTTGCTTCCATCCTTCCTTCCTATAGCCTTGGTCTCCCAGGCTCAAGTGATCCTCCCACCTCTGCCTCCAGAGTAGCTGGGATTACAGGCATACACCACCATGTTGGACTAATCTTTTATTTTTTTGTGGGGATTTCCCCTGAACTAATTGCTGAACTGGTGCTTTCTTCTCTTTGGCAATGCTTAAGTCTCCTGCCTGTTCTTGGAGAGGAGCTAGGGAATGATCACAAGACACCCAAACTACATGATCTCAGAAAGTGGGGAAGAGTGGCTTCCCAGAGGAAAATTACTATGCCTGTAGTCCCAGCTACTAGGGAGGCTGAGGCAGGAGAATGGCGTGAACCCGGGAGGCAGAGCTTGCAGTGAGCTGAGATCGCACCACTGCACCACTGCACTCCAGCCTGGGTGACAGAGCAAGACTCCGTCTCAAAAAAAGAAAAGAAAAGAAAAGAAAAGAAAAGAAAAGAAAAGAAAAGAAAAGAAAAGAAAAAAGTAGTAGATACTGTGTAGACAACACCTAAACAAACAGGGCAGATAACTACTATAGATTTAAAAAACTAATAAGACCACCCTGTTCCTGCTTTTAGTTTAGGTAGAAGTGAAACTGTTTTGTGGGGATGGGATCTCACTATGGGATCTCACTATGTTGTCCAGACTGGTCTCAAACTCTTCAACTCAAGCAGTCCTCCTGCCTTAGCCTCCCCAAATCCTGGGATTACAGGCATGAGCCACCACACCCGGCCTCTATTACTTTTTGTTAGTAATGACAATAATTTTCCTCTGGGAAGCCACTCTTTCCCACTTTCTGAGATCGTGTAGTTTGGGTGTCTTGTGATCATCCCCTAGCTCCTCTCCAAGAACAGGGAGGAGACTTAAGCATTGCTAAAGAGAAGAAAGCACCAGTCCAGTGATTAGTTCAGGGGTAGACCAAGGAGATCCAGCCCAGGAATGTCTGCAGGGACTACTGAGGAAGGGAACATTTTCCTCCCCACTGGGTTTGCTCAGCTAATAGAACATAAGCCTTCACTGTGGGAAGAGACCCTCTTTGCCTGAGAAGTAAGGGAACAAAGAGAATGGCATAGGAAGAGAATCAGAGAAACATTCCCAGTTACATCACTTGAACACCTAAATCAAACTGTAGCTACAGATAAACTGGACTTTTAAATTGCACAAGAGAATAATTTCCCTTTCTCACTTCAGTCTGCATAACTTCAGTTTCTTACAGTTTCTTACAGAGTTTCTTACACATTAATTCAGGTTTGCAATTAATATACAAACCGAATAGCAGCAAGAATTTACCACCTTTCAGTGACCAAAAGGACCACTGAAATAAGAACTTAGTGATAAGAGATACCTTTCATTAAATTCTCACTGTATGTCAATTAAATATTTCAAATTTAGTATTTCCAATCACATAAACTGAGGATGGGGGTAGATATTATTATCTCTGCTTTACTGATAAGAAAATTAAGAGTCAAAGAGCTTAAATAAATTGCCCAAGTTTAAATAGTAAGTGGTAGAGCTGAGATACTACCTAAGATTTAGCTTTTTTCTTTTCTTAAGTATTACCAAGAAATAGTATTACTATGAAATCTCACACATTTATAAGATCCCTTTATGTTCTTATAGCATGAAGTGCCTTTTCACCAAATGATTCACCACAATTGTTCATTCTACTTTTAAGATTGTGTCTCATCGTTGATCAGGCTAAAGTGCATTTTTGTGATCCTTTGATTTGAGAAATGTTTTTCTCCCATTATCCTATAAACTTCCTCAGTTTAGGTCTATCATGGTTATTGCATATCATTGTGCATTGACTGCCAATAGTAGATACTTAGCAAGTACTGTTAAAAAAAAAAAAACAGGAAGGAAGGAAAAGAGAGAGGGAGGGAGGGGAGAAGAAGAGAGGAAGGAAGGAAGGAGAGTAAAGGGAAAAGAAATGAGGAAGGAGGGAGAGGGCAGAAGAGAGAATGGGAAAGTGAGAGAGGAAGGTAATTCCACAACCCCTTCACCACCCTTAAGCCCTTTCTTGAGATAACTTAGGACCTAGCAATAGACAGTGGTGGCACTGTCCTCATGCAAAGGGATAATCAGAGGAATTCCCGAACAAGGCAGGAATATCATCATAAATGCCAAAGTTGCCAGGCGCGGTGGCTCAAGCCTGTAATCCCAGCACTTTGGGAGGCCGAGACGGGCGGATCACGAGGTCAGGAGATAGAGACCATCCTGGCTAACACGGTGAAACCCCATCTCTACTTAAAAATACAAAAAACAAGCTGGGCGAGGTGGCGGGCGCCTGCAGTCCCAGCTACTCGGGAGGCTGAGGCAGGAGAATGGCGCAAACCCGGGAGGTGGAGCTTGCAGTGAACTGAGATCCGGCCACTGCACTCCAGCCTGGGTGACACAGCGAGACTCGTCTCAAAAAAATTAATAAATAAATAAATAAATAAATGCCAAAGTCTTGTGGATACCATTTCTGACTCCCCCAAAACCCCACACAGTAGGAACAAACATGATAAAAAGTTTCACCTATTCCTAACCCCTATTCAAAACCCCCCAAGTTTCTTTCTTCTTTTCTCGGTAAGTCTTAGGGTAACACACCAAGTTTTAAAACTCAGTTACAAATTTGCCCTTAACTGAGCATCTGAAAGGTTATCACACTGGATTTTTAGCTCTGCCATGGAGGAGGGTCTTTTGAGGTTATAGTCTGTTGAGCACTTTTGTACTGGGTCAAGGAAGACAAGAGGAGTGGGAAACAAGAAGAATCCATTAGAAAATATCTGTGCATACAATATCTTTTTTGTTTTCTTTATATAAGTTCTCTAATGGACAATAATGTCCCCAGGTAGCTAATGTCACAAACCTCTTAAACATGAGAGAGAAATTGTACCATTCCTCAAAAGCAGCTTTTTGGAAGGGAAGATCAAAGAGGAGGCAGAATTAAAGCCTCAGCTCAAAAGGAAGAGAGATTTCCAAAACTTCAGCTTTTGTCATTAAAACTTTCAGGTATGTCCCAAGACAAACGATACATCACTGCTACTACATCCCCACAGTGACCTCACTGCTACCTCAATTTGATTTTGTGAAGGAGTGCTGAAGCACTATCATAGAACTTTGGTGTTCACTTGCTAATGTCATAGGTACCTAGAGAAAAGAGAGTCTGCCTTAGGAAATATTCCAGTTTAAAGCAACACTAAACATACCAAATTCATCACTAGAATTACAGTATATAGAATATTTTAAGTCAACCTGTATACCTCTGTCAATTATATTTTATTTTAACTATGTGAGAGAAGGAATAAAAGTTACTAAGGTATCACCTTTTCTAGTAAAAGATAACCAAATAAACCCATTGAGAAGTCAGGTGTATTCAAAAGAACTGGTTTCTCTGGACTTATGACATTTGACGATAGTACCTCCTTTCTTCTAGAACACTCTGAGTTAATAAAAGTTTTTTTGAAAATGAAATCCATGGGTATGTGTCATAATAAGTAAATACTAAATGCTTGTAGTTTTTCAGAGACTTTTCTTAGGTGATGTCTATTCCTGAAGTATGATTAGAATGCAACATCTAACATTTTACATAATTAAAGATTACAGTATTTTGTTTTAAAAAGCAAACTAGAAACCTCAAGGAAAACCTATCCACTGGCATTCCTTTGAAACATACATATAAAGAACTTTACAGTGTTTTTCCTTGCCTTTGGGTGTTTGTTTTACAAGAGAGGAACTCCAGGTGCAATCACTGAATGAGGAATTAGAACCTCCCTCCAAGGTTTCATCTGATTGCATACCAACACATAAGGAAGGACATGATATATTTACAGTAGCTAAAGAGTTAATCTTTAGCAACTCTGCTTAAAAATCCTAATGGCAGACTGCCCATCATTCTTTTAGACAGAGCTTGTCAGAAAAACTAGGGCAGCTTGTCCAGCTCAGCAGTCAACTGATTACTAGTGAACTCAATGGGGCTCCCAGCCAACCCCTGAGATTGCTGCCAGCCCCTTGGGTATTCAAAGGCCAAGTTCCAATGTGGTTTACTTTGCCAGAATCACATGATGTCAGTGCTATTTTCTCCTGACCAGAATAACCAGTCATTCAGGTTACTGCAAGTGGTATCAGTGAACTAGGCATCACTTCACTGTTAGAGGTCACATACACACCAAGGCTCTGCTCCTTCTCACCACGGCCCAGGGGCCGCTGGGGCCTCCTGCAGGAGGTCATCTAATCCTAGTTTGTCAGTTCCAGGGACCCAAATCCTGCACGGGCGTCCTGCACACCGCAGTCTGCTCCAAGGACCAGGAATTACACAGGCGCGCTGCACATGGCACACTTAGAGAACAAAACAAACAGGTCCAACTTTTATAAAGAACAAGCTGGAGAGGAAAACAACAGAAAATTGGTTTTGGCTTTCACTTATATTATATTACTTGAGGTTTAGTAGGCAAGTCACACAAATTCTGTGGGATTTAGTCACCTTTATCCATCTATGCCCACATTCTTTGCATGGTAGTAAGACATTAATTAATGTTGATATCTATCAGCAGATTTTTCAGTTGCTACAGGATTTGCAAGGGTACATGCATTTAAGGAGTAGCCAGTTTTTAAAACTGTGATTACCCTTATCTTTCAGTGAGAGAAAGTATTTCACTCCCTAAAACACAATGCAGAGAATTAAAAAACAAGATCCACTTTTTAATCTTTCTTCCTCCAGAAGAAAATACAAACATCAGGAATAGCAAATGAGCTGATATAGTTGGTGGACTCTATTTTCAAAGTCTTGAACATATTTCTCAATGCTTTAAAAACCTTGAAATATTTTTAATATTCCTCATTACTTCTATGGCACTTTGGATTTATTTATATGAATTCATTTTAAAAACTCATTTTAAAGAGATTAAATCTTTAAAATATGACATTTAAAAATACTGTAGATTTTCTATATCATTATATTTATAGTTTTTCATCCTTTCTTTTTCCTGTCAGTAAAGTAATAACGTTTTAACTGCTGAGAAATAATGTGCAGCAAGGTAAAGAAGTGTCATGATTTTTAAACATTTATATTTTTTAAAGAAAACAGAAACTGCTTCAGTTATAATATGTAAAAGAAAAAGAACTGTAATGACTCCAGTAACTACTACTACGTAAAAGACAATACATGTTTCAAGAATAACAGAGTGAATGAATTATCTATTATTCACTACTGGATACATCCTTACTAAATATTACCTCGGGGAAACCTCTAAGCAAAGTGAGAACAAGATGGTGAGAACAGGTGTCTTAAGATCTACTGATGTAGCTTTACATGTTCCTGCCACACAATTTTGTGGAGGAAAAAAAAAATAATGTCTTTCCATCTCCTGCAGAAAGAGACTGCACCCATGACAGTCACCTGTATTAAACTCAGGTAAACTTCTACAAGAAGTCCATCTGTCAAGGAATTTGTACAGTAAGAAAAGACTGGTGAAGGACGGATGGAAGGAAGGAGGGGAGGGAGGAAGCAAGGAAGGGAGGAAGGCAGGGGAAGGAGGGAGGGAAGAAGGGAGAGAGGAAGGAAGGAAAGGCAGGTTGGTTTCTACAAAGAAAAAAAGACCAAAACCAATTATTTTAACATCAATGCTTCATAATTTTCATTCATTCCATCCACGAAGAAAGTTTAAGCAGATCTGCAATAACTTCAAAGCCAATGTTATCACGTTATTCAATCAAAATCAGGTGCTACAGTTAGCATTCCCTCATGGTTATAGCTCATCTTTGACTATTCAACATGTCTTTTGTCCTGGTCTTTTATTTCTTTCTCAAATGCATCATATCCTACCACTAACATAACATCTTTAATGAACTAACAAATGTTTGAAAGAAAGAGACTTGCTAGATACAAGTTCTCTGTTGCAAAGGGACTAAGTAGTCACCACCAATTAGATTATAGCTGGATAATTTCACAGTTATCGAGATGATTGTTTCAAGGAAGACTGGAAATGTGCAGAGGCAGAATAGCCTGTAAGTATATGGCTTTCTCTAAGCAGACCAAAACAGCCCACAAAACTCCCAGAAGGAGAAAATCAAGGGAAATTCTGATCCTTTGGCAATGAAGAAAGAATGCACAAATAAAAGGTTTTAGCCTAGCACACTGGCTCACACAAGTAGTCCCAACTACTTGGGCAGTTGAGGTGGGAGGACTGCTTAAGCTCAGGAGTTAGGGCCCACTCTGGGAAATATAGTGAGACTCCATTTCTAAAAATAATTTTTTAATAAAAAAAAAGAAAAAAAATGTTTAAAATGAAGTTGTCAGAAATCGTCTTTTGAGACAACGTAATAACCCGGGTGCTGCCTCTAGGTATCTTTGTGGAATTGTTACAGTAAGTAAAACTCTCTCAAGCCAACATTCATGGCCCTCCATGAAGTAATCTCTATATTTTTTTCACGTGGCCTCCAGCACATCATGGGTCTTGTATTCTAGCTACACTGGATAACTTCTTGTACATTTTCCCACCCTTTGACTTTTGCTCATGTTGTTCCCCTGGTCTAAATGCCTCCCCAGCACTTGACAAAGCCCATCTTTTAAAGTCAGTTAAAAACATCATTTCTCAGGCCAGGCATGGTAGCTCATGCTTGTAATCCCAGCATTTCGGGAGGCTGAGGCAAGCAGATAACTTGAGGCCAGTAGTTCAAGACTAGCCTGGCCAACATGGTAAAACCCCATTTTACTAAAAATACAAAAATTAGCCAGGCATGATGGCACACGCCTGTAGTCCCAGGTACTCAAGTGGCTGAGGCATAAGAATCACTTGAACCTGGGTGGTAGAGGTGGCAGCGAGCCATGATCACACCACTGCACTCCAGCCTGGGCAACAGAGTGACACTGTCTCAAAAAAACAAAAGAAAACAAAACACCATTTCTCCATAAGATGCTCCCTCCTCCCCTAGAACCAGATATGAGCTCCTCCACTGCACCTCAGTAGCTTCACATTTATACAGCATTTCTCTTAAAGACTGACTTGATATGGGCTTGCATTACTTACTGATCTTATCCCTCCACCAGACATAAGCACATAAGCATGGAGACACATATCTTCAGGGACATGCACTCAACAATAATCGTTTACTGATTTGAAGTGAAATGATGAGGCTAATTTATTTTACAGTACTCCCGTGCATTGGTTCTCTAATAGCTGCTCAAAGGCCCTCCACTGATCCAAAAGCTCATCTGCTATAATATTAGTGTTGATAATGATACACAGGTTCCTGAGATAAATAATTTAATTATCACATGCTTATTAGGGTCTCACCAAGAGCAGAGCCATTTACCTCTTTATTTGAATAAGACTTCTGAAAAATGCTTTGTAGTTGGGATTCTGTGTGTGTGTGTGCGTGTGTGTGTGTGTGTGTGAATCTATGCATGTGCATATGTGTGCATTAACAAGCAAGCTATAGAGGGCTAAATAATAATAATAATGATCTTTTGCTCCTCTTCAGTGAACTTCAGACAAGTACATTAAAGCTACAATCTTTAAAGTATTAGCTTATGAAAGTGCCAACCATGCTTCCAAATTTCAAAACAAAATAACCTTGGCTAAGGCAGGAAGATCACTCGAGGACAGGAGTTCATGATCAGCCTGGGCAACATAGCAAAACTTCATCTCTTCAAAATAAAAATAAAAGCCAGGTGTGGTGGCGCACACCTGCAGTCCCATTTTCTTGGGAGGCTAAGGTTGGAGAATCACTTGAGCCCAGGAGTTCGAGGCTGCAGTGAGCTATGATCACACCACCGAACTCCAACAAGGATGACAAAGTGAAACCCTCGCTCAAAAAAAGAAAGAAAAAAGAAACTTGGCTGAACCATGAGGAGTTAACACTTGCACACTTTTTGATTCTGCAACTGTAAAAGAATCTTGCTGAATTTGTTGAACTTGTGTCTCTAACAGATTAGTAACATTTCCTTAATGTAAGATCACCTGGGGATTAAATCTCAACTGTAGTACATATCAATGACTGTGAGCATCTGACTTTACCTTGTTTCACAATTCTCATGAAATGGATGTGTGGTCAATGACTGAGGGGATGATAAACTTTATATTAACCAAACATGATATAAAAATCCAGGGCATACTGATGACCCGATATGGGCTGGTAAGAATTAGTTCTAATATAATATAGACATGGACATGCTTCAGTTTATATAAATTGCTTTATAGGTAGTGACAGATTAACCCTTCTAACATCCTTAAAAAAAGATAATAAAAGTTATTATTCACTTTTATTGATGAAATACTTGGAGTGTTTAGACTCTCACAAGGTCACTATAAATTACCTTTTAACAATCCAGCTCATTGATGAGTCTTGGTGTGTTTTGTGAAGCACTCTATTGACTGTGAGAATCGCATATAAGAGAAATGATCAAATAGCCTGAATGCCTTTGGAAAACATTGAATTCAACTCTGTCCTGCTCAAGTTAGCTCCAAAATCCACACACTATGCTAGCATAGTATTACCGAGGCACAAAACACTATGCTAGCATAGTATTAGTGAAATACAAAACACTGTACTCAAGGCACCTAGTTTAAATCCACCACCTATTAGCTGTGTGATCTTGAGAAGTCCCTTAATTCTCCCTCATGTGCATGGGGAAGCTACCAATGGTGCCTGCCCCCACAGGGCTATTATGAGTATAAAAATGAGACATTTTATGCAGCTTCTGTTTTACCAAAAAAATTCATTTTGACTCACTTTTTCTAGAAGCCTCTCCCTCTAACAATATTCACATGTAAAACCAACAAAAACACTAATCAAATTCCAGAGAGGTTGAATTTCAGGGTGAGGGAGGTCTTACTGCATTTTTGCCTTAATAATCTCAGTTTCATCTTTCATTCCACACCAAAACATGGTTACGGGGAAACTATGTTTCTAAGAATAAAAAATTATTAATTATATACCCATTCTGCATATTTAGAAATAAATAATTTTCCAAAAACTTTTACCTAGACAACAACCCCTCCTTACAAACAAAAGTTTTCTCTTTAGACCAATTTCACTGCCATCCATAAAGAAGAAAACATATAAGAAGGATGAGATAGAAGAAAAATCAGAAAGGAGAGAAAGACTAATTGGAAGATAGAAAATAAAGGAAGAGGAGTGAAATATAATACTCAAATTCAAGCCGCCAATCCACTAACTTCCAAAAGGGAAAGTGAATATGCCAGACCATTAAAATATTTCAGAAACACTAGCTTGTCTGGCAGTCAGAGTCACAGAACCATGAGAATCACAGTTACTTAATCACTGTAAGCTCATAAAACTGGACCCAAAGTGACAAGACCATTGGGTGAGAAGGGTGAGAGAGAGCTGAGCAGGGTGATCTGCTCCAACAATGCACCAGTTCCAGAGGTCCTCTGCAGAACTTGAAGAGACAGCACAGCATCCTGAGGCTGTTAACTTCCTGACTCCTGCCTTTGAAATAGAATCAGGAACTGAGCTTCCATGGCTTAGTTTGACCTGGCTTTGTCACTACCCCAATTCTGAGGAGATTATGCTCTGCTACCCCAGAACTAAGCAGAGGTGACAGCCAAGATGCCTTTCTATGGCCTAGAGCACAGGAAGAAGGGCCCACCTAGTAACAAAAACACTGTCACTTTTATCTATTAGGCAGTATTGCCTAAAGGTTTAGTACCTGAGGCTTTAAAGCCAGACTGTCTTGGTTCTAAATCTGACTTTGACACCTACTAACTGTTTAGCCTTGGTTAAGTCAGTTAACACAGAGGCTCAGGTTCCTCACCTGTAAAATGAGGGGAAGTACGAGGTTACTGTGAATATTGAGATACACATACACATAAATAAAACTGAGTATAGTCCTAGAACATGGTCACACAAGGTGACAGCTGTGCCTTATTACAGCTACTGCACAGCTGAAAAAAACTGTGAAACACTGAAAGTCACTCTTCTACAAGCTGGATATTAGACTGTGAATTCCCCAGGACCAGCATAACCCAGCATTCCCAATGTCTAGTTCAGGGCTGAATGAACAAGAGAGAAAACCTCAAAAATCTTTCAGTAATAGAAAGATAACTCTGGCTGAGCACAGCAGCTCACGCCTGTAATCCCAGCACTTTAGGAGGCCAAGGTAGGTGGATCACCTGAGGTCAGGAGTTCAAGACCAGCCTGGCCAACATGAGGAAACCCTGTCTCTTCTAAAAATACAAAAAATTAGCCAGGCATGGTTGCAGGTGCCTGTAATCGCAGCTACTCGGGAAGCTGAGGCAGGAGAATCACCTGAACCCAGAGGGCAGAGGTTGCGGTGAGCCGAGATTGCTTCACAGCACTTCAGCCTGGGCAGCAGAGCGAGACTCTGTCTCAAAAAAAAAAAAAAAAAAGAAAGAAAGAAAGAAAGAAACAATTCTAAGACTAAGGTCAACAATGCACCAGCTATGGTTTCCCTGTCGTTGAATTTATTAATATAAGTAGGTAGAATTATTTTTTACAATGCTAAAGAAAAAATGAGATTTTTTTAAAGGGACAAGGTTTTCTTAAAGCATTATATCAGTGTCTCAGTATCTCCTATAAATAGACTTTGTTTAAATAATACAATTTACTAAACTGTCTGAGCAATGTGGACTTCCCCCATATTTATGTTTTTAGTGACTGTAGCTGTTATAGTGGTCAAACATTGAGTGTTCTTTTATGAACATAGTAAGCATAAAAGAACCTTTTGATGACTCATATTAGAACATGAATTAAATAGAAGCAAAGGTACTGCTTATCACCACTGAGAACATTCATTCAGATCTACCACAGTTTTATAACTGCTCCGATCTAACAGGGCAATTTATTCCAACATGCAATTTAACCAATAGGCTGTTTAACCTTGGATACTTATTAGTAAGGGAACAATGCTTTCAGGATTATGCTGAATAATTCAGCCCTTCCAGTCAAAGAACTTCGCTGGTGGGCGAGAACAGCATGTTGTCTAAGTATCTGAGAACATTTCTACACATCTGGAGTATGTGACCCTGTGCTGCCTTTCCAGGGCTGCTCTCCCAGCCAGAACTTCTTCTGCCATGGGGCAAGACAGTGGAATAGAACTATCTTATAAGCTTTTTTGAACAAAGACAGATGATGTTGCACTACTACATTCCCTGTGAATTCTTTCTATTGCTGCCAACAACATCTAGTATTTTTAAATTTGCTCCTAGGTGTTTTACAGTAGAAGCCATTCCAAATAAGATTTTGCTGAAGGTTCAGTATGAACTAGGCAACTACTTTCAGAGATAGTCCCATTATATTAACTATTTACTTTTCCATTATACCCCATTTCCAAAATACTTATTTTTAAAAATTTTACAACCTATCTTCATAAATCTAGTAAGGATGTCATTCCTTTTTAAAGCATGTTGCATAGAAACATTATAAAAACAAAATACAGAAACACACATGTATACATGCACATACCACACTTGTTCAACTTGCAACTGAGTCCCAGGACTAACAAATACACAGTCCAGGGCTCTGGTTACTACGCCTTCTTTCTACGATCTGGCTTCATTTGGAGGCTCATATCCCATACCAGTGCTCCTCAAACCATTTTCTAAGGTCCATGAAATATTAATAATAGTTCTGTGGGGAGGTGGGGAGTGGTATAATCAAATTTGTAGTTTTGCCTTAGGACAAATCTGAATCATAGGCACATAAGACTCGTGAGAATCTCTTAGGTATTGAGTGAACCCTGCCAAATATTCAACATTCACATCTCATTCATTGTTGCGTACAAAGCTCATGAAGTGATAACGTTTCTTTGTTTTAAAAATAAAAGCACACTGAAAAAGAAGTCAGTTGCTTGTGATCGTGATGAAAGTGAAGAGAAAGTGAAAAGGCCTAAGGAAGTGATGGTTCTTGGAAGAATGCGGATGTCTAGGAAAGAAATTATACTCCAAAGGGTTCTAAATTCTATAAATTTAGAAACTCATCATTATCTCTGGACAAATCTTTCATAACTGTCAAAGACCTGCCATATATCAAAATGGTCTAAGTTCCTAAGCATCATAGAAATAAACTGGACTTGACTGTGGATTCTACTTGAGCAAAAGATCACATGGCTGAGTCTTGGGTATGAAAAGGGAGAAGTTTCTCACATAAGCGTGGGCCCATGCAGATTAGGCTCTAGAAAGACAGGTCCAGGGGCACTGCCATATGTTCATGTTGGTAGGATCTTCCGTTTAAAAGGTATTAGTGGCCGGGCACGGTGGCTCACGCCTGTAATCCTAGCACTTTGGGAGGGCAAGGCAGGCGGATCACTTGAGGTCAGGAGTTTGAGACCAGCATGGGAAACATGGTGAAATCCTGTCTCTACTAAAAATATGAAAAAATTAGCCAGGCGTGGTGGTGGGCACCTGTAATCCCAGCAACTCAGGAGGCTGAGGCAGGAGAATCGTTTGAACCTAGGAGGCAGAGGTTGCAGTGAGCTGAGCACCACTGCACTCCAGTCTAGGCAACAGAGTGAGACTCCATTTCAAAAACAAAATGAAACAAAACAAAACAAAAGCTATTGGTGAAAACCAGATATTTTAGTTGACTGGGGTTTAATTTGAGAAGCAGTCCTCCAATACAGCCTGAAGATGGATTCATGGTGGTACAAGTTTGGCTTCTGTGAGGGTCTGGAGGAAGCACTTTTATTAACAGGTGCAGAGTAGAACTGCTAGGTCCTGAAAGAACCTACAAGACACTGGGGTAAGAACAGGTAGAGAAGAGCCCAAGTGCACTGAGATAAGTGAGGCCCACCAACTTCAGAGAATGGATCTAGTTTCTTTCCAGTCAGTGAAAACTAAAGCTGACTGGAGTTCTGAGAGAGCCTCTGGTCTCCTCATCCACCCCAGGATGGCTCAATATCCGTAATGCGGAGGCCCAATATGTGTAAATGCAGAGGACCAAACCGAGCACTCACTATGACTCACCAAGGACCCTACGAAATGTGACCAAAGTCTTCCAAACAAAAATGCTTTTCAGTCATGTAAATATCCTTTTCATTCATGTTCTTACTTAGTTTGTGTAGCTTGTATGAAACTCCTTTGTCACTTTCTAAAAATTTATTTTTGTCGGACTCCAGAAAGGATTGTCTAACTTTTCCCCAAATCTCTCCTAAATCTCATGGTGCTTCAAGTGATCGGATCGTTTCTCTCCTCTATGGTTTTGATTTCCCATGGAAGACAGCCATTTAGGAAAGTTACCTGCATGCAGATATATGCAGAGCTAAGGCAACATGGAGGTGGGCCAGTCGAGCATATCTGAACTGGCCATTGTCTACCTAGAGTGACAAACAAAAGACCAAGCCATTGTCTACCTGAGTGACAAATAAACCGTAGAATCTTGCAGGATAGCTCAGATCCTACCATCTTGACAACCAATCACAGATCTGTCTTCTATATTGCATTAGGCAAGGCAGCAAGCTTATTGGCCTACACGGAGCACGGGTTGGCCCAAAGGACTTGCTTTTCCTGAACTCGAATGCACTCAGTTCAGGGAGCTACACAGATGGTGAGGGAAGGTGGCCACATCACTGGTTTTTGCCTCTCCATCACAATATGTCTTAGCTTTTTAATAGCAAGAAACATGTAGGTATACTAAATTGGTGGGATCCAGGAAAGGAGGAGGAAAAAAGTCAAGACAACAGCATTTAAGACTGAAAAGGGACTGGGCACAGTGGCTCACGCCTGTAATCCCAGCACTTTGGGAGGCCGAGGCAGGCGAATCACCTGAGGTCAGGAGGTCGAGATCAGCCTGGCAAACATGGTGAAACCCTACCTCTACTAAAAATCCAAAAATTAGCCAGGTGTGGTGGTGGGCGCCTGTAATTCCAGCTACTCGGGTGGCTGAGGTAGAAGAATCACTTAAATCCGGGAGGGGGAGGCTGCAGTGAGCCGAGATCTCACCATTACACTCCAGCCTGGGCAACAGAGCAAGACTCCGTCTCAAAAAAAAAAAAAAGGAAAGAAAAAAAAAAGACTGAAAAGGGAAACTTGATGAAAAGGAAGAAAGAAGGCCCAGCGCCGTGGCTCACGCCTGCAATCCCAGCACTTTGGGAGGCCAAGGCGGGTGAATCACAAGATCAGGAGATGGAGATCCTCCTGGACAACACGGTGAAATCCCGTCTCTACTAAAAATACAAAAAATCAGCAGCGGGCGATGGCAGGCGCCTGTAGTCCCAGCTACTCGGGAGGCTGAGGCAGGAGAATGGCGTGAACCCGGGAGGCGGAGCTTGCAGTGAGCCGAGGTCGCGCCACTGCACTCCAGCCTGGGTGACAGAGCGAGACTCCATCTCAAAAAAAAAGGAAGAAAGAAAGACGAAACTCAAAAGCAGTCACATCTGAAACTTGTTGTTTGAAGCAATATATACCATTCATATCACACTTCAGCCCATAATGAGGCAGTTTCATTGAGTCTATTGTAGGGGCCAAGGGAAAACATCCCTTAGCCCTCCAAAAATTTGTTGAAAATTAACTCCTAAAGGGCAGATTAAGAGGAGACATGGCATATAAATTTATTAGTGTGCAAGGGGGAGAATCCAGGGATGACTGCCCCATATCCCAATGCGGTATAGATGCTTATATACCCTACTTCTTAGAGGAATGGGAGATGCGGAAGTTTGGATGGTTTTAAGGGGGCAGTAAATGATTTTTCGGGGAACTTAATGAACTTAAAGTGGCCTGGGACAAAGTCTGTTGGGCCCACACAGCAGACAAAGGTTTGTGACAAATGTCTATCCAGATGTGTTGACAGGCGTCAGTGTTTCTTTACGTGATACGAGCTCAGTTAATGGAAATTCAGAGAAGGAACCAGAGATAATTGTTTTATTCTTTGACGCATCCGAACTTGAGGCAGATAAGGGCACTTCAGGGAAAACTTCCTCCTGTGCTTTGGCAGAGACAGAGGATTGCGAGGCAGGAGGTGGAGGGGTATGGTGTCAGAGAGACCCAAGACTGCTTCTTCAGCTCAGCATGTCAAAGTGTCACATTTTTGTGTATCGGTTTCTGAGCCCTGACACTATCATGTTAGTCACTTTTCACTTACCTACACATGGCACCGGCCCTCACCATGACTCCTCCCTCTTGCTGCCCTTCTCACTCCAGGCTCCTAAACACAGGCCACCTATTTGATGGGATATTTCAAACCCGGCTTTGATTATGAGGGTCAGTTTGGCATACAGGTGATTTCCTTGTAGATTAAGAACATTTACTTTCTTCCTGCTGGATCCCTCCCAGAGATACCATCAAACCTCTACCTACGCAATTAGTTTTCACAGGTGGCTGTTTTGCCTCCAGTAAAACTACTTTCTTTCTCCTTCTGCAAGTCAAAGCAGAGCAAATGCACATGAAAACATTTCAGATATGAAATAAACATGTTCATAAAGGCAGCTCTGATGTAATGTATCATTTTTGACCGATCCAAATTATGGAATGAACTCCCCACACCAGGATTAAAGTGAGAAGAATCATTTCTGGAAGAAGGAGCACAATGGGATTGTGGTGGGCAGGAGGCTGTAAAAGAGGGTCAGAAATGAGACAAGGAAGAGGAGCCACAATTTATGCTGGCTTATAATCTCGAGCGTTTTGAGATGCTTTCTCCTTTCGTAAACTCTGTTACTGTTGAAAATCCTAACTTACTATATAGACAGAACCGAGAGTGGAGAAAGAAAAGATGTTCAGACACATCAACAGTCACTGGTAAGGCAGCTGTTTCGTTTTGTTTTGTTTTGTTTTTGTTCCTGCTGCACCAGAACAGTTTCAACATGAAACTAGAAAGTTTTGATATGTAGTTGTTTCTCTGGTCTTTTTCCTAGTAAAAGGCTCCCAGTTTAGAGGCAGCCATTTCCAAAGGAAAAAAAAAAAATTCAATGTCGACATAAATCCCTTGAACTAAACATCTGTTTAAACTGTTTCTAGGTCAGGGGTCTAAAACTGTGAAACACTAGGGGTGCAGACATGATTTCTTTCCCAAGGTCTCCAAGTACTGCAGCATGCACATATCCTGCCATATTGTTTAAACATCTGGCTCACTTCCCCCTAAAAGAAAAAGGCTGATAGGGTGGGTTGTTGTGGCTTTTTGTCTTAACCTATAACATGATTTTGTTATTTGTACAGTCTCTAAAACAAACTACTGTTAAACAAGGTTTTTTTTTTTCCTTACTGCGTTATTTAAAGGTGGATGTTTCAATGGCATTTGAATAGCATGAGGGGATTTTTTTTTTTCATAAAAACTATGAACTCAAGGATATTCATGAAGAAATGGTTTCCTTCAGTTCTTCCCTATGAAGAAAAACTCTTCTAGAAGATCCTCTTTCAACATTCCCCTTCATTAACAAAACCAAGTATGTACTCTTGTTTTTAAAAGTCTATTTCCATACCTGTATTTACCTATGGAAAAAGTCTGTTTAAAATATTAAAACATAAACTCACTTTAAAAAGATGCGAGATGGAGAGAGTTCAGGTGCAGCTTTCCCAGAAGCCTGGCTCAAATCCTGTATGCATGAGGAATTCAGCACTGCGGCCTCAGAAGGATCTGAGTGGCTATACACAGGTTTGCCGTCTAGATTCTTCACTTTTACTACTCAAAATCACCCAAAGAATTTGTGTGTGCATCTGTGATGAAGAACAGTTATGAGCCTACATTATCAAATTCAGAACTGGAGAATTTAGGGATAGCAAAACGAAAACTGAGCTGCAGACAAATAAAGTGGCCCATTCAACAAAAGTGAAAGTATACGGTGTAATCCGTGAAACCCAAACATCAGGGCTTGTCCTCTGCATCTGGCAGTGACTTATCCCCTCGTACAAACTATTACTGCTCCTGTGTCATGTCCATGTCTCTCCTAAAACATGCTGGAGGCAAAAAATCAACCCTGAAAAAGTTCCCAGTTTAAGTGAGAAAGAGCGATTTCACTGACAGGGCAGAACAATTGCCCATGGTTGTCAAATATAATAAAAGGATTAGAGTTTTGTTTTGATTTATTTTAATGTACAAAGGAAGAAAGGAGACAAACTTCAAAGGTTTTGCCTCTAGCCCAGACTTCCGGCCTCAGGGAAACAAATTTCCTAGTGAATATTACAGAAATATAGAAATGACTATTTAAAATTGACCAAAAAAGCAAAGCAAATAGATATCCCTACTAAGACTAGATATGTATTTCAAAAGTCCAATTTTATTTTTCCTTCCTCTCTGTTACTAAGAAAGGTGGTTCAATATCCACTCCTGACCTTACTTCACCTGCCCAGTCAACAACCATTCTTTTCCCCAGGGAAGGTTATTTCTCTGTTTAGGTCATTTGTTTTTTAATTCAAAAGTACGTGCCCAATAAATAACATTCTAGGAATAAAGAAACTGACTAAAGGAAGATACTATTATAAAAACAGAAACCAAAGGAACCGCTACTCTCTGTGCATTTAAGAGCATTTAGGTGAGAAAAAGACATAATACTATAGTTTCTTTAGGAAAGTAAAAACACTCAATGATGAATTTTTATCTATCTGAGGATTACCTAGATTATAATAAGACAAAAATTTGCATTAACCATTCAAAGGCTCTGATTTGCTATATGTCTTCCATAAGTGCATACTTCTTTCCTGGATCTGTTCTTGTTTTCAACAGACTCTATTTCTAGAATGTAGAGAAGAAAAGGATCTCAAACAGTCTGGAAAATATCATTTTTAAGTTCCAATCAGAGACTGTTAAAGTCAATAAGGAACTTGAAAGGAAATCTGGGCTACTCCCCAACCTAAGGCAAAGCCACACCTATAGCAACCCAAGCAGATAATAATCTAATCTAACTTTAGGATAAGTTAGGTTCCATGACTTCCCTCCTTAACATGTTCCTGTGCCTGACACCCTTCTACTCATGAAATTTCTTTTCAAGCTGCAGCCTAAGCACATTCAGTTATTCTCAATAGTGTTGAGTGAGTAGAAACAGACTCAGTGGACAACATGAGACACTCTGCAAGATCAGTCATGAGAGCAAACCCAAAGGCCTGCTGGACCCGAATTTATTGACCTGGGAAAGGTATACCTAGGTCTCGGCAATGTTCTTTGGATCAGGATTTGGAGAAAAGGTTGTACCTACCACTGTAGATTGGATGTTATATCCTATTTGCAACTAGGACTATCTATCTCTCTATAAATGATGAACAGTATTCAACTACAAGGGAGGTGTTACAGACTGAATGTTTATGTCCCCCCAAAATTCACATGTTGAAGCCCAACCCCAATGTAGGCAGAACAGGGTCTTCATATTTGGAGATAAAGCCTTTATGGAGGTAATTAAGATTAAATGACATCGTAAGGGTGGGGCCCTAATATGACAGAATTAGTGTCCTTATCAGAAGAGACACCCAAGAGCTTGCTTGCTGTCTCTGGCACGTGAGAACACAATGAGAAGGCCACCATCTATAAACCAAAAGAAGAAACCTCAGAATAAAACCTACCTTGCCAGGGCCTTGATCTTGGCCTTCCCAGCCTCCAGTGAGGAAATAAATTTCTGTTGTTTAAGCAACACAGTCTATGGTATTTCGTTATGGCAGCCCAAGTTGACTACCATGAACACCAACATGTAGACTACCATGTCCTTCTCTCTGAGACAGCATTCCTCTCACTTCTAGGAGGAATTCAGTTATTCACTTAACAAACATGTATTAAGCATCACCTCTGCGTCAAGCATTGAGCTACATGCTAGAGATACATTTTTCAATAAGTCTGCAGTGTAGTGGAGAGAAGGAGTTCGTTTAGCAATAAGCAATTCTAGCATTCTGCGATCAGTCCTATGATGGGGAAGTAGAAAGTACCGTAAGAGTCCATAGGGGGAACATCCAGCTTCAACAAGGGGAGATCAACTTACTGCAATACCAAATGTCTCACATGCGCCCTGAAGAATGAATCACAACTAATTAGCTGAAGGATGGGATGGTCAGGAAAAGCGAGGGGATGTTTGGTGTGATGACAGTAAAAAGGTCCTGAGGGCTGAAAGATGTGGGTTCCTCTCCCATACTCACTCACTGTAGACCTCTCTCAAGGGTCCATCTGGAACTCTCAGATCCCCTCAAGAAGCAATCCCTTCCTTGACAGCTCCACTGGCTTCTAAGTCTTCAATAACACCCAAATCTACATTCCGAATTACAACCATTCCCTTGTGCTCTAAACACTCTTTTTAATTGACTAGTAGCTATTGCAGCAGGGCATGTGATCAATGGCTTATCTAAAATCCAAGTCTTAGCCACTTGTGGTGACTCACACCTGTAATCCCAGCACTTTCAGAGGCCGAGGCAGGAGAGTCACTTGAGTCCAGGAGCTCAAGACCAGCCTGTGCAACATGAGACCCCCATTTCTACAAAAAAAAGAAAAAAAAAATAAGAAAATAGCAGGGTATTGTGGGCCATGCCTGTGAATCCAGCTACTCAGGAGGCTGAGGCAGGAGGATTTCATGAGCCAGGGAGGTGGGGGCTGCAAGGAGCTATGGTCATGCCACTGCACTCCAGCTTGGACAATAGAGCAAGACCTTGTCTCAAAAAAATAATAAAATAAAATAAAACCCAAGTCTTCATGCTTCCCTCGGATCTCCTCTTCCTCTTATATGCCTCAATTTTGTGAACCATCTCAGCATTGATCCAGTGACGCAGTCATCTTCCCCTCCTCCCTCTCCCTTACCCTCTACGTCTATCATCACCAAGTTCTTTTCCCTCAGTATCTCCAGAATCTATCCATTCCTATTGTTTCTGTTCTCGGTCAGATCCTAAGCACCAAATTTGAGGAATGATTTTTATCGATTTATTATTACAAATAATGACTTAATACTTTAATTAATCAAAAGTTTCAATAATCTGCTAATATAAAACAAAACGCAAAATCCAAGAGATGAAGACAGACAGGCAGTAGAAAATTCATAGAATCAAAATCGAGGGAAAACAGACAAGTGAAAACAAATTTTAGGCTGTGAGCTTTCTAGCATACAGGTAAAAGAAGAAAACTAGATTGCATACACAGTTCTCATCATAAGATGAAAAGAGGCATGCCAACTTATCAGAAAAAGAAAATTTGTTTCCTGGAAGGGATTTTTCAGAGAAACATATTGCAGGGGAGTTGAATAAGGGACACTGAACACATAATAGGAAAAAGGTAGTTTTATAAAAAAGCAAAGATCTATATATGAATCTTTTATATAAAAAATATTTTAAAATATTTAATTCACAATGAAGCCAACCTAAGGTTAAATCATGATTCCACAAAGGTAGTCTATAGAGGAATACAGCAAAATGCTTCTTATAGATAACTTTCTGATAATTGTGAAAGGTTAACCTGTCCCTGAGGTTATCTCAGTAAATGCAAATGCCTCAAAGGGACTTTTAACCAAAGCTATATTCATAGCTGACATCACAAATAAGTACCAAAAGTACTAGGAAACTAGGTTAATTCTCATCCTTTCCTATTTCATTTCCTCAGAAAGACTTTTCCAAAGGACCTTAGCCAACAAAGACCCCCATACCCCATTTTCTCTTTAATCTATGTATATCTATGACCCTATTAGTTTTCTCATAGCACTTAACACAATCTGAAATGACTTGCTTATAAATTTGTTGCATTGATTTGTTGTTCCCTGTGAATAGACAGTGAGTTCCCTGAGAGCAGAGACCATGTCTGTCTTGTACACTACTTATTCCAAAGCCCTTAAGAACATCGCTGGTATGACAGGTGCTCATTTAAAACTTCACAACCTTTCAAATGAATAAATATATAGCCTGTTTTGGTTCTAAATATTTAGGGCCAGGCACAGTGGCTCACGCCTGTAATCCCAGCACTTTGGGAGGCTGAGGTGGGAAGATCACCTGAAGTCAGGAGTTCAAGACCAGCCTGGCCAACATGGTGAAACCCCATCTCTAAAAAAAAGAAAAACTGGACTGGCAGGATGGTAGGTGCCTGTAATCCCAGCTGATAAAAGGCTGAGACATGAGACTCACTTGAACCCAGGAGGTGGAGGTTTCAGTGAGCCAAGATCATGCCTGGCCGACACAGCAAGATTCCGTCTCAAAAAGAAAAAAGAAAAAATGTATATACTGTACCCAAAAAATGGAGAAGGCAAAGGTAATATTTTATAAGAAAATTTAAAAGCCTGGCTTAGAACAACCCCCTCCCTTCACTCCATTTTCTTCCTTCATTCCATCCTCCACTTTGCTGTCAGAATTGACTTCTAAAGGACCACCTAAATATAACAGCTGGAAAATTTTAAGATCTACCCTCTGGAAACTCTTTAATGCAGCATTTGAAGCCACCAGCAACCCTAATCTTTCAGCGTAGTCTCTTACAACTGTCCTCCACTTCCCCTACACAGGCTAAAGTCTAGTCACCCTCCCTTGATGGTTTGTGACCCCCAACTACCAATATGCTTTCCCCATCCCCAATGACTTACCTTTTCTTGTGCTGTTTCCTGCCTCCAGGACCCCCATGCCTCACATCCTCGTCTAACAAAACTGTGCTCATCTTTCTAGCTCATTTCTTGAGTCATGAGAACCTTCTTCAGATTCTTGTGAATTCTGAATTGCCTCCTCCGCACTCCAATAGCTCTTTTTATGTATCTAAAGGGCATTGTCTACATATCATTTTATATGAATTAAGTGCTTAGTTTTATGTTTGTTTCCACTGCTAGATTAGATTACAAACGCCTTTGGAACAGGGATTACTTCATTGGTCTTGATACTTCTCTAACCTTTAGCATGCTCCTAGACATGTAGTAAGCATAAACAAATGTTCACTGAATTAGACATCCACAAAATTGAAAGTACTAAAGATGCATTGATGGTGATTGCTTTGGGTTTCAATTGTAAACAGTTGAAGACCTAGGTACTGTACAACCATTTATTAAATTACAGATAGTATCAATCTCCACTTACCACTAACTATGACTTATTAGCAATTGTTTCATGTAGTCCTTGTTTCAGGAAAATTATTTATGTTCTAGTACATATGTGTAAATATACATTTTTAAACTTTTTTTTAATAACAGTGGCTCATGTTATGAGGTCCTCTACTATATTAAACACATTTTAATAGACTTTGTCCACAGACTGAACTTTACTTTTTAATGTGACACCACATATAATACCACATCTCATTCTCTACAGATTCTGAAATGATTCAGGGACTTTTCAATCAGTATTTGCCAATGAAAAGACAACTTTTTCAAATTCTGCATCTATGTAAAACTAGCTCTTTTTCCTTTCTTTTTTAACATACAGAATACCTAAAACTTTATATTTGATGAAGACTTCTAAGTATAAGGATCAAACTATAATCGTGTCATTTCTTCAATACTTTCAGTACTGCTCCCACACCAAGAATTAGTTTGCCAAATTACAACATCATTTTCAAAGTACTACCAATCAACAGAGAGGGCAATGAATGAATTCACCCATATGCATCTGTCAGGCTAGTGAGCGATAAAGTACACAGGGTAAGAGAATGGTATTGAGACATATGTGTTCTTACCATCTGCACACATTACAGCAATGCGCTGCACACATATGATACGTCTGAACCTAATGTTACACATGAAAAAGGAAAGCATTCATGCCAACCCTCGGCACAATTCATGTCACATCAGTTTTACAATTGGTGGCTTTATGTTACTCTACATATGCCTATATGTCCCGATGGTTTTTTCTTGTGAAAAATAATTAAGACACAGAATCAGATATACTCTTTAGGAGATTGGCTTCAATCTTATGCCAACAAAATCGCAGTTACACTCAAATGGAGTTACCACAAGCAAATTTGTTTGCTTTCTCAGAACTCATTTTTACTTTACTCCTCTGAAAACTAGAGAGTGCAAAGGAAGTTGGACTGAATAAAAACAAAATGGCAAGCTATATATTGATTAATTTTACATTACTTATTTTGGAAGGGCAAATTCATTATTTATACAGGTGCTACCTGACCTCCATCCAGCAAGTTATTCATTTTAACCTATTAATAAACACACTATAAACAACAATGAAAGTTACATGACCTTACACAGCTGTCTCAAGCCACTGTACTTCCATCGTTAAGGAAACTGTTAGATGACCCTGTTGTCAGAACACACTAAATCTGTCTGAATAAGGGAAAACAAGACTTTGTCTCCAAAGGGTAAAAAAAAAAAAAAAAATTCCTGGGCAGAGTTCCTGTTCACACTGTACAGTTACTATTATTATTTATCATTTCTTATTTACCTGTGTTTTTAGTATAAACATTCCTGGAAGCTTTTATACTGTTTGTGGCACACAATCAGTTGCTTATGGCCAAGGGAAAGACTTTTTCCCCAGAAAGGCAATCTGTGCACACACTAATTTGAAAGACAGGGTAGGAGCTGCAAGTGTTTTAATAGCCCATTATCAAAAATTATCCCTTGGCTATAAAATCCCCAGACCATTGGCTTGAGATCAGCTCAAAGAAAAATGAGATTACAGAATTTAATCTAGTGAAGGGGAGTGAGAGATGAGTTCTAAAAAGCCTTAGATCACCCAAAAAAAAAAAAAAAAGTCAGAGGACAGAAACAAGATCAGCATAGATTAAACCTTCCACACATTTACCTCCTACAAATCTGACATGTTCCAAGATTGATTTTAATTTTTAAAAGTAAGGTGTTTCTTTGCAACATTTTAATAAGTAGGGAATGCTCAGTGAAAAATTATATATTGAGGTGACAGGAAACAAAACAGCATTTTGTCTTAAATTTGCACAACCTAATTTATAGCAATAAAGCAGAACCTATGAGTTCTGGTAAATGTCAGGGCAGTCATGTCCATTACATATGTGGATAGGTATGAAGCTGAGTCTCTGTAGGCCCTTCAAAAATTGCACACAGCCGCCCTAATGCAAACCAGAAGTCTCAGGCTGCTGGATGAACACTCAGATTCGCTCCCATGTGGATATTTATAGAGGGTCTCCTCCACCCCCATCCCCATTCTCATGTATGTATGTTTTAAGAGACCAACCAGAGGCTATAACCATAGAGGTGGCTCATTAGAAGAGACCTCCCACCCCAACAAAATCTGGCCCAACCCCTGCAAAGAAAGCACCAGCGTCCCATAGAACCTCCCCCTCTCCCCATAACCTCTACTCTCTTACTTCTCCTCCCCCTTCCCCTCCACCCTCCCCACACCCCTCCCCATGAGCATCTGCCTGGCCCAATCTCGCCTGGGCCAGCTCCAATAACAACATCTGCTTGGCAGCTTTTCAAGCCCACGGATAGTTATCTAACTGAGGCTTTTGTGCTGTACTGTTTATTCTATGTGAAGAAATGCCTCCTTAGTTGAAAGAGTACTTTAGAAAAACTGTGCAGCTATTAGCAAGTGAAGCACAAGGCTAATAACCCCCACCTGCTCATCAAATTAATTATGACATCTGAGTCATTATAACTCAGAAAGAAAACACGACTGCAGATTTGTCACATGTAGGAATAAACATGTATTAGGACCAGGAAAAAAATCAGACCAAGAGACTCAGCTGGACAAAACACATGCTTCCACCTTTCAGAGACTGTAAATATGGAGCCTATCTTTCCAAGTGAAACTGACGAAGAGGGATGAGGTGGTTGGCCAGATAACCACACTGCTGTTACACGGAGCAAAATGAGATAAAGTCAGGGATTAGGGAACCTCAAGGAAAACACTGTAAGGTTGAATAATAACTTATTTAGAAAAACTAAAACTCTATACAAAGCCATTTCACAAAGCAAAATATACTGCCCACAATGAATGTGACCCTGTGTCATTTGGTCCATCTTAAAAACACTCATAAGAACCTTGGGTAGAGAATTTTTTTTCCCTAGGTACAAAAGAGTATTTTAAGGGTGCTAATAACTTTAGCAAAGAAATACATTAAAAATAAAAATAAAAACTTGCCGTGAAGTTACTGCATTTCCTAACCATGAGTGCATAAGACTAGCATTTTTAAAAGGCAAATTCCATCCAGTGGCCATTAAAAAATTACATTTAAAAGCCAGACATGTAACAGTATATCTCATGATCAGTAACATTTTGCTAATATTTCATACTATTAAAAGGTGCAAGTTTTCATTATACATTTTGAACAAACTTAAAATAGCTACTAACCTCTTTTATCCCCCCACATGTTTCTGGAACTTGCAAATATAACATATATTTTAAAATATCTTACTCCCAATTTTTCAATCTGGCTTTTTGTGATAATTTTAAAATACAAGTAAATTTTAATAAAGGTAAAATTATTTTAACTAGAACATGAATTAATAGGATGACGACCCACGCAATAGAGCCATGACATTATTTCTTGCCATTATTTTAAAGGAAATAAATTATAAAATGATATTTGCATGAATCATAAAATGCTATACTTTAAAAACACTCCTACCAAAAATGTTTGCAGCTATGAATTCAAAGCCTCTTCATCTTTCTGCAATATCTTTAGTATTAAAAGAACTTTTTGAATTCTTTTGTAGTCTTTGTGCTGCCAGTTTCATAAAACATAAATCCTTCTATGAAAGCATATGACTCTTTTGCTAAATAACATCAGCCTGCTCCACTTTATCTTCTACCTCCAGGAAAGTCATCCACGGTAGCAACAGCTATAATCAATTCTTGCAAAAAAAAAAAAAAAAAATTCTTTTTTTTATAAAAGCAAAACCCACAGAAGAGTTAATTTTAAAACAGAACATGCTACATGAGGTTTAATATATTATGAAAGCAAACCTCAGGAAGCAATACAATTAGTCTTTTCTCTCGGTAAAACAATTTTGTGTTAGAGTCTAGTGCTGAGTTGATTTATGTAAATGTGTTACTTAGCCTCAACTTAAGATATAAATCCAGAGTAAACATAACAATGGCAATCCCGACAGTCTGCTTTGCCAAATCAGAAGATTTAGTCAGCCTAGACTAAAAATGAATTAAGATTATATTGAGAGTGTCAGTCCTAAGTCAAGAAAACATGCCCAGTCAGGGCACACCAGGGAGAAGATCACTCATTAACGAGCCAGCAATGCTATAAAGCTTTTGCTCGTCTGGGAGAACATGTTCCCAGTTTTAAACTCCACAGCAAATCAAGGCACTCTTTTTAAATAGGTGCATTTTTGGTCTCTTTCCCCCTCATCAACCCTGAAAAGAAACTCAGCTTCTCTGTATTATCTGTGTAACTCTACATGTCAAACTACAATAGGCCTTGTATCCTTTAAGGTAACATGGGCCAGTGTCTGACATGGAGTGGAGGTCTCGGGGCTGTGGGGAGTTAATGCCTCCCTTCTCAAAATAACTTTCAAGTTGTCTATTAACAACTAGTTCCCGCAATTACATGTTATATTTCTTTACCATGATAGGAAACAGTTATATATCCCAAATAAATCTGACTGTGGAGTATCTGGCAGCAGATTTCTGTCTCCCCAAACACACTGACAACACAGCTCAGAGACAAGCTGGTCAGGCATGCTATACAGAGGTCTGTCTGTCCAAGCTTAAAAAGTAAATAAATTATTTTGTGAAAAATATCCTCAGAAAGGATCAGTATTATTGTCATTGTGACTTTAAAATTCTAAAGGCATGCCAGAAAGAAGGCTACATAAAATTCAGCAGTTTCCAGATCATACACAGTACAGGGATTCTCATACCCACTTAATCTCAGCACGCATCTCCACCCCTACTTCCTTCCCAATGGTATGTGGTCTTGAAAACACAAATGTTCACGTTTCCTGAAGCTGAGCTGCAAAGGAAAAGTCTCCTCCCAAGAGGCAGAGCTGTAGGCTTTTGGTGCCCCTGAAATTGTTCACTATAGTACAACATAATGTGACACTCACCACAATTAGCCACAGGGAAACAGTCTTTTTTTCACCTCTGATGTCACATAATAGATTTGAGATCACATCAGTGAGCAATGTTATCTACAAGTATTTTTGGAAGCCTTGTTAAAAGAGCCACAATACTGCAAGCCTAACTTGAAGTGTTAGAGGTGAATGCTTCTCTACATCTCATCTTGACCACTACTTTACTGAAAAGTGAAAAATGACAGATGCACATTATTTTTCAGAAACTAGACATTTCCACTGGTAGTTCTTCCTCCTAAGTAATCTTTTCTTTTCTCTCATTCTCTACCCCCTTTCTCTCTCTCTCTACACACACACACACACACACACACACACACACACACACACACACACACACACACGAACACATCCATTAATATTAAGAACAGTCTTCTGTAATGTTTTTCAGAATTTCTCAGGGGCTTAGGAGGGCGGCAGCCGTGCCAAAATTACAAGCTTTCCTCTAGTCAGAAGGGATGTCTTTTCAAAGCCCAGCCCTCATTTTTCAGTCTGATGTAAGTAAATTTACCTCCGTGTGCTGGGCTGAGCAGCTTTTCTTTGTCGTTTTTGTTTTTCTAATAGCTGCTGCTCTGGCAGAGCTATTCATTTCAAAGGGAAGTTAGAAGCATTCTTCACTCTTCCCCTTTTAGATTATTTGCAGTTACTGACTCTTCTGAAATCTTAGATTTGAACAGAAACCTAAAGCACAGCACCATTTTAAAACAGCAAATCACCAGCATTCCTGGGATCACATTTCTCTAGAGCAACTATCCAATATGAGGCACAAGAACTAAGTCTAACTGGGCTAAAATCGACAAAATTAAAGACAAAGAATTATCTCTTTAAAAAACTGGGGCCTACTGTGCTCTGACAGCATGCTAAATGACAACAATCTTCTGGAAACATTGTTTCAGGACCAGAGAAGAGGTGGTGGAGTTCTGTTTGCCAATTAGCTAAATTAACTGATTTCTTAAGAAACTCAAGTGAACTGTAGTAAGGTAGTCAACTTTTGGAAACATTGTTTAAGCAACAGATAAGAGATAGTGGGGTTTTGTTTTGAAGTTAATTTACTTCATGAGAAAGTCAAATCAACAGTCATAGACCATGAAGTTGATAAGATCTATGATAAAATCCAGTGGGTGAACTCTCAGTAAAAGTTCTTAATTTGCCCATGTCCCAGTGTATTCAATGGGCTTCAGTTTGCAATGGCTGGACCTTGCTCTCATTCCTTCTGATGGGAGTTGTTTTACGTGGACAAGGCCAGGATCATGGTCCCTGAGTGCTCCAAGGGATTAACCTCTGTGAATTCTACCTCTGTGTCACATATTTAAATGAGTAACTTAGAGTTCACTATCTTTCTGTTCAACTAAAGTCAACTTCTTCTTTATCAACCAACATTCACCTACTCTAATCATTGAACACACTTGAATTCATATCAGTTCTGGGATTTTGGTAACCATCAATCTTAAAGTCATAGTAAGAAGAAGAATAAAGGGCTATCAGTGCAGTTGAGGCAAACAAGGAAGAAAAAGTGCATGGCGCCATGGTTAAGAAATCATGCCAGGCTAGGAAGACTCTCATTAACATCTCCTGAGTCATCCCATTCACCAGCATTACCTTGAAGAATATCTGTGTATATAAGTGAAAACCCTATCACACCCAGGGGCTTATGTCCTTAGCATCTTAATTTCCTAGTTGTGAGTATTTATCTAAAGGGACATGAGTATAATGCTGTCCTATATGGCATACTAAGAAACTGATGTAAAACTAAGCCCGCAGGAGAAAAGAGATGCTACATTCCTGGGGCAATTTTCAAATGGCACTAAAAATAGATAAATATAGCAGTAAGCACTAAGTCTCTCCTCCCTCACTTCCCTATCTCTATTTTTCTTTTACATTTGTGTAAATTCAGTAACCATAATCTATATAATTCTATTATGCCAAAAGACTAAAAGTTGCTGATGTTCAAAACTCTACCAGTATACCAAAAACTTTGAAACTAGGAAGGAAAAAAAGACTTTCTTACCCTTAACCAAAAATGAAGAGTCTCAAGCATACATGGATAGCTTAACAAATTACCAATTTACACTGAAATAAGAGAAGATGTTCACTAAGAATTACATGACTAGGTACTGCAGGGGTTTTTTGTTTTGTCTTGTTCAGCAAAAAAAATTCTAGGTTTGCCATACTCAATGTTTTGGTATGAGGTGGTGAATCAAGCACAAATTTTCTTTGGACTTGAAACATTTAAAATGTTGTGGAAAAACAGCTGGGGAAAGATACTGTTCTTAATCCCCAGATCTAGACTATCTGTTGGGGTAATTGCTTCCCAATCCCATTTTCTCAATTGTAAAATGGGAACAATATCTATCTTATCCAATTGAAACAAATATTAAATAAGATACTTTAAACAAAAGATAAAGGTGCTTTGCAATTTACAAATATGAGGTATAACTTAAAGAGCTAATTGGAAGACATTAACATAATCTACATAGAATGACCTTCAGAGCAATATGGTTTGCAATTTAAGGAATGAAAGGAAGACAAATTGTAATACATATGTACCTCTCTCAGAGAAGGCTGAAAGGTACAACATCAAAGGCATTATCTGTGGACTCAGGTTTCGGATTACCTTTGCCACTTCCTACACGTGAGACACTGGGTAACTTACTGTAAAATTCTGTGAGCTCTAATTTTCTCATCTTTAGATGAGTAATAATAATATCTACCTTGTGAAGGTTCCTGCAATATTTAAATAAAATACTACACATAAAAGTATCTGACTTTAAAAATAATATTCATGCAAAGGAAAGTTGATCACATCAAAGGTTTCTTAGGGACTGTTTGCCTTCCACATCTGTCTTATTAATATAGCTTCATGCAGTCACCTAAATATCTTCAAGTATTGTAAACTGAATTCAGATTATGTGCTTTTTTAAAAAGTGCATCTTTTCTATATCAAGCAGAAATCGGCCCAAAAAAATACTTCTGTAAAAAGCTTAGGAAAGAATAATTTCTCAATTCAGGAAATTTCTTCATGGTGCTATGAAGAATTTTTCTTGTACTGAATTGCTATTTGTGATCCACCTGTTAAAAAAAGCTCAAAACACATTTCAAAAACAAATAGAATGCTTAAACTTTCTTAAAAGACAGAATGTTTTACATGTTGTATTTTGAGGAGATTTTTTTTAAATAACAAGTTTTTACTTACTCTTCTTTAAAATAAAAGAGAAAGTAACTGCCCAAGAAACAGCCTTATCTTTTGCTTTCTACAATTCAGAATTTTGAAAGAAATCCTCAAATCCTCCAAACAAGTGTAATACACATGGTTTGCTGGCAGAATTTATTCCAAGCATCTCCAGGCAATATGCATGTGCACCCGCGCGCGCGCACACACACACACACACACACACACACACACACACACACACACACAAATTTCTGAATCATTAAATCATTTGGAAGACTCTCCAGAAGTGTGCCGAGGCATGTTTTTGGTGTTTTGCCAAATTATGTGCTTCTGTTTGTGGCTTTCAAATATGGATTAGATAGACGCACAAGCATGTACTGTTTGGCAAGTAGCGACAATGGTCTAGTCTGAATTTAGTAATTTAAGCTTTTCATTAGTCCTCTAAGGTGAAAGAAAGAATTAACAACAACTTGTTTGAGCTCTATCTTTATATCCCATTGTCATCCATTCTTGTTCACTTGCCATAGATTAGAAGCCAAAGGAATTTCAGATGTCCTCTGCAGATAGACCTAAAGTAAGGGCTTCAAACAGGGGGTTCAAATGTCAAGTACATTTAAGCTGGAACTTGAACTTTTACTCATCCTTACTCTAAGGCTATAACTCTGCTTTTCTGAGTTCCCCATCGTACTTGAATATCCAGTTTACCCTCCTTTTTTCTCACAAAAAGTACAGATAGAAATTACCCAGAGAGATAAAAGGTCACTTGAGATTTCTCTTTCTCATGACTTGAAATTACCATGCACAACAGTAGACTTCTACATGGCAAAGTGCTCACAAAGATGTCCCTGTCTCCTGTGATGAGCTCTGGGGGAAGCTATGTCCCTGCTGCCCTGCCTCATGCTGCAGTCGCTCTAAACTTCAGAGACCAGCATCTTACGACCGTGAGCTTTGGTGCTAAGTTCAGAAAAATTAATCCCAAACTGTCACAACCATCCTGATGACCAGTATGTCTTTCTAATTAGAATCAATGCAGTAATCATTATAATTGGCAGTCCCTCCCCAGATCACCTGGAGAACACCATGGGAAGTGTAGTTGACTTGCAGTATTTGACATTTTCTTCTGTTGGTAGGTAAAAGTAATCTGATGTCCAATAGAAAAGTTCACAGAAACCAAGAGGGAAAAAGGACCAAATGCTGACAGTGGTCCATTGTTAATTGAGCCCCCTGTGCGAAGCTACAGAAAGATTAGTTTATACAGCTGCTGTTGTTTATCATAACATTCCTAACAAGATACATATGTTCAATCAAAGTCTTATTTTGCACCTCCAAAACTGGACCGTCCAACGGTCTGAAACATGTGGAAATCAAAAGCAACAGTGTACAGAAGGAAGATCGTGTATCCCCTCAGGTTGCCCCAATGGCTGAGGAAAGAAAAGAGGCGAGCCCCTGAGTGAGCAGAGCCTAGAATGTTTGGGTTTGGAGGTTAGTGAGTAAAACATGAACAATGAATGTGGGCTGGAAGCTGGGACAGAACCCTGTTAGGGTCATTACTAAGGTGTAATGCTATTGACTGTTTTGTGGGGACTTTAGACCTTTAACCCCACCATGATTCAGAAGCAGTGACTTTCTCGGGATAAACTGAAAAACTGAAACTGGGAGAAAATATTTCCAGTCAGAGCACAAAGGTAACCATGTCACTTGTCCATTGTATTTTCCAGCAGTAGAACTTTACCCTACTTAAAAACTACAGGTGTACTGAGGGGGAAAAAAAAAATGTGTTAACTAACTTTAGGAAACTTTCACTAAAACACCTAAGCTAAAAGTCCACAATAGGTTCAATACAAAAACATTATCAGTACTATCTATAAAACAGGTGTTAAAAATAAGGTGTTTCTTATCCTCAGGAATTTTTCATTTTAGTGAGGGTGGGGAGAAAAATATATGCATACACACACACACACAGAGAGAGAGAGAAACAGACACAGAGAGGGTATGCTTACAATTCACAAAGCCCTTTCACACACATTATCAAAATTTATCCTTAGGAGTGATTGTTAACAATGCTATCATTATACAGACGGCAAAACTGAAGCACAAGTCCCAGTCACTAGTAATGGAACCAAAAATGGAAGCCCAGTCTTCCCATCATATTCCTTACCTTTTCTATGATAATAAGAGGATATTATATCTACTAATCACTATGATGAAAAAAGTACATCATGCCTGGAAACTGAATCCTGTTTTCAACATTAATAACTAGATTCTACAAGTTGTATCCCCTTCCGACTACTTTCACACAAATATTTTACCTAAGACTTGACTGCCGAAGATTGTGAGCTTATTAAATCCTCACCAAAAAGGGACATTAAGGCTAACAGTGATCAGACTGCTCCACAGAGAAGGCAGGTCAAAAGGCACGACTTCAAGGAAAGACTCTCAAGGCAACAGAGATCGATATAATTTACTTCAGAGAATAAAATATAAATCTACTTTGAAGGATGTTGCTCATCCACAACTCAAAGCACCTAAGATATTTTCCAGGATGGATATTTATGGGCCACAACATGTACTGCTGCTAGTCTGTATTTGCTCCTTCTGTACACTCCTTTCACACTCTTCATCTCTGGTTCCTTATCTTATTATGAACTGGTTGAAGAGGCCATCTCAGACCTCCATAGAAGGTAGAATTCCCATAAAGCTTCCAAATGTAAACAATGGTCTTGTAATAATGAATGCAAACTCAGAAGGTAAGAATAATGTTTAGATTCCTTTTGCATGCTTCTCATCTAAAACAATTTTCCTTCCCTCACATCTTTCGTGCATTTGATTAAAGCACCAAAATACACTTACAACACAACCAGCAGGATTGCTTTGACAGCAGCTGAAGTGCCCATTCCAACCTTATTAACTTGATCCAAGATGGTACTTCAAAATGACACACTTTAGAAATGACAGGTAGAATCCAGGATTTTATTTCCCAGGAAGAGGAATTAATCCGAGTCCTGTATATCTAGTTTAGTACAAAGTCTGCTAAGGAGGTTAGTCCTATCCTGGATTAGCCTCACTAAGCCAGCTTAGGGGCTGATCTAAAATAATAGTTTAACAAAATGCCTGGGTCCAAAGGCTGATTCCACCACTTGCTAGTTGTGTGACCCTGGGCATAATCTTTCTGTTCTTTGGTTCCCTCACATGTAAAAAGGAGATACTAATAGATCTTGCCTCATGGGGCTGATGTAAGGAATAGATGAAAATACAACACACACACACACACACACACACATATTCAAGTGTTTAAAAGAGTATCTATATTCACCACCCACTTCAAGCCTTTACTTAAATGTTGCCTTACTAAGTAGAACCTATCCTAATCATTTTTGAAATACCTCAATCTTCTTTAACCCTGAACTCACATTTTACTTATTTTAAAACTAGATTAGAGACAGTATTTTCTGCCAGATTAGTGCTCCTGTGGTCAGTATTCAATTTATATCACACCTTAAAAGAATAAGGCAATTCAGTGACTAGTCTCCTCCTGTAGCAAGTAGCTCCCAGGGAATTCCATTTCTACAGGAAACAATGTTAGGCAACGTGGGACTCAGGAGACAGCTCAGTGTGGGTGCACAGGAGGTGTCTGTGGTTCCTTGGAGGATGCATCTATTTTGTAAATAATGAAATTTACGATTTTATGAGTAGCAAAATAGGAAAAAAAAATTCCTCAGGTATAGAAGAAGGTTTGGGAGACTACAGACCCAACTGATAACTGGTTTCCTTGCAGGAAGACTAGGATTCTTTTATATGTTATATAGTTGTGATCCTTTTAAAAATAAGACTTTCTTATAATTTTCTGGAGATTCATTAAACTACAATACTTCATATGCAAAAGAAATTATGGCAATCCATAGTTACATAGCTCTTTGTGCCACAATACATACAGTGAGCCAAAATGGGAAATTATATTTTTCTAGAAAAATCATTTTTACCCTCTCAAATGGTTGTGAGAGCAGCAACAAATAAAAACCTAAAATCTGTATTGTGGTTGCTAACTTGAACCATGCCAATGAACATTCAAAAGATTAATCAAAGGCTTGACAGTTGTTAACAGTTCAACATGGTTCCCATAATTATCCAATTAAACATATAATGCAAATAATAGAAGTCTTATGGGTTCCATAGAACATGAATATCAGGCTGCTTCAGAAAACTATTAACTGTAATGTACTGTCTGCTGAGTCAGAAGAAAGTGAAAGGAGAACTAGTACATTTATAAGGGAAGGCAAGGAGTAGAAAAATAGAGTGGAGAGACACGTAACTCAACCACTCTTTATGTGGTCATATAAACACAACAGACAGTGGTAAAATCCAGAAAACAAAATTTAAGTAACAATTATTGTAAAACCAAAAGAATGCAGAGAAATGACTTTACCCTATAATTCCTACTGGTTGCACTATATCCACAGCATACTTCAACCACACTTTCCTAGCTTGCTGCTAAGTTAGAAACATGGATGTAATTATAGTTGTTGGCTTTTGACTCTGTCTATAAACCATGCAGAGATAAACTGCTATTAGTGAACATACCAACTCCATATAATTGTGTTTTGACATTATAGGTAAAAACAATGAGAAGGAAAACTAACCACAGCAATTATAAACAGCATGCTCCAGGGCACGTCAGGTCACTTATGACCTTGACTAAATGATTATAATCCTTAGGTTGCGTTCTCACACGTCCACATGCATACACACACACGTGCACACCCCACACCTGTTTTTTTAGGGAAATGTATTTAGTGAACATAAGAATGACTAAATCATATATTTATAAACGCCCAGAGGAATAAAAAATGTATGCTGCATGGGTCAAATATCTGTACTTAAAAAAATCTTATATTTCAAAAAACCAATGTAAATTTTAAAGGAAAAACTTTGTGGTAACTGTTCATTCTAAAAATACTCTATTCTGCAGCTCTATCTACTCAGGGGGCAAGAAGAATTACAGAAATTTGATTCAGTATAAAAACTTCTGCTACTATATAAACTGGATTTAAGTTACATTGTTTGGAGGGCAATTTTTAAATATTTAAACCATCCCCTTACACTGATAACATTTTTCCAATAACCATTCAACTATTTGCCTCATTTTATTTGCTACAGAGAGAAATGCTGCATTCATTTCTTTTTGTAAAAGTCAGTCTTCTCCCCCACTAAAGTGGTACAAAGCGATATTAAGAGGGCAATAAATATCCCATAAATATTATTAAAGCATGATGTTCTTAGATAAAAAATCGTATTGTGTTTAATGACTTTTCTTCTAATGTACAAAATTATTTGTACAATCAGCAACAGTAGAGATGTGAAAGGTATAATAATGTTATATTATACATGGTGGCCCACTTTGCAGAAGTCCAAATTAAAAGTGATATGACTTTCTAATGAGACTATTCACAGAAATGGCAGTTGATAAATATAGTCTTTAGAGTGTGCTAAGGTCATTAAAACAGGCACATGTATCTGCGTATTTCTTAAAAGTGTACATCTTTTTTTTTAATGTGACTTTCTTATTTGGTCTTCTTAACAATCTGATCAGGAAGGCAAGAGTAGTTGTCCTTTTTACAGATCAGGAAACAGATTCCCGAAGGAGGGCAACTTGCCCAAAGCTACCAGACTACTGAGTTGCTGAATTAGGCCAGACAGCCAGGTGAGCTCCCCATGCAGGGTTTCAGACCTGAATACCTGGGTTCAAATACTTGTTCCTCCTTTTAACCACTGTTGCATGAACTTCAGTCATGACTGGCTCTCTCTTTGAGAACTTTATTTTCCATGATTATAATAGCTTCCACATAAGTTAGTTGTGAGAATTAAATAAAACATGTTATATAAAGCCCTTAACACAGTCCCAGGCACATAGTAAGTGCTTAATAAATATTAGATGTTGTGGCTGCTGTTACTATCATCTTAGAGCTACCCTGGCTAAGTTTGGCAAGGTTAAAGGATTAAATAAATAACCACATAAATATCAAATCCAGAGATTAACATTTAGCACACATTTTAAAAGAGATTAACATTTAGCACACATTTTAAAAGAAAACGAACTGACATAACTGGATATCACTGTAATTCTTGACTAGGGGCTCTTGCGGAATGACTTGCATCAGCAGTTCTTAAAGGTTTTCTAACAAAATGCTTGTGTATTAGTATCATCACACCACTCACGGGACACAGGTTGAAGGAATTTAGATTGAGAAAAACTATGCAAATCAAAACTGTGGTAAAATGCAAGCATACTAGTGTCTGTATCCACTTTATCGTGGGGATCAAAGTTTCTCTGTTTTAACTGCCACATTCCATCCTGGACCGAATAGTTTCTGTATAACTAACTGGCAAGTCTAGCATCTTGACTGAAAGTTCACAGTTAAGGGCTTTGACATAATGTCCTTGAAGACAATGGACTCCTCATTCAGGGCAAGAGCAATCCTGATCATGCTCAGGGCTGCATGAACTCAAGTTGATTTGGCCTGAGCTGTCACTGCTCTTTTTAAAGGAAATGGAATCGGAAGAGAAAAATATCCATATTCATGTTGGGGAGCAAATATATAAAGTCAGTATGTTTAAATGTTGTACGTTGGCATCCAGGAACACTCAAGAAAGCTCTGTCGCTTGTAGCTCACTGAGGGACAGAGAAGCAGTGTCTGTAGGACAAAGAGATGCACATCTAACCAAGTAGAAAGAAGAAACATTTATGGTAGACAGGAAAAGAAAAACCATACAATTATTTCTTTCTCTAGGTAGGTAGGTAAGACTACACTGAGATCTCATGACAGTTCTATAACTCTGCTTCATATACACATTATTATAAAATGTAGCTTATAACCCTTGGAGATGCAGAGAAGACTCTTTTGTAAAAAACAGTTTTATTGGAGAAGTAGTAGGAGTGAAACTGGGAATATGAGCTGGGAAGGGGCAGTCATGGGTTGAAATTCTGACTCTGACTCTTACTAGCTTTCTGATTGGAGAGTTATTCAATATATTTAACCTCAACTTCTTTGTCTATTATTTGATGATAATACCTAGTTCCTTGGGTAACTTTAATGATTACAATAAAAAAATTAATGGGGGGAATGGGACATTTTGTTGTTTTTACTACTGCTAATATTGCTACCAATTAATACTAACATAATTATAAAACAGTAATAATAAGGAGGATTGCTGTCTTTCAGAAGAGAAAGAGAAGTCATTTCTGGATCTTTCCATACATCCTCTTTCTCACTAAGATTCATAGTCTTATCGAAGAAGAAAATCAATCTTTGAAACCAAAAAAGTGAACGTAATGTATAGGAATAAGGGGTGGGGGAATTTTTGTCTGCAAACTTATGATGATTTACAAATCTCATAAACTCTTATCTAAATAACCCACAAAGCAAGCACCCAAAACTCAAAAGTTTTTTAATAAAAAATGGACTCTGTTTAGAAAGATGCAACCAAAGAAATTATGGAAACTAAAATACACGTTCTTTGTTCACCTATTTCCTTCAGAAAACTCTCAAAGAGCTCAGAGTCCATTTACTCAAGTATACATAGATATTTTATTTGAAAAATATCCCAACTTTTCAAATCAATAAGAAAAACAGAAGAAAAATTTATTCTAGGACTTCCAAGGAAAACCATTAATTTAGCATAGGGTGAGTGGGATAGGGAAGATTTTTATCATAAGTCAATCATAAAGACCATGATACTTATTCTTGAACAACTGGATTACTATGTATGGCTCTTGACTTGCTTAATCCTCTCTTTAAGGACATTTTATTTTCCCTATGTAGCCTTTGTGGACTGCACAATAAACATATCCAATTTCAAGGTCTCCTGCATAAGCAGCATAGAGCAAGAGAAAACAAAAAAATGAGAAAGACTGCTTAGTTTAAAAGATTTGCTTGGAAATCACTAAAATTTTGTGTATCAAAATTAATAAATCAAAACTGAAAGCAGGAATTCATAAATTAAAGATAAAACAAATGATTCTTTCCATTTTTTTTCTTAAGACAGAGTCTCACACTGTCACCCAGGTTGGAGCACAAGGGTGCAATCTCAGCTCACTGCAACCTCCAGTTCCCGGGTTCAAGTGATCCTCCTGCCTCAGCCTCCTGAGTAGCTGGGATTACAGATGCACACCATCACGCCTGGCTAATTTTTGTATTTTTAGTAGATACAGGGTTTCACCATGTTGGTGAGGCTGGTCCTGAACTCCTGACCTCGGGTAATCCCCCGCCTTGGCCTCCCAAAGTGCTGGGATTACAGCCATGAGCCATCGTTCCCAGTCCTATTTCAATTATTTTTAGTGTGTCAATAAGTGAAATGAGCTTTTTTAATATGTAAAGGTTATTTCATACTATATAATATTTTCTTTTGTCTCTTTTACCCTGCTGGGGCCAGAGTAAGTTCATTATCTAGAATTACGATTAAGAAAGAAGTCCAGCGATAACTGCATGGATTAAAATTCCGACTCTGTCACTTAACTAGCTTGCCCTCAGAGTTCTCATTTGTGAAAAGGCAGTAAAGTATCTACCTCATATGGTTACTGAGGATTAAAGGAGTCAAACAGGTGACTTTGCAAACAATACCTGGTGCATACTAAATGTTAGCTAAATGGCAATGGTCACACGTGGAAAAGCATCACAGCCTAGGAAATCCTACCCACCTTTACTCAAGTTATCTATTAAGCACCAGGTCACTATGTAAAGCCTTAACTTGTAAGATTGGTATTGTCTCCATTTCACACAAGAAGAAATGGAGCCTCTGGGACTTCAAAACACTTGCTGAAAGTTATACAGTTAAAAAATGACAAAAACAAGATTTTAGACAGTACTCCTGTTTTCCAACTTTTTGACTATTTCCAGGGCTCCTTCTAGCAAGTTCCAATTCCATGCATGCCTAGTCACTGCCCCTGATGATGGGACACTACCAGACTGACATGTTAACTGCAAAACCTGCAATAAGTCTGCTGACATCTGATGAGCTGGAGAAATTATTGGGTGTACCCCAATGCCACATTCTCTTTTTTTATTTGTTCCATTAAGTGCAATCATCATCAGGAAGCCTAACACATACTCACTATTCCTCCAAGTTTCATTACAGTTCTTGATTACTCACTTTTGAATGGGAGGGTGCTAGTGCCACTCAGAACCCAATGCAATTGCTCCAGCTAGGAGCAGGGCAGAGTCCAGAAATACATCCTGACACGTATCCAACCTCCTGCAAGAAAAGCTACATGCTACGAGGTGTCATAACAAGCATGCTTGTTACTACCATGTATATACTACAAAAATATTTTTTGTCATACAGAGAAAAAAATTACACTTGTTCATCACAATAACCCATTCTCATGATCTCACTATTTTCTTAGAAGTTGTCACAAGTTTTCATGTCATTTCTTTCAGACGATGCTTGTATAATCACTACCATTACTCTTTTTATAACTTATTAAGCACTTAATGGGAACACTTAAGAAAAAAGAACAACAAAAATTGGATAATTCTTCTTAAATTGTCTCTCACTACTGTAAAATTTGTAAAATGTCTGTCTTCTCTATTTTGCAATTTTAGGACCTGGCGCAGTGCCTGCTACATAGTAGGTGCTTAGTGAATAGTTGTTGAATGACTAAGCAGCTTCACTGCAGACAGAATGGCTTTTAAATGCATCATAAAGTGGCAAACTGAGAAAGATTTCTTTTTAAATTTCAGTGATCATAATCTTGCTACATGTGCACAACATAATCAACGGTGAACTAAAGAATCAACAAAACCCCCTGTATATCACCTTATAGAGAACAAGGGGAAGAGAAGTATGAAAATAAGAAAAACTGATCACTGTCATCTAAGAACTTACGTTCACTTTTTATTTGCCTGAGGAGATGGGGAAGTAGAGAGGAATTGAGAATTTCACAAACTAGGTTCAATTCTATGATTTGTAACCTTAAAAGACTGAAAGCTACTATAAAAGAGCTATTATATAGCCACAGTCACAGGATTACCACAGCTTTCATTGTACACTTTTTTCTGCAATTACCTATGAGGAAACACTTATATTCTGGAACAGGCATCATTTACAGAGAACAAAATATTTAAAGCTGGGTGTTATTTTATTGTTGGGTGTGTCACTAGATCAGCCCATTGCTTTTAGCAGCAAAAAGTATAAACTTGCATCAGGTCAGATACTTTAGTTTCACAACAAAACATACCTCAATAAACAGAAACCATTTTTTCTTCTGAGTTGAACAGCCACACTTGATTTTTAAAATAATAACGATAGTGATGTAAACTGGATGCAAAACTCAACTCAGCTAACTTCAGAATATTTTTAAATACAGTAATTTTTGCAGAATATTTTGCTTTCCAGATTGTTTAATTGCCTATAGAATTATCTTCTCAATTGCAAAATATCTTAAAACAAATTATGGACACATGACAAATATATATTGACACTTTTCATTCAAGATTATATAACATAAACAATTGAAATACCAGAATTCGTTTTAAAAGATACTTTACAAAACATTTTAAGACAATGTGTATCGGATATACACTGAAATCTAAGAGCTAAACTATATCTAAGAATAATTTAGATATCAGAGTTCAACGTTACAATTCAATAATAAAAAAGAGATTAATCAATCAAAGCCATTTAGTATTAAAAATTTTGGCATCTGTGTTAAAATTCCTATTAGATTCCTTTATTAACAATTTTTTTTAACAGAACACCAAATTTGTCACCAAAATAAATATTCCCAAAACAGCTTTATATCGATGCCAAATGCAGTTAATTTATATGAAAAGTATATTCTTGGTTATTTGTTTCATTTTGTTTTGGTTTTGTTACATAACCCCTGAGAAAACTCTGCTTAACACTCACCTCCTCTCTGTGACCTTTCCATTACAGTCCCACAGGGTCCCCTCCCAGAAAGCTCAACAAATCTAACTATATATAGTAGTTGATGAGAGGGCTAGTTAGTTGTATACTTGTCCCACTATCTTTGGCATTTTTGTTTTTCATAAACACTGCAAGTGACCATGACCCTCTCATTTCTACTTGTAAATTACTTGGGCAAGGCCATCAGTATTTCACTGTTTTTTCCTAACTCCTTAAAATATTGAAAACAGTGCTCAATACAATAACTCTACTCCATGAATGCATTTCTCAACCATTTTTTCACCTTTAGCTCAAATGTTCTATATTTTCCTTGAAGGATTTATTTTAATAAATCCACAAATGCCTACTTCTTTGACTATATGATGATACATATGGAATCATATTAAACACATATCAAAAAAAAGGATTTAATATACCATATATATTGCATTTTATCTTGTCTTTTATTATTTTATTAGTCATTAGATTTTCCAGAGCATGTGTGTACGTGTGTGCGTATATGTGTGTGTATGCGTATATACATATATTTGGTATGCCAAATATATAATATTTACCAAAATATATAATATATACCAAATATATAATTTGGTATACCAAGTGTATATATATATACACACACACACACACGTATTACACACACTCACATAAATATGTACATACATTAATATATATAATCAACACTGAACTAAAGAATCAACAAATCCACTGTATATTGCCTTATAGAGAACAAGTGGAAGAGAAGTATGAAAATAACACCTGATTACTGTCATCTAAGAACTTACATTCACTTTTTATTTGGCTGAGGGCACGGAGCAGTATAGAGGAACTGAGAATTTCATAAACCAGGTTCAATATATATTTGGTATACCAAAATTTGGTAGTTGGTGAGAAGGTTATATTTTCCTATATATTTGGTATACCATATATATACACACACATACACACACACATAAATACACATATATACACACATACATATACATACATGCATATACACACACATATATATACATACACACACGCTTTGAAAAATCTAAAGACTAATAAAAAATGACAAGATAAGGATTATTATCCAGGGACTTAATTGTATTACCAGTGAAATGATTTTTTAAATGATTTGTCATTTTTAATGAATAAGAGAAAACAGTCAAAATTATTCTTCAGAGAATAATCTTACTCATAATATTGAGATATTTCTTCCAACCTTATTTGTGGGACTAAAATTCAGTGCTATTGGAAACATAAAGGAAAAAATAGAGATATTACCATTTCAGACCATGAAAATGTTTGGGATTTTAAAGTCTTAGTTTCTTGCATAAATAAATACTATCACCTCGAACACTCCCTGCTAGGCAACAGTTATGAGTATGTTCACTTTTATCTCCAATTATGTTTGTGCCTGGGATTTTCTTATACCCAAATGAAAGACCTGATGAAAAATGGATAATAGTAAAGTATACTGGATTCTACCAGGAAATTTATACAAGAATCCAGCATGTCTTTGTACTCCTAGGGAAGGCTATTTCCTTAAGTAACTCACCAATATTGAAAACAGGCATTGTGAATTGCTGTGGCTCTATACCATTCACATTAGGAGTGGATTGTGAGACATTATATAGCAATTACAATATTTAAATTTTTGCCATATAACTATGTAACTGGAAAATTTGCCAAATTTAATATTTTTCTCCCCACTTTAGGCATAGCATTGCCCTTAACTTAAAGCTCTGCTCCACAAAAGGCAGACCAAGTCTTTTGGAAAGCTCAGAGAAAGGTGGTGAGCATTCATTGACTGAGCAAATAAGTACTGAGTACCTACTATGTGCAGGCGCTCTGCTAGTTGCTGATTAAAAGTCAGAGCAATAACTGCAAACGTTTTATTGCACATCTACAATATGACAGGTGTGGTGCTAAGCATTTCACAAGTATTTTCTCATTTTACCCTCACAACTGCCAAATAAAGTGCATGCCCACTCCAAAGCTCAGGAAACTGAATCTTAGAAAATAAAACTAATTTACCCAACTACATAGTGAATAATATAAAACAAACATTTAAACTCACAGCAAGATTCCAGAATACATGCTATTGCTAATACAGGCCCTAGAATTCATATGGTTTTATCTTACTCATTCTTAACATTAAAAATATACATATAAGGTGGAAATGATATTTCTAAAACAGTGACCAATCACTAGTGCAGATACAAAAGAAAGAAAACAAGCTTCAGTAAAAAGTAGATTTTCCTAGTTTGAGGAACTTTTCTTGTGTTACCTTGGTAACAGTAATCTGATTTGTCACTAATGCTCTATATTAAATATAAATAACTTGTATTCATTCATCCATTCATTCAACAAATACATATTATTTATTTTATGGTATGCTCTCATAATATTACTATCAATTGTGGTTTCCTGTACTTGCATTGTACCCACCTTTTATTCACCTATTTTTCCAACTACAATTGTGCCTGAAAAACATGCTTTCAAACTTTCACCATAAACTGTCAAACTAGAAATTAGCTACTAGAAGTAGCCGATATTAAACTTTCTCTAATACTAATACCTCTGTTTCAATGTATTAATCTTTGCCTTATTCCAGAGTGCCTTGATATACACAAGCACACACAGGGCATTTTAAAAACACAGAGATAACTCTTTCATGTTATAAAATAATTCTTGGCCAGGCACGGTGGCTCACGCCTATAATCCCAGCACTTTTGGGAGGCTGAGGTGGGTGGATCACTTGAGGTCAGGCATTCACGACCAGCCTGGCCAACATGATGAAATCCAGTCTCTACTAAAAATACAAAAATTAGCCAGGTGTGGTGGTATGCGCCTGTAATCCCAGCTACTTGGGAGGCTGATCCAGGAGAATCGATTGAACCTGGGAGGTGGAGATTGCAGTGAGCCAAGATCACGCCACTGCACTCCAGCCTGGGTGACAGAGACTCTGTAAAAGAATTGCTACCTTAATAAAAAGATTCATTGAAAGCTGCTTTTTGAAATTAAATTCCCCTTGTAAATTTAATCTGTTTTATTTACTAAAAATTAAACTAATAAAAAATTATCAGAAACATCTCTTAAATAAAAGAAGGTATATGGATGTTTGTTTTAAACTTAAAAAAAAAAGTTTTCTTTAACTGAGATGATACATGCCACACAAAGGAAAATGGAGATATAGTAATTATCAAGCTAATTGGAAAATTATAAACACCCAAAAGGAGAACTTATAACAGCTTGGAAAATTATAAACACCCAAAAGGAGAACTTATAACAGCTCCTCATAACTAGCTCTGACCTTTTCTTTAAAAATCTGACTTTCAGTTAAAAAAAAAAAAAAAAAGGTTTTCTTATAACGAATCTCAAACATCTCTTCTTACATTATTGGAAAATTAGCAGTATATTTTTATTGGGTCCTTTCTGTTTTTCAACCAGTATCAAATTTTGATATTAGTTGACTGCAATTCAGTGTATCTTCCATCCACACAATAAAAGAGAAAAGACCATGGCTGCAGATTGATTTCATTAGAATACTTCCTATGAAAATGTATAACAGAAAAAAATCTAGTCTCTTGAATTAATCTCAATTAATTACAAATGATAATACAAGACGCTTAATCATTATTTTTCTTCTATATTCCTTAAAAAATTGCTGCCATGTTTTCACAAAATAATAACCTTTCACTATTTTTTGATAATTTATGTTTATTTTTCCTCCGACAGCAGTAAAAGTAACACATCCAAAGTCGCACTGGGCCTCTCTTAGACTCAGTATCCCAAATTGTAAGGTGAGAAGATCTGTAGGGATTTTCCCAACTCTAAAATTCTACAAGTTAAAGACCTCTTTCTTAAAAAGCAAGCTTTTTATCTACATTGAACCAAATGAGTTGACTACTGGACTTTGAATTGAGCAACATGAAAGTGTTACTCAAAAGTCAGGTTATACATTATCTATTTCGCTTTAATAAATAAAATGTATTAAATCCCTAAATTTAACTAGCGTATGCTAAACTTTATTAAGTATTGCTTACTATGAAGAGGACTGCTCTCTGCCAAGATAACCAGAAACCGAATTCCTAGGATGCTAGAGCTAAGAGGGCTAGTGGATGTCCTCTAGGCCAATTCTCTTCCCTGACAGACACAGAAACTGAGTCACTGAGAGGGACAAAGTTTCCCAAGCACCTGCAAGCAGCAGGACCACCAATGGTTTTCTCTCCCACTTCAGCAAGCTGCTTCAATCACTATATGGCATAGAATGAATCTCTACATCAGTAAACAAAGGAATGGAAGAAGGTAATTCCATTATCAGGTCACTAAATAATTTAGAGTCTAATTTTTCTTTTTTAATGTAAAGACCTTATGTTCAGAAACTTACATTCCAAAGTAAAATTATGTCCATATGCAGATATGTCTTCTCCTACGTGCATCTTAATAAACAAAAAAATCTATCATCAACCCCCAGAAAACAAAAACTGAAATTAAAAGAATAGAGTAAATCTAAATTGTATATTTTCATTCCTTCTAAAAGGATTAAATAACAGAATTCTAAATGGTTTGTTTGTACTTTCCATGCAATATGTAGATTAACCATGAAATTCTGTTTGGGACACTTTGACATCTGTTTTCAGTGCATTACAATGAAATCTGGGGACTTGATACATACATTTGCTGTAATAAAACTGTCACTAATCAGTGTTTTCCAAAATATTGCCCATAACTATTACTATTCAGTAGTCTCATTTGCATGATCTAATATTGTTGCTACATCATGTTTTTCCCTGACAATGTGTTAGCTAGTCCCAGGCACATGGTCGAAAATGGCTGCAAACCACTCAATAATCCCAGCATTTCCATAGTACTCTGTGTATACGCATGCAATCTGTCCTAGAATTGAACTAACACTTCATCCTTCATGAAATATTTTCTCTGTAACTGGAACACCCAAGGTTGAATTCACATCCCTGAGTATGAAAAACTCAACAACAATAAAGAAGCCCACAGTGAGGAAGAAATTATGCCTCATGGGCCTTCCACAACAGGCGATGCAAACATAATCCTTATTCAGAAGTGCCTTCAACAAATCTATAATGATGCTTTCTGAACAATAAGTGCAGAGTCTATCATTAACTTAGACCATTTCTATGAACTAAAGAACAAGACTGGACTAGACTTTAAAACGGAGTCTACTTCCTTTCTCTAGGATCAATAGACAGCCTTATCAATGACAGATACCAAGAGCCACAAGTTCACAACAAGTTAACACAAACTCCTGGATATTAGATTGAAAAACTGTTTCTGTTTCATACTGCATATATCTTGTGTGTCACGTACAAAATATGGATCTCAGTGGAAAAGTAAGTCTGACAGCCCAAATACGGTATTCGCCAAAAAACAAAACCTTACTAAAAACAATTTGCCTACCTATGTTGATTCTAAATGAATTCCATATTTTATCAGTACTTGGCATTATATTCACATTGCTCAACAGTCCAATATAATTTCATTTTGTCCTCCCATGAACTCATCTTAAACCCAAAATATGTTTCTCCATGCACATGTTTTATATTATGCGAATGTTGGATACAAAAAGCAGATTAATTGTAGGCCCTAATGCTGTGTTTGTTAGTACTAAGAAGTCATTCCAAATGTTCCAAAAGGGATTAATGTAGTATAACAAGTCTATTTAATTATTGTAAGACCAGTGATCCTCATATTACTATAAGCAGCTTTTCCCTTATTTGGAGACTGTAAATAGAACAGGAATTGTTACATGATAACTTTAAGTCATATCCTAAAATGTTGATGCTTTACCATCAGGAATAAAGAAATATGCAAGCATCTCTGACAGGCTATGAAAGGCAACTAGTATTTAAGAACCATGTATACGCTCCCATTTTAAGTGAACATCAACTTTAAATCATAAGTGTAAGCAAAGGTTTTCAAATACATTAGAAAGACATAATACCAAATCCTTCTGCCATCAGCAGCAATCCCAGTTTACATATGTTTAAAAACTGTGGCTGCACTTTGTTTCATGTATATGGTTTTCGATTTTTGTGTATCCCATGAACAGAATGGCTACTAAACACCAGCGTGTTATCAAAAAGAAAAGGAATGCCACAGATTATTTAAAAATTATGTGCCAGAATCCAAACAAGCTAATCAATTGTACCGATTCTGCTTTCTGTACACCCTAGTTACCCTTTAACTAATGGATAAACAGTGAAATAACTTTTCCTATTAACTCCTGGCTAGAATGCCTAGGTATATGACACACTTATTATAAAGTGCTCCATATAAAAATATGCCTTTTTACACTGCATCAATGTGACACATGATTTAAATTCTCCCAGTACGGACTGTGGATATGGACTAATCTCTCCACTTTCCAAACCTCCTGTGCAAAGTGAGGGGTACAATTCACTGGCCATAGAGAAACAAGCACCAAAACTAGTTCCTCCAAGGATCCATGACCGCATGGACCCAACCAACCAGAGCTACTGAAGTGAAACACTGTGATCCCAAATCACAGTTTCGTAAGAAGTAAATGTTTTAACCGTTTTCCATTTGGTTTCCAGTTGTTCTTAGCAAAAGTGAAGTCAATTTGAGTAATAAATATTAACTTATTTCCTACAGAGCTCATTTAATTACTTAATTTTCTTAACACCATAGAAAAGGAGGAATGGGAAAGAGTGACTTAAAGGAGAAAATTAAATGGTAAAAAAATCAAAACAATTCATGCAACTGATTAAATGGTTTGAGGGTTTGTTTGTTTTTGTCTTTTTTTTTTTTTTTTTTGAGACAAAGGGTCATTTTTAAATATGATACTTTCAGACTTTAAAAAGAGACGAAAAACCAGCATGCTTTTTTAAGAACAATCCAGTTGGCCAGGCACCGTGGCTCACACCTGTAAGCCCAGCACTTTGGGAGGCCGAGGCGGGAAGATCACGAGGTCAGCAGATCGAAACCATCCTGGCTAACACAGTGAAACCCTGTCTCCAGTAAAAATACAAGACAAATTATCCGGGCATGGTGGCGGGCGCCTGTAGTTCCAAGCTACTCGGCAGGCTGGGGCAGAAGAATGGGGTGAACCTGGCAGGCGGAGTTTGCAGTGAGATCGGGTCTCAAAAAAAAAAAAAAAAAAAAAAAAAAAGCATAATCCCTTCTAGCCACATCATCATCACTTCTGTCCAAACAAATCTAAAACATAAGTGTAGTTCTCCCAAATGTGGGCAATTTAATTTTTTTGTATATGACAGTTTTACACTTTCATTGGAGTCCAGTGAATTACAAGTACTTGATAGGACACCCTTTTTCCACACCAAAACTGAGTTATTTATTCAGAGAGCCAGTAATAAAATTATTTTATTCCTTCCCTTCAAATATACCTAGATTGATCAATAAATTTATTCTTTGGTAAATCTGAGATAAAAAGTCTTCTAAAACCATACAATCATTCCAATTTAAATTGGTTTTAAAACTACACACAACTAGCTAACGTCATGTGCCTACACAAAGAGTTTTCACTAATAGTTATTTATGCACACTGCTGTGAGCAGGACTTTGATTTTCTCTTTGGTATGTCTTGCTATCTGAGATAAATATGAACTAAATGATGACTGTCTGCTTCATATCCAGTCATTCCTTTTTTTCACTACTGGATAGTTTCTCTGGCAGTCTACATTATGCTATTTTCCTTCCTATATAGTAGTAATTACTATTATTAACATTATTGCTTTTTCTTACATGAATTATTTCATTTAATCCTAAAGCAGCACAGTGAAGTAGGCATTTTAATCCTCGATTTACAAAACAGTGAAGCAAAGCGCACGGAGCTTAAGTGACTTGACCAAGGTCACAAAGCAGATAAATGGCAGAGCCAAGACTAGAACCCAAAATGTCAAATTCTATGCACATGATTTTTGTTACAAAATGAATGTTTGGGTCTTCCCCAAATTCCTATGTTGAAATTCTAACCCCTAATCTGATGGTATTAGGAGGTGGGGCCTTTGGGTGATAATTAGGTCATGAGATTGGAGCTTTCATAAATGTGATTAGTGCCCTTATAAAAGAGATCCCAGAGAACTCTCACTCTTCTGCTGCATGTACAGAAACAAGGAAAAGTTGGCACTCTGCCACCCGGAAGACAGCCCTCACTGGAACTTGACTGTGCTGGCACTCTGATCCTGGGCTTCCAGCTTCCAGAACTGGGAGAAATAAGTTTTAGTGTCTGTAAGTCGCCCAGTTTATGCTATTTTGTTATAGTGGCCTGAACTAAGACATTTTCCTTGCTCTGCAAAAACGGAAAAGGCAGAAGTGAGATATGCTCAACTTCTTAAGCAATTCAAAATTCAAAGGATGACAGAATACTTTAATTTGCACAGTATTTACTCTTCAGTCTAAGAATAAGCCATCTTTCTTAAGTAATTCCTGCAAGATCTAAGACCCGCCTCTCTCTTTTTCTTCTAACTTCACTTCTCCTCAACTCCCTACAACACATGTGTGCATGCGCACACCCCCGGCTCCCTGCCCACACATACACACAAGTTGGATAACACATAAGTTGGACTAGGAACTTTAACTCAACAGGTGAGATCACCTTAAAATTATTTCAATGGAGGAACTGAGGTAGACATCTGGAGAAAACTAAAGATATTTTTAAATCCTCTGGGCTGGTTGCTGTTCTCATATCATAGTCCCACTGTCATCTGACCCCTTAGCCCACTAACCACATCTAAAGCCAACTCCACATTGGTGCTGCCCCTGAGGATGCTGATGAACCAGCAGAAAGGCATAAGAGATGTTTTCTACTCTAGACTCGTTTTTACAGGAGAAGAGAGAAAAACTGAGGCCATGGACTAAAATCAGATTCAGAGCATTTCACTCAACCTTCCTCCTCTGACCCCTATGATTCTGGATTATCAACATGATTCATTCTGAAAAAGCATTTAAATTCCTTGAGCCTGTGAACATTCCTAGGGGAAAAATAGCTTAAAACACAACAGTAACAAACAAACAAACCAGAAAGAAAGAAAAGAAAGCCTCTCACCTGCTATTTTCAGATATTTTTTAGATAGGAATACAGAAATCTACTGCTTTTTTTCCAAGGTTCTAGTGCCTGTAGCACATTGTCTCTCATCTGTCAGTGTATCTACACACATGTATAAACAGTACGCAACACGCAAGTAAGGAAATGTACATTTTAACTTAAACTTCCTTTTTTCCTCTAATAATTTAAAAATAAAATGTAACAGCTTGGATTTTAAATATTTAATCTGGCAAATATAGGAAAAATCATGAACTATAATGTCATATTTGGCAAAGAAGAGTTTGGTAGGATAAAAATATCTGTGTTTTAACATTTTAGAAGGCTTTTCCAGTATTTTAAAAATAAAATTATTTCACTGCTTCAGAAGAGAAGAACGGAGGTAAAATTCGCTATTTTTGCACATGAGGTTTTCACGAAGAGTAGAAAAAAAACAATTTTTATATTCATTAAAATAAATAGTTAATTTTACATGCTGGCAAAAGTCCCCACAGAAATAAAATCTTCATATTTACTAATGGTTCTCTACTATGTCATGAAATTTAGCTATTTAAGTCACAAAAGATAGGATTCCCTTAAAACTGTAACATAAGATGGAATACATAGAGTTACAACATTACTCATTTGTAAAAAAAAAATTTTGGATTTACCCTAAATGGTTAGTATATAGATTTTTTTCAGTACTAGTCAAAGATTCATAGTGTTAAGTTCAAAAGTCAGTTGTTTTCACATTGGTAACTAAAAGCATAACTAAATTTCCCAATTTTACCTCATATTATGACAATAAAATATTTTTATTGTAGCAGCTGAAAATGCCGAAAAGTAATTATTAAAGAAACCATAAATATAAAAAGCTGAAAAGTCAACCTAAGAGCGCGGAAAAGGAAATTATGATACACACCATCATAAAACACAGAAACTGAAAATCTAAGCAGAAAAGATCTAAAACCCTCCAAATGCCAGAATACTATGCCCCATCTCTTGTAGCAAGGAGGGCTGCAAATTTGTCCCCATCGCTGTCAGCAAACAAAAGAAAGTCACTTCTACAGCCAGACCATGTCAAACAGAAGACGTAGCTACTGCAGAGGGACGCCTTGAATCCACTGGTGTGTAAAGTAAGGGCTTCGGCCTTTTTGTCAGCTATTACCATTAAAGAATAAGAGGAAACAGTGACATTATTACACAATAGAAAGGTCAAACAGCTTGCAGCCATTTCATGACCCAAACAAGTCAAGGTCAAGGGATTCAGGTAGCAACTTAGCCAGGGCATAAGTTACAGCGCAAATGAATTGTTTTAACACATCAGCTTTGGTCAATTAAACCTAACAAGGCAAGTTGCATCACGTAGCAGGGTTCCTGACACCAAGGCCAGAAGCTGAGACCGACCTCATAAAACAAGGCTTTTAACATAGCATAGCAAATTTAAGGTAATCCATCCAGAAACTGCAGATGTCAGAATAATAAAATACAAGTTGTCCTACGAAGGAACACTTTTTACACTTTAGAATTCACTAATAGAGGGGTATAGACTTCATATTGACATGTTATTAGCATAGGCATAAATGTAATCCCCCGCTCACATGAATTACAGAATACACCCTACTTCAAAGGACTTTTTCTTAGTATCTGTGCTCATGATTAGACTTTTGTCCCAAGCTCTACCATTCCCTGTTAGCACCAAAACATTTCTCCAAGTATTTTTTTCAAAATGAGTATGAAAAATCAGGTTTCTTAAAAAAACAGTTCATTCAGCATGAGAATATATATGTGTCACTTAATATTAATGGATGCTTGTTAAATGCTTTTATGTAGTTTTATGAGAGACATGTATTTCAAAATTCAATGAATACTATTTATTAAGCTGACTATTTTGAGAAATAGGCTATTTTGAATGGAGTCGAAGCTAACTAAAATTTTAAAACTGCATGTATTTAGCATGAAATAATTCTTTTCTTAAAGGTAATTCTTATTTTATTTCGCACTTGTTTAAACAAATTCCATTTTCAACTGGTTTATGCTTCCTCGATAACTTACTGCATGTTCTGAACTGCCTTTAAAATAGGATTCTGAAAATACACAACCTCCAGGCAACTTTTGATAGTAAAATTACTTCATCCATCACCCCATATTTTTAATTATATAGTCCTTGTTCAGAGTTCTTTAATTTGTCAGTGATTCATCAATGCTGTCCTGTTTAAGCTATCATCATAAACAGAATATGTGTACCTAAGTGTTTTATTATAAACAATATATTTATGCATGTAATCATCTGCTTTCCCATTTTTGAACAATTACATTTTGAAGATTTTTTAAAAATGTGTGGCTTTCAATTCAGCCTCAAGGACTTTCCACCTCATTGGTTAGCTATTTCTTCCAATTTTCTGAATAATATAGCAACCAAAAAGCCCAACCATTCAAGTCCTATTAGTCTCACATCCTCTAACGTTCAATCTAATACAAGCTAATCCCACAGACTCACTCCTTACTGCACGCACTTAGTTTTCACAAGTTCTCTGCAGTTTGATGATTTATTCTCTATGCCAAATTCTAACAACTAAATTCAGTTAAATTAACCGCATCACATAATTAGAGTTCAAGGTCCTAAGAATTTACTTTAAAATGAGACGACATACCACGTTGCCACAGAAAAGTGAGCATGATCAGAAGGAAGCGTCTCTTCTTGCTATGCTTGGCACTGGGGCATGCGGCCGTAATAACTGAAGTTTCCGATCGCATAACCACTAGTCCTTGAGATTTCTAAAATTACTCCTCCTGCACAAGGATGGAGGGAAAAAGGCTGGAAAACTTGCTTTGAACATTATGTTGGCTAATCATTTGCTCCACCATAGCACATACATAGGAAAACCCCTTAAGTGTCGCAAGTTTTACTTTCATCAACTTCAAACTGGAAAATGCTATTCTTTCATAAACCAAAGAGAAACATTTACCCAGAAGCTAGTTTCAGAGCCAGGGATCGCCTTTGCCCATAATTTTCAGGTATTTAATAATTGACCATTTTAATGAGTGTTTCATATGCTCTTTGCACTCTTGCAAACTTGGAGCTTCAAACAAAGCAATAACTACTTCTTTGATTATGTCCATTATCATGTAAACCACCATGATAACAGAAATGAAAACTAACTTATCTCAATTTTTAAGAAATCCTGTGAATTCTGACATAACCTCCCGTTGGGTCCCTCTCTCTTCAGGTGCTGAAATTCTAACTGGCCAGCAGTGATGGCAAGACTGCTAGTGTTAGAAAGCACAGTTTTATATAGCTTACCAGTCTAGATTTTCAGTTTAATCTGGCTGAATGAAAGCTTATAAGGAGAAAGACCTTACTAAACTGGGTATCTTGGACTATTGTTTCAAATTTTAAGTGCCAAATTCAAAAGGAAAAGGTTAATGGAGGATTACAACTTTAACTTCCTTATGACAGCTTCTTCCTAAATTCCAAATTTAGGGAAAAACAAGTAAGTAAATGAAAAATCCTACCAAATCGATTACAAATCTTTATGTTTGGAAGTGCTTCTTAGGTACCACTTTAGAAAACAGTAACTTCAAAGAATTAAAGCTGTAGCAATAGGTGGCCTCTCTAAATGGCTCCTATCCAGCTCTAAGTCTCCAGGCACAGACACTATAACTGTGCCCATCAGGAAGGCACTCTTCAGGAGACCTGACCATCACTCCTGTCACTGCAATGCACAGTCCTCTCCAATTACCATGATTCTCGAACAATGCATATTATTTTGGTTCTTACAAATATGGAGATATTTGGAATTATTTTACCACACAAGAGATACTGTGCACTAAATTTGTAAATCCAAATACATAATCTAAATATTTTTCATTATAAAATTTGTAGTGCTGTATATACAGGGTGGGGGGAAGGATGCCTAATGCTGTCGGTAGAATATTTTACCAACCTTTGCTGCCTCCAGAAAGTGGGGTACTATATATTTTTAAATATTTGAAAATCATAATTGATGTAACAAATAAGCGTCCCATCCTTCCCTCCCTCCCTCTCTCCTTCTCTCCCCCCATACTTCCCTTTGAAAAATGAGATCATATTAACAGCAATGCAAGAGCTTAGTTTGCCATATCGGAACACAGATGCCAAGCTTCCCCAGCTGGCAACTGGGGCCTCAGAGTTTAACTCTTAAATTGTCTGCTAAAGCTATCTTGTGGCAGGGACTTCATGGCATAGAGGGTGAACTTCTGGTCGGAGACTGTGTTTTCTTATCAGTGAGAAAATTGCTAAGTATCTTATCTCACAATATACGTTCCCACAAAGGTCTCATTAAGCCTAGGAGCAAGACGTGCCAATAAGAGCCCTTCTTTATCTTGTGAATTGTGTATGAGCCAGAATGCAAACAAATGTGCACTAGAGTTCACAAGTTCAGTCAAGGACAAGTTGCTAGATGGGAAAAATTAACAGTGCTCCCCTAAATCAAACATGCATACCAAGTATTTTTCCTACACACAAACTTTTATGCTCCCAGAGCATTTCACAATGCAGACACATCAAGTCATCCTAGAGAGCAGCCTCATTTTAATCAATTATGAAAGCTTATTTTTTCCCATAATGGGAAATACCTGCAAATGAAGTGAAATCTGTTAAAATGTTAAAATACACTGCCAACTTGCAAACAATTATCTACTTAAGCTTTTCATAAAGAAATAATTGTTACCCAAAAGGATTCTGAAATTCAGTAACTGTAGGAAGAAAATAATTCTTAGTATTTGCTTCCTCACTAATGATATGTGACAACCAGGCAGGCTTCTATTTCAAATACAATAATAATGATTACGACCTCCCCTGTAAACAACTCACATTTTTCACAACTTCAAAATGTACTTCAATTATTATAACATTTAACAATAAAGCAACAAAAGTGGCCATCCAACAACAGATCATAATTTTAAGGGTTCAACAAGGCTAAAGGAAACTACTTTTTCAGGATAGCAATGAGGTTTCTGGGCTCTCTTTAACACTCCAAAACATGTTTAATAAGAGTGCAAAGTACAGTCCAAAAATCAGTTAGGCTGACTCATTGTAAACTCTAATCTGTTATATACATGACAACAGTCACTATCGAGACCTTTAAATGTCTTGGGGTGTTGTGACCTCTCTCTTCAAAATGCTTTCCTGCCCCAGAGAAAGGCCAATCCCACTCCCGCCCCCCTACTCCCACCACCACCACCCCCTTCCTTTTTTCCCCTTCGGACAGGACACAGTCTGGCAACTCAAGGCCTCCCATAGGCCAGACTTCCTTCTGTGCAGCCCTTTGGGTAGAACTGCTAATCCTTCTTATTAATTAACGAGATAATGGTGCCTAACTGAAAAACAATATTAATGCTAACTATCCAGGAAACTTTAACCAAAATTATTCTAGCCTTCTGGTTGATTTTCCCAGTGTACAAAATTGTGCACTGAAAATTTCGTAACATTGTGATGCAGGATTGAGAAATTCCAGAATAACTGATTTTATATCAGACCTGAAGGCATAGGTCTCCTCTTTAAAGTTTTCTCTCTCTCTCTCTCTCTTTTTTTAAACATGTATTCTGTTACGCATTTCTAACTAGAGAGGAAAAATGAAGTCCTCTCAAAATGTTACTATAAAATTTACAAGAGTGTACAGTGAGGGAACTAGAAATTGCATAACAAATAAGCAGAGATGTGACTGAGAGCAACAGTCAGTCATAATGAATGCATTACATATCATTACGTTAGGTTTGTCCTCCACACACTTGTCATAGCACACCCTGCATCCTATAGGACCCTTATATCCCAGGAAGGTGTGTTGTGCAAGGCTTGCCTGGTTTTTGTTTGCTTTTGTTTTTGCTTTGCTTTCATGAATGCAATAACAAAGACAATATGGGGAATAGGTACCACCTGCCCAAGAATCATTGGACATCTTTAATATCTTTGGGAAAATAGATACCATTTAGAGCTATTTTTTCTTTAATCTGTCACAATTTTTTTAGACAAAACCTAAAAAAAGGAAGAGTTTTATATTAGCTAAGATTTGCTGCAGCAAACAAGCAAGCAGCTTTCACTCAGGGATTGTCAAAAACTTTCCAGTGTGCCCACTGCAATGCGGATGCCAACCAACGAATCAAAGGCATTCAGCAACTAGACAAAGAGGGTCTGATGCCAACCTCGGTGCCACTGGCAACCATTATTGGCATCAAACACAGTGTCTGCCTTTTTTTTCCCCCTCGCCTGGCACTTCACAAACAAAATGGCGGTTCTTGTAGCAACGAAACAGCCGAAGCGCAGCCCCTGAATCAATAACATCAAATGATTTTATGGATTTAAACGCAGTTACTCCCAAATGATGTGTTCATTTTAGGTGAAGTGCAGGGGGACACTGAATTTTATAAACAACTATACTGAACATCAGCCTTTGCTAATGTAAGGAAATAGCAAAATGGACTGAATTGCGGTCAACCAGACTATATGCATAGTAGCCGAATAACAAAGAGATTAAGCTTTAAAGAAAATACTGCCTCATGGCCATATAATGCAAAAGTCTAATGAACTATGTATCAAAAATGATTTCAAAAAGCATAAATGTTTCCCCAAACCATATCAGATGCAGATGTAGCACTATAGCTTGTGTCAAAGCTCTAGTAACTCTTCCCACATTTCAGAAAGATGAGGCTGCTGGGCATGAAGAAGGAAAAAAAGTGTGGGTTGAACCAAAAGAGAAAGAGGGAAAAAGAAAAGCATAGGAAGTTGGTCAACAATGAAACTTTAGTACATGATGGTCTTTATTTCATCTTCCAGAAGAGATGCAGTATGCGATCTTGTATAAATAACCAAGAGGACTATTGACATTTCTAGATCTGGAAATTGTCAATATATTGTAACATCACTCCACACTGCAATGCGGATGCCAACTAACAAATCACAGGCATCCTGAGCTAAACAAAGAGGGTCTGATGCCAATCCTGGTGCCAGTGGCAACCATCTTTGGCATTCTCTCTGTTCTTTCTCATGTTTTTCTCCCAGTCATTTAGAAGTGGGGAGAGAGAAAAAGGGGGAAATGTAATTTTGTTGCTCTTTCTGTTGCAAACATTACATTTCTCTTTTCTGATTTTTCTTTCATGTTTTCATTTATACTTCTTTACCTGATTTATAAAACAGACTTAGGTGAGTTATCATGTCCTTAGAAGAGAAATAAGAAGTCATCACTCGCAATATGCAGCCCTCTGACTGACTAGAGAATTATCTTTTAAAATCTGCCTTCTTTAATCAATTGCACTACAAAATGACATAACTAACCTACACTTGACAAGGAAAAATATATAAATTTTGAAAAGGGGAAAACACAAAAGCATCCTGACGTGAGTTTCTCAAAAGAAGAACCAAAAGATGCTAAGAGAAGAGGATGCACTGGGGCTGGCAGGTAGCAGAGGATACAAGTTAGATGCACAAGATAAAATATGAAAAGTTCTTACAATAGAGATAGTTGAACTAACAACAACAAAATAAATGTTTTATCTAAAAACATGGTCTCTAAGAGTTGCTTAAAACTTTTTGATTATCATGACCAGTGGTGCAACATGGAAGGTATTTATGCGTTTTTTCTTTTTTCAATCTATCTTTACAAATCTTTATTGTCAGTTCATCAAAATTAAGAGATCTGGCTGCCTGCCCCAGGAGTAAATGTGCATGCAGGCAGGCACACCTCAAAACCTAGCCTTCAAGCAACTTAAAATGTGAGCAGTAGTAAAGTCGTTGCAAATCTTCCCTCCCTGCACTAAAAAGTTACATGACCCACTTTCTGAAATTTTACTTCCATCCTTGACTTTCACAACACAGTTACAACACATTTATAGTCAATCCAACACATATATACAGCCCACCTTAAAGTGTCACCTCCTGGACATCTGTCAATCAAATAATTGTCATGTGTTACTGAGTTTTATTTTAGGACACATGGGACAAAAATATTATTTTCCCCTAACCTTCATTATTTGGACTGTAATTCTTAAATGCATGGAAATATTAAACACAATGTTTCATTTTTTCAGGAACAGGTAATATTTCTAAATGTGCAATGTCCAACACCATTATTTAAAATCAGACTAAAAATTCTAAAATGACACTTAAGCATATCTCCAAAGCTACAAGAAAATCAAGCCAAAAAGCACATAGTGAGTACCTAGAATTCAGAGTCAAAAAAGTAATTTTGATTTTTTTTGAATAATAAAGCTCATAGCAATGTATTAAGTCTCACATTTATATAATGAACATCACATAACAGTCTGTCACCTGGCTATCTGCAGGCCATTTCTCTTCCCATCAGGCCAAGTTTGGAAATGACCCACCATCTGTGACAGCTCAAACTTCAGTCTACTTTTGGTATGCTGCTTTGTAAAATGATTGTTTTACTATGGATTGTTGCTAATGCAAGGACATCTATATCTTGATGCATTTATTTGAAGAAAAGAAATTCTTACCTACTTAAGGAAACTATATTAAGAAAAATAAAAATAAACATTTCATTAACTGAAGTATTCAGTAATAACATCATCTTTTTTAATTATTTAGGCAACATTTATACCACTCTCCTTATCAGGTATTTTAAATAATAGGTATGGTATGCAGTTTCTGTATTCTTTTTGAAATTTATTTTAAACCAGTATAACCAGTCCACTTTCTATTTTTGTTCTGTAAGTAGCGCTGCGACTTTCCTCCTCGGTAAGTTTTATGAATTTACATACAAGTAAACTAACATTATTAAGTGTTCCCAAGTAACTCTGGGAACATATTATAAATAATTTAAATAATAACTCAATTCTATTTAATCGACAGTGAATACTGCACAAAAGTGATGATAGAAATATTAAAATTAAGTAAATCTAGGTCTACGTAAGATATATTTTTGATACTATCTATCTTAAGCATTTTGTAATAGTAAACATTAGTTCTGTTTTCAGTGCAATACCACTAAATTCATAAACAAAGTTCCTCTATCTCATTAATTAAAAAGATTAATACAAAAGTTACTTAGAATGGTTTGACTATTCATAAATAAAGTTACATTTTCAAATCAGGAAAAGATTACTAGACTAGATGCAAAAATGTAGCCTACCACAGAAAGTATAGTGTAATGAACTACATTTGTTAGACTACCCTATGTCTTTGAAAAACAGTATTATTAGATACTTGAAAACACACCTCTTTGTGGTCTTTCTTAAGTATCCAAGCCTATCCAGGTATAAAAGCCCCGTGTCTATTTACATGGCTCGCACATGGCAGTGGACATGTGAGTGAAAGCGGACACCCTACTGTACCCAGAGAGGGTGGAGGATATCTAGGGGCCTTGAGAACCATCTAACTCAAGCCAGATACTCTGTCTACAGAGGTTTGTGTGCAGTGTTTGCCGTGCTAGAAAAAAGAACAATCTGCTCCTACCTTGCTCCTGCACGTAGTATGCCAAAAACAAATCAAGCTCCTTAACTGATACTGTGATATGATGTGGCTGGACACAAAGTGCTGGGTTTGTGCAATGTGGGGATTTCATGAGCCGCTCTCCATCGGTACTTTCCAAGGGGATGCCTTTGAACAGGATCACCATGACTAGATCCAGACGCCAGACTTTGTCTGCCTGTCGCAAGCAGTCGATTCTCCTAATCTTACCCTTCTGGTCGGGATTGGATAAGACACAGCACGGGTGCTTCTTGCCAGTCACGGTGAGCACAAAGTCCTCTCGATACTCCTGGCGAATATCTTTGCGCAGTTTGGCCAGGAGCCTGGATGCCCACTTCTGTTTGATTTCAGGCTTTTCACTGAGAAGCTCATCTTTGACTGCTCTTTCTTCATCCTTTGACATTCGCTTCTCATGCTTTTTAAAGTACTTGCGTTTTCGAGCCTGCAGGTTGAACCAAGTATAGGCAATTGCACGGACATGTGGAAGAAGTGCCTCGATGAATGGGTGAAATTCATCCTGCGAAAGACAGAGGGGTGAGGAAAAGATGTGCATAGTCAGTTTAATTTTAAAAGCTCAAAAAATAAGAAAATAAGACCACAATCCGTTTCCAATTCAGTACAAAAAGTTATACATGAAAATAACATTCTTTTCTTATTTAAAATTATCAAAATAGCAGGACAAGAAGAAAGTAAAGTATGCCCAGCTGTCCCCTTTCCACCAAAATTCACAGGTCAATTCTCCCTCCTATAAAGAAAATAAGGTTTATATTTTGTATTACACTCTGGCCCCATCCCCCTTGTTTCCAACCCAATGCCATGCATTCTACATTCTTTAAAATATATGCAACTAACTTAGGTGCTTGGCACCTAATATAATATTTCAATATTTGATTGACCAACTAACACTATGCAGTACCATTTTACAAAGAACACAGTGAGATTTTTTTTTTTTTTTTAATCGGAGCAGAGCTGTTCAGAAGGCAGGAGCGATGCCACAGTTCATTTCTCTTCTCTGTGGCACAGAAACACAAAGCATATAGATGCTCAGTGTAATGCCACACAGTTCCCGCTTTTGGAGCATGCTCTCAGCAAGAGGCTGCTGGTGGCACAAAGAGCATGCGCCATTAAACTTGATCCATTTTCTTATCAAACGTCCAACATTCCAACACTGAAACAGCACCATTCCAAGAGTGGTAACTAGAGAAACCGGTATACAGTGAGGGAAAGTGGGCAAAGGACATAGCTCGTCGTATCTGTGTCCTGAACAGAAGGTTTCCATACTTTGAGCAGTGCATTCTCTCCCCACACTACCAACGCCAGCTCCCAACACACACACACTTGCACTCTTGTGCTTTCTCACATATACTCTTGCATTTTTAAATAGAAGTTTTCAAACTTGAAAACAAAAATTACATGAATGTTCTTCCAGCAGCTTCCCTATAGAATATGCAGCCCCACAGAGTCCGTTAATTTGTTCACCGATCACATGAGTATAGCAATTATTCTAAACCTCTTAAAAATCAATCTGAGGTGAACAATGAAAAATGGCAACTTGGCACCAACTTTACATTCTTTGTGTCTCTGCATGCTGTGGTGGGGTGACACCAGGAGTGCACTGCCGGTCAGTTACTGCTTTTGTGGAATCTATACAATTCATTTGCCATGTAGATGAATTATCAGCTAGAACTGTGGGTGCATATATGCACGTGCATGTGAATTCGCAGGTACATATATTATTGAGTACCAATCTTTTGAATTAAGTAGTTTACCTTTAGGCTCCTGCATTTTTCCTGCCTGTTTCATCCAAGCCTTTTTTTAAGGGACGGTATCAGTGAGGAATGGTGGATAATCTTTACCTACAGATATTTCAAGTCACTTCCCAGTGCAGTCAGTTTCATTACTTCCTGATTTAGGTAAAACCTGTCTTATAAGCTTACGCCTATTACTGTTCAAAGAGAAAGAGCTTAACGTCCAGTGCATGCACACCGTATGTATGCAATAAGCCAAGATTTCAAGCAAATGAGAACTTCCACCACCACTTTTCTGATCATATTGACTATATTGTCAGCCCAACTACAAAATAACTCTCTCTGATTGTATCCCAAGTTAGAATTTACATACTCATGTTAATCACCCTGAACTACGTGGAATAAATTATGTTTAACAGAAGACTAACTAATTCCATTAGGTAAATATGATGAAAGTACAACTAATGACTCTTTAACAAAGAAGGTGTCAAAAAAAATCCAATATAGATATGAATGTATTTTTAAGAAGAAATTCAAAGTTTTAATGCTACAGACTGCAACATGTTAGCTGTTTGTACTTCAGATATGGAAGGAGTACATGTCCCATCCAATCAATAATGTAGTTATCAAAAGTGTTCTAACACTGCTGTAAGTGTTCCTTCACCAGAATAAGTATGAATCAAAATTTTATAACAATACAGAATGCTGATGATTACATCACAGCATGAGGCATAACCAAATGCCATAGAGGAAATCATTAAACCGATCAGTAGTTTCCAGCAGAGATTTGAACAATTCAGTTACTATGCGAGCACATTAAACTAGGCCATGGAAAGAGTTAAACCACAATCTGTTCTTTGTGTGGGAAGGCAGCCCTGCTCACAGCAACCACATCCCATGATAAGACCTCCCTATCTCCATACACTTTCTGATGCCATGCTTTTAGCTTTCACTGTAACTACAAAAACTTTGTTTATCCCCTTTAGGAATATATGCAAAAAGAAAGCCTGCTCAAGGAAATGCGGGCTTAAATGTGCTTTGGAAACTCACTTCCTATAATCTTTTACTATGATTTATTGATATGACTAAAAAACACACATATATGCACCCATAAACTAAAACCTTGAGAATGTAAAGAGCACATGAGGTGGAGTGGGTGGGCTTTGCCTCACTCATTCTACCCCTGCCATGCTTTTAAAAATGCAATATTATTTTACAAATATTAAGCCATGTGGTAACACGTAAGTACTTATGTCCTTAAGTACTATGTTCAGTGACATTTCATTTTCTTATAAAGACATCACAGTTTTGATCAAATTTGTTTGTTTCAATATTTGATTATAAACATAATCATGCAAGAAAGCTCAAAATTTTAATGTCTTATTTTAAACAACCAAAATCCAAATTTGAAGGATGAATTTGAAAATTCTTAGCAAATGCACACAATTTTTAAACGTTCCTTTGAGTCTGCTGTCAATGCTGCCAAATATTGTTTTAAAACATGCTTTTTTTGAGAAATAAAAGTAGCAAACTTTCTCAGGCTACCAATTTGCCTTATGATATCGTTCAGGGTTTCACTATTATGTGAATTCAAGTGAAGCACTTATTTGACAAGGGGACATATCCTCCAAAAATGACTGTAAATTGAGGTTTGCTATAAGTCACATACATTTCTGTATTAACATGCCTAAATGTCATCTCCCAAGTGTGACTGTTTCCTAATGCTGAGTAGCACTAGAGTCTTAAAGATTATGAGTGACATGAATATGGAACATAGTAACTGTCCTGATACGAAAATGTTTTTTAAAAAGGTGATTAAGGTTTTCAAATATCCTAACTAGCAGTGGATTATTACAATAATATTAAGCAATTATAAAATTTTTTTAAAAAGCAAAATATGTAAGTGATTTAAAATCAAACAACTGTATACAAAAGTAATATGCAACTTTGCTTTTTCAGAAATTTTAGTAAAATACATTGATGTTCAGTAATTCTCTTTTAAAACTTCCTTTAGTTGAACTAAATTGACAAAGTAAATAACAAAGTTACAAATTTCAGATATAAAAGTAAAGAGTCTTAATTCCACCAGGCATATTTATTTTTCTTCCGTTTCCATGAAAGGAATGGATAATTAGACCAACATAGAGGTAGAAGAGTAAATACTAGGTGTTCTTGGCGCATTGCTATATAACAATAAATCATGCAAAAAAATGTACCTAAAGAACTTAAAAGCAATGAAAGAAAAATATATTTAATGCCATCATGCCAACTGAAGGTTATATTATTAATGGTTTACATTATTTTTAAACAAATATTAAATCATATGATAGTTCTTCATTTTTCTTTTATATCTGATTTATACTGGTGTATAAATATTGGTTATTGATGTGCTGATTCTGTAGCATATCATTTTGCTAAACATATCATTTAATGGTAGGTCCTTTTTTTCCTAAACCCTAGATACATTATTCCAACAACTGAGATACTTTTAAAAGTTTATAACCAATTAAGAATGATACTCTATTTTGCAATTTACATGTCCTGAGACATGCTGTGCTACATACAACTACTAGGCTCTTGTGATACAAAACCATTGATCTGATACAAAAGTAACACTATTAATGTGGCCTCACTTTTATAACACCTACATTACCTGCAAAGTCACATGGAGCTTAGTGAAGTGAGAATTCTTAAGCTAAAATACCTTCCCTGATATAGGCCTTGTATACATAAGCCTAGATTTATATTATTAAAATAGTAGAGGATATTAGTCATCACAAGTTATTGTTGTTAAGTATGTATCTTTGAATACTAATGTGATAGCTGAATGATTATGCTGTATATGATCCCAACATTCCATATGTCTCAATGCTGCAATATTATTTTTAACTTACACAAATTAAGATAAAACTAGTGACTTTTCAATACATATTTGGAGGAGACTAAAAATGCAATGTAATTGCTAGCAATGTTTCTGAAAAGCTGATGCTAGAAATATAGAGAAATGCACAATTACTCAGTCTTTTACAGGTGAGAATAAGTGATGCTATACTCTGTAAGTGAAAATCTTGCTTTGATTTGTTTTACTTGATCACGGTGTAAAAATTGTATCAAGTTAACACAGCTTATCAGAAAGAGAGAAAAATATATCCGGTTGATGGGTAATATTAATGGTAACTTTTACAACTATAGGCAATTCGTTATACCTGAAACAGTTTCATCATATTTATTGGCTATTATCATTCATGGTTTTTAAAATACAAATAGCTCAGCAACTCATTTTTCCAGTTTTGTTAAATTAAAGTGCATGTTTACTTGCTGAAAATAGCCATATCTAAGTTAATCATACTCAGATGCCAAACAAAATATAAACAATAAAAAATGTGTCAGCCAAAAAGCTACAGGACTGTATCCAATCACTGAATAAGCCTTATCATTGTTTTCATCTTCATTCACAATTTATGAATGCCTCAGTCCTTTTGAATCACAATGGCTTCTAATTGTCATACAATTGAAATCTTAATTATTTGTCCATTAAAAAATGCATCATCGTGATATTAGGTATTTTTAAAATTTTAACACGCCCAAGACTGGCTGACACTTCTTTAAATTATTAGTTTTTATGGCAACGTCAAAGAAAATGGTTATCAATTACCAACGGTGACACATCTTCCTAAAAGCTGAAATAAGCTGCCACATACCTTTAGAGGTTTAAAATACTGCCTCAAATAACAGTTCTGGGCGAAGATATTTTAGCTACTTTGTCTGTTGTTAGTTTCCTGGGCAGCGATGAAAACTGCCCCCAGGTAAGTCTGTTCGGTCTCACCACTTTTCTACTTGACCGTCTGGCTTAAAGTGATACAAATCGTGTTTTTAAAAAGTATAAAACCAGTGTTTTATTTCATAACATTATTCCTAAGGTCTTAGGACAATTCTCAAAGTAGAAAAAAATGACCTTACTTTTACCAGCATTACTTAAAATGCCTTACGAGCTACGCCCAAATATCGTCAAATGAACAGGTTTCCACAAAATGAACACATTCTAAAACTCCTTAACAATCACCAAGACCAACTAACTCGTGTCAACGTAAATATTGCCTTTGTGGTGCGGTCACTGGAAACCCCAAAGTGCAGCGGGTCACTATGGACCAGGGTTTCAGATCCCCAAATAAAGCAAAGGAATGGGTCCCCGGACCACAACCTCCGACTCGCTTCGTCGCCCGCCCACCGCCTGCAGCAGTGTCCAGCGGCGCCCACACAGACTCGAGCTACACTCCCCTAGCCCAAGTTCACTGGCTGTTTTTAAAAGCTTAGTCCCCGTAAAGTCCTCCAAAGCCCGAGTCCACCTAAGTGCGCGAGCTGCCGAGAGGGGCTGCGGGCACCCCGGGCGGGGATGCCGCACCACAACGGGCACTTGGGGGGCCGCACTGGGCCTCGCACTTACAGATCCCGGCCCTGCCCACCCCCGGAGGCCTTGCCCGGCCCAGCGTCCGCGCTCCATGCCCAGGGCGCGGGGCTGGGCGCTCGCAGTGGCCGTGGGCGAGGGGCCGCTCTCCGGCTCCCACGCCGCCCCGCGACGCCTGCTGTAACTCCAGGCCACTTCTTCCAGGGACGGGGATGTGCGGAGGTTAACTCAAGCCGTTAATTGTCCGCAGCAAAACAAAACAAAGGCATTTCGGGCCAGAGAGAAAGCTCGAGAAAGCGACCGAGACATGTACCTGAGTGAGACAGATGGGAGAATACATCATGACTTCGCCTTAAAACGCACTTTCCCGGAGATGCCCAAGAAAATCTTCAAGAAGCAAGAATTTCATCTATTCATTTTACAGTCATCTGAGCCCCGCGATGCGATCAGTCAGGACGGGGCTCTGCGCTGGATCACCGCAACTTCACAACAAACCCAGTCCTCCTTAAATAGCCAAAGATTCAAGTTCACTCGGCGTGCTAGATTTCCAGGGGTGAAATCCAATCTACACTTTTAACCCTCTTGCAGTCCGAGCGCGCTGGCCGTGCTTGCCGAGGCCGCCGCCGCCGCCGGAGTTGGCTGCTTTTCGCCTGGGTTTGGGGATTTGTTTTCTATTTTGCAGTTGTTGTTGTTGTTGGGGGGTAGGGGGTGCGCGAAGGTTCGGTGTGGGTTGGATTGGGGTGGTGGTTGGTGGTAAAATGCTTTTTCAAAAAAGGCGGGGAGGGGGGCGCAGGAGGGCGGGCAGGCGGGCGGGAGAGCGGGGAGAATGTGTCACCGCGCTGGGAAAGTTCAAGGTTACAGCCCCAAGCACTGCGGCAGGATCCCGGAGTGGTGATCGCAGGCGAAACTTTGCCGCGAGCCGACCATGTGTGTGCGCGAGGGGCAGCGTGAGCGAGTGCGCGCGGGTGGCGGAGCGCGCGCGGGAGAGGGCCGGGGTGGGGGCGGGGTGGGGTGGGGGAGAAGGGAGAGGCCGGGGTGAGGGAGGGGGCGCGAGCGCTGATCTCCGGGGCGGAGGAGGCTCGCGGCGCGTGGTCCCCGGCTGCAGCCGCCGCCGCTGCTGCCCGCACCGGGTCTTCGGCGCCCGGCCGCCCGCCTGCCCACCTCGCCCCGCGTCTGACCCGGCCGAGCGTGGAGGCTGCTGTTGCCGCCGCTGCCCAGAGCCCAGGGGTATCAAAACGATCTCCTGAAAAATTCCAAACGATAAATCCCGCTCTCCCGCTCGGCTCCAAACTCCTCTCTTTTCTGCTCTGAGCTCTTTTTTTTCCCTCCCTCTCTTGCTTTCTTTCGTTGCAAAACTTGGAAGTTGAAAAATTCACCGGTTCCACCCTCTGGACCCCGCTCGAGCTCTCTCCAAATCAGACTTAAGGATTGTTTTATTATTTAATTACACAATCATCGCTTTACTCCTCCTCCTGCAAACGCGCATTCCTTTTGCACCAGCCTCTCCACACCCCCCGCCCCCCACCTTCCTCCTCCTCCTCCTTCTTCTCCTTCTCTCCCCCCCCACCTCTCCCTCATTTGTTAAAGGTATCCTACCGGTGCCACAGAAACATGACTTTTTTTTTTCCAAAATAGCTCTTCTTTCCGCTGCCCTCCCCACACCGGCACACACATACACACCCCCGAAAACCCGCCCTGGAAGAGGTATTTCGGTGCTCGCTGCGGACTCTTTAAGCCGCGGGAACATCCGAGTGGGAGAAGCACTGAACCGGTCTGAGCCCTAGAAAGGAACGAGTGGAAAATTCCCTCACACCCAGGCCGCCCCCGGGCCGGGGCTGGGGCGCCGACACTCGCACCCGGGGCGGGCTCAGTCCGCAGAGCCTGCGGCTGCAGGGAAGAAGGGGAAGCGGAGCAGGCGGGGGCCTGAGCGAACTTGGGCCCAAGTAGTTGGGGCGCGCCGGCGCGGACCTGGGGGGCGCGGCGCCCAGCCCCCGACGGCCCCGCCCGGAGTCCGGGTTCGCTGGTAGGGAGGGGGTGCGGGGTCGTCCCGGGTCTCCCCACCACGGGCCCGCGCCCGAGGCAGTCGCGGCGTGCGGCGCTTCGCCGCGGTTTGCCGCCCTCTTCGGGGGTGCCCCGTGCACGTGGCCTCACTCTGAGCGGGAGGACCCGGCCGAGCCGCCGCCGCCTCCTGCTCCCTCCTCCTCCTCCCAGCGCCAGGCTTCGCTCTCCTCCTCCTCCTCCTGCAGTCCCGCTGGCTGGCTCCCAATCCCCACCCCCCGGGGCCCGGGGCGCCGGCGGAAAGCGTCTCCCTACCCGCCCGGGTGCAAGCGGGGCGGGGCCGCGGCGCGCCCGGGGCTGCGGGGCGGGCGGGCGGGCCGGCGGACGCGCGCGCGCGCGCGCAGGGTGCGTGTGCCGCTGCAGCCCTCCAGAGGCGGCCGGCCCGGAGCGGCTCGGCGCCCGCGCCGGCTCCCCACCGCGGCGCTGCCCCGCCCCCACCCCGCCGCCAGTGCAGGCTCCGAGTGAATGAACTTGATTCCGGGGATTTTGAAGGAGGCGGTTCGCCTTGCACCCTTTCTGCAACCCCCCTCTCCTACACACACACACATACACACACCGCCCCCCCAAATCTGGTTTTCTGCTTGGGGTGGATCGGGAAGAGGTGGAAGCAAAGGCCGCCCAGACAATGGAGGGAGGAAAAGTGAGCGCCTGGGGCTCCGAGTCTACCTAGCTGGGGGCTGCGGGGGCGCTGGGGCTACCGGGTCCTCGCGGGTCCATCCCCAGGGCGGGGCCGCCCCGCTTCCATGGGTACTGCTGGGGCGTTTTGAGGCTCGCCCCCGATTGCCCTGTCCTTTTTCCACCGCTTCCCAGCTCTTGATTTGTCCCCTCAACTTTAGCCCCTCACACTCCCTCTGGTTTCTGCCCACCGTCCCCTCTTCCTTCCCCCAGCGGACCTGGAGGAACCAGTGACTTTTTCCTTCACCAAGCAGGAGTTATCCACATCAAGCATTTCACAACGACACATCAAGAAAAGTAGGCAGGTTCAAGTCAACCATGAAATGGTCACTTTTTAACCCCGTCCTGTCCTCATTAGGGAAATGCTCAAACACAGTCCGTTTTCAAAGAGCGCTCTTAATGAGGCGAGCTTGCCAAGTTTACCAGCTGCAGCCCCCGAAAACCCAGAGCCCAAAGAAGAAAGGCGCTGGGGGGTGGGGAGTTCGGGAGGCCGGGGAGGGGGTGCTGCTGGGGCTGGGGAAACAGGTAAAGTCGAGGAAATCGCGCGGACCCCTGCGAGTTAACCCTTTCGGCCACACGCTCTGGGAGCGGCCTCCCTACGGTCCCCGCCCCTGCCCCTGCCCCGGCAAATCCTGGAGTCAGCGTTCTGACAACGTTAGTTTCCTTTGTGCGGGTCATTTCTTCTTTTTGAAAAGCTGGGATAAAGTTGGCAGTCTTTATGGATGAAAGAAATGAGGTGACAGTCAGGTTAATCCAGCAAATACTCATTTATCTCAGAAATTTTAGGCAACCTCATCTTACACACACACAAACCACCAGCACGAAAGCATCACTTTGTATTGCACATTACACTGCATCCCTTTTCTCACCCTCACCAGATTCTGAGGGGAGGAGGCGGGGAAGCTCTACTGATAATACCAGCTTTAACTACTGGAGTTTCCCTTTGAACAAATATTCAATTTAACTGGAGTTAATTTACCATAAAAGACATTCCCCTTGGCAGGAATGCACTAATGTCCTTGAACACACCTCTTTGAATGCCTGGACTCTCACAGAAGCCATTATTTCGGGGTCTCTTTAAAAATCGAGCGCCCATCTCTCCTTCTCTCCCTCCCTCCCTTCATCCCTCCCTCCTCACCACACCACCCCCAGTGAAATCCTGGCACCCAGAGAGCACTCCTTTCAGCCTGAGAGCCCAGAACCAGCCGTTGTCCCCTGGCAAAAAGAGGCCCAGTGCTGAGCCCTGGGCAAGTGTCTCCCGACATCGCCACCCCTCCTCCCTTTATTAGTTTCCCTTCCCAACAGAAACCATCTCCTTCTGCCACCAAAACTAGGTTGCATCCAAAAGTTTTTCACAAGCTTAAAAAAGAAAGAGGAAAAATTGACAAGTATTACACAGAAGAGCCCACAAAAGCTTCAGCAGCACCAGGGGCGAAGAAGCAGCGTCAGACCCAGGTAAGTCCCCAGAGAAGTGAAGATGTCTGGGGCCTCCCAGGCCCATCACTTAGGGGTTCAAATCTCTTTCTATTGCCCCACGTTTAAGGGTGCTTATGGCTGGTTGCACTTTGATGACCATGGAGGATGCTTGATAGTTTTTGCTTTTGATTTGTCTCCCAGAAAAAAGAAAATGAGATGGGAGTATGGTGAGGCGAGGAAAACCAAAAAGGAATGAAGAGTGAGCAACAGAGAATTCCTGAAAAAGAAGGTTTATGGGGGTGCTCAGTTTCTATGGCTTTGACTGTCTTCTCAGGCCTTGCAGCTATGTGCAGAATGGCTGACACCCCCCAAAACACTGCTGCTTGTCCAGCCAATGCCAAGGTCATTGCAGGCCTTCCCTGAAAGAACTCTAGGGAAGGGAATCCTTTGGAAAGAGGGGCTGGTGGATTTGGTTGCATGGGACACCTGGCTTCTCTTAGCACAACACTTGTCCATCACCTTTGGTTTGAAAATCTCAATCTTTTAAATCTGAGGTAGAAGGAGGAAGTGAGAAAGTGCATGTATTGTATTCACTTTCCCTTTTTTGTAGCACGTCTGTGTCATGGTATTAAGAGTGGAAATATCTCTGAAAAGCTTCTGATAGTATCAAAGTGGGCCAAACACTTCTCAAACTTTGGTACTTACCACTCCTAAACTCCATCTCTCCCTCCTACACTGAGAGGGTTAAAAGCACTGGTGTGACAGGCCACTTTCATTCACCCCAAAACCTGGCTAAGGAGGTAAAGTGAATGATTCTCTCAGCAACAGGAAACTCTGTTATTTCATTATTCTTAAAGATCTCCTCAGTAGATCTCCTTGCTACCTTATAAGGGGGGAAAAAAAGTTTCCTTTCTAACTAACAGAAAGTTTATTGATTTCTAAATAGAATGCCAGTGCTTCAGCTCACTGGATTTTTCAAAACCCAGTTGTATATTTGAAATAAGCAATGCTACCACATTTGAGCCTTTCACTACAGATCTCCAGAGAGGAGCTTGACATCTCAAGTATCTAATATTGTTTTTCTTTTAACCATTTCCTTCCTAAAGAAACTGCAGCGACAGGTTGCAAATCCTGAGCAGTTTAATGAAAGATTTCTTGGAGCTTAACAAAGCTGTCATTTCCAATACACCCAATGACTTTTTTTTTTAGCTCTTGCATGTGATTTGCAAGAAGGTTCAACAGTTCCACACACCCTGGCTGCATCGCCAATATCAATATTTAAAAACTAAATACAAAAGAGACAGATGACCTCCTGACCCCAGAAAGCAGGCCTGCAAAACTGCAAGTATCTACTGCACCATGCCCAGGGATCTTTCCTTTTTCCAAATGAACCATAAAAATCATACATGTATACTCTGGAAAACCAAATTTATATCCACAAGGAGAAACACCAAAAATCCACTCATAAATGCAGATATAAACAACCAACAAGTATTGAAAGTGCCTGTACTTGATGAGAATTGCAAAATCAATTTTACCAGCTCAGGTAATCAAATTACTCAGCTCTTAAACTACTCCTGAGTACTACTACTACTGTCTACTACTCTTAAACAAAAAACAAAATCATACCCAGCCTTTAAAGTACTACTGTCAAATTAGGGAAGTAATTTTTTCCCCACCAGAGAATTCACAACTGGTTAGTTTCCCCACCCCCATTGCTAGCCCTTTGCCTTTCACTGAAATGAATAAATAAATATTCTTGGACCTTTTTCTCCTCCTCTGGGAGCTGTTTGGTGTCCCCTGAGGACAAAAGTAAATGAGAAAAATGACGTTGTTAATAATATCACTTCTGAAATGCCTCTACTCCACTGTTTTTTTAAAAAAAAAAGTGTCCCACTAAGTGTGTCTATATTTCTAGCATATTTACAAGTTATAATACAGTTCTGATCTCAACACCACCTGGGCCAGATTCCTCCATTAAGGTTAGCTGGTTTTCACTTCTCAACAGAGATGAGGCCAGTTCATCAACAGAGATTCCCAACATTGGAAGACATTTGCTCCACAGATTACAGAGTCAGCAGTTGCCCTGTAACTTTTGCACGATGTATTTTAAACTTTGAAAATAGAGGTAATAGTTGCCTCGCTTCATCCACAATGTTAACAAAGGTTCCATATACTCTCTCACACAATGTCTCTTGTCTGCTGATATTGAGAGTTGCAGTTACTGCTCTTTTTCAAAACAGCTGACCTATAAAGTAAAACTATATGATCATTTTATTTCTACATGTAAACTGGCTTCTATTACCCATATACACATGCCTTGTAACACAGGAAAACAGATGGGTTTTTAAGACAGGTATAGAAAGCTCTGTCCAAAATGGCTAAGTAGTCTTTACATTCTGTATTAAGTATAAAAAGTGCATAGCAGAACAACTCAAACTTTCTGCACCCCTTTCTCTCATTTCTTCTTTAAAAACTGCATAACAATGCATAAACAACAGAATTTCAAAATCAAAACAATGCATAACAACAGAATTGTGGATTTTAATTTTCAAATTAAAATTTAAGAAACAATTACATAATTACAACGAAAAAATACAAACAATTGGGCCTAAACAAAATATATGTTCAGTAAACTTTATCTCTGAATGTATCTGAAATTTTAACTATACAAGCCAATGAATCTCAAAGCGGTAATATCAAATTGTGTAATGTCAAAAACTCCAAAAACAAAGTTACAGATGTTCGTGACATCACATTCACTCAAAATTATGCTGCTGTTCAGTCTGACCATATTAAAATTAAATGGATGCCTATGTCTGCTAAAGAATAAAAATTTATTTTGGACCTCAAACAATGAAACTGTCACCATTTATTATATGGAACACTCAGCTAATCAATTTCCTATTAAAATAGCTTTCAACAATACTTGGCTTTAAAATTCATCAGGGCCAGTAAAAACGTTTTCCCAGTGCACAAGAATGCAGTCCCAACCACCGATGATAATTACCGTTCTAATAATTTTATTGCCCAAGCACTTTTTCCTGTGTTCCTCATCACTTAGGCAGGAATCTGTAGTATATTGCATCAGTGAGTTGGAGTGCTTGACCTTTGCCCACATATGATTTAATAGGGACTTTTCAGCGCTAGAGCTTTCTCCATCTCTCATACCATTAAATGAAAACATCAAACCTCAAATGTAAAACTGGAAACCACAGCGTTTTGTGTTTCACAAACTCTTTGCAGTTTTTACTTAGGATGCTTAAAGGTCAGTTTCTTTGACTCACAATGCTTTTCTTCATATCGTAAATGCACTGGAAAGTCACACTAATTCTGATTTTGATTAAATCTTGAACTCCTCAGTCATATACACACATACACTCTGCTTATTTACACGTGCATTCTTTTCTAACCACATAAGCATGCGTATGTTACTTTCTGGACTTATTCCATTTTAGGGCTGATTTAAATGTCTGTTCAAGTGTGGGATCAAAAGTTAACTTTTTCCCACCTATTGGAAGTTAAAGTTACAAGGATGGTGCTATAAGATCCATTCAAAGAAAGTCAGAGTTAATCTTGTGTATTTTGGCGCCTTTTCCCTGCCAGCTACTGTACTGGGGGCGGGGGGGGGGGGGGGGGGGGGGGGAGAATACTTGGAGATCTTGTCTGTCCCGTCTTAAGTTCAATGGCAGTTCTTCCAACCCGAGCAGAAGATGGCCATGTTCACAGCCCTAATAATAATTCTGATCACGCCACTTCAGCATCTTGTGTCAAAGTCGAAACTGGCTTCCCCGCCCCCTTCAACCTGAAAGCTGCCAAGTCCTCACACACTTCACATTCAACCATAACTTAATGGATGGGATATTGTGCATTAAAATGTGTCCCAGACGTATTGGCGAAAAGAGGACACGGGGAACGAGAGATAGAGACACACACAGACTTAGGCAGAGGAAAAAAATCTGCAGCAAAAATAGCGGGGTTGCAGGGGGAAGTATTAACAGGAGTGGAAAGAAATCCATCATAATCTGTTGTAAAAAGTTGGTGGGGGGTGCGGAAGAAAGGCTAACAATACGGTGCCACAAATTCAGGGATGAGGGATGGGAATTAGGACTAAACTTTAGAATGAATACTGATTTTAAACATTCCAACACACCAATCAGAGTTAAATAGTACTTCTTTCACTTAAAAATGTATTTTTAAATGAGAATATCTGTGAATTAAAATGGAGAAAAGAATGCTTCAAGAGGAGAGAATGGCCTACAAGGTAGAACTAAAGTACCATTTGAACAGTAATGTTTTTCCACCACTGAGGGGAGAGGGGGATAAAGTAGAGAGTTAAAGCAGAAAAAAAATGCTAGATTCTGCACCGTTTGGACTCACAATGTTACTCACTGATTTCCACCATAAGAGTGTGTCACATGTACTAAAGTTGCCAACGCTAAATAGTAAGAATACATATTTGCAAATTAGTTCTGCAAATGCAGCACTATAGCTCACAACCTGTAAAGCAGAAATGACATTTAGGAAAGGGGTAAAACAGCCACTTTGCAATCCACAAACAGGAAAAGAAAAACTGTGCCAGGGGTAGGAGGGGGTGCAAGGAACGAATAAAAGAAGCAAACAAAACCCATCATTTCAAAGCCACATACCATCGCACTGTATTGCATTAAATAAAAGAGATCTTGAGTCTGTAACAGAACCCTGGGCCGCTGACTTGACGTGTCTCAGGTACAGATTTGTGGATTTTCTCAGGGGTTGTTTTGGTGTCGCTTTTTGTTTAGTTTAAAAAAAAAAAAAAAAAAAAAAAAAGCAAATCCGGGAGTAGTCTTATATATTTTTTAATTGTAATTTCTGCACTGCCACAATTCTTGACCCGAGAAGAAAAGGCGGTCAAAGTCAAGTTTAAAAGCAGGCAGCCCTTCGGTCTGTCTGGATTTCCAGCTTTCTTTCCTCTCCCTTGCAGAAGGCTGTTTCTCGTGGTTGACTTGAACGCCGTCCAGGATGGTGTGTGTGTGTCCGCCCGCGTGTGCGTGTGTGCGTGTGTGTGTGTGTTTGGTGGGTTTTATTGTTGTTTTAGCAAGGCTGCTCCAGGAGTGGAGGCTGCGCCGGTCAGAGGCAGCCGGCACGGCCCCGGGGTCGCGCGATCGCCCCTTCCCCGCCCTCGGATTGGCCTGGCCCGCGGCGGGGCTGCCCCGGAACCGCCACCCAGCAGCGCACCCTTCCGTGCCCGGCCCGCGCTCCTCCTGCAGTCGCCTCTCTGGCTTTCTCTTTCTCCGGCTCGCGGCCGGCCCCGCCCCGCCCCGCCCCACCCCACCCCGGCCGGCCTGGGCGCGCGGGAAGCGCGGCTCTTCGCTTCCGCCTGGCGGCGGGAAGGAAACCGAAAGGAGGAGCCGGGGGCGGGCGCGCGGCGATGCATATTCATCAGGGCGCCCGGGGCCGGGGAGGCGGGAGCCGGCCCGAGTGGGTGTGGCGGCCTGCGCCGCGCGGCGCCCCTCGCGAGCGTGGGGGGGGGGGGGTGCGTGGGTGGTCGTGGGGGTCTGGTCTTTGTGCGGCCGCGTGGGGCCGGAGAGCGGCGAGGGCGTGACCGTCTCGGGGGTTCCTGCCCGGGCTCCCGGCGCCTTTGTGCTCCCGGACTGTGTGTCTGCGGCGCGCCGCGGGCGTGGGGCCCCTCGCGGGCGTTCTGGAGCGGGAACCCGGCCGAAAACGCCGCGCAAAGACTCTAAAACAACAATAATGATAAAGAGTAAGGAATTGCTGTTACTTCCTCACTTCCCGCCACGTTGCTGGCTTTAACTTCTCCAGGCCACTTTTGTTTCCGTGTAAGAGGACTCCCGAAATATTCCTGGCTGTGCAGCGTTATCATTAAAGCAAAAAGGCCAAAAAGAGCGCACTTTGACTTATAGGTAGTCACGCGAATATCAAAAAAATAGATCAGTAATTTAGAAGTGGGTGAAACAACCAACACCAAAGAGATACACAACCCCGGAGTTCCCAGAAGTAAACACTCTAGAGGAGGTTGGGTAGTGAGTTAATGTTCATAAAGAAAGCAGTTTTGATCAGCATTTTGGAAACAAATATATGTGGGGGGATTTTTTTTCTTAGTTTTTGAGTAATCCAATTCTCTTCATGTTAAGTATCTGTAGTTAAGTGGGGAAATAATATTTAACAGTTGAAGTTGTTATGCAAGTATTAAAAGTAAAAATATAACACTAGCCCTAACATTTACTTAGTAGTAACCCACATACATTTAGAAAAGACTTTATTACAGTGATCCTGACTAATTATGTAATTGCACAACAGACTACAATAGCTTCAGATATTCTCTAAAAACCCTGTTGAATTATGTGATTACCAGTGAGACTAGAATAGCTACCGATGAATTATTCTTACCTCTCTACTAAATGTGAGCACGTCAGTATTTTAATCCCAATTATGTTTACCCTCAAAGTCTTAGAGAACTTAAACAACATAGTTCAGGTTCATACCTCCTGCGACACAGTATTTTTAAAAAAAGACATGGCCTCATTACAAAAAAAAGTATTTTTACCCTTATATATATACACACATCATGCGTATGTTTGCCTGTGTATGAATAATATACATAGCTATTTTCAGTGATAATAAGTGCAAAACTAAAAATGAGATTGCCCAATTAGACCTTAGAAAATGCCCAACTTTAAAATAATTTGTTTAACTGCAAGTTTAACAGTTCCCAATTTCCCCTCCAAAAAAATTAGCACAGTATGTATCTATGTAGCTATACAGCTTGGAGAAGGGGAATGAATGGACTGGGAGGGAAGGGATACACACATGTATCTATCTCTATACTCAGCTGTAACTTCCGAAGGAAAATTAATTTTTAATATCTATCTTGCTCCAAGTTATTTTAACCACTCAGCTAGTATATCTATAACTCAGTCTCCCCACTCAGGTCAAGTGGGTGACAAAACAGATGTTTTCATTCTAGGATTTCCAAATAGTAGTTTCATGGTCAAGTAAATCACATTTAGTACTGAGGAAACAAATATAAAATATAAAGATTCAATGCAGCTAAATAAAAAATGTAGAGTGAGAGGATAACACTTGACCAACCGAAGAATGATGGATATAGAAATAAGTAACACTTACATGGGCAGTGTTATCAAATACTAAAACTTTTATGTAAGTGTGCAACAGAGAGTCTTCTCTGTTATTATTTGAAGTCCGCAGCAGAATTACCAATCCATCCCAACATCATTTCATGCAAAGGGGAAAGGACATTATGGAGAGAATCTAGATTTGTTTAGGAAATATTTTGAGACACAAAATAGGAAAAGGAACAGGGAAAGAAAAAGTATTCCATTCTCATGATGACTTGGAGGAATCTAGAGTTTGTGTCACCTGTCAGAGAATTTCTATCTAAGCATATTATTTAGTCATAAAATGTACCATTGTGTGTCATGTTCAGGCTTTCATAGATTATCTTTTTTTATTTGCATGTCGTTCGTTTCTTTTGACATGCGAAGCTTATAATAATACTTATTCCTATATCCATAATTCTTCTGTTGGTCAAATATGTACTCCTATCATCATTAGATGATACCTAAGGTTTATAAAATAAGGAGACTGATTTTCAAGCATGTCTTATAGAAATTGGTCTTGCTAATTTTTAGTCACCTCAACGTGTTGTTGCTTCTGAATTTTTTAATTGGTAAATAGTTATGGTCTTTTCATCTATGTCGCCTGATTTTCTCTTTTCATATTTTGCAATGTAAATAAATATGCAAAAAAAGGGAAGTGTTTTAAAATAGATGCTCCTTTTTAAATGAAAATTATCTTGGTCGAAAGCATTTCTAAGAATATAATTAAGGTCCAGTATCTTTTTATATTAATCTTTTGTTATAAATTATAACTGATTATTCATTTTTTTTAAATAAGCACTGTCCAACACTAGTTAAGCATTTTGGGCCTCTGGCACTGAAGTGATTCCAATGTTTTTAAATGTCATTTTTTTCTGCCTTAAGTTGCAGGCACAATTCATTCCATGGAACTTACCAGAAGCCTCACAAGTACACTTGCACTTAAGATTTTTCTGGTTCTTCCTAAAGCCAATTAACTGGTAATGCAGTTTCTGTATGTTTTCTTCAAATTAAGAATTTTAAAAATGTACTAGCAACATCTGTGTGTATTTATCTTTGAGAATAATCACTATATAATTATTTCTAAAAGGCCTGCATTATTACAATGCTTTATATCATAATTGAAGTAATTCTTCTACCCCATCTAAACCAGTAATTTTCAGTCATTACCCCAAAGGTGTTTATTTTGTCTTACTTTTCTATTTCTCAAAAATATAGAAAGTGTGTTTTAATTTCTATGATTTTTATATTATTAAAGGGTACACACTGATTTATTAGATTTTTATATTTAATCCATTATTATACCAGAATTTGTAGAAATTTAATGTATGTAATAAAGATAGTGGCATATTTAGGATGTAATACTAAATAAAACATATACTATCTTTTAAAACAATTGGATGATATTGAAAAATAATATTTTTAGAATTTAAAAAATACATATTTTTGAATATGAACATATAAACACTTCTTTTAAAACAATTGGATAACTATTTTTAGAATTTAAAAATGAATATTGTATTTTTTAACATAAATTTGGAAAGATTCATATTTCTTATTGCCTCCAATAGTTTTAAATATTTTCTAATTATATAAAAACAGGGAAGCTTAAATTAGGACATTTATAAAGTGCCAAATGTTGATGTTTTGTCAGATTTCAATAGATGAGAGCTGTCCCTGCACTACTTTCATTAAGGAGAGGAGAGTGCATGTCTAGTGTATTGTCCTATAAGAGGAAAACCCAGGCATAAATAACAAATCATGGTAATAATTTGTATTTTTCATTGGTTGTAACAGTCTTTCGCTGTAAATTCTTATGCTTCTTATTTAGATATTGATGGTAAAAACAAATGCAATATAATTCCTACAAGACATAGTCACCCATCATAAAGAATTATGTTTGTGGAAAAGACTTCAAGAAATTACAAGATAGGCATCTGCAGTGGAGTTGAAACACCACACTGCCCAGGACAGACGCACTGGGTCATTTTCTAACCATTGAGAGTATGGGTACAAAAATAAATATACACATGCAGTGTTCCTTCTTTCACTAACTACATGCTGCACCTGTGCACACACAGATCTGATGACATCTGCTAACATAATAAATCTCAAGTGGTTTGTGGTGTCATCAAAAACCTGAGATGGTGGTATGGCTCATAGCCTTACCAACCCCAGGCTATGGCCTTGTTAAATTTCACAGGCTAAATAGAGACAGACTCAGACTTATTCCATGCACCAACCAGAGGTTTTCAAGAGCAGGTTAAAGTGGTTTGCAGGAAAAAAAAAAAAAAAAAAAAAAAAGCCTGCAGTTATGACTCAATGTGTGAAAAATCTGCTCTCTGATTCAACAGTGGTAAATCCAGGATGCCTTCTAGCTTCAAAAAATAATGTTTATTGCAATTGTTATGAATTCTGAATTTGAAGTATCAACCATTTCTTAGCCTACTTATGTTTTTAAGACTTATAAAAATACTATGAGCAATTAATCTTCCTATCTTGCTTACTCACACTTTTGTGTAACTTTAGAATTTCAACCATCAAAATGCCCTTAAAAAGAAAACAATAAATTGGAATCAGTTTCAGCTATAATGATTAAATTGAGCATAAAAAAGCAAGTGTTTTCTGAAAAAATCTTCAGGATATTTTATGCCATATGTAAGGTTTCTGAAACAACAGAATTACTAAGGTATTTTTTTAACCATTTTCAAAAAACAGAGGCATCTGGCAATCCAGAAATTAGTGAGGCAACAGGATGCACGAAAGCGCTAGACAGTCTACTGATCCTTCAGTATAGTCCTGGCAAAAGACCATCCTGCCTTTTGCTCAGTGGGTCCACGTTCAAAAGAAAGTCAATGTTAATTCCCCTGGATTCAAATCCTGTGGCCAAATGTCCCCAGTGTCACAGATTCCTGTTGGCATATCTAGAACATGTTGATATCATTTCAAGTTGCCTGTTACTTAAAGATCAATAACTATATTTTGTGTCTGCATTCCATAAGTAAGAAATTGTAGGTGCAGCCCAGGGAGTAGAGGAGGAATTCATTCCTACTACAAACACACATTGCATGCTTAGCATGGGTCTGGACCTTGGGCTGGGTGCTGCCATAAAGTATAGATAGGTTTTTGAGGATCTCTGCATTCATGATATGAAGGCCTTCTCCTTTGTGCTAATATTTTCCTCCAAATTTGTTTAGAAAAGAGTAGCCTTCCCATGGGGTGTTTTGAAAACCTTCAAATAAACACTAAATAACAACCTGTGGTTTTCTGCTCACTGTGCAGGCAGCTGATGTGGGCTTATAGAATGAAAATAGTGTTAATACAGAAACCAAAGAAAAATGTAATTAAGGATGATAAGTCAGCTGCCCTTCCCGTCCCACTTCATCCACTAAAACAAAAGAAACCAAACAAAACCCTCCTATAATATATTCAAAAGCCAAACTAACAAAGTTGGGAAAATTTTGATGCCATTATGATTCTTATGTGAGAAATATTTTGTAAACAGAAGAAGAGAGAAAGGAGCAGTGGTAGATGGAAAAATTCAGGCACATAGAATTTACCTAGCATGCAACCAGTACTGCCTTCTTTTACCAACTTTTTATTCAGGATGATTGACAAACAAATACAGAGGTCAGAATAGAAATACAAGTTTCGAGAACACACCTAATGTCACTGCCTCTCCCTTTTTCTCTTCATATCTGGCACCATCTGAATTGCTCCCCACCTTTTTTTTCTTTTGTGATAAAGTCTTGCTCTGTCACCCAGCCTGGAGTGCAGTGGTGCTATCAGGGCTCACTATATCCTTGACCTCCAGACCCAAGGGATCCTCCCACCTCAGCCTCCTGAGTAACTAGGACCACAGGTGTGCACCACCATGCCTGGCTAATTTTTTATATTTTTTTGTAGAGATGGGATGTCACCCTGTTGCCTAGTCTGGTTTCAAACTCCTGGGCTCAAGTGATCTTCCTGTCTCGGTCTCCCAAAGTGCTAGGATTATAGGCATGAGCCATAGCATGGAGCCCTGAGCTGCCCTCAACATATATATATATATATTTTTTTACCATTATCTCTAATTTTTTTTGGTTATGTGAACAATAGCAGAGGTACTTTAAATGAACAATTAGCAAGATAAAAAAGATATCCACCCACAGTCCCATCACCTAAAAAATTTGTTTCATGTGCATATATTTTGATCTCCTATCTGCTTATATGTTATATATATATATATGATTGCATAGTTATAATCTTTAAATGAATATAATTTCATTTTAAAATTTTTCCACTTAATTTTCTATTTGCATTGTCGATATTAGTGAATGGTCACAAAATTGTGAAATTAGTGACAAATGGTCACAGAATTGTAAAGTTGTTAAAACTAAAAGAGACTTTTGAGACCTGCAGATAAGAGATTAAGAAACAAAAGTGGAACCATCTTTTGTTTTTTCCCTCCTAAATTTGTAATGTTGATATTGACTGTTAACATTTAAAATTTGGTATATTTTGTTGAAAAATCTAGATGTTTTGCTTTTTTTGAACAAGTGGAAGGTGAGACTTTTTGGGCGAGTGTTGCGCACATAACACCAATAGTTTGGAGTGGAGTAGCAACTGCCCCCTTCAGCTGGGGCTTGGTCTCTACAGTCCCCTTTTGCCCCTTCTTGTATCATACTGGCCTGCTTTCCTCACTTAGATTTCTGACTTGCTTTCTATACCCCTAAGTGTACAGTTATTGATCTAGATCAAATGCTCTTCTTACAGATGAAAAACAAAGTTCAGAGAGGTAAAGTGACTTACTTATGACTGCTAAGCTAGTTAGTTGCAATGCCAGCATCCTAAAAGACACCTCCTGACTCCAAACAAGCTCTCTTTGTATTAATGTTTTTTTCAGAGCATGTGGGGAAGGGGCTTCTGTGTGCCAATATGCACAGCGTCACCATAACTACTGTGACCACAAGCTCCTTTATAGACTGAAATGTCCTAGGATAGCCACTCATCACCTTTTATGCTCCAGGTCATAATTAACATTTGATGTCCGCATGCCAAACGCCTGACCCCCCTGCAAATCCTGGGCCCACTCACAGTGACTCCTGGTCTTTCTCTTTTTCTTTTCTTTTCTTTTTCTTTTTTTTTTTTTTTTTTTTTTTGAGATGGAGGCTGGAGTGCAGTGGCGCTATCTCGGCTCACTGTAACCTCTGCGTCCCGTGTTCAAGCAATTCTTCTGCCTCAACCCCCCGAGTAGCTGGGACTACAAGTGCGCACCACCATGCCTGGCCAATTTTTGTATTTTTAGTAGAGACGGAGTTTCACCATATTGGCCAGGCTAGTCTCGAACTCCTGACCTCGTGATCTGCCCGCCTCGGCCTCCCAAAGTGCTGGGATTTTAGGCATGAGCCACCGCGCCCAGCCGTCTTTCTCTTATTACCCAGTAACAGGCCGGGCGCAGTGGCTCATGCCTGTAATCCCAGCACTTTGGGAGGCCAAAGTGGGTGGATCACAAGGTCAGGAGATCAAGACCATCCTGGCTAACATGGTAAAACCCCGTCTCTACTAAAAATACAAAAAATTAGCTGGGCATGGGTCGTGGCATGGGCCTGTAGTCCCAGCTACTCGGGAAGCTGAGGCAGGAGAATCACTCGAACCCGGGAGGTGGAGGTTGAAATAAGCCGAGATCGCACCACTGTGCTCCAGCCTGGGCGACAGAGCAAGTCTCTGTCTCAAAAAACGAAACAAACAAAAAAACAAAACAAAATTAAAACAAAAAACAGTAACAGAATGCAAGTGAGGGAGGATGATCACTTTATGGGGATAACATCAAGTCTGCTCTAATTGATAAAGGAAGTACCTAACTAAAAAGTTAAATACTTTATAATATTCTTATCTGACATACCTCAAAGAAATGTGATCACATGCTAATACCCTAGTAGATAACCATCATCCTAAAAAATATAAAGATTCCATCTCTGTACAGAGACCATATTTTCCGATCACTAAATCAGAACACATGATGCAACCAAGAACTGTTTTTAAAAATGATTTTAAGATTTTGAAAAGTTTTGCAAAAAGTTGTTTTAAAGGAATAGTTTTTAACTATGTTTTAATAAATCCATTCTATGAAAATAACAAATGTATACCATCTATGATGATCCACGTCTGTTGTACAATTCTTAGAAATTTGCCTAGAAAATGGGATTTGGTGACAATCACTGCCATTTTATCATCATAAGCATCCTGTGTAGTTTGTACTTGCAGTGCTTTGTTTTTTTAGACAGAACACCCACTCTCTAGGTTTTGCTCCCAAATGGAGATAGACCTAAGGATGTACATAGAGCGCCACAAAGTCAACACAGTGAATAATTGAGAAGCTCGTACATTATGTACACGTTGAGTCTACAGTTACTCTCTTGGTGGGTGAAGAAGAGGTCCACATGCAGTCAGTCTCCAGGCTCATTCATAGATGTGATCTTAATGGCCCTCATTCTAATGAAAGCACCCTGTTAATTTGGCAGCTCAGGCTATCTACTTCATACATAGGAGTCCAGCCCCTCTGTACTGAGTTTCCCCGAGGTCTAGATATGCAAGCTTTTTGGAGGGCATTTTAAGTGACTACCTACAAGCTGGATCTTCTCTTCTGTGACCAATTTAGGCCAATGGCAGCACCTTAATTAAGCAAGACCTCCCTGGGGCAATGGTTTCTCCCAACTTTAGATTAAAAGTAATATCAAGGCAAGTGATACCATTTACTGAGGTCTCACTATGCTTCCGCTCTGTGCTCAGTACTGTATGTCATCTAAGCTCTTTTAAAGATGAGGAACTGGAGGTTCGGAAAGACTGAGTAACCAATTGAAGGTCAGATTGTTCATGATCCAGGTCATTCTAATTCCCAAGCCCGTGGCCATAGCTTAATAGTTTATGCAGCAAGGACACGAAACTACTAAATGAGTGGGGCCCAGTCACAGGACTTGCCTTGGAGGCTTTCCACTATGCCTCAAAGCATTTTTATCACTCTTCTTTTGAAATTGCCTTTAAAACCCCAGGCACATTCTTTTAAATATTATCAATGGGGTAGATCTTCCTCCTTTGAATGTGGATTTAAGTTTTGGATATAGCCAGGATTCATTCAATACCCTGTGGGGATTAAAGAACTTATCAAGCTGGGTAAACCAGTTTGGGTTGAAAACGAGGCACGACAATGTAAAAAGGTTATATTCATTCTCCAGTATGTTCTGAAAGTAATGGAATATAGGCTTTCAACTTGGACCTGGAGGCATTGACTTTTTGGGTTCAAATCCTGACTTAGCCACCAGAAGGCTATGTGACTCTGGACAAGGCAGGTAATGATTCTTAACCACGGTTCCCCTACCTTCGAAAATCATGCCTGCTTCAGTGTGGTTGTTTGGGGATCAAAATTTTTCATTTGTCAAAATATGTAGGACCGTTTCTGAAACATAGTCCTTTCTCAATAAATATTTTCTGAATCTATCAGATTATTACTTTTCTCTGTCCTTGTTCTTCAAATAGGTTGAGAGATGATAAATAAGAATAGATATGACTGCAAGCCTCTCTGAGTGCCGCTAGGCCTGTGATAGCATTTATTTGCAATTATAGTTTAAAAACCAAGAGGAAGCCAGGCGCGGGCGCAGTGGCTCATGCCTGTAATCCCAGCACTCTGGGAAACGAGGTGGGTGGGTCACTTGAAGTCTGGAATTAGAGACCAGCCTGGTCAACATGGTGAAACCCTGTCTCTACTAAAAATACAAACTAGCTGGGCGTGGTGGCGGGCGCCTGTAGTCCCAGCTACTCGGGAGGCTGAAGCAGGAGAATCACTTGAACCCGGAAGGCAGAGGTTGCAGTGAGCGGAGTTTGCACCACTGCACTCCAGACTGGGCAAAAGAGCGAGACTCCATCAAAAAAAAAAAGAAACCACATACAGACACACACACACAGAGAAATCTCCCTAGCTCCCTGATGCCAAGAGAGATGGATTTAAAGTAGACTGTTTTACAGTTTGAAGTTTCTGGGGGACAGTTTTATCTCAAGGTTACTTTTAGGTTCTTCGTAGAAAGGTAAGAAATTTAACAGCATCTCAAGCAACTGCACCTTCATAAATATTTATGGAGCACCTCCCCTATGCCATGCCCTGTGCTCAAGGTGAGACGGGAGCAGTGAGGACAGGAGCAGTGTCTAAAAGGTGCTTTGGTAACAGGCATTGAATAATGCTGCCCAAATGCTAAGAATTGAGTACATATCAGAACCCACCAACACAAAGAGTGTCAGTCATCTATTGAAGAAGATGTTGCCACTTAATCAGACAACAAAGGGATGCCTGCTGTGCCCAGGAGATAGAGTATGAACAAAACCAGTGATATTCTAGTGTGGAGGAGAGAGACGGATGGGGAGTGGGAGGGGAAAATGAGGCGATAGCTAACAGAAACATAGAGCTTGTGTGCTGCTGTTCTGAGGCCATGAACTTGCCAGTCTGTTCAATGAGGTTGGAAGGGTGGTCTGATAATTCTAGAAGCCTTGCAGGAAGGCTTTTATCAAAAGAAGGAAATGAGGAGTGTGCAAACTTTTCTGTAGCCTAGAGTCAATCAGGGGTATTCAGGGGTATCTAGAGAGGAGAGGGGATGGAGCAGCCTCCAAGGAACGCTATTGTAGAGCTTTGGCAGCTGCTCTAGAACCACCTTGGTCTCTTCTTAGCAGCACCCTGCAAACCTGAATACTTTGAGAGATGTATGCCCTTTCAAGCTGGCTTACGTTCACTTTCACAACACTTATGAAGCACATTAACTCATTTGATCCTCCTAATAATTCTATATTACAGGTGTCATCTTGTCTGTGTTTTACAGATGAGAAGACTTGTGTGCATAGAGAATAAATAAATCACCCAAGGTCAATAGCTTGCAAGTATCAGAGGTAGGATTTGAACCTAGGAAATGTGGTTCTAGAGCCTTAGCTCTTAGCCATGAATTATATGCAGACTTTTTCTTCACCCCTCTTTCCTCATCCTCCTACTCAATAGAGTGGCTTGTACCCACCCTTAAAATCTCTCCTCCTTTCCTTAGGGCTCATTCTAGGCCCTACAGCTCCCTAATGGGGAGGCATATCGTGGGAACCTTTATAGCTCAACTACTCCACACTAAAGCCTGATCAAGACTTAGTCACTGAAGAGAAAAGAGTCACTTCAGCAGCCTTGGCCTAAGTCTTTGGATCCCTAAAGAATAAGACCCAAGTGATTGCCTTGTCTCTCTTCTTGTGCTTAAAAAAAGAAATTGTCGTATGGTCATACCATTGAATATTATATAACACCGAAAAGAACAACCTTCTATATAATGTGTATCTAGGAAAGTATACATTATGAGTGTACAGCTAAATGTATTTTCCATGTCACCACCATCCATATTAAGAAATGAAAAATTATTGGCAATACAGAAACCATCTCCCAATCTCAGCAAATTACTGGCCCTAATATTCTTCCCAAAGACAACCACTGTACTGATTTCTAACAATACAAACTTGTATTGCCTTGTTTTGAACTTTATGTAAGAAAAAGCATACAATATTTACTGTGTTGTCTGAATTATTTTGTTCAGCCTTTCATGTGACATTCCTCTCTGCTGTTGCAGGTAACAGTGTTTTGTTTTGTTTTTTCTGCATTGCAGTATGGAACTCTATTGTATGCATACAACACAGTTTATTCTATATCCAGGATATTCTATATCCAACCCAAACTGGAAACTTGGGTTGTTTCCAGTTTGAGGCCAATATAAATAATGGAGATATGAACACTGTCTACATGTTTTCTGTTATACATACATATACATTATTTTGGGGTATAAGACTATGAGTAGACTTTCTGGGTTATAAAGTATGCTTGCGATAAATTTTGGTAGACAATGCCAAATGAATTTCCAAAGTGGATGTAGTAATTTATATTCCCACCAGAAGTATATCGGTTTTAATTGTTTCACATCTTCATCAAGACTGTTGTTTTTACTTCCAACATGTAGTAATATTTTCATGTGTTTTAATTTGCATTTTTCAAATGACTGATGAGGCTGAGCTCCTTTTCATCTGCTTATTAACCATTCAGATATCCTCTTTGAAATGTCTGTTCAAATATTTTTCCCATTTTTATTTACACTCTTCTATCTTTTTCTTGTTGATTTGTAGGAGTTCTTTGTATATTCTACATATAAGCCCTTTGCCAGTTTATATCTGTTGCAGATTTCTCTTCCTACTTTGAGGCTTACAGTTCCACTCTTTTAATGTTGCAATGTTTTTTTTAAAAACATGCTTATTGAGGTGTAACTGCCATACAATAAACTGCACATATTTAAAGTATACTAATTGATAAGTTTTGACATCCATATATACCCATGAAACCATTACCACCATCAAGATAGGCAACATTTCTATTACCTCCAAAATTTTTTATATGCCTCTTGGTGATCCCTCTGTCCTCTCCCTCCCCTGCAACCACTGATCTGCTTTCTATCATTATAGCTTAATTTGTATTTTATAAAATTTTATGTAAATAGAATCAACCGTATGTACTCTTTTTCATCTGGCTTCTTTCTTTCAGCATAATTATTTTGATACTCATCCATGTTGTTGTAACAATAGTTCATTTCTTTTTATTACTGAGTAGTACTCCATTGTATTGTATAACACAATTTATCTGTCACCTGTTGATGAGCAATTAGGTTGTTTCCAATTTTGGGCTATTACAAATAAAGCTGCTGTGAACGTTCATGTACAAGTCTTTTTATGGACATATACTTTCAATTCTTTTGGGTAAATACCTAGCAATGGAACGTATGGGCATATGGCAGGTAATGTCAACACAGTTTTCCAAAAGTGGCTGTATCACTTCACAATTCCACCAGCAATGTATGAGAGCTCCCATTCCTCCACATCCTCACCAGCACTTAGTATGATCAAGCCCTTTTATTTTTAGCCATTCTAGTAAGTATATACTGTATCCCATTATCACTGTAGTATTTGTCTCCTTAATAACTAATAGTGTTGAATGTCTTTTTATGTGCTTACTTGCCATTTCTTCTCTGATAAAATATGTATTCAAAGTTTTTGCCCATTTAGAAAATTGGGTTGTTTGTTTTCTTACTGAATTTCTACATTTTTCGTATACTGTGAATACAAAGCCTTTATTAGATGTTTGATTTACAATGTTTTCTCCCACACTGTAGTTTTGCTTTTCAGTCTTTTAACAGGTTCTTGAGAAGAGCAGAATTTTAAAAGTTTGATGAAGTCAAAATTGTGGATTGAGCTTTTGGTTTCATATCTAAGACATTTTGCTTAATCCAACATCATGAAAGATTTTTCCCTCTGTTTTCTTTTGGAATTTTTATAGTTTTATGTTTTATATTGAGATCTATAATCCATTTTCAGTTAAACTTTGTGTTTAGTGCAAGGTATGAATCACAATTCATTATTTTTATATGGACATTTTATTGTTCCAACACCATCTATTGAAAAGACTTTTTTTCCCTACTGAATTGATTTCATACCTTTGTCCAAAGTCAGTTGTCCACATACATATGGGTCTATTCTGTTTTTCTATTCTGTTTCATTGATCTATTTGTCTTTATCGATGTCAATTCCACACTGTCTTAGTTCTTATTGTGTCGTTATAATAAGTCTTGAGATCAGGTAGTGTTAGTTCTCCAGATTTGTGCTTTCAATATTATCTTTGGATGAACTCTTCTGGTATTTTGTCTTGTTCTTAAGTTTTCTCCAAGAAACCTTGAATCTGCTCAGACCATGTTACAACATGGACCTGCAATTTGCACCTGTGGATTTTAATTCCTTCATTCCCTTGGACCTAAAAGTCATTTTTATTCAAAGATATGTTTTTATAAATGTATGAGCCCTGAAGGGAGTGGGATTGTGGTGGTATTTAACCAAATTGTCATCAGCTATTATGGTAACTGACTACAAGCTGAGCAACTGACCTTTTTGGAAAAAGACTCTACACACTGACCTCATGGGCCTGGGGAAACCCAGGTGGAAAGTGGGAAGGAAGAGAGCCACCTATTTATGGTAATGCTTACAAGTAACCAGCCATTGCTGGGTGTTTTGCATGTAGCAACTCACTTTTTCTAAGATGCTTATAATTTCACTTCTAAAGACATGCTCTGAAGCTGGGGTCCATAAGCCTTTTCTGTAAAGGACTAGATATTTTAAGCAGGACCAGCTTCATGGGCGTGGACCTGCGCAGTGGCCCAGAGCCTGTGCTTAGAAAGCTCCTGTGCTTGGTTTAATGCTCTGCAGTCACTACATTGAAACACTTGATTTTTTTTTCTTTTTTTTTTTTTTTTTTTTGCCTTTTTCCCTTTTTATTTAAGGAAGAGGTGCTGCTGAATTTTTCAGTTTAAACTGGGCATTATGTAGCCATACTGCCCAGATTTTAGATTTTGAAGGTCATACAGTGTCCGTCGCAACTACTCAACTCTGCCAATGTTACACAAAAGGAGCCACAGACAATATATAAACAATGAGCCTGGCTGTGTTTCCATAAAACTTTATTTATGGATACTGAAATTTGAATTTCATATAATTTTTACATGTCATGGGATATTATTCTTCTTTGTTTTTGTTCTTTCAACCATTTAAGAATGTAAAAACCATTAGTAGCTCTCAACCCATACAAGAGCAGTTAACAGGTTCTGTTTGGCTTGTGGGTGATAGTTTTCTGGCCCCTACCCTAGGGAGACTCGTGCACATGTGCAGAAGGTAACATATACAAGAAGTTCTCAGTAGAATTGTTCATAAATGCTCCAGAGGAGAAACAACCAAAAGTTCCCTCCACCGTATAATGGATAAATGCATTGTATTTATTTATATACAACACATGGTTGAAAGAAAGAAGCAAGTCATAAAAGGATACATACAGTATGATTTTATTTATATAAAGTTCAAAAACAGGCATACAGAAGTGCTGAAATCAAAATAAAAAAGTAAAAGCAAGGAAATGATGGTTAGAAAAATAATCATGGTTACCTTTCAGGAGAGAGAGGTGATGGGGTGGGGACCTGGCAATGTTGTATTTCTTGACTTGGGGTCATTATTGCACTGGTGTTTACTCTATATCCTTTGAATTAGACATTTTATGTGTATACTCAGAAGTGCACATCTCCTCACTTTAAAATTTCAGTTCTCATTTTCTAGCCCTGAATTGGCATTTGGAGCCCCACTGGTGTGGCGGGAGACACATGCCCAGGCCACACGTTTCCAACTTCCTAAAGCTCCTTTGATGTCATTTTGAAGACCTTTGGCATCCATCTGGCCTCAGGCTCCACATTTCCCAAGAAGAGTCTTGGCTTTTATACATTCAACTGTTTTTCTTTTCAGTTTACTTTTGTTTCAGACACTGATGCTGTCTGCCAAATTCCCTCAAGGTCATATCCATATTATTATGGGCTCCATTGTCTTGAAACCTTTCTTGTTTGTAAATTCTATTTTTTGTAATTTCAAAATGTAATTATAAATAATTCAATTACATTAGACTGGGCAGTAAATGCATGTACTGGCCACTTTCCCTTTGTCCCTCTGTTCCTCAGTGTTGATTTTCTTCTTAATATTTCTACCTTCTGGCTCTCTATGTGTAGCTGTATGTTGCTATTAACCCAGGCAGGGCTAAATTGAAAGAAAAGAAAATATGTAGCGGGGTGTGGTGACTCACACCTGTAATCCCAGCACTTTGGGAGGCCAAGGCAGGTGGATCACGAGGTCAGGAGATCGAGACCATCCTGGCTAACATGGTGAAACCCTGTCTCTACTAAAAATACAAAAAGTTAGCTGGGCATGGTGGCGGGTGCCTGTAGTCCCAGCTACTTGGGAGGCTGAGGCAGGAGAATGGCATGAACCCGGGAGGCGGAGGTTGCAGTGAGCCGAGACTGCACTCCAGCCTGGATACATACAAATAAATACAAATAAATAAAAAGAAGAGAAAAGAAAAGAAAATATGTATTTGTGGTTGGAAAGGAAATGAGCTTGGGAGTAGAACAACTAGAGTTTGAACTCTAGGCAACCTATCAGCTGTGTGTTCATAGCCAGTGTACCTAACCTCTGAGCTTCCCTTTATTTTATCTATAGAAGTGAAAGCTAATAATGAATACTGCAGAGAGTCATTGTGGGAAGTAGATCAGCAAAGATTAAACCAGAAAACATGTGAAATATATCTAGCTCATCACCTTGGCTACCATGTGACCTGTGGTAGACACACAGTAATACATCAGGGTTTTCTCTTCTTTTCTTTATTTCTTCCTTCCTTTCTTCCCTCCTTCCCTCATTCTTGTTTCTTTCCCTTTCTTTTATGTTATTACTTTTTTCCTTCATCCATCCATCTATCTATCCATCTCCCTCTCCTCCTTTCTCCTGCCCCTCCTTTCCCCCCCTTGGATCCCCCTCCCTTCTTTCCTTTCTTTCTGAACATTTGCAAAAGTTTTCCATCTACCATCACCAACCATGTTAACCCACCAATTGCCTAAATAGAGAAAAGATGTTAGGCAGGTTGGGGACAGGAAAAATCAAAGATGGAAACATTCTGCTCATGAGCCTGGGAAAATAGGACACACCACATTCTCCACTTTACTTGGCCATCCCATTTTAAACTTCTTGTTTCCCCTAAAACTCACAGGTTTGTTCAAATCTAGAAATTCCAGATCAGTAGCAAGTCTCCTGACAGAAAATATAAAAAGCCTAGAAGAACCAAATCATGATTTTAGGGACAAAAATTGCTTCCATGTAAATCACTTGGAACCCTGTCTGACCTATTGTAAGCACTCAAAAATGTTGGCTATTATTACTATTATTGTTGTTGCTGTGATTATTATTGTTGTTCAGGACAATATCCCAGTGTGTGCAACAGAAGTTGTAAGGCTATTAGCTGCCTCGTTTGCTAAATGCACACCCAGGTTACAAAGAATGGCGATAGTTGATTCTTTTATCATTTCCCAATTTGCCCTGTCATTTTCCCCGTAAACATTTCATTCTGCCTTTTCCAGAACAAACATCATTATAATCACTTCTTGTTCACATCTCTGATATCCCTATGGCTCTTGCTGCTCTCACTGGTAGTAGCAACACCTCTAAATTTACTACCATCTGCAAATATCATTAGCTGTTGTTTATTCCCTCTCCCACACTATTAATGAAGATGTTAATTAAGACCAGAACTAACACTGACCCCAGCAGCAATCCACTAGACATTTATCCAACTGGATAAACTTCTGTTAGTCATTACCCACTGCTCATAGACATTACCACTACTCCATTCTCTTCATCTGCTAATTTGTAAGAGACTAGGGGAGAGAATTAAGGGAGCCCAGGATTATTTAAAAATTAACACCCTGATACTCGGGGTTTTGGAAAGGGATTTGGTAGAACATCAGAAAGATGGTTGTCAGTGGCATGCAGGAGTAAGTGAGCCAGCCTCCCAAAGTATTTGGTAATTGCCTGGCTAAGCTTATGGGTTTCTGAGAATTTAGGAAGGCACCGTAAGGCTGGAGTATATAGAGTTTTCGGTTCAGCCACTTCTTTTTACAGATGACCAGACTGAGGCCCAAAGAGGTCAAGTGAGTTGTTCAAAGTTCATCTTTCTAGTTAGTGACAGAACCTGAATTGGAACTTGGGGCTCTAAATTTCAGTCCTATGCTGTTTGTAAGAACTTAGAAGCACTCGATCTTGCGTCTAGAGGTTCTGATCTGCATATTAGCATTTTTCTACTAAATTTTAACTTAAGGAGCCCAGTGCCTACTGACTTCATCTTTTTGTCTTCAGAAAACTGTCTCCCATAATAGGAGTTCATTGCATACTTAGTAAAAGAACGGGCGTTCTTCACCAAGAGGCACTATTCTCTTAAACTATAAATTAGAGTTCTCAACCCTAGCTAAACATTAGAATCACCCAGGGGAACTTGTAAAATAGAATACTGATGCCCACACCACACTCCTAGCAATTCTAATTTAATTGGATTGAGGAGAGGCCCAGGCACTGGTAACTTTTTAGAACTCCCCAGATGATTCTAATGTGCAGTGGGGTTGGGAGCCGATCAGAGGATAAAATGTTTTTCCAAAGACTCCTAAATTGAGAAGTTTCTCGTTCTATAGAAGGGGTTCATACAGAATGGCTGTAACTTAGCAAGTAGACGCAAACTTTTCTCTCAAACAGGAAACTGACGACTCTTCAAACCTTTTCGTTGTGCAGAATGTGAATTACATTGTCAGCTCAGAATGACATGGTTTGGAATCTATTAATCTGGTCATGGTATTTATGCCTGGCATTTTTTCCAAACTTAACTTTAGTTCTGTAGGCAGTTGTGCCAACTTAAGAGTAGTGCTACCTCTCAGGTGGTCTGGAAATGAGTTACTGACTTAGTATAAAAACTGGCCTACTAGAAGTAAAGTCATGGAAAGAACAGAGGACCGACCAGTGTTGGGGTTGGGTGGGAGGGGGTGGGCGGTGACGGTGGTGGTTCTTATTTATACGTTAATACTCATTGTACCCATTGCAGTAACAAATACCTTCCTGCCATTGGTATGCCAATGAAGCCTTAGTAGATGAGGAATGTAGGTGAAAGACAAGATAAAGAAACACAGTCTCAAGCTTCTTCCTGAACAAGAGCCCAAGAAGAATGCAAGACGGGGCTTTGGAAGGCTTCAGAATCTGCCAGTGTTCTGGCATCACACCTTGTGGTCTTTTCCATTTGAGGGAGACATCCCTAAATGACTAAGTGCCCACCAGTACTCACAGCTCTCAGAACTGGGGAACTTAGAGTACCCATGCTTGGTTGTGCAGGTTGTGGACTGCCCATGGGTACCTAGTGCATGGGAGTTGAAATCTGCAATAAAAAGGGGTGATTCCAGGAAGGATGGACAGCTCTCTTTGTAGTTTACAGAAAGATGCCACATGGAAACTGGAATACCTAAGGAGGGAAAAAGATGAAACAGGTTTCCACATCTGTGTCATAAGTAGCAGAGGCCCTCAGTGAAAACAGGTAGGTAGCAAGACAAGTAAAGAGAAGGATCAGAAATGCTGGGAAGGGACTGTGAGGGACTGGCCACCTCCCCAGCACAGACTCCAGAGTCAGTGCCGCTCACTGGTTGCCAAGGCTCCGATAAAACAGGAAAATAGGACAGGAAGCCAGTGAAATGTGGAAATGGGGTATCTGTAGAACAGACAATAAGACCCATGAAAAAAGGAAGTCTGAGGTGGGAACATTTTTTATGTGTTCATTCTCCCACCAATTGAAGCTGGGGGCTCATCCATGGCTCACGGGCTTGCCAGTTGCTGTTACAACCTGGTTCTGCTTCTGGGGAAGACAAAGAAAGAGAGGGAATCTCAGCAACAGTCCGGCCAGGACAGGCATCTCCATCAGTGAGTGCTTCCAGATGCACTGATGTCTCAGCCCAAAATCCCACTCAAGAAACATTGCTTAGCTAGAGAGTGACTCCTTGGGAGGAAAAAAAATAAAAAAAATCAGTCATTTTGACAAGGTCAAAATACCAAGAAAACAGCATTCCCAATTGGGAAGTTATGGGTCAGGACAACAGTTCATTGGAACATACTCTTTTCTGTTTCTCCCTTCTTAAGCTTTTTAGCCATGGGGCAATTTTTAATACGTCCCCAAGAGCAAAAGCTCTCTGGGCATGTAAAAACATATAAATGGCTGGATTTTGTGTAAGGGTCTCTCTCATTAACCATTTGAAAATACAGAACCTAGGTAAGGGGGTAGAATAAAGGAGCCAAATAATCCCACCCAAGAAAAAATGATCTCAGGCAGTATTTGGCTTAGAAAGAGTAGACTACTATAGGGTCTGCAGTGTTTCAATACTGGGACTCAAGGAGCAACAAAGTTTCCCTTAGGAACTGAAAATTGGGGCAGTGTGCATGAGTTCCCTTTGCTTACGCTTTTGGAAAGATCAGGGGAAAAGCCAGTGAAATGAGAAGGAAGGAAGAAAGATGGGAGGAAGGGAGGAGAGGAGGGAAGGAACAAAGGAAGAAAGGAAAGAAGGAAATAAGGGAAAAAAGAAAGAAGGGAAGAAGAAAGAAAAAGAGGGAAGGAGGGCTCATTTATTGAACACAGGCTGCATGCCAGACATTGCTTTTGGCTTTTTCATATATGCAATGCCACTTAGTCTTTAGAACCCCAACTGTGAGGAAGGTGTAGTGGGCTACCCATAGTCACCTAGCTAATAAGTGGCCAATTATGTTCAAACCATGTGTGTCTGATTTTAAAACTCCTCCCGTCCTCTCTTGACAAGTTGTCACTACCAACTAAATATGCATACATATACACATGTGTATATGCATGTGCATATGTGTGTTTTATAACATCAATGCTTCTTCATACTGCCCTTATCACCAAGCAACCAAACAATGAGGGTACATTTCCTATTTCTGTTTTTCATACTCTTCTCAGACTAAATGAGTTTTCTCCCTTCAAAGTTGCCCCTTATGTTGTTTTCATATGTTTTTGTCTGTATATTATTAAAGAAAGGAGGGAAAGAAAAGGGGGTGAGGCCAACAGAAATAATTTGTCCTGTTTCTGTTGCCTAGTAAGCATGGCTGGGGGATGGGGGGTGGGTGGCAAGGGGATGACACCATTTTGCCAACCCTGTACCACCTGACTGTGGGAATTCTCAGATCTGCTTTAGATAAACAGTTTAGTCCTGTTTTTCCCACAATCTTCTGACAGTTGAAATTTCCCCTGTTACTGTAAGTCAACCATCCTTGGAGAAGTTTCTTTTCAAGTAAGCAAGCTATACTTCTCTTGAAGAGGAGTTGAAGACCTCTGCCCCGGTGCCAGAGAACCCCCTACTTTCTCATTTTTCTCTAAGAGGAGGTGGAAATAAGCTGGGGGTGAGAGTGCTTGTGACTGAGGCTGCAGCTGCCCTCCCCATTGGACACTCAGCCTCACCCTTGCAGCCCAGTAGAGAGACATGGCCAGGTTTTCCGTGTAGCAGACACAGATGCTTCAGAAGGAGTTGCTATCACAAAGGGTTTATTAAAAAAAAAAGTGTGAAAGGGATGTGGTTGTTGGCAGGGATGCTGGTTCCATGCTACAGCCTCTGCTGGCTGCAGTCTCGATTCTTGCCTTTCCTCCCTTCCCGCTTTACAAAGGTTTAGGTTCACTTTATAAAGAAAAGCAATCCCCAGGCAAAAATGTGTACAGTATTTTATTAAACTTTGGTGGAGGAGAGAAAAGGAAGAAAAAGGCTGGATTGAGAGACAGGGAGGAGGGGGCTGGCCACAAGAGAGAGGGAGAGGGAGAGAAAGAGGGCAGGCATGCATGAGAGTCCCAAGCAGTGCCAAGAAGCAGAGAAAGGGCTGCTTGGGGACAAGGCGGGTGGGGGGGGGGGGAAGAAGTGTGCCAGAAACCTTATAGAAAGAGAGCAAAGAACTGAACATGAAGAATGGTTAAAAACTGAAGTGCAAATGGACTTCAGCATCTTCCTGGCAGAGAGTGCTGCAAACAAAATACAAAACAGGCCACCGTGACAACTGGAAGAAACAGAAGTTTTGAGGAGGCAGTTAGGAGATAGCTACAGAAATGGCCTAGCAAATAAGTAAATAAATGCCAGAGTATGCTAATATGCTGAGGACCTTTAAAGAGAGGGAGAGAGACAGAGAGAGAGAGAGAGACAGAGACAGAGAGAGAGAGAGAGAGAGAAACACTAAGGTGCTTGAGACACAGAGCGACATCAAGTGAAAGCAAAAACAACAGAGACAGACACACACATACATAGCCAGACCCCAAGAGAGGCACACACAGCGAGAGTCACACAGAGAGAAAGACAGAAAGGGCTGAGAGAGGGGGATGATGGGGGGGCGAGAGTGGGGTGAGAGAGAAAGTCTCCAGCCAAATGCAGGAGACTTGGCAGGTCGACAGGAGCAGCGGGCCAGGCAGTAACTGCACTTGCTGTGTCTAGTCTATTGTTGTCTCAGAAGGGGGGGGATAGAGGGAGTTGTTTGTTTGTTTTGTTGTTTGGCCTCTTTGTCTCTTTTGTTCCAAGCAGTTAGTTTGCTTCTTTCCCAGACACTGGGCTGATGGAAGAGCTTTATGGATTTTTTCTTAAAGAGACAGAATTAGCTAGTTCACCAGTATTATCGATTTCTCAGTCCTAACCAGTTCTATCTAAATGACTGTTTTTTTTAATAGAAGGATCCTATTAATAATTGAGAGTCAGTGTTTATACTGTTTTGTGTGTGATTAACAAGAATAAACGGGTCGATTTCATCCTCCCCACAGAACCACCTCCTCCAGCGTTGCCAAGACTGCAGGGTAAAGAAAGGAAAGACAAAAAGGAGAACAAAAATCCTACAAACAAAAGCAAATGAAGGACATACATACTAAAAGAACTACCAACATACATTGCTACCTTCAAAAAAGAACAACATAGCCATCAAGATTAGAAATACAAACTTGAGGTTTTAAATAACCAGCAAGAAGAGGGGCTTTGAAGGAAGAGGGGTGGTTGGGGGCATTCTTCCCACACCCCTACAGCCTAGGCACTGCAGCTTCCACCTTCGGCCCTTCCCAGGATCCATCCTAGAGAATAAAAAGCCCAGATCCAGGGGTTCTGGGAGCCTGTCTTGGGCCACTGTCCTGAGCTTGGCCTCCCTGGGGGAACTGGCCATTAACACACTTTCCCTGCGAAGGTGAGCGTGTTGAAGGGTACAGTCACTAAATTGAAAGGAGAGCTGCTTTTTATTTATTTGAGTAGAGATAAGAGAAAGGGGCATTTCCAAAGCCTTTGACTTTTTGTTCCCACGGAGACCCCCAGCTTCCTCCTGTCTCAATAATTTAAATAGGTTGTAGTATAAAGCAAGTAGCTTCTGTGGGAAATGAAATTTTAAACCCCCCCCCAAATTCATCTACCCTCAATTTTCAATTCTTCTCTAACCTTGCCCTAGAACACAGCCAGCTCTTTTTCTTAATCCCATCTTTCTCCATTCTTGCCTTAAAATCTCCCAGTGAAATCCAGGGTGCCGGAGCTCAAAAATAAATAAATGCAATCAAAGGGCCTGAGGCTATGCGAAAGGTGCAGAGGGGTGGAGTAGGGAAAGGGAAGCTGGGGGCTCCTTTGTGAACGGGATCCTTTATATTCGAAGCAAAAGCAAATTAGAGCCGCGCTTGTGCCCTCCGAAGTGTGGCCGCCACATTCGGAGAGAGCGAGCAGCAGCTAGCTCTGCGAGTTTGGGGGTGCTTCTCCTCTGCCCTATCTCCGTGGAGTTTGGTACTTAAAAGTCCAATGCGTCAACCGCTCAGACTTGAAGGTGGTCAGGTAAAGAGTTAAGAAGCCAAGCGGCTTATACCCATAACTTTATCCTCCCCTTCACCTGAATTTTTCTCCCCTCACACCCCTCCCTCTTCAAACGGCCTTTCAAAGACGACTTAGGGGTTCTACGAATGTCGCTGCATGGTTTTGCTTCTCCTCGGGTGCCATTTGGAGGAGCCTAGAAACTTCCTGTCTTTCTATTTGACCCTCTGCAGGGCTTTCTCTGACACCGCCGTGGTGGCAACGTGGGCCAAGCGGTACAGGGACCAGCCTAGAGGGTGGGAGGCCTCTCCTGTGGGTTGAGGAGGCGCGACCCTGATCCCTGGCGTGCACAGCAGAAGCGGGGCCTGTGCCTAAGCCACGGGAAGGAGGGAGAGCCACGGGCGCGTGGGGTGGTGGGGCATGTGTTCACCCCAGCACTGGAAAGAGACTTGTGGTGGGGGCCGGAGTAAGTCTCCTGATGTTCATGGGGAGGGGAGAGGATTTGTAGCCATCTTTGCTTTGGGTAGAGATTTCATATCCGCAGTCACACGAGGTAACCGACATCCCCCCGCCCCCCAAACCTTGAGCTAAAGGCAAAGGTGATCCTGAAACCGCTTGCCCCTGGGAACGTCGCTCCTGATGGGCGTCGTCTGCGACGTGCGATAGGAGCCCTCTGGCCATGTGGAAAAATCTAGGCTAAGTGCAGACCACAACCCTGGCAGGGTCAAGTCCAATTTCAAGCCCAACCCGATGGGATTCAGAAAAGCCTGCCCAGCGTCCCCAGGCCCAGCAGTCCGTGCCACACCATCGGCGATGGATTTCGTTTCTATTCCCCGCACGCGTCCCAGCAACGCACAAGGAGATCCAGTTTCGCCGGAACGTTCCCGTTGGCTTGCTGGTTTGAAAGTTGAAGCCCCGGGGTAGTAAATTTGGCTACAATATCTCAAATCTCGTTAATCCTAGACAAAATGAAAACATAATAGGCCACAAATTAACCAGCTTGGGGCGCTGTCTGTGATGGTCACCTGGCCGTGCGCAAGGAGTTATAGAACCTTGAAGGGGAGACCTTTTCTATCTCTAATTACCTGTATGTGTAAAGAACTCAAGGAAGGCGTTAGAACAGGGTCTTCTATCAACTGCTACCTATTGCTGTCTCGCAAACATCCCCCTAAAACCGCCGCATCGACAGCTTTGGGTGAGGGTGGGGTAAGAGGCACTTGCTGTGAGGCCGAGCTCCCGCATGAATTAGTCTCAAAACAGGACCTAGGTCTCCTAGGGAGACGAAACTAGGCCAGCGAAATCGCAGCCAGGGAGCCCCTGGCCCCCACTCAGGAGACAACCCGCTCGGCGCGAAGGGTGCATCTCCTGAGCCCCACGCCGGGAGCTGGAAGGCAGGCAGACGCGCGAGGCTTGGGAAGGGTGGGATCTTAAAAAAAAATCTTAAAAAAAGAGAAATAAACTTGAACAAAACTAAACTACAAGCCCGCAGTTCCCCGCCGAAAGCGAGGTGGGGGAGGAGGGGGCGGGAACGGCCGAGGCACTGAGAGTGGGGGATGAGAAACGAACTCTGTCCCCTGCACAGTCAGTGCCTTCGGGGGCTCCATGGCCGCGCGCTCCCACCCTCAAGGTTTGGACTCCTAGGGGAGGGAGAGGACGGGAGGGAGAGGAGGATAGGTGGAGGGGGAAAAGGGACTTCTTTTCTCCTCCTGCCAGCGCCAGCTGGGGCAAACTTGAGCTGGCAAAGCACGAGAAAACTTTTCTTTGGAAAGTTTAGGTAGCGTAGTTAGTGGCGGAGGCGCAGGGCAAGCTAACAGTGCTGCGGTGGGTGTGGAGGGAGCGAGCTGGGTGCGATTAGGAGAGCGGAGAAGGGAGAGGGTGGCCAGGTCCCTAGGCAGTTAAAGATCCAAGTCTCTTCGGTCAGGTCTGTCCAAGGTCCCAGAGGCTTTGGGGGATCGGGTGACTGTGCGGAGTGTAAAAGACATTTCTTTAGGAAACAGACAAGGCAGGGCCAGGAGTTCCGCGGTTTTTTTTTTTTTTTTCTGTGCAGAAATCGCTACCCGGCGAAGGCTCAGAGCGGTAGAGGAAAGTCTTATCTGCCAAGGCGGGATTAGATCCGCCCGCCGAGGGTCCTAGTATCCCCCCCGCCCAGCAAGGGCCGTGCGCGCGCCAGGGAACTTTGGAGCGACGAGTAGTTTCGCGTCGTACGCGGTGTCTGGTCTCCACGCATCACGTGCGCCCGCGGCCCTTGGCGGGGACTTTAGTGCTAGCGATCCGACAGAGCAGCCAGGACTCGGTTTTGCGATGCCCTAACCTGGGCATTTATGCTGGGGGCGGAACGAAGTCGCCCAACCCAAGTTCTCCCTGCATCCTGGGAAGGAAATGTGGTGCGCCCACTGGGGCGTGAGGCCGGCCGCCACGGCCCATTCTACACACCTACTGGCATTCCGCTTTTCCTTACTGTGTGCCAGGGGAAGGCATAATTCAATTATATCATCCAACTGCAGCGCACCCTTTTCCTCTTTTGCTTTGAGGGGAATTTTCCAATTCCCAAATAAATACCTATGGCTCTAAAGCCGAGTTGAGTTCTGTAGTAACTACCCGGGGTGACAAAAAAAAAAAAAAAAAAAAAAAAAAGACCCCAAATTGGCTGTGAGTTTACAGCCTGAAGCAGCTTATTTAGGCTCGCTGAGCGCCGTTCCAAACGGCAGGACTCAACGCTATTTCGGGAGAAGTTGGAGGGTGGAGAGAAAACAAGGTTATTTAAAGTGACTCCCAGAACGCAGCTTTCATTCCTTGACTCTTTAGGTGTCAGTGCCTCGGCTCCGTTTTAGCACGGCACAGGCAGCCCAGCCTTTGATATTTAAGCCAGGCCAGCCCCCGGGTGAAACTACCTGTTGGGGGATTCCGCTGCCTAGAGCCCTTCTTCTTCTGCGCAATACTGGCAGCAGTGGGATGGCTCTGGGGGTGGCGTGAGAAGGGAGAGGGCGGAAGAGCCAGGAGCAGCGGACAGTCAGTTGCATGTGGCAGTGCCTAGCGAAGCTGCTCCCGTGCCTCTACTCGCTCTTTGAAAACTGGAAACAGCCCCCTGTGCTCTGTGCTGGGCCCCTGGCTGCAGAGATGGGCCCAAACTCGGCACGATTCTCTAAGTTCGGAAACCACGAAGCTTGCGCCTTCATGCGTGTCTAACATTAAAAAACAAAAAGCCTCCTGGCGGCTTCCTGGGCTCCCGCCCCCACCTTGCGCTCCAACACCCGGCACTTTTCCCTGTACCAAAATTCACTTTACTACTTCTTGAAATTCGGAAAACTCCACCGACGCTTGGACTCGCTGCAACCCAGGGGCTGCCTAAAGCTCTCGCACGAGTTGCTTGAGGGAAATCACTCTGCTCTTGCGAGCAAACAGATCTCTGTATTTTTAAACAATCTAACTGAATGGGGGAGCGAAGCTAGCGAGGACAATTTGAGCAGTCTTTGTAGCCTGTCGGGAGAATTTTTGGAAGCTAGCGGGGTGGGGGTTTGGTCTCTCGCAAGAACCTGTGGGAAGGACAGTTCAGGCCGGACCCTAGGGCTGGAAGGCTCATTTGAGGAGAACATAGCCCAAGACTGGCACGTATTTAACAACCTTCTTTAGGGCAAACTCTGCAACGGAGTCCGCCCGACATTAAATTTAGGGGGTGTGGAGGCGTAGACTGGGCTTAACCGGGAAATTTTCCCCGAGACGCCAAAGGCACTCCGCGTCGTTTCCCATGCGGGTTTCTGCGTTTTGATAGGGAACCCCACTCCGTTTTGGGAGCAGCGAAATTTTGAAGAGCCCCAAAGCGGGGCTCGTTTGGGGTCCAAAGGGAAGAAAAGACTTGATCTGTGGCTGGGGAACAGCGGCACTTTATTTCCTGGGGCATGAGCTCACATCCCCTACGGCCACAAAGCACCCGGCTGAAAACGAAATGTCGGCAAATATGAGGTAACTACGGAGAAGGAGGGAAGTTAGCCTCATCTTGTTTAGGATACTCCCTTTAACAGCGAGGACTGACGGGCTACGCGGAAAAAAGAATTTATTAGTGAGAATTTCTTGCATAGGGGTGAGGGTTGAGACTTCGAGCTAAAAGACGGCTCAGAACGCTTCCCGAGCAGCAGTCTCACCCGCCCTTAAAAAACCATCCTGTCATTATTAGCCTGTTCGGCCCTTAAGTCACACCCCCATTACCGGTCATCAGTGGCATTTCCCTTCCCTGTGTGCCCCTTTCCTATACCCACTCATTTGGGCTTTGGATTGCCCACGATCTCTCCCCGCCTGGAAAAAGTCGTGCAAACTTGCCCTTCACCAGGCGCGCACGCACGGGTGGGCTTTCCCCAGGCGGGTCGTTTGGCGGCCCCGGGGACCCTCCTGGGCCTGGGAAACCGGGAGTATTTTCCAGCGCTCAGCCTCGGCGCTTCTGCATTATTTCGGTTCAGTCCCAGGGGCCCCGACCCAAGGATAATAAACAATGCCGCTTATTAGAGATACAAACGGGCACAGAAAAGAAGCACACGGAAAAGCAAGCACAGAGGCATTTTAACAAGTGGCTAGGCATTCAGGGCTGCCTAGGAAAGTGACGCGTCACGTAAAACGAAGCGCATTTCTCTAAGGAAAAAAAAAACAGACTTTCACAGAATGCAGATTTTGTTAAAATATGATGGTTGGAACTATGTTTAGTTTGGTTTTGCCTCTGGAGATCAGTCGGAGTTGTTGCTACCTGCCCTTGCCTCACTGCAAATTGCCACCCCCGCTGCTCCCAACTCCTAAACCTCCTTAGGGCGAAAGACCTGGGTGGGGGGTCTTCCAGGTGTTGGCGTGCTCTGATACCGTTATTCCAGATCTTTCAAGAACTGAAAACACGACCTCCTCTTTAGGGAGGGACAACACGGGCTTTAGGGGGAGATGGATAATATCAGGCGCTGCCTGATGATTCAGAGATACAAAAAAATTCCTCTTTCTTTTTAAAATGTAAATGCAGATACCTTATGGGTGCTGACCCTGAGAGTGGGGGCTAGGGATTCCTCCCCAGGTGCGGGTGTAACCAATTTCTGGTCTGCCCATGGCCTTGGGAAAGGGCCTCCCATCTGCTTCCAACACCCCCCTTACAACGTCAGAAAATCTTTCTGCCTGCAAATATTGGCACGAAGCTGTTACGACAGGCGGTGCTGCTTTAAATAGGAAGGAGACCGCGGGGCAAAAAGAAAGTGGCAACCTTCCTACCCACTAGACTACCTGCCTCCCGTCCCCCAAAGGCCAAGCTTTGACCAAGGAGACTTGGAGGAAAATCTCCTGTTCTGAGTAGGGTAGGAAATGAATCAGCTATGTGTTCCAGGAACAAATCTTTAGTTGGTTTTCAGGAGCTGGAGTGCATAAAAACAGGTATCCCCAGACCAGCTGCTAAGCAGGGAGGGGATCATGTCTGGGCATCTGCACCTCCTATGGTCCAGTCTCCCCACTTTGTTTGGTTGCTGTTAAGATAAAATTTATGCTGGAAGAAACTTCAGAGGTGCTTTAGCCCAATTCTTGTGGGCAGTGGGTTCCTTCTGAACTTTGCCGAAAGTAATTTGTCCAAAGGGCAGCTCTGCTCCTGGATGTGCCTACGGAGGCCTGGTCTCAGCAGTGCCAACCCTGTGCCCCATACAGAACTGTCATCCTAGGGAACTCGGCTAGGGCTGGCTGTGTCTGGGCCAGGGATGCCTGGACCTTGAATCACACCTATTCTGCCTACCAAGGGCATCTCTCCTGTTAGGAAATGATCATGGTGCCAACTGCACTCAAGGAACAGCTCAAACCTTCTTTTCCCACCTCCCACCCTAAGCTGATGGCCTTACACAGTGTTCACATATTATTTGTTTCCTGATTTCATTTCTGAACTTGCTTTAGAACTTATTCAGCTATCTCCAGCCCTTGCTGTCTATCCAAGATGACAACTCCTAGAGTTTCTGTCTAATGAACTCAAAGTTAAGAAGCCTCCTCTTGCAAAGACTGTGACTGAATTTTAGAAGGTATCTCAGGCATTTTGGGTGGTGAGCATGTTGTCCTGCCCTTCTCACCGTTTTTCAAATCAATTGGCTTGTGTCTCATTGCTTTACAGATAAAGAAACTGAGGCACAGGTTCCTTCCTATGCAGGCCTTTGAAAAGCAGCTACTATGTTTACATAGATTCCAAGGGGCTTGACTTACTAAAAGGCATACAAGGATATGAGAACAGAGTGTGCAGCAGACCCTGGGTCTCTTGATTTGAGGTCCCATTTGCCCACAGTTCTGAGGGAAGTATATAGCTAACAATAAACTACTGTTGAGTGAGCATCAACTGTGTGCCAGACCACGTACCATGCCAGACATGTTACATAAGTCATCTTTGCAGCAATGCTAAAGAGCATCATTAGCTCCAATAAAATTTTAAAAAATAAAATTATAAAAGGAATACATGCATACATCAAGGTACTTCAAATAATATAAAACAGCATAAAATGAAAGTAAAAGCCTCCTACCCTGCTCCGTCTCCTGGAATTACACTGATATTTTTCATTTCTTTGCTGGTGTATTTGTATATAGAATAGATGTTATCATTATTTTATGAGTGTGGAGTTGGGAGGCTCACCACCAAGATAACAAACCATGGCTACCTGTCTCCTGGCTCAACGCTCCCCAGTACTCTACATTAGCTAAGATGAATGTGGAAACAAAGAAGTGAGTGAGACCACAGGTAAAAAGAAGAGTCAGGTCAGAATTGACATCACCCCTTCTTTTCCACTGTTCCTCCTGCCCCTGCCTGGCTCCTGAGACCACAGGCTCCCTCAGTGTATGTAATCTGATGATCTTTTGTGGTGGCTGCATTTCTTCCAGGCCTTGGTGCAATTGGACAAGCAAGTGTTTCCATGCTCTGTCACCTGGGCCCTCAGTGCTGTTTCTGCGCTGTACTATGTCTGGTCCTGAGGCAAGCCTCTAAGCTTTAGATTTCACTGCTTATCTCTCAGGGTTGTTGAGAGGCTCCAATGACAGACAGGGAAAGGACTGTGCAAACTTGGAATCTCTCTATGTAAACATATAGCTGCTTTTCAAAGGCCTGCATAGGGAAGGACCCTGTAGCCTTTCCCTTTGGAACAGAGGAGTTTCAGGAGTCTTTGCGAAAGAGTACGTTTTTGACATCTGAGGGTTTGCATTGTGTCCATCTGTGTCTATAGGGGCAGGGTTAGGAGTATGTCTTAAAGTAGAAAAGGATGCTCATTTATTACTGAATCTTTGGAGTCGGGAGACTTTGGCAAGGGTAAAGTGGATTTCTTTCTGCTGGAGGGAACACAGAGCCAAACTGGTGAGGTTACAAGGAGACAGTTATCCTGCTTGGGGTGCACCGTGGGTTGGTGAGAATATGGCAGAGGTATGGTGAAGGTGCTGAAGGCTGTCCCTTTGGCTAGGTAGCTACTACCAAAAGCTGTCCTTAGACTGTAGGGGCAGGCAGAGGGTGGTAAGGGATAGGTCCTCGCCGCATGAGCTTCCTAGAACATGTTATTTAATATGTTTCTGATTGTTTTTGTGCGTGGAAAGGGGAGGGATATTAAAGGATGAATGTGACAGTTCTTCTGGGAAGCTGGTCCTGTTGTATAGGGGTTCTTCATTCAGGAAGAATGGCTGAAAACATCTTGAGTTCAGAGGCCTGCAAGTGAGAACAAATGGTAGACCAGTGCTAGGGTCTCCTCGGCAGAGCAGGGGAGCTCCTGGAGAGGGGTCTCTGAACTGCTGCATCCCTGCACCCTGAGAATCTGAGCATGAGGAGGAAGCAGAAAATGGCTTTAAGGCAAATGAAGGGGTCTGGGGTCTGGTTCCAGTGAGAGAAACTGAAAGGAGGTAAGTCAGATTTTTCTTGACGGCCCAGTCAGGCTTCGTTCTTCAATGCCTGTCAGGACTAAGGCTGCTGCGCCCCCTGGTGTCCGACTGGCCGCCGATGCCAGCGAGCTGCCGTGGACACCCGCAGGCTGCGGGACCCGGGGACCAGCTGGGAGGAGTCCACGGGTCAGATGCCTTTTCTTCCGTTTGCTAAGGGAGTTGAAGTTGAAATAGCCGTTGTTTTCTCAACTCTAGAGTCCAAATAGAGACTCTAGTGGAGAGCGAGAGGGGTTTTGTCTTTTTTTTTTTTTTTTTTTTTGCATGCAATTGAGGCAGACAGGACAATGCCTGTTTAGAAGTAGCCTGGTGCGGTGGGAAGTACGCTGATCTGAAAGAAAAGACCTGCATTTTAGGTGGAGAGCTGGTCTGGGGCAAATCAATTAAAAATTTCCAACCTCCCCTTCTTTGTCTAAAAGCCAAAGGGGTTACAGTAAGATGTCTGTAAGGTCTTTTCTGAACTCTAATGTTGATTGGGATTTACTAGATCACCAATACACTGCACCCTATTTTCTCAGAGCCTTGCAAATTTGACATTATTTTTTCAATCTACATGCAGGTGCAAATGTTATGTTTCAGCATCATGAGTTCCCTAATTGTGAGCAAAGATTTTAGTGTCTCCTTTCCTTTTCAAAATGAAAATATACCTCTTTCCAGCACAGACCCTCCCTCACCACCACCTTTTGTGGAGCCTCCTGCAAGAAAGCTGCAGAGTGAACAGGGCTTCAGTCTCTGCTGTTTCTTTTAAAAATAAAGTACTAAAGTATTGTGCTGGAAATTCTGCTACTAAGTGTTACATGTGGTGGGTGTGAATATATGCTTCAACAGTTCCAGGCATAAGACCAAAATCTTCCCCAGAATTAGCAGAGTTTTCAGTTATAATCTGGCTAACATTTTTCTACAAATAGGTACACAGACCAATTTGAGAGTACGTTCTCTCTAAGGGGCTACATGGTTGGGTTTCCATTGAAATTTAGGGCCATCCCTTGTACAGTCAGGTGATTTTTTTTAAGTGGGATCAGCCCTGGGGAATAATTATGTAGTCACTGAGGGTTTTTCTCTCCTAAAACCTCCAAGTCTAGTTTCTGAGGTAAGCAGTCTGTTATATCTCATGGCAGTTTCTTCCTTCAGCATTGCATTTAAATGGTTATCTCTATGTAATGGGTATAGTGTGTGTATGTGTGTGTGTGTAGAAATGGATTGTCCCATGAAGGATCACTTGAACAGCAACCTTAGTTTTACAGATGTGGAGGGAGTGTGTAGCACTTGTCCTGTTGTGAACACTGTCACTATTCCCTGTGTGGCAGGGGAGGAGCAGGTCCCTCTAAATGAGAGAAGTGAACCAGAGGAAGAACAGCAGCACAAATGAGATGACCTGTAGCAACCAACCCCTGCCTCAGGGATGGGGAGATGCTGTGTGTGTGTGAGCATATGTTGGGTTGGAGTAAGCACAGTGACTTGGAACACTGCACCCCTCCCCAAAGGGAGGGGCTATGTTACAGGCTGAACTGTGCCACTTCAAAATCACCCTTGCTGCCTCAGAATGTGACTGTATTTGGAGATATGGCCTTAAGGGGGTACTTAAGTTATAATGAAGTGGGCCCGAATCCAGTATGACTGGTGGAGTCCCTGTAAGAAGTGATTAGGACACAGACATGTATAGAGGGAAGGCCACACGAAGACGGAGAAGGTGGCCATCTACAAAGAAAGAGGCCTCGGAAGAAACCAACCCTGCTGACAACCTGATCTCAGACTTGAGCCCCTAGAATTGTGAGAAAATAAATTTCTGCTGTTTAAGTCACCCAATCTGCAGTATTTTGTAATGGCAAGCACAGCAAACCAACACAAGATGATACTCTGCACCAACCCATTATGTACAGCCATTTGAAGATGCAGACCCAGGATTGCCAGATTCTCTAGTTTAAGAATCTTTTGCTTTTTAAATATCGGCAGCAGGGCTGGTTTCCTGGGTGTGTGTCCTTTGCAGTCACACGGGATCCCATACTTAGAAGTGCCCCACGTTGGCTTAAATGCCCTGCTTGCAATTCCTAAACTTTCAACAAGGAGCCTGCATTTTGGCATTGCACTGGTCCCTCACAAACTGTGTGGCCAATCCTAGCTGACAACTAGTACACATTTTAAAGAATGTGAATATTAAGATTATGGGGGCCCAAAGAAAATATGCCTGAGGCTGGGGCAATGTGAGACACTAGTACGAACTTTTTGTCACCAACTGGATTAAAACTTCCCACTCTCTGGTAATCACTAGGAGGGAACTTATGGATCCCAGTGGTTTTCTTGAAGTGGGAAAAAAAGGCACAGATACTCCCCAGGATGTTATTTCCCAGGATTCCACATGAGCTAGTGTGGCTCAGACCAAGATTTTCTTTTCTCAGGGATGGATACTGAGGATGTCACAATAAGAATATCTTGAGAAAAGGCCCCACAAGAGGAACTAGTGTTTGGGGTTGAGGGCTAAGTTTAGCCCTGCATGTGGCTGATGCTGGTGGGCTTTGGGAAGCTGGGGCTGAATATGCTACCCAGGATGGTCGGCAAGGCCCTGAGGGGCAGTGCAGTCCCATGTAAAAACAGCACCGAGACACAGCAAGAAACAACAGTGAGAGCAGGACTGATTTCATCTGCCATTTTTTGCCTGGGGTATACAAGCAGGACTCCTCTTTTGCACTGAGCCAGTTTCAGGATTATTAAGGGGTCCTCAGCTGACGTGAGTGAGGAGGTCTGAGCTAGAGAGTAAAACTGGATGGTCTGAGGGTCTGGGCAACCCTGAGCACTTAATTATGAATAATGATATACTTCAGTTTTATAGTGCATGCCATACCAGTGGATTCTAATTTGGAAGGGAAACTTTTGCTCTTGCTGAAAGGAATGTCAGTCACCAGTGAGTGGTCATGGGGCTATTATGGGGAGATTCTGTTTTTAAGGATATGCACTGATTTATAGAAGCTCACTGAAAATATTATAGCGGAATGTTTGGTCAGGAGGTCTGCTTTTCTAGTTCTATTTCTGCGCAGTATTGGCTAACTGAAGAGTGTAAATTTTAAAAGAAGTAATTTCTTATGCACACTATGCAAACTCCCTCAGGGAAATGAGTGAAAGACTGTTTGAAATGCTCTGAATTTCCTGGAAGAGAGTTGCTATATAAATTAATATAGGGCCTTCTTTTTCATTGCAGGTCTGCAGGACACACCAAAGAACTCCTCCAAGTCACACAAGGGAGAAAATTAACTTCATTGGCTTCTATCAGGAAAGCTATTTTTTTCCTCTTCCTTCCTGCAAGTTTCCCAAACCCCATGACTCTGATTTCCAGGTCAGAGACTAAAGTTTTATTTTTCTTACCTGTATACTTTACATATGGAGAGTCCCCGAAGGAACATTGTGATGGGCTGATTATTGTGAGCCAGTTGTGGGCCAGACCTGGCTTCAGGTGCTGCAAAGGGAATTCAGTCACCCCTGCGCAGTGATCTGTGGGCCCCAAGTCAGCTCCTACTTTTTCCTGATAGACACACCCTCTTCCTCCCTAACAAGAAATAGCAGGGTTGGGGGTAGTGACCCAATATTTAAGAGGTTTGAAATTCTGCATGAGATATTTCTGAGTGAACTCCTAAATAACAGTTTCCTTAATCATGGAAAATAAGAACACTTCCTAACAATTTTACCTTAAAGACCATTGGTTTAAGAGAAATGGAAACTTATGTCCACATAAAAACTTGTAAATGAACGTTCACAGCAGCCTTTTCAGAATATCCAAAAAAAGAAAGCAATCCAAATGTCCATCAACCAATGAATGGATAAACTTTATGTGGGATATACATGTAATAGAATGCTATTTGGTGATGAAAGAAATGAAATATTAATACATGCCTTAATAAAGATGGACTTAAAATGTCATGCTAAGTAAGAGAAGCCAAGGAATATGTATTGTATCATTCTACTTATATGAAATTCCTAGAACAGGCAATTCTATGGGGACAGAAACTAGACTAGTGATTGCCTAGAACTTGGGGACAGTTTGGGGAACCTGGAGGATGACAGCAAAGTGGTGCAGAGTTTCTTTTTAGGTTGATGAAAATGTTGTAAAATTAATTGTAGTGATGGTTGTGCAACTTTGTGATTTTGTTAAAAACCATTGCATTTTGCCCTTTAAATGGATGAATTGCACAATGTGTGAATTAGATATAAATAAGTTTATTTATATAATTAAGACCTATTTATTGACATTTAATATATCAATAAATATGTACTATATAAAAGTAAATTTATAGTTATATAAAATGTGAATTATATGTAAATACATAAATAAAACTGCTAAAAATAAAAAAAAAATACTTAAAAAAAAGACTGTTGGTTTCTCTCGCATTTTCTGAGCCCAATCACTTTGGGATAAATGCGTCCAGGCTTAAAAAGCACAGATTTTATGAGCTAACTAAAATGAAAATGTGAAAAATTGTGTTTTTTCCATAGGAGGAGAGTGTCTGATTTGCAGGTACACGTATACCCACAGTAGTCATATGTGTAATTCTTTTAAACTTTGCTGAAATTTTTCCCTAGCCTAAAATCATTAAAATATGTTTAAACAATGACACTGAGTTAGGTTGGTTGTTTTTGTCTGCCTAATGTTACTTTCCCCTTCTTTAGGTAGTAGCACCCCAGTTTTCTCAAAAAGAAACCACACACCCTATTTCCAGTTCATGTGGTTTGGCTATTGCTGACCTTACGCCCTAGGCTCTGTGACTCAGACCCCATCAGTCAGCATATTTTATCCAGTGGTCTGTTGGAGCCAACTCATACCAACTCGTCCAAAGCAACTGGTAAATGTTCAGAAATTCCATGTGCCAGTTGTTAAACACTCACCATTAAAATTTAAAGTTCATAACCTTATAATTAAATTATGTTAAAAATGAAGGTAATGATACATCAACCTTATCATCACTTCCTAATCATTTGACTGCATTTTACTATTATTTATGCTCTTGAGGTTACTTACATCTATTGGATCCGGTAGTAGAAATACTGGATAATGGTGTGCTGCTATACATCTCCTCCTAACTCCATGTTCATTGACTTCCCTTTGATAGCCTGAAGTTGGCCATGGTAGCAGTATTTACGCTACAGAACTGGGCAAATGCTACAAGATCAGGGTATACCCTTTCTTGCCAACGAGATTGTTAAACATTTGGCAGCTGTAGTGGGTTGAATGGTGGCCCCTAAAAAGATATGTCCAAAACCTAACCTGTAGAACTTGTGAATGTGACCTTATCTGAAAAAAGGCCTTTGCAGGTGTGACTAGGTTAAGGATCTTGAGATGAAATCCTCCTGGGTTATCCATGTGGGCTCTGAATACAATCATGTGTGCCCTTGTAGGATAAAGGCGGAAGGAATTTGACACAGACACACCAAAGAGACATAAAGATAAGATGAGGAGGCAATGGCCACACAGGCAGAGATTGCAGTGATGTGGCCAAAAACCAAGGAATACCTGGAGGCACCAGAAGCTGGATGAGACAGAAACAAAATCTCCCCCAGAGCTTCCAGAGGTAGCATGATCCTGCTGACACCTTGACTTTGGATTGGTGGCCTCCAAACATGTGAGAGAATAAATTTGTTGTTTTAAGCCACCGGTTTTTGGTAATTTGTTATGGGAGCCACAGGAAACTATTAATAATACACCAGCTCACCACTGCAGCACTAGTGTATGGTTCAGGGATGGGCATGTGGTACAAGCTAGGGCAATGGGAACTCAGCTTCTATCGTAAAACAAACCCTCTCCTTGGCCCTGGGGTTGCTGAGTGGTTCCACCTTTGCTACTATACATACCAATGAATGGAAGCAGCACAGAAGGTAGTAAAGTTTAGATTTAAAGAGAGACATTTCTGTCAACATTGTTTAAGAAACTGGATCTACTCTACCACTGGATTTTTAAATATTACATATTATATGAGAAAATTAATTGTTTTCTTTTTAAGCCAAATTCCTAACCAATATAGAGATGTTAATTTTTGGAGAACTTTTAAAATTGCTCATCTGCACAGAGAGCATTTTAAATATATATGGTTGTTATCACTTGATCAGCTACTATTTAAATGAGGTATAACTGAGAAAGACAATCAGGAAAATATGTACCAAACAGTGAACAATTTAAGACCTACCTGAATTCAATCATGTTCATTTGTGCTACAAACACTTCTATTAAGCCCAACCCTTATCTAAAGCATTCGATTCAGGACAGATATCCATCTATTTAAGAACTTACAATTTATTTGCCAGTAAAGGAATTTGGTATAGCCCACATATTGAGGTCACTAGCAGTATTAACTTTTCATTATATAGTCTATAATTTTCTGAATAGTTCTAAATTCAAGTAATTTTATTATTTTTCCTAAACAGAATTTGGTTAATGCACAATTAAAATACTTCAAATTCTTTATGAGATTACATTTAACTACATCCACAAATTATAACAAAAAATCTTTTGGCAAATTGAATGGTTTGGGTGGGAAAATATTCTTATGGTGATTTTCAATGATGTTGTACCTTTGGTTAATTTTGTACCTTCCAATAATTTTTATTTGTTAGTGTGGAAGAGCACTTTTCTGAAAGGAACATGTCACAGAAAACCCCAGGGATAGACATATTGTATTAATTATTTTTAAAACAAAAATAAAAGGCTTTTACATTCAGCATTTCTATCTTTAATGATTTTTCCAGGTTTAAGAGGTTTCAAATTAATTTTGTCACCCATAATCCTGTTTCTTTCCCTCCACTTTCAAATACCTTTGTTTTTTGATGAGCACATTTTGGATGAATTCCCAGTCAACTTTTTAATCTAATTAAATTCAGATAAGTTTAACTCAGATAACATTTACAGTCAGCTCCTTGATAGTTGATTAGCTGGGAGCCCATCTTTCAGAATTCTTAAAAAAAAAAAAAAAAGACTTTTGAGGATTGCTTTTTGTTAAAAGAGCCTATTACTAATGCTGATGTCACTGGCAACAATAAACTAACACCCACTTGTCTTGGTTTAAAATGACAATAGGCTTTCAAATGCAAATATTCAAATATTATATCATTCTTTAGCACTTCTGTATTTGCTAGTAGCATTACTTATCAAAAAGAATTGTTTTGAATATTTTCATGAGCAAGCAAGCAAACCACATCACATCACACACATGCACACACACACACACACACACACACGCATGCATGCAAAGCACATAAATGATTTCACTAATGACACATAGCATACATTAGTCAAGCAATTGTATTAATTCAAGTCTACACTCCCTGTAGTCTAGAACAGTCTCCGTCTTTGCTACACAACAGTAGCCACTAAAATCTTTTGGAAGATTAGGATCACTCAATATGAAGTTAAAAGAAAACATGAAAAAATGAAAGCTTAGTTTTAGGATTTCCCATTTTTTTAGCCCTATAATAGCCTAAAATAAAACTTGGAAACAAATGAGGTTTACCAATGACAGGAGTAAACAGACTCAAAGTAAGTGTTTACAGGCAAGGCAAGGAAGCTACTTCCTTTCCATTAACAAAAAGGAGCTTTTAAATCTTACTCATTCTTGATAATGCTGGCTAAGGAGAAGCCCAGCAAGTTTGCTTTTTCCTTAAAGCTAAAACAAAACTCAACACAAGAGTTGAAATACAAGGAACCAAAGAAAATCATTAATTTGTTCTTTGATGACAACTCTATGCCAGAGGTACAAGGGCATCTCTACATTAATTGTTTTCTTCATAAGGAAACCACTATAGAAATTTAGGTGAATGAATATAATTAAGTGGTTCTGTGGCTCCAACTGTAACACGTCATTTTAAAAAAGAAAAAATCAAACAACCCAACATTTGCCCAGGAACCAGAGGAGAAAAATAGCCTTCTAAGAGTTAGGTCCTCAAGATATTTCAAAGCTGCCTGGACAATGACTTGGAATGACTACAATGGTGAACCATTCTGCCTTGGACCCGAATCTAGATTTATGACCTAATATATCTTTCCCAACTCTGCCTGCCATAGTTTTATGAACATCAAGAACTGGGTGTCTGCCACTGTCAACAAATAGAGCTTCTCCAGAGCATTTCCATCCACAGAAACTCAAGTATCCCCAAAAGAACATAGATCTCAGTCTTCCAAGGCTGCCTTGGGATGCCTCAGGATGCCTCTAGCTTTCACCACAAATTGTAGGGAAACTGTTTTGGCACAATAATTCTTCAAGAAAAGGAAGAGCACCTGTTAATGCCCTGTGTTTTCTTGGTTTAACAATGTTTGGTGAGGCTAGGTCCAGTGGTTCATGTCTATAATCCCACACTTCAGGAGGCCAACACAGGGAAGATCTCTTAAGGCCGGGAATTTGAGCCCAGCCTGGGCAACATAGAGAGACACATCTCTACAATAAATTTAAAAATTATCCAGGTATGGTGCTGTGTGCCTGTAGTCCCAGCTACTTGGGAAGGCTGAGGTGGGAGGATTGTTTGGGCCCAGGACGTTGAGGCTGCAGTGAGCTGTGATCCTGTCACTGCACTCCAGTCTGGTTGACAGAGTGAGACTCTTTCAAAACAAAACAAAACAAAACAAAAACAAAACAAAACAAACAAAAAAGGACTTTGGGTCAGAGTAGCAAGAATGCACTGAGAAGCTAACGAAGCTTAGCTTAAGGGCTTCTCGTTTTTAGGGTCCTCTTCCAAACTCTTGTGCCTAATTTTATATTTGTAATTTTGCATTCATTTTATTAAGAGTCCTTTTAATTTAAGTATACATGCTACAAAATGGGGATCTGCTAGAGAAATTGCACCAAACTGAGCTAGAGAAGTTGCACCAAACTGAGCTAGAGAAGTTGCACCAAATTTTAGCTCAATAAAAGTGTAAAAATTAAACACAAACTCTTTGTCTTTTATGGACACTCCCTCACCCCCACTCCTGGCAAATCACCACTGGGACTGAGACTACTCAGTTTGAAGCCCTGGTTGTCAGCTGTCCTTTCTTAACTGTGGCAGTGATTCAAAAACTGGCTACAGTTTTCAGTTTTGTCCCCTCCTTGGAAGAACACTCCACTGTGGGCTAATTATTACAATGGCTTATAGACTCTAGAGACCCAGATGGGTTTCCAAGTGTGGTCCTCCTTTTGGTTAAGTGGTATCATTGCTCCAATGTCAACTAAGTTTTTGTTTTACAGTCAAGTTGATGGATTTGGACTAGGCTTCCACGCTTTCCTAAGAGGTCTCTCTGAAGACCCAACCATACGAACATTTATTTTTTTCTGATTATAAAAGTAATGGCATGTATATGTGTGTACATATACATATACACACACACATATATATGTACACATAAACATCTTTAAACTTTATAATATGTAGCATAGAAAGTGGAAATCCTCCATAATCCCACACAGCTGAGAAAAGCAGTTAAAATTTTTTCAAGGCATATATTAACATTTCACTTATTATTTTACAAAAAAATGGGATTATACTCAACTCAAAAGCATGCTGTTTTCTATCTAGCAGTATGTCTTAGACATCTTTCCATGTCAGTTGGTAAAAAGTTATCATCTTTTTAATCTATTAAATAGCTCCATGAAATTGTATTGTATGGCTGAACCATACTCTCCTTAACCAATTGCCTGTTAATTCACCTTTGAGTTCTTTCCAGTTTTTCCTGTAATAAATATTCTTGCAAACATCATTTTACTCTTAAACATCTTTGAGCAGTTGTAGAGTCTTTCTCTATGGTGAATTCCCAGGAGATGAATTATTATTGGGTCAAAGGGTATGAGTATTTCATTTTTAATAGCTATTGCCAAATGGCCCTCCAATAATTTTATACCCATTTACACTCACAACCACACTGTAAGAAATTGTCTGTTTTCCCACCCTCTTAGCAACCCTAAAATCATGCAATTTTGGAATGTCTGATGTGAGTTAGGAGTTAACAGGTTCAGCCTGTGGAGTTTTTTTTCCTTTGTGAAAAGCCAACAAAGAGATCAAAAGTCTCTCCCTTTCCTTGATGAACTCCCTGCTCTGGGAGAGCCAGCTGCCCAGACAGTCATCTAGTTAATGCGAGAGGTGAAAATTCTAATGCTTAATACTAGCGTCTGGCTGGATTTATTAGAAACAGTTTGTCTGTGAGTGTCTAAGAAAACGTGTCAGTGAGAAAATACCTAATAACTTAATTATTAAAGAAATAGAAATTGGTTCTTACTTTTTACTATAAACAACACATTTCATCTTATAGCATCAGAATGTTTAAATCTGCACAATTATTTGATTTCATTCCTACGTTTATTGGAACAAAATAGTTTTAAAAATCCAGTCTTCAAAGGTGTGTGAAAAGTGACCCTGGTCCAGCCCTTGAAGGAAGGGCAAGGTTTGCCAATATCCAGTCTTAAAGAGCATGTTTTTGACAGTTACTATGGTTTACATCTCCAGAATGAGGATCACTGGGCATTAGAATAAAAAGAAATTTTAGGAGGTTTCTAGTAAAAACATTACCAAACTCTGCTCCCCATAAAGCCTCAGGGTTGCTTCAGAGAGATGAGAGGGTAGTGGAGGAACAAGACAGCGGGGGGATTTAGGAGTCCTTGGTAATCTAACCGTAATTCCACCACATCAGCCCCATTTTGATCTGTGTCACATAGTGGGGTTGTGTATTGTGTTATCTGAGGCATGTAGATTTCTCATTTTCCTTGTCTGTAAAATAGACATAATAATAGTGCCTATTTTAGAGTAGTGAAGATTAAATTAAATAACGCTACACATGTAAAGTGTTTAACCCAGTGTCCTGCACATGCCAAGGACTCAGTAAATGTTGGCTATTTTATCTAAGATTTTGCTCTGAAACAGAATTCTGCTGCTAAAAAATAAATTTCGAGATCATCATTTATGTTTGTCATCTCTAAAATAAGATGATTATTTCTGATGTAATGGTTTTACATTTTATTTGTTTCCTGCTTCCCAGTGCAATGGTCATTTTCAGACCCTCTCATTCTCGGACCCCAGTCCAATTTTGCTGAGAAAGCTAAAGGCTCTGAGGATAACGTGTCTTCCCACACCCCAGGAGACTCCACTCACCACCAAGTGTGGCCAGACCATGGCTATTCTGTCCGTGTTCCTGTTGATTTGTAGAAGAAAGATGGTAGTATAAAAGTTTTCTCTGCCCTGTGGGACAAGATTCCTGCAGATATACCAGGAGGAATAAACATGAAAGCTGTAAAATCTTAGAAATATTACTTAGTTTCCATCTTTTCCATAATGATGAGTTCATTTGAAGGAGTTCAGAAATAGATGCTTATACCTTCTAAGACTGGCTGGATTTTCTATTCTTGGCCAGACGTTTGTTCCAGGAAGAATTCATCCAACAAACATATGCTCTTATCAATTATTTTCTTAGGAAAGCTTGTCTTAGTGCACGGGAAGTTTTTAAGTTTTTCTAATGAATCACAGACATGAGGCAGGAGGGAGAGAGTATCAAGCGTGTTCCTTTCTGACTGGTCTAATGTGAGACCAAAAACTATGGAGTAAGAGCAAAACCTTGCAAACTGTACATCTTTTCTACCCAGGAACTCCTTCCATGCCAGTCACTGCTGATGCCTGAGAGCCAGATGTGGGCTTAGGGAACAGTTTCTCTATGCCAGGGCCATTCAGAGTCTGTAGCTGACTTAGGAACAAGTAGATGTAAAACCTAGAATTAAAGGCTGAAAACAGCATTTAGTGAAACCCCTCCCTCCAGACGCTCCTGATCAAAGTCTACCCTTGCACTAAGACAATTGATCTATAGTTGCATATATAAAATTTTGGCAACACTCTGTCCTCATTGCTTTCAACAGAGGCTTTAGGCCCCTGAATCTGGGCATCGTCCCAGAATTGAGATCCAGTTGCATTACGCATACCAGAAGACACACCACCACAGCCGAGGCCCGTGCAACCACTTTCTTTTAACCCCGCGTCTGTGAAAAATTACTTTCCAAAAAAATAAGTGAAACCTGATGTCTTCTCTGGGTGGTTATTTTTGCGCCTATGAAGTCAATAAAACTCCCCAGATTTATTAGACAGCCCTGCTGCTGAAGACAAGACCACTTCCTATTCCCTAGCGGATATGTGTGTCTTTCCTTTCTGTAATCTTCTGACCACAGATTTTAATTTTCTTTTTTTTTTTCTTGAGACAGTTTTGCTTTGTCGCCCAGGCTGGAGTGCAGCGGTGTGATCTCAGCTCACTGCAATCTCCGCCTCCCAGGTTTAAGTGATTCTCCTGCCGCAGCCTCCCGAGTAGCTGGGATAACGGGTGCGTGCCACCACACCTGGCTAATTTTTTGTATTTTTAGTAGAGATGGGTTTCACCATGTTGGCCAGGCTGGTCTCGAACTCCTGACCTCTTAATCTGCCTGCCTCAGCCTCCCAAAGTGTTGGGATTACAGGCGTGAGCCACTGTGCCTGGCTGAATTTTATTCTTTTTAAAAATTTTCCCAGAAAATTTGTCAGAACCCTCTAGGATAAGTGGTTTGGCCTGCACTAAAATTCCAATCTCTTGCACTGAAGAGTGATAAAATGAACATATTTCAGGCTCCTCTAACTTTTCTTCTTTACCTCCTATTTTAGAGGGCCCTCTTTTCTTTGCACCAGAATTAACAAGAGTTTTGGCTGTCTCTCCTTCCACCACTCTAAATGCTAAATGTAACACTTATCAACAAATTATACTCCTGTAAGAGTCCACTAACCCTGAGTTGATGACCATGATAATGAAAATTGGATTGGATTCTACTCAGTGCAACAGTATTTACTGGGCCCTCACCCTTTGCAGGTGCTCTACTGGGTATGGGAATGCAAAATTACAGAACATAATATGTATTCTTTCAAGGAGTGTTGGGTCTACTAGGGGACACAAACATGTTAACAATTGTTATTTAATTGTGACAGTTTCCATAATGAACTCAGAATGTTGTGTGGGTACAAAGACTAAATTTGGAAAGGCCAGGAAAGGCTTTTCAGAGGAGATGTCTCTTGAGCTGTGCATTTAAAGATGAGTAGGGATTCATCAGGTGATCCTGGGGAAGACATGCCAAGCAGAGGGACTAGCAAGTGCAGAGGGATCAGAGGTGTGAAACAGAAGGGCACATTTGAGATCTAAGAAGTTGTGAATTGGGAATGAGGGTCAAAAGGTTGTAAGCAACCTGTGTTCCTCCATGAATATGGGTGTGTATTTTCACTGATGGGGAAATGCTGAGGGGATTTAAGCCCTAGAGCAATTGTGATATTATGATAAATGAGAGGGCAAAGACTTGGAACCAACTCATCAACTTTATCCATCAATGATAGACTGGATAAAGAAAATGTGGCACATATACACCATGGAATACTATGCAGCCATAAAAAAGAATGAGTTCATGTCTTTTGCAGGGACATGGATGAAGCTGGAAACCATCATTTTCAGCAAACTAACACAGGAACAGAAAACCAAACACCTACCAGAGTCTTCAGAAGGTGCTTCAGCTTTAACATCTCCAAGCCAGAACTCATCAATCAGCCCCACCTCTCCCTTCCCCACACTCACCCTCCCAAAGCTCTGCTTTCCCTCATGTCTTGATAGAAGGCATTTTCATATATCTGGCACTCAAGTTAGAAATTTTGGACTCAACTTCTACTCCTTCTTTTCTCCTAGTCACCAAGTTTTATTGTTTCTACCTCAAAAAAGGTTTTCAAATCTAGCTTTTCCTTTTCATCACAGCTTCTACTCCTTAGTTTGGTACTTCACCATCTTTGGCCTGATGTATTTGGACAGCTTCCTAATTGACCTCCTTACCTTCAGTCCCTTCCATCACCAGCCCACTGTAGATAAAATTAGATTCTCATAACCTAGAGCAGATCAGACATTCTCCATCTCTGAAACCTTTGGGGGCTATCTCTTTACCTCCTGGGTAAGAAAAGCTTATGTCCTACTGTGTATGACTATACTTAAAACCAATCCCAGGCAGATTTTCCTGTCACTCACCTTGTGTGTTGTTGGCTTTAGCTATTTTGAACCATTCACCATCTCCAAAAACCCAGCATATTTTAGGACTTTGGGCCTCTCTTCAAGCAGCTTTCTCTGCCTAGAATAACCTTCACCTCCTTATTGGCCCATTCCTGAAAGCCCAGCTCAATATCACATTCTAGGTGAAGCTTTTCCACTCTTACCCCCATCTGACTCAAGGACAATTAATGGCTCCCTCTTCGCATTTATCATAGCACTTTCAATGTTATCAAAGCTAGTTATTTGTATATTAATGGTCCATGGAATCATAAGGTCAAGGACTACTTAATTCATTGATGTAATCCCAACCCCAACACAAGGATAGTTAACTGTTTTTTTAAAATCAAGAAAAAAATGGTACTCTGGCTTTTTAAAAATTAAATGAATAAGAGTGTTAGTGATAAGAGGAAGCCAAATCACGTAGAAGGTGGGATAATAACAGATGTTTGAGAATGCTGGTCTAGCCCATAGTGTAAATATGTGTCAAATTTGTGAACATATCTACTATATAAACACTTGACTTCACTTTAGGCACAATCTGGCTCCATAACAAAGGTAAGAAATAACCATGAAAAGGACAGATTCATCTCAGATCACAAGACACTGGAACTCCATAAAAATCAGATCACTCCTAATAGTCAGGTTCCTTCAGAGTTGGAGACTTTCTTACCCTGTTATGGGTCACCTTTGCCATAGGGCTTTTTTGACCCCTGCTCTTCTGGAAATGCTATCAGTTTCTTTGTTTAAATACTAATGTCCAAGCAGGGCACAGTGGCTCATGCCTGTAATCTCAGCATTTTGGGAGGCCGAGGTGGGTGGATCACTTGAGGTCAGGAATTTGAGACCAGCCTGGCCAACATGGTGAAACCCCGTCTCTACAAAAAATACAAAAATTAGCCAGGCATGATGGTGGGCACCTGTAATCCCAGCTATTCAGGAGGCTGAGGCAGGAGAATCATTTGAACCCAGGAGGCAGAGGTTGCAGTGAGCCGAGATTGTACCACTGCACTGCAGCCTGGGTGATAGAGGGAGACCCCGTCTCAAAACAAAACAAACAAACAAAAACAAAAACATACACACACAAAAACTATATGTCCAGCCTGCCAGAGGACTAGCCTTTTCTTATAGCTGTGCAAGGCCTCAGTCATATCTGGAACTTTTCATATCTTTTCCATCATTGTATGTCAACTTTGGAAATGAGATTTTACTTTTATATTGTGGGAGAAAACACTAGTATAAAGAACTGTAATAGTAAAAATAATCTAAGTTCCTGCTTCTCAGGGTAGGCAGTCTAGAAATCCTTCTTGGAGGGTTTTCAGTGGTATTACAGGATTTGTTTTGAAGAAAGTCAGATCTCACTGGCTGGGGAGTCAGGGGCTATAGGATCTCATTCTGGCTCTGCCACTAGTTAGTTGGTGATCTCTGGGGAAGTCACTTAGACTTTAGCCCTCTCCTATGTCTCAGAAATAAAAAAGATTGCAAATTGGGAACACCTAGGCTACATTTCGCCCACAGAAACACTTAGTTTGCCCCTAACAGTATTTAAATGAGTTGATACTTTAGTTGCAAAACTTTACGTAAGAACATAGGTTTTTGCTTTCCCTTGAAAAATCAGAAGATCTGGCCACAGGAGTCTTACATTCCTATTCATTTGGTAGTAGCTACCCCCTTTAACAGGGAAGGGGCTCTCCAGGACTCCAGTGACCCCATCAATTCATATTGCCCTTTTGGTTTGCCCTAAACAGAGACAAAATACCAATTGCTATTTATCAATGTACTTGTTCTCAGCAATATTAAAAATATTTAACTACTAAGGCATGGGAACTGACCAACTGGAATGGGCACTGACTTTTGTGCTAGAGCAGCTCCTGGATGCTCCCCGCTCTGCTCCAATTGGTAATGGGGAGGTCCAAGAACTCTTGGAGGAGAAGCTGAGGATGGGCCTCACTCAGTGAGCTTAGAGCACCATCTATACATGAGTTGGTAAGGACCATCCCAACCTCAGGTGCTCACCATCTGAATGTCAGCCCTGCCAAAACTGTTGTTTTCTCAGAGTGGAGATAGATATTTCCATACCCATGGCTCTTACTGAAAGCAAGAAAATGAAATAAAAATAGAAAGAAAAAGCAGAATGATTTTTCTTGCTCTTGCTTGCTTTGTTCATTTATGAACTGGCCTCTATAAACATCTGAGTTTGATTTCCTGGTACTAACCAACCTAAAAGTCTCTTCCAGCTTAAGCATAAGGAGCCTCTAATTTTATCCATTTTATAAATGGAGTGAAAATTTTGCAAAACATGTTGAAGAGAGGGCATCATACAGAATTTATATAAGATCTAAAACACTGATCGAAATAATAAATCACCAATAAATTATCTGTTTTCTTATTAAGCTTTTCAATTTTAAAAGAACTTTGATGTTCTTTTTTTTTTCATTTTTAATTTAGCTGTGGCTATTTTTCAAATGGAATTAATGACCAAAAGCTAGCCTCATTCTCTAATTACAGTAAGAGACACTAGACAGGAGTTGTTCCAGACACTGACCCATCTTGGCTCAGGGAGAGGCTCTGGGCAGTTTTACTGTGTGCTGGCTTAGTACCTGGGGCCAGGAAACATCTGTTATAACATGCGGTCCAGCGGGTGCCCTGCTTAATTATAAAATGGCATTGCAGTGTCCCTTTGAGTTGGCTGGCTGTAGCTTCTAATGCTATGCTATCAAGCAAAATGTAATTCTGGATGTCCTGTGAACTGAATCTCTAACTCAAGTGTTGAATCATTCAGAGAAGACTAAAAAAAGTTAAACCTTTGCCCTCAGGAAAAAGGTATAGGGAAAGACAAAACAAATGCTTTCTAACAGCAATTGAGAAGCTTAGATATAAACGGGCATCCCTTATATAGGGAACAGGGGAACTGATTCCAGAATGACTCACACTTCTAGAATGAGCTGTTTATATAGTGCTTCCTCCTCTTCATTCCAGGGATCCTGTTAGGAAGGTCAGGGACAATGACAATGAAGAAGCAAAGGGACCACTGGAGAAGGGTGGAGGGAATGCTTGGAACACCAAAAGATTCATTCACCTTGAATAAGAGGACAGATTTCTGTAATGGGTTATGCAATCAGCTATGACCCAGGACTTACGATTTATTATTGGAACATGTACACCCGGGAATTCTTTTTACAGTGGTGTGAATCTCTTATTAGCATTTATGAGAACTTACCTTCCCAAATCCTCTTATATGCGGATGGGAGTATAGAGCCCATTGCCAGCAGTGTCTGCTTAGGAATATCTTTTGTCTTATAGCCTGTTGTAATCACTTCCAGACCAGTGGTATATTTATGATTTACATCATGTTACAGAGGAATAAGTCTTAAGGATTCTTTTCTCTAAGTCTTTTTGAATTATTATTTTAGACTCATTGCCAGGTTTTTTTTAAAGGGGGAAGTTGATGAACTTTTAAACATGTCATTACATGCTCCAAAATGGCAACTCTTTGTTCTTTTAGAGTTTCTCGTAGAAAGACATTTAAAGGGCTGTGTGTGTCCGCGTGTGTGTGTGTGTGTGTGTGCATGTGTGTGCGCGTGTGGTGTTTAGACACAGGTAGATAAACAAAATGAGTGAAAAGGAACACTTGAAGTTCATATATTTTGTGTTTTTGTTAGAATAAAATTTGGCAGGTTTGGGGGAATCTTACCTAACATTGGGGGAGAGTTTAGGAAGGGCAGATCCACATTCATTTTAATCATATTTCAATAACCAGGGGCAGCAACTGAAAGGTTAAGCCCTAAAGCAAGGAAATATCTCTAAGTCAGAAAACAAAGGGAAACTTGAATATTTCTGAAGATGACATCGGATCAGCTTGTGGATTTCAAGCAATTATGCGATATGATGATTCCCACTGAGTATGCATTAGTTGGAATACTGTTCTTTTTATTTCTCCATGTCCTGGGGTTGTACACTGAAAGAACCCTCTTCAACTTTGAATGTCAGGGTTTTGAAGGCAAAATTATAGTAAAATATGTTTTAAAACAGTAGGGCCTTATGTGAGTGAATATAACATTTTCCAAGGCTTTCAAAAATCCTTTTGTTAAAAATACGGTTCTTATTTTGTTTCTTCTTTCCTTTCTTTCTTTTTAAATTATTTTCTTTTACTCAGGCTTTCGCCTCCCCTCCTTCCCAAAGAAAAGAAGAGAGAAGTTTCAAAGGATATTTATAATCCAGTCTACATTTAGGGCCTGGGGACATATAATGGAACTATTTTAAATGGGATACCCCACATGGAAAATAAACAAGTGAGGAAAGTTCATCTGTGTCTATTACTTCAGTACCAGCAGCAATGGTGACAGTCATAGTACCTGAGTAAATGTGTTCTAGAGTCATCTTGTGAGAAAAATAATTATTAATTGAGGTTTCTGTGAGTTGATAAATGTGTTGTTTACAAAGGAAAGAAACTTTTTTACAGTACAAGGAACTGAAATCTCAGCTCAGGAGTTGTTCTAAAAGTAGAAATGTCTTTTAAAAATTGAATTAGTTAAAATCAAGGCCAGGCACAGTAGCTCACACCTGTAATCCCAGCACTTTGCAAGGCCGAAGCAGGTGGATCACTTGAGGTCAGGAATTCGAGACCAGCCTGACCAATATGGTGAAACCCTGTCTCTACTAAAAATACAAAAATTAGACGGGAATGGTGGCATATGCTTGTAGTTCCAGTTACTCAGGAGGCTGAGGCAGGAAAATCGCTTGAACCGGGGAGGCATAGGTTGCAGTGAGACAAGATTGTGCCACTGCACTCCAGCCTGGGCAACAGAGCTAGACTCTGTCTCAAAATAAATAAATAAATAAATAATTGAATAAATAAAGGAATTAATTAAAAACAAAACAAAAAGCAGGCATAGCAAAAGGCATAGTTTAAGAATGATGATGAATGAATGTTACGTTTATTTTATTACATGCTATGCTTCCTCCCAAAGGAGAGAAGTAGTTTGTTCAGTTAGGACTTGTATTTAACTGGCAGTAACAGAGACCAGACTTCAATGTCTTAAACATCCAAGACTTATTTCCAACATAAAAGAAACTCTACCTCTGGATGCACAGGACTCATATGGTGGTTCCTCAAAGTCATCAGAGCCCTAGGCTCTTTCTTTCTCTCTTCTCTTCCAGGCTTAGGCCATGATATTCCTCTAGCTATCATTTATTCTCTTGAATTATGAAAAAGGAAAAGAGGAAGGCAAAATGAGAACCCCTCCTAGCTTAGTTAGTTCCTTTTAAGGAGCTTCTCCACAAGTACCTGAAGACAGGGCCGGGTGCGGTGGCTCACGCCTGTAATCCCAGCACTTTGGGAGGCCAAGGTGGGTGGATCTCAAGGTCAGCAGTTCAAGACCAGCCTGACCAACATGTTGAAATCCCGTCTCTACTAAAAATACAAAAAAATTAGCTGGGCATGATGGCAGGTGCCTGTAATCCCAGCGACTTGGAAGGCTGAGGCAGGAGAATCGCTTGAAACCAGAAGGTGGTGGTTGCAGTGAGCCAAGATTGCACCACTGCACTCTAGCCTAGGCAATAAGAGCAAAGACTCTGTCTCAAAAAAAAAAAAAAAAAAAAAAAAAAAAAAAAAAGAAGTACCTCGGAACATTTTCACTTATAACTCATTGACCAGACCTTTGACACATGGTCACGGCCACACTTAGCTGTAAGGCAATCTTTTAAGAGGAAAAATTACTGTCCCAAATGAAGTCAGGATTCTGTTACTAGTAATAACAGAAGAGCAAGTATGGGATGGGAAATTAAAAGTCCTTGTCATAGTCACATATAACATCCTTAGAGCTAATACATCATCCAAGTCTTACTCATTGCTTCCATTTCAATTATGTAGTATTTAAAGCACTAGCTTGAGAACCCAGTCTGCTGTGCATTATCTCAAAGTACGTGGCCAAAATACATACTTTCGCACATCACTGATTGTTTCCTCATTTGAGTAGTTGAAGCTATGGAACTTTTTAAAAAAAGACATGGGTCTTGTTAAGTTGTCCAGGCTGGAATGCACTGGCTAAGCATGGGCATGACTATAGCACACTACAGTCTCAAACTCCTGAGCTCAAGTGATCCTCCCACCTCAGCTTGCCAAATGGCTAGGACTACAGGAAAGCCACTGTGTCTTATACACATGTGTGGACTTATAAATGAAAAAAGGAAGAAATAGTAAAGAGTAGCTTCAACTTAGAAGGCGTTATTTCCTGCAGGGGTGACCACTCTACCCTCAAATATCTTCACTGCTTGAATATCTTCACTTCTGTCTTTCCTACTGCTTACCATTCCTTACCTATTGCTTACCATTCCACTTCTGAAAGTGTCATTTTTTTTTGGATACGGGATTTCACTCTGTCATCCAGGGTGGAGTGCAGTGGCATGATCTCTGCTCATTGCAATGTCCGCCTCCCAGGTTCAAGTGATTCTCCTGCCTCAACCTCCCTAGTAGCTGGGATTAAGGTGGATGCTACCACGCCCAGCTAATTTTTGTATTTCTTGGTAGAGATGGGGTTTTACCATGTTGGCCAGGCTGGTCTCAAACACTTGACTTCAGGTGATCCACTTGCCTCAGCCTCCCAAAGTGCTGGGATTACAGGCATGAGCCACCTTGCCTGGCTTAAAAGTGCCGTTTGTTTAAAAAAAGAGATACAGTTATTACTCACTCAAAAATCTGTGCCAATTACTCTAATCAGATTGCCTTCCTACTATGATACAACTTCACTGCATGGAAGGTGTACATCTGTCTGGGTTTTCTTCTTATTTGAGAAATAAAATACACTCAAGGCCAAAACTTCAATCTGACCAAAAAGATATATTGTATAAAATGAATTGCCTTTCACCCCAAATTCTGAGATTCTTTCCCTCCGTGAAGCAATAATAAGTAAACACTTTGTGTGTATTATTTAAGAGATATACTCTGCATGCTTAAGTATACACAAGTGTTAACACACGTACACATACACACAATGCAAATATATAAAACTTCTTTTGTTTCACCCAAATGAGCATGTACTGTGTATATTATTGTGTGCCATTTAAAGACAGAGTCTCACTCTTTTCCCAAGACTGGGGTGAAATGGGATGATCAAAACTCACTCCGGTCTCAAACTCCTGGGCTGATCCTTCCGCCTCAGCCTTCTGAGTAGCTAGGGCTACAGGTGCACGCACCATGCCTGGCTATTTTTTCTTTTATTTTTCATAGAAATGGGGTCTTGCTATATTGTCTATGATGGTCTCTATTCCTGACCTTAAGTATCTCCTGCCTCAGTCTCCCAAAGTGCTAGGATTACAGGAATGAGCCACCATGCCTGGCCTGGAGAATGCTTTTTATCAGCACATATACCTGGTACATTAAAAGAAAAGACTTTGTTAAAGTAGAAGCTTTTGGGAGGGGAAGAGAATAGTATATTTTTGAAAGATTAAGCATTTTGCTTCAATATTTTATTGTGAAGGTTACAGCAGCCTAGGGCTTATAAAGGAAAATTTTAAGAGGAAGGAAAAGGGTGGATTGACCTGGAACTCTATTGACCCAATAGCTAGCTGTCCCCAGGCCCTAAATGTAGACTGGGTTATAGATATCCTTTGAAACTTCTCTCTTTTCTTTGGGAAGGAGGGAAGGTGAAAGCCTAAATAAAAGAAAATAACTTAAAAAGAACATCTGAATTTCCCTAAGACAATCGCCATTTATGCCTATTTTCTTATGATAGTTTTTAATAGTCCCTGCTTTCATCCTCAAAGTGGTCCCAGTTTGGATGACAAATCTGTGATCACTCTAGTAGTGATCACTCTAGTAGTAACTAATGGACAGATTAACTAGCTAGGATCAGCTGAAAGGATTAAAAAGGTGCTCCACACCACCTGAGAGTAGGGGATTGTCTGGATGGGACATTGGCTCACATTTTTATGAGTGGCATGATCTGATTAAGTTAATTAACTACTGTTTTCCTCTGCTTTCTGAAGGGAATAATAATTGCCTCAGAATGGTATTATAAACATTTCATAAACGAATGTATGTGAGGGATTTATCTGGTTCATATTTAGGCTCAATGTCTGGTTCATATGTAGGGCTCAATAAGTGCAGCTATTTATATTACTTATTATTTTTACATCCCTCCTTCCAACTACTTTATTCTTTTCTTTTCTTTTTTTGAGACAGAGTCTCGCACAGTTGCCGGGGCTGGAGTGCAGTGGCAAGATCTTGGTTCACTGCAACCCTCCCCTTCCAGGTTCAAGCGATTCTCCTGCTTCAGCCTCCCAAGTAGCTGGGATTACAGGTGCCCACCACCGTGCCAGGCTAATTTTTTGTATTTTTAGTAGAAATGGGGTTTCCCTATGTTGGCCAGGCTTGTCTCGAACGCCTGACCTCATGATCCACCCGCCTCGGCCTCCCAAAGTGCTGGGATTACAGGCATGAGCCACCACGCCTGGCCCAACTACTTTATTCTTTGCTTTCTTTTTTTTTTTCTTTTTCTTTTCTTTCTTTCTTTCTTTTTTTTTTTTTTTTTTGAGATGGAGTCTCCCTCTGTCGCCAGGCTGGAGTATAGTGGCACAATCTCGGCTCACTGCAACCACCGCCTCCCAGGTTCAAGCGATTCTCCTGCCTCAGCCTCCTGAGTAGCTGGGACTACAGGCAAGTGCCACAACGCCCGGCTAATTTTTGTATTTTTAGTAGAGAAGGGGTTTCACCATATTGGCCAGGATGGTCTCGATTTCCTGACCTCGTAATCTGTCCGCATGGGCCTCCCAAAGTGCTCGTATCACAGGCGTGAGCCACCATGCCCAGTCCCAACTACTTTATTCTTACACAGCATAAAATGTTATTGATTAGGATTTGTTTAGGTGAACAGGCATCATCTGCAAAAACGGGTCATGGTACAGCCACTTAAGAAGAAAAAAATGAGGCAAGTGTAGGGCGTTGTTATTAGCTGGAGGGACCCCCTCCGGCCCTACAGAAGAGAGAAATCAGGGTGTAGTTTGAAAACACAGCACCATCTTGTACTTTTTTTTTTTTTTTTTTTTTTTTTGAGACTGAGTCTGGCTCTGTCACCCAGGCTGGAGTGCAGTGGCGGGCGTGATCTCGGCTCACTGTAAGCTCTGCCTCCCGGGTTCACGCCATTCTCCTGCCTCAGCCTCCCGAGTAGCTGGGACTACAGGCGCCCGCCACCACACCCTGCCAATTTTTTGTATTTTTAGTAGAGACGGGGTTTCACCGTGTTAGCCAGGGTGGTCTCGATCTCCTGACCTTGTGATCCACCAGCCGCGGCCTCCCAAAGTGCTGGGATTACAGGCGTGAGTCACCACACCCGACAGCACCTTGTACTTCTGATTTGATTTGACGTTGGTTTTGATGTGAAAAATTCTTTTTTTTTTTGAGACGGAGTTTTGCTCTTTTTGCCCAGGCTGGAGTGCAATGATATGATCTTGGCTCACCGCAACCTCTGCCTCCTGGGTTCAAGCGATTCTCCTGCCTCAGCCTCCTGAGTAGCTGGGATTACAGGCATGTGCCACCATGCCTGGCTAATTTTGTATTTTTAGTAGAGACGGGGTTTCTCCATGTTGGTCAGGCTGGTCTTGAACTCCTGACCTCAGGTGATCCACCCGCCTCGGCCTCCCAAAGTGCTGGGATTACAGAAGTGAGCCACCGCGCCCTGCCAAATGTGAAAAATTCTTAACGTTCAGCGTCATTAAGAAGGATGCAAGCCTCCCACAATTAACAAAGAAGAAAGGCATTTGAGATGATAGAGAGGCATGCATTGTTGCTATCTGTATTACACAAGCAGAGTTCACAAGTATTCATAACCTGTTGATGATGGAATTACTTCAAAGAGAGGGCTCAGAACTTATAACCAATCACCTCTCAGTATATCTCACCATCTAGTGTATCTCTCTCCGTACATTTATTACTTCACCCCATGTCGTCCCTTCATGACTCTCTCTCTAATATCAAACAATGAATGACAATTGTTTGCTGAGACAAGCTGAAACTCCTGAGGCCTTTTATAGGGAAGGATAAAGGAAGTTTGAGCAGGATGGGAGTGGGAAGACAGAGCTATTGAAAGAGCAGGAACAGGTATTTTATTTCATATTCATTTTCTTAAAATTGAATTATGTTTCTGTGAAAAGCTGTTCTGTAAAATAACAACCTCTTTATGGTTTCACCAGCTGAGACATAAAAGACTATTTGTGGTGTGCTGTAAGATCTGAATGCAGGTGAAAATTCCCCACTTACTGGCTATTTTAATGAAAATAAGAATAATGTTTTGTAAATAACCTGACTCATTAAGGGTCTCAAAATCCTTATGTCACTGTGGTATTATATTGTCACTTTGGCTCTGCATGAGAGGGTTGCCAGAGAGCTTAATTTACATTCACACTGCAGAATTTCCTTCTTTTTCTTCTTAGGTTGTCAGATTTTAATTATTTCTTTATTTTTGGAGACGGAGTTTTGCTTTTGTCACCCAGGTTGGAGTGCAATGGCACAATCTTGGCTCACTGCAACATCCGCCTCCCGGGTTCAAGCAATTCTCCTACCTCAGCCTCCCAAGTAGCTGGAATTACAGGTGCCTGCCACCACGCACAGCTAGTTTTTGTATTTTTAGTAGAGACAGGGTTTCACCATGTTGGCCACGCTGTTCTTGAACTCCTAACCTCAGGTGATCTGCCCACCTCGGCCTCCCAAAGTACTGGGATTACAGGCATGAGCCACCACACCTAATCAGAATTTTTTTTTTAATTAAAAAAAACAAAGTCTCATTTGACCCATTGGGAACAGGATATAGGAATATTTCTGGCTTCTGCCATTACTTCTTATTCAAATAATGTACAATTTTCTAAAAATATTTAAAATAATGGACTCAATCCAATAAATAGACTCACCTCTGCTACTACAAGTTAGTGGAAAATTTTGAATGATAGGCAGCACCACAAAACTCCCTTTTACCAAGGTCTGCAATGCTTCTGGGTCTTCCACCATGAGAAGCCCCATGGAAGCAAGGGAAAGCCAGTTCAACCACAATCACTGAGGAGATGAAGGGGGTTACAAAAGGGGAATTCAGAGCTGAGGGCTAAAGGCAAAATGTAAAAACAAACTAGGGACTGATGCTTGCCTGATACTTTTGCCAGATTTTGGTCCAATAAAATGGTGATGTAAATAGAAAAATGTATCGGCACAGGTTAAAACCAAAGGGAAATGTCTTCATTCACTTTGCATCAATTCCGAATTTATCCATATAGAAAACAAGGAAGTCACGTAATCCTCCTAGAGTCAAGAACACTGAGGATACGTGGGAAATGATTAGAGCGAGCTCTTCATTTATGATAACAAATTACAGGAAGCAGCTGTCTAATAAATTTTAAAAAATGCTGTTCTTATCTTTCCTGGACCACCCCTGCCTCTATCCTTTTGCCCACATATTAAACTATTTTGGAGAGTAGCAATGACCGGGAGCATGGTGCTTTTTTACACATGATCTCTCATCCCCACAATCACTCTGCAGAGGAGGTATTGCCATCCCTGTTTCTTTGAAAAAGAATCTCAGTGACTGCACAAAGCCACACAACCAGGAAGGGGCCAAGCAGGGATTTGAACTCAAAGTGGTGGAAGTTAGGTGCTGTTACTAATTCACCTCATCTGTTCTTCTAGCACCCAAATCTCCTCCACACTGAGTGGAGGCCCCTGTTCCCTAACCTTAGATTTTCCTCCTTCATTATTCATCTGATTTCCTGTGCCAGGAGGCAGAGGTTGCAGTGAGCCGAGATCGCGCCACTGCACTCTAGCCTGGGCAACAGAGCGAGACTCCGTCTCAGGAAAAAAAAAAAAAAAAAAGATAATTGTAATAACGCCTATTTGTATACCTTCTATATTTGGTGTGAATCTGTACACAATTATGGATGCAAAAACATATTTTCTTGCATTTCTTTTTCTTTTTTCTTTTTGAGACAGAGTCTCCCTCTGTCATCCAGGCTGGAGTGCAGTGATGCAATCTTGACTCATCGCAACCTCCACCTCCTGGGCTCAAGCAATCCCCCCACCTCAGCCTCCTGAATAGCTGAGACCATAGGCATACACCACCATGCCCAGCTAATTTTTTAATTTTTGTAGAGATGGGGTTTTGCCATGGGGGGTTTGCCATGTTGCCTAGGTTGGTCTGGAACTCCTGGACTCACGTGATCTGGTTGTCTTAGCCTCCCAAAGTGCTAGGATTACAGGTGTGAGCCACCACACTTGGCTTGAAAAGCATTTTCTAAACTGTAACTATTTTTTAAATAGCAATTATCATTACTTTGGACCAATGTCTGGGAGATCTAAGGAAGTCATAGACATACATCTGCCTGGTACAAATACATCCAGGCAGCTGGTGTCATTTTGTGACTAAAAGTAAGTGTGCACTGTGTGGAAGAGGAAATTTTTCATCTAGGGCCTAGGACAGGCCAATAATGTAATTGGGACCTGGGGCAATTAAGGCAACATCAGGCAAGAACAGTATCTGGAGAAGCAATGAGAGAACCCAGTGGAAATTCATGTTTACTAGAATGTAAGCTCTGAAAGGGCAGGGTACTACAACAGTGCCTTGCGCATAGCAGCCACTCACAAAAATATCAATTGAATGAATGAATGAATAAGGGTGAAACATTTTGAGTGCTCCTAATTCAAGTCCCTTGCAGAGGGCAACTAAGAGAGTGGTACCAAGATGTTTTGCATGGAGCACCAACCTTTCATGCCTGGCTTAGCTGGAAAAAAGGCTAAAAACCTGAGGATTTGTTCGTTGGTTTTTTAAAAGGGAAGTTAAAATAGGCCCTTGTAGTTTGCTTTTGACTAACTTGTCTCTCCCATTAAAATCTAAAGTTCCTGAGGGCAGAGAAAAAGGCAACTGGCCTCTAGTAGGTACCCAGTCACTACTAGCTGAATTGTTGAGTTAGCTTCCTAAAGGAGTTATAAAGTCTTGGAGATACCCTCCGGAAGGCAATCCTTTTCAAAGCAAAGAAGAGGCTTCTTGAGGAGTGGATGAATAACTATCTCATGTTTGAGAACACAGCAAGGAATGTGCAGCTTCTGTACAATTGTTGACCGCAGCAGGGAGGCAGAAAGTGATAGAGAGAGAGAGAGAGAGAGAGAGAGAGAGAGAGAGATAGAGAGAGAGAAGATAGGAGTCTCTCCATTTGTGGTTCTTAGGTTCTTATTTATTTGGAAGATGACCGATCCACTCTTTCCAGCAGAATATAAATAAGCACTGTTGCACTGTCAGGGGAGAGAGGTGAGTATATTTTGCTGGCCACAGGGCCAGCTCAGAGCCTGACATGCAGCCTGGCTCAATAGGGAATTGTTTGGAACTACCATTTTGGAAAATAGTTTGGCATTATGTAGTAAGACAGGCACACCCTCAGTAAAAATCCTCAATAAACTCTTGCATGAGGGTAGTACATTACATGTGCAAGGAAGTTCTTAGCAGCACTGTTTGTAAGAGCCCCCAAATGGAACCAATCTGTGTCTATCAATAGGATAACAACAACAACAACAACAGAAAGTCATATATTCACCCAAGGGACTATTACACATCAAGAAAGATTATTGGAATAAATGAACTGTAGCTGTGCTACTAGAGAAATGCAAAAAATAGAGAATGAAAGCCCAGGAAGAAAAAGCAAGCAAGTAAAGCAAGGGATGGTAGAAGCTTTTGCAGAAAAAAACATCCTGATGATACTAGATGTCTTGAATATTTAGTTTCTCAGGCTGAGTATCTGGAAGCCTCCCAGCAGTATATGGCACAATTTGGAGAGAAGTAGCTAAGTAATATCAGCTTAGCCTTGGCCTTAATAAAACCAATGTGGAACTCTCAAGAAGGGGATTATTAGGCAAAAGGAATATGACAAAAAAATAGAAAATGAAAGGTAATAGGTTCACTCTGTCTCTGAAACTCTTACCTACAGTTTAATAAAGAAAGCTCAGTAGCAAATTCAATGAGGAATAGCTGCAACTTATCTAATTTGTGAAGTTTAATTGCTTAGTAAATCTGTTCACAGTTTTATTCATAGGATAGTTACTGAGTAACTCTCAAATTAATCTCCTTTTTTGAGGGCCCTGATACTGAAATACAGGTATATCCTAGTATACTATTGATTATGTTTTTGGTGCCTGGAAAGGGTGGATCTGTTTGCCTCCTGGATTGAAAGGAAGGAGGTATTCTAGAATTAATAATTCAAATAGGGCTGTTACACTGGGAGGAGAGAAAAGTGTCAAGGCGGTGCTAAGAATCTGGGAAAGCTGCCAGCATGGTTTGCATGATGAGTGTGGGTAAAAATATAAAGAGAAACATGGTCCAGTGGTTGATTTGTTTCTTCTTCCTTTATAAGGGTGGTTTACTTTTAAACAAAATTATGTGATTCTTTTTCAACTTCCATTAAGAACATAGTTGATAACAGATCTCTTTTAAGACCAGAGTTTCTGCAAACATCATGCCCGACCGTAAGAGAATTTGATCACTTTGCATTTTCCTGCACCTTTCATCATGGCAGAGAGTGTACCCTGAAGATTTACATGGCATCATCTATTCTCTGGCCACCTTGTGAATGCGACCTATATTGCCATATCTAAAGGGGAGCCCATTACAATTTACAAATTAAAAGTCAGTGGGAAAGAACATAATCTTGGCAACTGTCTCTTGGGAAATCTTACAACTGCAAGAGCGCCATGGAAGAGCGCTTTAAATACCATCGTGTTTCATCCAATCTCCTCACAATTGTATAGGAGGGCATGTGGCCAAGGCCTTGCAGAGAAAAGGCCGGGGTGCCCAGGCTTGTGATTGGCTAGGGGGCGTGATGCTAAGCGAGCCACTTAGCCCGCTCTTGCTTCATGAGGAGCACGCCACATGCTTCTTTGCACATTCTTTTAAATCCTTGTGTGGTTGGCATTTGGAAAAATATCGACTGCAACCAGAAGTCGCAATCCTGATGACAGCTCCCGAAATCTCATCTTTCTCGCAGCAACATCTACTGTCAGCTCCCCACCCCTGTTACAAGAGAGCCTTCCCCACCCAAGTTGTGCTCCAAATAGAAAGAATTTCAGATGTACATATTTGGCTCCCTCCTCTAGAGGCCTTGACAAATATTCAGGTAGTAAATAGCCTAAGAGAAATGCTGCTGATAAAATTAGTTCAAATATTTCCCAGAAAACAAACCTGACACCACCATGATACTTGATAGCTCAGCCTCAGCGCTTTCGAACCTTTCCAAACCCCTTTGCTTTCAAAGCCCAAATGTCCTGTTTTAAATTGCTTTTATTTTTCTCCTTTCCAAACCTGATCCTTGCCACTTCCTCTCCTCAAAAAAAGAACCATATGGTAATAGAGTAGTCCAACCAGGGATTTTACATTACAAATGACTACGTTGAAGGTTAATATCCAAGGTCAAGTGTCATTAATATCTATTTGAATTTTGTTCTTCTGGTTTATGATATCATCTCAGTCACCTCATTGATTTATAACATGGTAATCCCATATCATCATTCATTTTCCTGAAATTCTATTCATGGCCTGGTATCAAACCCTCTCTTTCATACCCTTTTTGTTTTGTCTGATCAGTAGCTTTACACTCCTTGCATTTATCTCCTTCCCATAGGTCACACTACCCCTCGTGTCCAAGATCGTTTGATTGATTTTCACCCTGTCACCTTCTCTTTTTCCTAAATCTTATTGTAGAAAAAAAAAAAAGTTAACCCTTCTCTTGAGTATTTTACAGTACTTTGCTCTCCAAAGCCAGTTCACATCTTGATTTTCAGGTAAGTAGCCTCTCTAAGTACGTAGGCATGCTGATTTGTCGGTATCAAATACAAGGCATTCGCTCCAACTTAGCTGAAGGTCTTGGACTCAAACTCCTAGTAAGAGCTAACAATCCCCAGGGCTAGCCACTGGGCTCAGGGCTTTGATGAATTCTTATCTCATCCTCACAAAACTCCTATGGGGGTTGGTGTCATTATTTTACCCACTCAGCAGATGAGGAAACTAAAGCTCAGAGAGGCTAAGGAACTTAACCAAGGTCAGGCAGCATAGTAACTGGCAAACTTGGGACCCAAGCCTCACAGTCTATCTATTTACAAACCTTGTGGATATCACTAACTTTCAAACCGCCTTCTTCTGACTATGATAGTGAAAATTTGTGGCCAGTTATTATAGATGATGCAGCCATCATACAGAGGGGGTTGGAAGGCCTTTGCAAAACACATATGATTTGTAAAATTATCTCTGCATCTGGCATACTTACATAAAAATATTTTTCTTATACATCTAAAAATAAAATTAACTTTTAAAAATTATTTGAAATGTCACATATGTTAATATGAATAATATAGACAATTCTTAATTAGAAGGAAGGAAAAAAAAACCCACCAATATTCCTAGCAATTTAGAGACCAACACAGTTAACATTTAGGTATATGTTATTGCCATTTTTCTAAGCATCAGTACAATTTATATATTTGTCTATATATATCTTTTGTAAATCACTTCTTCACAGGCATTTTCTACTTTCATGGTTGTCATCATTTCTACTATGGGATCAGAGACACAGTGGAATCTTTTCGTTTTTTTTTTTTTTTTTGAAACAGAGTCTTTCTTCTGTCACCCAGGCTGGAGTGCAGTGCTGCAATCTCGGCTCACTGAAACCTCCATCTCCTGAGTTCAAGTGATTCTTCTGTCTCAGCCTTTTGAGTAGTTAGGATTACAGGCATGTTCCAAGGCACCCGGCTAATTTTTGTATGTTTAGTAGAGATAGGGTTTCGCCATGTTATCCAGGTTGGTCTCAAACTCCTGACCTCAGGTGATCTACACACCTTGGCCTCCCAAAGTGCTGGGATTACAGGTGTGACCACCACACTCAGTGAAACAGTGGAATTCTGATAAATGTGCTGAATCAGTAGATGAAATCTAGTCATTCATTAATAATTTCACTGATTAAGTTTTTGAGTATATATTACATATACTTGTCCAAAATTTAAATGTAGAGAAATATATGTAGCAAAGATCTGCCTCCTACTCCTGACTCATGAGGATACCTTGCTCTCCAGACCTTGAAAGCCTAAGTTCCCAAATATCTTAGTACCCACTACTTAGGAGCATATGCTTGGATGAGTTAGTTTCTTAAATTCTGAACTCAAAAGAACAGAATCCAGCAAGAAACTCTGCCCCTAGCAAAAGTCCAACTTCCGAGTTCCTATCTCCTGCCTTAGGACTCTAGGTCCTCAGGTGAGTGACACACCCTTCTGAAGAGCCCTATCTTACCCTACGGGCCCCAAGAATTGATCACAATACCATGCACCACAATAATTTCCACATTTTTAAAGAGATGCTCATAAAGGGGGCAGAAATATTTTTATCATGCATTCTCACAGAGTAACTCATGACAGCCTATTAGGGGACAAAATCAGTGTTATTATTTCTACTTTAAGCCAGTGGAATCTCTTTACTATACACCAGTGTTTAAAGTTCAGTATGATGAATGTTAGTGCTTCTATCTTTATATATTTATTAGATTGTATAGACAAAGTACCAGCCCAGGGGAAGACAGCTTTGGAGACTGGAGGGGAATATTTTTAAATGTAGAAATTCTCGAAATCCGTTCCACAGAATATCAGTTCCTTGGTGTGTTATCAGGTGCTCCATAGCAAAGGAGGGTTCCACAGACAAATATGTTTAGAAAATGCTCATTAAAGGAAAGTCGGTTGCGTTTTAATTGCAAGACTTAACACAACTTTTAATATCACACTGTAAACTCTGAAGTTTTAAGAGGAGACAAAATGTAAATAAAATTGACCACGGAATGCTTTTCAAGGACTAGGGTTCCACAGAACAAACTTTGGGAAATGGTGTGAGATTCTGACAGCTTTGGCACTAAACAGGTGTATGACTTGGTGCTAGGTGACTAATTGTTCATCCCTATGTGTCAGTTTAATCAGGTAATTAAGTAACCAATGTGAACAAATTATTTTTTATACTGGCTTTTGCCAGTAACTAGTAGAAGCAGATATAGAAGACCTGTGTAATCTTGGGTTCAGACGACCGTTCTTTTCAATCTTGCTATATGGCTTTAGAGTAGCAAGCACGGTGACATCATTTGGTACTAAAATATTACTATGCAACCAAGAGCCTCACATTTCTTCACTTGAAACATAACTAAAAAATAAAAACTTTTAAGAAAAGTGATTCTAAAATAAAGTTAAATATAAGCCAGCTACTGGAGTAAAATATTTGCAATGCATATAACCAACACAATATTAGTATCCAGAATACATACAGTCATTACTAATCAGTGAGAAGAGGAGACAAGCAACTCAATGGAAAAATGAGCAAAGGATAGAAATTGAGGATTCATAAGCTATAAACATACGCCAGTAAACATATGAAAATACTTTCTAACTTATTAGGAAAATGCAAATTAAGACAAGATATCATTTCACATCTATCAGACTAGCAAAAAATTTTCCAGTCTGACAAGTTAGGCATGGGGATTGGTACAATAATTCTTAGAATGATTTAGCAATATTTACAGAGTTAATTAAGTGTGCTTACTCTACAACACAGGATGGCCACTTCTAGGTATATTTCGTGGGGCAGTGTTTTCCAATTTCCCCATTATGACATACATAGAGAAGGATAATATTCATAGAGCACATTGGGGTAAGCTGAGGAGGCTGTTCACAGCAGGAGGTGGTCACCTTAGGTCCCCTATCTAGGGGGCTGTGGTCACCTTAGGTTCCACATCTTCTACCCAACTGTGAGGCACTGTATATAGAATTGTATATAAGCTCTGCCCTAGAGAATCTTGTTTCTGTGTGCTCAAGAAGACAAGCACAAAAATGTCCACCACGGTATTTTTATCATACCAAAATCCAAGCAAAACAAAAGGAGAAAAACAATTTAGATGCCCATCAGTAAGGGAATGTATAAAAGTATTATAGGATACTACAGTTAAAATTAATGAGCTTGAATTACAAGGATGAGTTGCAAAAGCATGATGTTGAGTAAGAAAAGCAAAATGCAGCCAGGTGTGGTGGTATACACCTGTAGTCCCAGCTACATGGAGGAGGCTGGGGTGGGAGGATTAATTGAGCCTGGGAGCTTGAGGCTGCAGTGAACTGTGATCACGCCACTGCATTACAGTGTGGGCAACAGAATGAGACCTTTTCAAAAGAGAAATAAAGAAACAAAGAGAGGAAGAGAAAGAGAGAGAGAGAGAAATTAAGGAGGGAAGGGAGGGAGGGAGAGAAAGAAGGAAGGAAGGAAGGAGGGAGGTAGGGAAAAATGCCAAAGAATGCATATGCTATGTGTACAAAATTTTAAAACAATCAAAAGTGTATATACCTACATAGTAAACATATAAAAATTATGAATGGGGAGGATATGACCAACTTCTAGATAGCAATTGCCTCTGGAAATGGAGGAGAGGCAATGGGATTTGATAGTGGATGAGGAAGTCTATGGATATCTGTAACATTGTATTTCTTAAAAAACAAAAATAAAACGAATGTGGCAATAAGTTTACGTGTTCAATCTAGGTTGTAAATACATAGTTTTAAAATATATTTTCACTATTTGTGTATATGACATGCCTTGTAATTAAAAAAAAAAAAGGAACAACTAGATCAATGGTTTCAAACCTGGATGTACATTAGAATTACAAGGAAGTTTTTAAAATTTTTCATGCTGGGGCTATATCAGAGACCAATTAAATCAGAAATGTAAGGGTTGGGGCCTGAACATCGTATTGTTTAAAAGCTTCTCCAGTGATCCTAGCGTGTAGCTTTGGATCAAGAACTGCAAAATCAGATGATCTCAAAAGTTTCTTTCAAACAACATTTTCTGTTTCTAAACATTTTATTTTTTTATTATTTATTTTTTTTTACTATACAAAATTTCATTTTTATTTTTAGTTTTTTCATTATACTTTAAGTTCTAGGGTACATGTGCAAAAAGTGCAGGTTTGTTACATACGTATACGTGTGTCATGTTGGTGTGCTGCACCCATTAACTCATCATTTACATTAGGTATATCTCCTAATGCTATCCCTCCTCCCTTCCCCCACCCCACGACAAGCCCCGGTTTCTGATATTCCCCACCCTGTGTCCATGTGTTCTTACTGTTCAATTCCCACCTATGAGTGAGAACATGTGGTGTTTGGTTTTCTGTCCTTGTGATAGTTTCCTGAGAATGATGGTTTCCAGCTTCATCCATGTCCCTACAAAGGGCATGAACTCATCCTTTTTTATGGCTGCACAGTATTCCATGGTGAATATGTGCCACATTTTCTTTATTTTTATTTTTTAATTTATTTTTATTTTTATTTATTTATTTATTTATTTTTTACAATGGAATACTATTCAGCTTTAATTACAAAAGGAGATTCTACCATTTTCTTTTTTTTTTTTTTTGGTTGGGAAATTTTTATTTTTATTTTTTATTTTTTAATTTATTTATTATTATTATACTTTAAGTTGTAGGGTACATGTGCATAACGTGCAGGTTTGTTACATATATATACTTGTGCCATGTTGGTGTGCTGCACCCATCAACTCGTCATTTACATCAGGTATAACTCCCAATGCAATCCCTCCCCCCTCCCCCCTCCCCATGATAGGCCCCGGTGTGTGATGTTCCCCTTCCTGAGTCCAAGTGATCTCATTGTTCAGTTCCCACCTATGAGTGAGAACATGCGGTGTTTGGTTTTCTGTTCTTGTGATAGTTTGCTAAGAATGATGGTTTCCAGCTGCATCCATGTCCCTACAAAGGACACAAACTCATCCTTTTTGATGGCTGCATAGTATTCCGTGGTGTATATGTGCCACATTTTCTTAATCCAATCTGTCACTGATGGACATTTGGGTTGATTCCAAGTCTTTGCTATTGTGAATAGTGCTGCAATAAACATACATGTGCATGTGTCTTTATAGCAGCATAATTTATAATCCTTTGGGTATATACCCAGTAATGGGATGGCTGGGTCATATGGTACATCTAGTTCTAGATCCTTGAGGAATCGCCATACTGTTTTCCATAATGGTTGAACTAGTTTACAATCCCACCAACAGTGTAAAAGCATTCCTATTTCTCCACATCCTCTCCAGCACCTGTTGTTTCCTGACTTTTTAATGATCGCCATTCTAACTGGTGTGAGATGGTATCTCATTGTGGTTTTGATTTGCATTTCTCTGATGGCCAGTGATGATGAGCATTTTTTCATGTGTCTGTTGGCTGTATGAATGTCTTCTTTTGAGAAATGTCTGTTCATATCCTTTGCCCACTTTTTGATGGGGTTGTTTGTTTTTTTCTTGTAAATTTGTTTGAGTTCTTTGTAGGTTCTGGATATTAGCCCTTTGTCAGATGTGTAGATTGCAAAAATTTTCTCCCATTCTGTAGGTTGCCTGTTCACTCTGATGGTAGTTTCTTTTGCTGTGCAGAAGCTCTTTTGTTTAATTAGATCCCATTTGTCAATTTTGGCTTTTGCTGCTGTTGCTTTTGGTGTTTTAGACATAAAGTCTTTGCCCATGCCTATGTCCTGAATGGTACTACCTAGGTTTTCCTCTAGGATTTTTATGGTATTAGGTCTAACATTTAAGTCTCTAATCCATCTTGAATTAATTTTCGTATAAGGAGTAAGGAAAGGATCCAGTTTCAGCTTTCTACTTATGGCTAGCCAATTTTCCCAGCACCATTTATTAAATAGGGAATCCTTTCCCCATTTCTTGTTTCTCTCAGGTTTGTCAAAGATCAGATGGCTGTAGATGTGTGGTATTATTTCTGAGGACTCTGTTCTGTTCCATTGGTCTATATCTCTGTTTTGGTACCAGTACCATGCTGTTTTGGTTACTGTAGCCTTGTAGTAGAGTTTGAAGTCAGGTAGCGTGATGCCTCCAGCTTTGTTCTTTTGACTTAGGATTGTCTTGGAGATGCGGGCTCTTTTTTGGTTCCATATGAACTTTAAAGCAGTTTTTTCCAATTCTGTGAAGAAACTCATTGGTAGCTTGATGGGGATGGCATTGAATCTATAAATTACCTTGGGCAGTATGGCCATTTTCACGATATTGATTCTTCCTATCCATGAGCATGGTATGTTCTTCCATTTGTTTGTGTCCTCTTTGATTTCACTGAGCAGTGGTTTGTAGTTCTCCTTGAAGAGGTCCTTTACATCCCTTCTAAGTTGTATTCCTAGGTATTTTATTCTCTTTGAAGCAATTGTGAATGGAAGTTCATTCCTGATTTGGCTCTCTGTTTGTCTGTTACTGGTGTATAAGAATGCTTGTGATTTTTGCACATTAATTTTGTATCCTGAGACTTTGCTGAAGTTGCTTATCAGCTTAAGGAGATTTTGGGCTGAGACAATGGGGTTTTCTAAATATACAATCATGTCATCTGCAAACAGGGACAATTTGACTTCTTCTTTTCCTAACTGAATACCCTTGATTTCTTTCTCTTGCCTAATTGCCCTAGCCAGAACTTCCAACACTATGTTGAATAGGAGTGGTGAGAGAGGGCATCCCTGTCTTGTGCCAGTTTTCAAAGGGAATGTTTCCAGTTTTTGCCCATTCAGTATGATATTGGCTGTGGGTTTGTCATAAATAGCTCTTATTATTTTGAGGTACGTTCCATCAATACCGAATTTATTGAGCGTTTTTAGCATGAAGGGCTGTTGAATTTTGTCAAAAGCCTTTTCTGCATCTATTGAGATAATCATGTGGTTCTTGTCTTTGGTTCTGTTTATATGCTGGATTATGTTTATTGATTTGCGAATGTTGAACCAGCCTTGCATCCCAGGGATGAAGCCCACTTGATCATGGTGGATAAGCTTTTTGATGTGTTGCTGAATCCGGTTTGCCAGTATTTTATTGAGGATTTTTGCATCGATGTTCATCAGGGATATTGGTCTAAAATTCTCTTTTTTTGTTGTGTCTCTGCCAGGCTTTGGTATCAGGATGATGTTGGCCTCATAAAATGAGTTAGGGAGGATTCCCTCTTTTTCTATTGATTGGAATAGTTTCAGAAGGAATGGTACCAACTCCTCCTTGTACCTCTGGTAGAATTCAGCTGTGAATCCATCTGGTCCTGGACTTTTTTTGGTTGGTAGGCTATTAATTATTGCCTCAATTTCAGAGCCTGCTATTGGTCTAGTCAGGGATTCAACTTCTTCCTGGTTTAGTCTTGGAAGAGTGTAAGTGTCCAGGAAATTATCCATTTCTTCTAGATTTTCCAGTTTATTTGCGTAGAGGTGTTTATAGTATTCTCTGATGGTAGTTTGTATTTCTGTGGGGTCGGTGGTGATATCCCCTTTATCATTTTTAATTGCGTCGATTTGATTCTTCTCTCTTTTCTTCTTTATTAGTCTTGTTAGTGGTCTGTCAATTTTGTTGATCTTTTCAAAAAACCAACTCCTGGATTCATTGATTTTTTGGAGGGTTTTTTGTGTCTCTATCTCCTTCAGTTCTGCTCTGATCTTAGTTATTTCTTGCCTTCTGCTAGCTTTCGAATGTGATTGCTCTTGCTTCTCTAGTTCTTTTAATTGCGATGTTAGAGTGTCAATTTTAGATCTTTCCTGCTTTCTCTTGTGGGCATTTAGTGCTATAAATTTCCCTCTACACACTGCTTTAAATGTGTCCCAGAGATTCTGGTATGTTGTATCTTTGTTCTCATTGGTTTCAAAGAACATCTTTATTTCTGCCTTCATTTCGTTATGTACCCAGTAGTCATTCAGGAGCAGGTTGTTCAGTTTCCATGTAGTTGAGCGGTTTTGATTGAGTTTCTTAGTCCTGAGTTCTAGTTTGATTGCACTGTGGTCTGAGAGACAGTTTGTTATAATTTCTGTTCTTGTACATTTGCTGAGGAGTGCTTTACTTCCAATTACGTGGTCAATTTTGGAGTAAGTACGATGTGGTGCTGAGAAGAATGTATATTCTGTTGATTTGGGGTGGAGAGTTCTATAGATGTCTATTAGGTCTGCTTGCTGCAGAGATGAGTTCAATTCCTGGATATCCTTGTTAACTTTCTATCTCGTTGATCTGTCTAATGTTGACAGTGGAGTGTTGAAGTCTCCCATTATTATTGTATGGGAGTCTAAGTCTCTTTGTAAGTCTCTAAGGACTTGCTTTATGAATCTGGGTGCTCCTGTATTGGGTGCATATATATTTAGGATAGTTAGCTCTTCCTGTTGAATTGATCCCTTTACCATTATGTAATGGCCTTCTTTGTCTCTTTTGATCTTTGATGGTTTAAAGTCTGTTTTATCAGAGACTAGTATTGCAACCCCCGCTTTTTTTTGTTCTCCATTTGCTTGGTAAATCTTCCTCCATCCCTTTATTTTGAGCCTATGTATGTCTCTGTGTGTGAGATGGGTCTCCTGAATACAGCAGACTGATGGGTCTTGACTCTTTATCCAGTTTGCCAGTCTGTGTCTTTTAATTGGAGCATTTAGTCCATTTACATTTAAGGTTAAGATTGTTATGTGTGAACTTGATCCTGCCATTATATTAACTGGTTATTTTGCTCGTTAGGTGATGCAGTTTCTTCCTAGCCTCGATCGTCTTTACATTTTGGCATGTTTTTGCAATGGCTGGTACCAGTTGTTCCTTTCCATGTTTAGTGCTTCCTTCAGGGTCTCTTGTAAGGCAGGCCTAGTGGTGACAAAATCTCTAAGCATTTGCTTATCTGTAAAGGATTTTATTTCTCCTTCACTTATGAAACTTAGTTTGGCTGGATATGAAATTCTGGGTTTAAAATTCTTTTCTTTAAGAATGTTGAATATTGGCCCCCACTCTCTTCTGGCTTGTAGAGTTTCTGCCGAGAGATCTGCTGTTAGTCTGATGGGCTTCCCTTTGTGGGTAACCCGACCTTTCTCTCTGGCTGCCCTTAAGATTTTTTCCTTCATTTCAACTTTGGTGAATCTGGCAATTATGTGTCTTGGAGTTGCTCTTCTCGAGGAGTATCTTTGTGGCGTTCTCTGTATTTCCTGGATTTGAATGTTGGCCTGCCCTACTAGGTTGGGGAAGTTCTCCTGGATGATATCCTGAAGAGTGTTTTCCAACTTGGTTCCATTTTCCCCCTCACTTTCAGGCACCCCAATCAGACGTAGATTTGGTCTTTTTACATAGTCCCATACTTCTTGCAGGCTTTGTTCATTTCTTTTTCTTCTTTTTTCTTTTGGTTTCTCTTCTCGCTTCATTTCATTCATTTGATCCTCAATCGCTGATACTCTTTCTTCCAGTTGATCGAGTCGGTTACTGAAGCTTGTGCATTTGTCACGTATTTCTCGTGTCATGGTTTTCATCTCTTTCATTTCGTTTAGGACCTTCTCTGCATTAATTACTCTAGCCATCAATTCTTCCACTTTTTTTTCAAGATTTTTAGTTTCTTTACGCTGGGTACGTAATTCCTCCTTTAGCTCTGAGAAATTTGATGGACTGAAGCCTTCTTCTCTCATCTCGTCAAAGTCATTCTCCGTCCAGCTTTGATCCGTTGCTGGCGATGAGCTGCGCTCCTTTGCCGGGGGAGATGTGCTCTTATTTTTTGAATTTCCAGCTTTTCTGCCCTGCTTTTTCCCCATCTTTGTGGTTTTATCTGCCTCTGGTCTTTGATGATGGTGATGTACTGATGGGGTTTTGGTATAGGTGTCCTTCCTGTTTGATAGTTTTCCTTCTAACAGTCAGGACCCTCAGCTGTAGATCTGCTGGAGATTGTTTGAGGTCCACTCCAGACCCTGTTTGCCTGGGTATCAGCAGCAGAGGCTGCAGAAGATAGAATATTTCTGAACAGCGAGTGTACCTGTCTGATTCTTGCTTTGGAAGCTTCCTCTCAGGGGTGTACTCCACCCTGTGAGGTGTGGGGTGTCAGACTGCCCCTAGTGGGGGATGTCTCCCAGTTAGGCTACTCAGGGGTCAGGGACCCACTTGAGCAGGGAGTCTGTCCCTTCTCAGATCTCAACCTCCGTGTTGGGAGATCCACTGCTCTCTTCAAAGCTGTCAGACAGAGTCGTTTGCGTCTGCAGAGGCTTCTGCTGTGTTTGTTATTGTTTACTGTGCCCTGTCCCCAGAGGTGGAGTCTACAGAGACAGGCAGGTTTCCTTGAGCTGCTGTGAGCTCCACCCAGTTCGAGCTTCCCAGCGGCTTTGTTTACCTACTTAAGCCTCAGCAATGGCGGGCGCCCCTCCCCCAGCTTCGCTGCTGCCTTGCCGGTAGATCACAGACTGCTGTGCTAGCAATGAGGGAGGCTCCGTGGGCGTGGGACCCTCCCGGCCAGGTGTGGGATATGATCTCCTGGTGTGCCTGTTTGCTTAAAGCGCTGTATTGGGGTGGGAGTTACCCGCTTTTCCAGGTGTTGTGTGTCTCAGTTCCCCTGGCTAGGAAAAGGGATTCCCTTCCCCCTTGCGCTTCCCAGGTGAGGCAATGCCTCGCCCTGCTTCAGCTCTCACTGGTCAGGCTGCAGCAGCTGACCAGCACCGATCGTCCGGCACTCCCCAGTGAGATGAACCCAGTACCTCAGTTGAAAATGCAGAAATCACCGGTCTTCTGTGTGGCTTGCGCTGGGAGTTGGAGACTGGAGCTGTTCCTATTCGGCCATCTTGCTCCGCCCCCTCTAAACATTTTAATTGCAGTTTCCTCATATGGCTTCATGTGAACACAATTGTGTGAAACATGAAGTCAGGCCCTGTTAATATTCACTGAGAACTTTCCTTCTATCACAACCACTTATCTTTTCCTGGTGCTCAAGATTCTTTTGTTTTCTAGAATCACATGTTTCTCCTTTCCCATTTAAGTTGTTGTTCATCCCTCCCCCTTTCTCCTCCCACCTTTCTGAGTCCATCCCAACAAGCAATTCATCCAAGCACCACAAACTTAAGCTCTGAGTCATTCATATGCATTGCTTTTGAACATATTAAATAGATCCATATGCTTATCTACACTAAGATATAGATTTTTCCTTCAGAAAATAGAATACAAAAAAATCATTCCAATGTGTACACTTTAAATATTTTAAGCAGGCATCTAAAACGAAGCAGAAATTAAAGTAACTTGGACCAGAATTTTGAACATTAAAACATTACAGCAAATTGGTAAAACATAAACCAAATATATAGATGTCTACTTTATATCCAAAAAAGTTACTCTTTCCCTGCCATACACACAGACAACTCTCATAATGGGTCCTTCTCAATTAGAATTGGATCACAAGCAGAACAGTAATGAGTATGGCCTTTCCCAATGTTTCCACCCCCAAAGACTCTTTATTATCCTTCCCAACTTCAGAAATTTCTATGACATCATCATCAACCAATCAGAGCTTCTAATGGTTTGAAATAACTGATGTAGCCAGACACATTGAGTTGATATAGAATCAAAGAAATGTGACATTCTCCTTAGTCTGGGCAGTTGTGTCATGGATAAACATATGATTTCCATTAGATTTCTCAAAACATGGAAAAATCACTTTCAGACCTTAGCACTACCTCTGAAGATACTTATTTTAGATTAGAACCACTAACTAAAGTGCCATTGTCTTAAACCCTACCAAAATCTGATCTCAGGGACAGTAAGAAAAGGAACGCTGAAATACAATATATGTCAACAGACCAGGAAAACTTCCAGCACTGCTTAAAGTTCACTGGAAAGCAGACTGATGTCCCCAAAGGAAAAAAAGGCAAGAAATCATGCCACATTTATAACAACAAACAGATCTGAGCTTTATGTGGATTCTACAGTTTTCTAAGGCATGACCTTGGGCAGATTACCATTCTAAGCTTCGGTTTCTTGTATATAAAATGGAGAAAATAAAAATACTTCCATACCTGATGCCCATATCTTGGCTTTTAATATCATTCTCCAACAAAACGAGCAAGGACTCCTTGAAGCAATGGCTTACTTTAAGACTGGGGCAGGGAATATAGAAGAAGAGCCTGAAGCATCTTGCAACGCCAGAAAGTAAGGAAGGGCTAAAAAAATTGATATGTTAAAGGAACATAAGGGTAAACTAAAAGAGTAAACTCAAGAGTAAGATTAAACTAAAAGAGCTAAACTATGTAAGAGTAAACTAAAAGCGCGCTTAGTAGACAAAGTTGTGATAATTTGATTTTAAAAAATTTGGTACTAGATGCAATAGACTGAATTTTTGTGTCCTCCCAAAATTCGTATGTTGAAACCTAATTCCCTAAGTGATGCTCTTTGGAGGTGAAGCTTTTGGAAGCTTATTAGGTTATGAAAGTGGAGCCCTCATGAATGGGATTAGTGCCTTTTCAAAAAAGACCCCAGAGAGCTCCCTTGGTCCTTCTGTCATGTGAGAACACAGTGAGAAGATGGCCATCTATGAACCAAGAAGTGGGCCCTCACCACACCTCAAATCTGCTGGCACATTAATCTGGGGCTTCCTGGTCTCCAGAGCTCTAAGAAATAGATTTCTGTTGTTTATAAGCCACCTAGTCTATGGTATTCTATTACAGTAGCCTAAACAAACTAAGATTTTGGATTATAACCAAAAATGGAGCACAAAATTTCTTGAGTTCATACTGATATAACAAAATGATTGAATATGTAAAGAAATGGGGGGCAGAATAGATACATTTCACATACAGAAGAATACCAATTTATGCAGATACTTTCCCCTCAAAGAGGTGGAATATAACTCCCTACTCCTTAAGCATGGGCTGTGCTTAGACATTTTCTTTTAAAGAGTAAAGTATAGAGAGAAGACAGCAGGAGAGTAACTTTTTAGTGGAGAAACCTGACAAATACTACCTAGTCATTGGTTCAAACTCAATATTATCAGTGATAAATCATGATGGTAGCAGGAATCCTTGATATGATGTGATGGGCACTTTATCTCTGTGGTCTTGTTAGAGTACATAGTTAGGCAGACACGACCAGTGCAGGAGAGGGGCCCCCTTCCAGAAATGTCAGGCGACCATTAGGTGATGATCAGGCGGTTGTTAAACTGTCTCTCTAAATTAATAGTTGGTCAGAGCCAGTACGAGGGAAAGGCAGACTCCCAATAGATAGGAAACACCTGAAACTGATAATCTGCAGCTTCCTGATAAGATCTCAGGAGTTGGGTGAGCAGGCTCAAGCACGTGCACTAATAGGCTTTAACTGAAATATGACTTTTCTCCAGGAACCATTGACTGATAAGGGAAAAATGCCTTGAGTGAGCATGCGTACAACTTCAGTAAACACACTGTGCATGTGGCCCCTCCAAAGTGCTGGCAGGCCACTGTGCATGTGCATAGCCCACCCCAAGGGAAGAATCAGGGGAGAAAAAACACAAACCCTGGAACCATGACAATGCGTAAAACCCCAAGTCCAGGACTGAACAGGACACTGAGATCTCTCAAGTTGCTCCTTGGCCCTCTTCCAAGTGTACTTTGATTCCTTTCACTCCTGCTCTAAAACTTTTTAATAAACGCTCACTCACTTCTGCTCTAAGACTGGCCTCAGTCCCTCCCTCTGCCTTACACCTACTTCTGGCCCTCAGCTGAATTCTTTCCTCCAAGGAGACAAGAATCAAGTTTGCTGAATACCCAGGTGGGTTCTCTGCTGGTAACAGACTTCCTCCCAAGAACTCATCACCCAATATAATCATGAGAGAAATTAAATTAAGAAACATTCTATACAATACTTGGTCAATATGCCTCAAAACTTACAAGTTTATCAAAAACAGGGAAAGTCTGAGAAACTGCCACAGCCAAAAGGAGCCAAAGAAGACATAATGACTAAATATAATGTGGCATCCTGGATGTGACCCTGGAGTAGAAAAAGGGTATTAAGAGAAAAAATGAAGAAATTTGAATACAGTATGGACTTTAGGTAATCATTATGTATCAACGTTGGTTTCTGAATTGTGAGAAAATGTACCATACTAAAGTAAGATGTTAATAATCAGGACAACAGAGTGGAGGGTATATAGAAAACCTTTATATTATCTTTACAACTTTTCTATGAGTCTAAAACTATTCTAACATAAAAAGATTATAGACTTGGCACAGTGGCTCAGGCCTATAATCCCAGCACTTTGCGAGGCCAAGGCTGATGGATTGCTTGAGCCAAAGAGTTTGAAACCAACCTGGGCAACATGGTGAAACCCTGTCTCTACAAAAAATACAAAAATTATCCAATTGTAGTGGTGTGTAGCTGTAGTCCCAGCTATTTGGGAGGCTGAGGTGGGAGGATCTATTGAACCCAGGAGGCAGAGGCTGCATTGAGCTGTGATTGTGCCACTTCATGATAACAAGGTGGCAGAGCAAGACCTTGTCTCAAAAAAAAAAAAAAAAGGATTATTAAGAAAACTGGTTACTTCATAGGGTGGTTATTCTCATAACACCAAACTTAAAGAATTTAGCACAGCGTTTGGCACATAATACATGCCAATACCTGGCAACTATTATTGGTTAGCATTATTAAGCAAGGTTAATGGATGAGCTGCTTAGCAATCCATCTCAAAAGCAGAATACTCATATTACTTGGGGAGCATGAAGAAAAATCTGATAACTTCCACCACCTTAGGTGTTTATTCATGTGTTTACAAATCAGTAATCTTGGGAATCCTATTATTGTTATCTGTGCTGGACAAGTCTATTTTCATTACCATGATTTTTCCAGCATTATTCTGTATTTAAGATAAAACTCCAAGGAACGAATTGTATTATGCCTCTGGATTATTAAACTCTCTCACCTTTCTGTGTAGAGCTCAGTAATGTTCCTTCTAATAACTTTCTTCCAATCATGTCTCCTTAGCCAACAAATTTAACTTGTAGGCATACGATCAGAAATGTGCTGTACATCTTCCCAGTGCACTGGAACGTCTTTGTCACACTGCAACATTGGCTATGGCCTAAAAAAATACATTGCACCATCTGGTGTTTGCTCACCACAATATCTCCATGTCTGGTTCCTACTTAAACTTGCATTCCTTCTACTTCATTCATTAAGCCTCTTTGACCCTGCCCCCAACCCAAATTGGAAGTCATGTCACCCTCTTCTGAGTGCTTAACTCAAATTTGCTGTTGAGTACTGGAAGCACAGTCCTGTACTGAAGGTTTCTGCAGGCATTCTGTGTAATCTCTCCTAGTTTGTTAACTCCCTCTGGGCTAAAGCCAACCCTGCTCTACCTGGTAACCTTTTCCACACTTAGCTCTGAGTCCAGCACATCTAGGGCTCCCAGTAAACATTTATTGAAGTGATGCTAATTTGGATGCCATCCAAAAAACTAACCCAAGCACTCAAATGAGCTTGCCTACCAGGAGGATTTATCTCACTTAGCACAGCACTCCAGAATAGGCTTTACTGAGTTGTCTGCAGAGACCATTTCCAAGAACTGATAATTAAATAAAATAAAAATAAATGCCACTAGTGACTGCCTTATTTTCTTATTGGTTTGTTTTTGTATCTTTATAATTCTTCTGGTTTATCAGAGTCAGTCATCTTTTCTTTTTCTTATTAATGCCAGTTACAGTATTTTTGGCAAATTAACAAATATAGAAATGGTTATACCCAACATGTTCCATTTCTTCAAGGTCATGAAAGGGATTGCTAAATCAGACAAATAGGTAAAATAAGACTTTTATTATCTGTCCATCTACCCACTCATCTATCTACTTATCTATTAACTTATCCATCCTACTTCAATAGTCATTTACAGATGCCTACCACATGCCAGGTGTTACACAGGGCACTGCAGATGCAGGGGTGAATAAGAAAGGCCTAACCCTCAAAAAGGTCCCAATCTAGTTGAGGAAAAACAGTCAAATAAATAAATAAGTACAAATGCAACATAACAAGTGCTATTATAAGGATAACATAGGACAGACACTCTAGTTGGACATATATGCTCATAGACTAGTGACTCTTGAGCCAAAACAAACAAACCAATCCCAATTGTATTAGTCTGTTCTCACACTGCTAATAAAGACATACCTGAGACTGGGTAATTTATAAAGGAAAGAGGTTTAATGGACTCACAGTTACACATGGCTGGGGATGCCTCATAATCATGGTAGAAGGCAAAAGAGAAGCAAAGGCATGTCTTACATGGTGGCAGGCAAGAGAGCTTGTGCAAGGGAATTCCCATGTATAAAACCATCAGATCTTGGGAGACATATTCACTACCATGAGAACAGTATGGGGAAAACTCCCCCATGATTCAATTATCTCCACCTGGCCCTGCCCTTGACAAGTGGGGATTATTACAGTTCAAGGTGAGATTTGGGTGGGGACACAGCCAAATCATGTCACCAATCACGGGTTGTTTCATGGATTTCTTCAAATGGCTTCCATGTCTTGTAGAGGACTAGGAAGACTGGGAATGAAGCCTTGCCTCTGACATTTCCTAACTCTGATCATAAGCAAGTCACTGAACCGCGCTAAGTCTCAGCTGCCTTCTCTGTACAATAGCATCATTGCAGTCCTTGTTTAAAAGTTCCTGACATGGGAGATGTGTGTAAACTCTAAAGGGCTGTAAGAATATAATCAATTAGTTAATGAATTGCAATTATTATTATATTGATTACAAGACAAAGGAAATATTTTTCCCTTACAACCTCCTCTGGTCCGCTCAATCTCTGCAAGAATTGGAAAGTTTTGGTAGAACCAGTTTTTTTCTCTTAATCTATGTAGTCAAGCTCTACTTTTCTGCTTTTACTAGACTGGTGTCTGGTGGCTTCCTCAGACCCCTGGGTGCCAAGATGTCAGTGTATGCTGTGACAGAGCACCTGGCAGATCGACTTTAAACCTCCATATGTGTGCTAGTTACCCCATCGCTGCTCAGAACGGGAGGTCCAAACAGCAGTTTTGGATGCTGTGAGTCTTAGAACTCAGGGTTTTAGTCTAGTCAGATGTTCATTCATATTTGGGGACAGCCAAAAACAAAAACAAAAACAAACCTAAAAAAAAAAAATCAAGAGATGCAACATCTTAAGGAAGAAAGTTTGGATCTTGTTAAAAGATAGTAGTGATTGGGGGGTAGGGAGAAGGGCAATAGTGTCCCAATACCATCTCTGAGAGCTGGCAGGGGCTTTGTGGCCTGGATGAATTCAAAGCCTACAGGACATGAAGCCACATGTTTTTCTCGTGAGCCCCACAAATATAAAGCTCCCTTAATCCACACTAAAATAAAACTGAAATGTAAGCCGGCCCTGATCTGTATGCAGCATGACCTCTTCCACCACCCTACAGCTCATTCATTCTCCAGCCTACTGGTTGCCTTGCCACGCTAATCTTACCTCCTAAAAAATTCTTCCTCATTCCTCCTCATCCCCCTCCCATATTCTTTTGACTTTTTTTTTTGCCACCCGAACAGCATCCCAGAATGCCTCATTTGGTGACATCACAGATAGCCATGGGTTGCTTCTGGTATCCCATCTGTTCCTGCAGGCCTTGCCTCAGTGCGGGTGAGATATGAAGGGAGTGTTCAGTTGAGGCTGGGGTGGGGGTGGGGGTGGGGATCGGGCCTTTGAAGCTGTTTTCTATCAGGGCACTGCAGCTGTCAGTGTTGGCTGCGGAAGCCAGTGATTGTCCTTGTAGCTCCCTGTTGCCGGCAGTGCACTGTGCTTGCGGATATTAATTGGGCTTTCATTATGTGAATGAACCCAGAGGCTTTTGCAGCCGATTCCTATATATATATATTGATTTATTAAAAATGCCAATAACCAACAGCTCTCTCAAAGCAGCTTTCAATGTATTTGATAATTAGTTGGTTTATGGTTTTTTCACCATTTTTCTTCCTTTTTTTTTTTCTTTTTACACATCACGGCATAATAGATCACAGAATCTTTGGGACAATGAACAGGCACATTGGCTAAATCACCTTATTACACTTCCATATAGTTGAAAAGAGGCTTAATGCTAAATTATCAGATCCCAGCTATTGTGGAAACCAAGAAAGAATAATGCTCCAAAATAATGACTGTGGTGCCTCTGTGCCACTCATTGTCCCAGGAGCTACTGGCACGCCTCCCACGGGAGCTCTCCATTGAGTCAGCACTCCTCTGAAATGAACAGTGGGGCCCAAATTCAGGCGGGGAGGGAGCCTCTTTACTTTTTGGTGTATTATAGGCTATAAGATATCTTAGGACCTGGTCTTGGGGAAAACAAACAAACAAATAAACAAACTTGTATTACATTTGTGTGTAACCGTGGGAAAAATTATGCTTTGGCACACCCCAAATTCAGCCTGTCACAGGAGACTTCAGCACCCGAGATGCTATATAATATCCCCCAAAAAGTGGAGATGAAAGGAGAAATTGCTCATTTGTTTCATTTCACTGAAACTTTTCAAAGGAAGAAAAGATGTTCATTAAAAGTTAACAGTGAGGCAGCTGTGCTGAACTCCCAAAGAAAATGTCATTATCACAGAAGCCTGTGACCCAGTATCATTCTCTATAGCAGAATCTAAGGTTCCTGTGGTCTTGTGGTCTTTGAGCCATTAATGTAATTGAAAAAGAAGAGAAGTGCCCCAAGAATGTGGGGATGCAGATGGATTTGGGAGGACCATTGTTGTAGCCTGCATGCCATGACTTCATAGGAAGAAAATATAATTTTGATTCTAAAAATTAGGTAGGATAAGAGATCCTAACGAAGCTCTTCCTCTCAGTTCTGGGAAGAGGAATTGAACTTGATTTCCTTATAAGAAATGATTTATGTCCAATTCTCTCTCTCTCTCTCTTTCTATGTCTGACTCTTTCTTTTTCACTCTACTTCTTTAAGTGAAAAGCCCACTGATATTAGATGGGCAAGAGTGGAAATACGGAACAAATGAGAAAAAGCAAAACTGAACCTTAACAAAATTGCTGTTGTCATGTTCAACTATAGGTTGTTTCTGCAGTGTTATACCTGGTTATTTCTAATACAGTCTCCGAGAAAAACAAGCAAACGGCCGGGCGCGGTGGCTCAAGCCTGTAATCCCAGCACTTTGGGAGGCCGAGATGGGCGGATCACGAGGTCAGGAGATCGAGACCATCCTGGCTAACACGGTGAAACCCCGTCTCTATTAAGAAATACAAAAAAAACTAGCCGGGCGAGGTGGCGGGCGCCTGTAGTCCCAGCTACTCGGGAGGCTGAGGCCGGAGAATGGCGTGAACCCGGGAGGCGGAGCTTGCAGTGAGCTGAGATCCGGCCACTGCACTCCAGCCTGGGTGACAGAGCGAGACTCCGTCTCAAAAAAAAAAAAAAAAAAAGAAAGAAAGAAAAACAAGCAAACAACTGTGTTTCAGGTAAATATGCAAAGATAACTGTATATTTGTGCCACTGGACAAACTCTTCTTGAATGGCTTCATGCAGTTAACAGTTCAGTGATGACAATGGAACTTTGGGTAGCAAAGATAATAACTAAGTGCATGTTTCTGACTATTTAATATAACACTTCTCTTTATATATTGTAAAATGGGTAGAGAATAAAAGTATCCCTTCCCGCTACCAAAAAACTTCAGAAATTATTCACAAGGTCCAAAACTAAGGAACCAGGGTCATTTTAAGAAAACCATTACATTCCTATTCAAGACCATATGAAGTCATGCTTATTACTTTGCACCAATATTCTCTTTCAACTTAATAAGGGAAATAAAAAGATAGCCAGCAATATCATGCCTAACCTTTATCCCACTGAGGTGTCCTGACATAGTAGCTATACAAACACACTTTTATTAATTAAGATATGTTAATAGGAAGAAATAATATTCCATTCAGAAGGGTACAGAGAAGATATAATGGGTATGTGCTGCTTTTCTGAGACCCAAGATAAAACAGAAAAGTGACACATACGGAGGAGATGGCACCACACGCTGTAATTCCGGTTTTCTCATGTTGCCAGGGTGGTTTCCTCAGCGATATAACATTTGTAGTAATGGCCTCCATTCATTTAGTGCCCACTATGCTCCAGGCTCCATGTAACATGCTTACATATATGAATATTTCCCATACTATTGAGTTACATTACGGGAAATGTCAAGACCAAAGGTTGCTTATTTATTTTTGATAAGGGCTGAGAGTGGAGTAAAATAGTAGAGGTACAAAAAAAAAAAAAAAAAAGAAAAAAGAAAAAAGAAAAGAAAAGAAAGATACTTATCTTCATTTCGTGGATTATTTCTCAGTTTTCAGTTTAATTTCTCTCTTGGCTAACCTTGCAGCAATTTAGGGCCTACGGGAAGGGGATTAACTTCAGAATACCTATGCTGTTTCTTCTCCCGGAAACATCTACAATGTATCCCCCAGCTTCCGTATTCTTTCTGTACCATTTCCAAATAATCCTTATGCCAGCTCTGAAAGTTCACCTCAGTAGTCACTCTGCATTGGAAAACCAGCCCTGCAACAGGAGGGACTTTCTCTAGAGCAGCCATATTTTCTGAACCCCACACTGAGACTCATTGTCTAAGAAGTTGGGACCTATTTGAAAGAAAAACTGGTGAAATTTGTGAAATTTAGACTCACAGAAAATCCAAAACATAGAGTTGACATTCTTTTAGGAATCCCAGGGTTACATTTCAGAACTGCACAGCAGACAACCCAAAAGTCCACAGACCCTGGGATTCTTTCCATCCTCTAAACGGATTCCCGACAAGAAGCCTGTGGGCTCCGCTTCTCCCATGTGCGCCGTTTTAGAATGTTTGCTCCAGGTTACTGAGTACCTTAGCAAACACAGCTTCATAGGCATGAACAGGCAGAGGGTCCATAGAGTTTGAGGGTGACTGATGGATCTTTATGGAGCAGAGCAAGCTGTGAAAAACAAAATAGAACAAGAACAAAGGAGTCCTGTACACTCGAGGAGTTTACTCCACTAACAATCTTGCTCCGACATGTGAATCTTTCAGATGGGTGTCAGTTCAACAGTGATATACTATGAAATCATTCAGTGTAGGCATTTGTTCATCTAGATCTGTACTGCCCAATATAGTAGCCACTAGCTACAGGTGACTACTGAGTACTTGTAACGTGGCTAGCATGAATTGAGATGTGCTATAAATGCAAACTATATGGGAATTTCAAAGATGTAGGGCACATAAAGAACACAAAATATATCATGTACAATTTTTTATATTGATTACATGTTAAAATAGTATTTTGAATATATATTATTGGAGTCAATTTTACCTTTTCACTTTTAGAAATGTGGCAACCAGAAAATTTAAAATTACAAGTGTGGCTCTTGTTTAAGGCTCACATTATGTATTTCCATTGAAAGCACTGGTCCGGATAGTTGGATGGAATAACAGGACGTGATGTTATAGGCCAAGACAAGTCTTCTGAAATTACCTTTGCTTTGTTCTTAATTTTGCAGGTGACATTAACACAGGATTTCTAAATACAGTATAAAAAGATGTTTTATATGGATACTTTTTTTGGTATAAATGTATTTTTATGAGTGAGTCTCTCTTTTTAGTTAAAAATAGGCAAAACATTTGTAAGTAATTAAAATAACAGCTTGAAATAAAAAATTACAAATACCTACCCTTTGGTTTTTAATTTTTAACATTGCAAAGAATTATAATTAATGATTGATTTGGTCTCCCTGCCCCCAGAAGAGTATTAAAATAAGTTTACTTAGATTCGATGTGAAAATTCTTGAAAGCCAGACATTGTGCTCAAGTGAAAAAAAAAAAAAAAGTCAGCATTAGGCATCTGGTTATTATAGTCTTTACTTCGAAAGAAATAAAATACTGCAATATTCAGTAAGAGTTGTTTAAAAGTTGCATATATCTTCTAGGTTGTATTGCTATTCTTAATAAATCAAGAAAGTTCTTGTTGTTTGAGTTAAGCAACTTGGTAAAATAAGTATGTAACATTTAAGTTAAGCCACAGAGTATTGCCCAAATGCAGTCTTGTCCCTGGCCATCTTGCAATGTTCAGATTCTTTTCTAACACGATGAAATCATCTTACATGACAATTTTACCTTGGAGTACGTAACAGCTAATCAGCTGTAACAAACAATACTAGATCAAAGGCAAAAACACACATTTTTCTTCACTAGCAAGTCCTGGAGTTTAAAACTTCAAGAGCAATTTTAAAGCATGTCTTCATAATGAATAGTATATTGCAAGTAGCAGAGTGCATTCTAAGCAGTGGCTTTATATTCTGTTTACTTAAAATCATTCCATATGCACTTACGATAAATTACTTAATCTTTAAACATAAAATGTTTTAACTCAAGGATAAGATTCCCACTCAATAAATGCACAGGGATACTATTACTTCTTAATCAGAAAGCTAAAAATATGTGCATTCAGAAACGATGTTTGCTGAAGTACTTGCAAGCCTAAGCGTCTTCATTCTAAAAGGGATATATCCAAGGCTGATACCAAGGAGATGACTTTGCAGAATAAAAGCTACATGTTTTTCCTGTTAAATTTTGTTTTATTTTGTTTTTCTGACCCAACTTTGGATTGTTGAGGCATCAGGTAAGAAGCTGTAGAAACATACATTCTGTCCATGCTGAGTAATATACAGATCACAGCTGTAACTCAAGTTAAGCCACCAACTAAGAATAAAAGCACAAGAAAACAAACCAACCAAAATCGAAAGCAAACAACATGCTTATCACATAATAACTATTGAATAATGCAAATATGAACAAAGCAAACCAAGCAGGGGGCCTCCATCTCAGGAAGAAGAAAAGCCAGCAAATAGAAGGCAGTGATTGGGAAAGCGATAGGCTCTTCCTCCTCGTTCATTATTGAGAAAAAGTGGATCAGGACTGACATCTGCTGGCCTTGTTAATGGGATGTACCCATTGAAACAAGGGTCTTGGAGAACAAAACATTCTGGTGGGGTGATATTGCATCACTGGGGTAGGGAGGAGGCAATGGCTTGGCAAAGGCCTTTCTGGTGAGCTGCTTCCGAAGGAGCCAATCAGCGACCACTCCTTGGGCTAGAGTAGCCTCAGTTTTTTCCCCTCTTTGACATTTCACCCTCATAACCAGGAATGTTTTTCTAATCATCCCAAGAAGGGACAGAATATTATGTAGGTGGATTTCTACTTAGGATGACACAAGTTCCAAGAAGTAGTGGTTAAGTAGATGTTCAATAGATATGACAGACAATTCCAAGTCTTTATCAAAAGGCTCATTGGAGAATAAATTACTTGAAAAGGCTCATTGTGTGTCCACCCATTGACAACCTCAATAGCTTTCAGCAGTACCATGCTAGGGATCAGCCTCTTGAACATTTACTGAGTTGTGAATCTGTTCAACTTTTGTCAATCTCTCTTCTACCTGCTCTATTTTCTAACTGAAATCAATCTTGTGGCACAGACATTGGGTTTTTGAAATTTTGTCCTCATGAGGCTTTGCTTCCAATCTCTGGGGTCTTAGTTTTCTAAGCACAGTACTATCCGTCATTGGGAAATACCAGTTCATCATTGGCCTGGAAGCTGTAAGAAACCTAGGACAGTGTCTAGCTTACTCAAGTCATCTTCTTGGCACCTAGTACAGTTCCTATCATATAAATAGTTACTCAACAAGTATTTATTGACTTACTTTGAAAGTATTCTATATTCCCTCATGTTGCTTTTAGGAATGCAATGTCTCTACCATGGATCTAAACAGAGCCTAGTGGTCTAGTGTTTAATTAGAAACATTAGTTTCAATTGTAAATAAGCAGTGATGCTGAGTATTTTTTGGGCCTCCTACCAGTGCCCTTCTCCATGTCATTTTAATCTTATCTCTTATGGGAGGTGCAGTACTAGGCTCTGTAATAGTAGGCTTAGGTCATGAGTTATACAGAAATTCTTTTCCAGAACAATCCATAGCGTGCTTCCTTTCAATAACAAAAGTGAGACTGGTGGGCCAGAAATCTTTTTCCGTACACCTTTTGCTTATATGAATGTCAAAGTACTGTCAAAAGTATATATGACTGCTGTCTCTTTCAGTTAAATACATGTGTATGCCTCTTAGTGTATGTGTGCATGTACCCCTGGACACAAACAACTTATTTAAAAAAATTCTTTTTACAAGGCATATGGAAAAATTGAAGCCTGGAAAAATTTCCCCAGAGACAGAAGGGGGAGAAAGCCTGAAACTTTGACTGCCAGAGCATGAAAGAGACATACTGATCACACATTATCTTTAAAAACACTTGCAAAAATCATCCGGCTTAGATGAAGCTGGATGAAATTGATCCAGCAAAGCTGAATTACATTGCCACCTCAAACTACATTTTGGGAGGCAGAGGCAAACTAGTGCATATCAATCATTAGCTTCAAGGAAAAAATTATTAGCTTATGTCAAAAACTCTGCAAATCCCATTTTCTCTTTTCACCTTCTTTGAGCCTCTGTACTTTACTCCCAGCTTAAACAAAAGAAAAATGAATAGTTTCATTTTTCTTAAATACAGTTGAAGTAAAGGCCTTTTTTTCAATTCTGATTAAATAATTCTGAGTATTTTTCGTAGTCATTAATGTTGTAAGGGGGTTAATAGTTTATATATATTTGTAAGATTCTCTAAGCCTTAGGATTATTCTCAGATTTTAAAAAAATTAAGATTGTGAAAGAAAATATCGGTCTTAAATTATTGGGCACTACCATCTCAATATTTATAACTCATTTCAAGAGTTTTATTGAAAACATGTTCATTTACATTTTGAAAAAAATTTGAAGGTGGAAATAAAAATCATCCTGCTCAAAAACTTTGCAAAGCATTTTGCTTTTTATATACCATGGTAACCTAATAAAGACACTGTCACTTGGCAGATGGCATGGCATATTAGCCTTGAAATGAAACACTAGATGCCAAAACTATTAACTCCAACGAGCTCAGAAATTTTAAAAAATAATATTTTTAAATAATTTTTAAAAAACACTTATCTTGTCCTTCATCTTATCCTGCAACTAAAAGTAGTCAATTTCTAAAAGGGAAAAAAGCTCCAGTGCTTACTCAAATATGATTTGCAAATACAGTACCAGCAGGCATTTGAAATACTGAATCTGGACTGGAGCATCCAGGCTAATAGTCTCAGTCCTATTTAAAAACATTTTGGCCGACATGTAGAGACTCTCCACTTACGCATTGTTTGAGCAGAACATTTCTTTTGTCTTATTCTTGCACCTTTATCCCAGCCCCTTTTCAAACACATAGTTTATACAGGCAACTGGCTCTGCAATCCTAAAATCTAAGCGTCCACGGCGATGAAACGATGTAGAAGGGGTCTGATTCCTCAGGCCAAGATAAGCCATGTTCAGAATACAGCCTTGTCTCTTTAAGAGATGATAGGTTTTTGCAGGCAGCCTCAGCAGGCGAGGCAGGGCATCTGTGCCAGGTGGCCATGCTCCCGGATCCCTGTTTTAGGGTGTAATAGAAGAGGCAGAATACTCCTTTCCCAGAAATTTTCCTTTTTTATGGTGCCCAACATCCATATTTTGTAATTTTCAGACTCTTAATTCTAAATCTAAGTTATACTGGAAAAGAAGGTCAGATTCTCCCTCTTCTCCCCTCCCCTCCCCTCCCCTCCCCTCCTTTCCTCTTCTCTCCCCTCTTCTTTCCCATTTCTCTTTTTTCCTAAAGAGCTCGTTGAACATATAACTTTTTAACCTCATCTAAATCAGGGCAAATAAACTGAGACGTAGTAATGCATGCCATAGTTTTTCTTATGAAAATAATACAGGATGAAAGGAGATTTTCTTGTTAGAGAGGAAAGGATTAAACATATTTACCCTGTATTAGCCGGTTGACTTTTAAAATATTGTCATGTAATATCAGTGCCACTTAAAACCTCTGGAAAGGCAAATCTTTCTCTGTCAAAGAGATGCCATAATTCACATTCCCAGGAAGGAATTCTATAAGAAAAGGAAACAAACACAGATTCTCACAAGACATACTCAAGGCCACTAGCCTACTAAGGAAAAAGAAGCACCTCAAAGAGATCATTCCAAATATATGGGCCAAGAACATGAATCTCTTTGGAGAAAAAAAATAATTTTCAGACTTAAATTTCAGTATGTCCTTCTGAAAGATAAAGTATAGAAAAACCTGAAAAATAATTTTTGGCAATGTTTACTGGTCTTTCCTCCTATCTCTGATTTTCATGGACTCTATTATATAGTTAAAAGAATACTTCTATAGTCAGAACCCAGGCAGGAGACACTCCTGTGGTGTGGTCCATCTATCTAATATTGAAGCTTTTTTACTCTTATTCTTGTATTTAGGTTTAAACAACCCCTACCAGCCATCAAAAAATGCAAGAAGGAACAGAAGCATAGGTGAGCATATCTACCACCCCAAGGGTTCTTTGATTCGGTAAATACTTATTGAGTGACTACCAAGTACCAGGCACTATTCCAGGCAGTGGGATGCTGTGGTGAGCAAGACAGCTCTAGATGAAAGCAAACCTTCAGAAATCTTGATGTTTAGGAATCAAGAGCACAAGCATATACATATACAGAATAATGTAGGCCACCTCCTATTTGTTCAAAACACTCTTTCCTACCAGCTTGCCATTGTTGCTGAAATTTCCATCATGAAATTGGTTCCTTTGATTTAGTTTGATTCCCCATATTTATTTGGAGACTCTCTCACCTTATGAGTTACGATTGAGGGCAGAGTCTACAGCTCACTATAGAAGCTAAAAATGCAGACTTGTTTTCCCAGCCTTTTGTGCAAATAAGGGAGTAGGCCTATGACCTAAACTCTACAAACCTGCTTTGGGCTTTGACTTGGGAGCTAGTGAGTTACAGAGACTAGGACCGTGGAGAACCCATTCCAGTGTGGATGGTATGACAGTAGCAGCTACATTGTCTTCTAAGGGGCAGCAACATAATGACAGTATCTTTTTGGATGCTGGAGGCATTGGTGGTACAAGCTTCAGTGTCCAGTCTTCAGCAGCAAAAGGGGCGGTGTTGTCATTCATCTGTTGCTTGGCATGATTTTGGCTGAGGTTCCAGTTTATGGAAGACTCCATGTAGTTTTTGACCTATTTTCCTTTCCTGCTGGGCATACAACTGTACTATATTTTTCAGTCTCCCTTTTGAGTTAGGTTTGACCTTTTTACCAGAGTTCTGGCTAATAGGTTGTGGTCGATAGAAGTAGATGTCACTTCCAGGTTTGATCCATAAAGTCCTCCCACCAGATTCTCCATAATCTCTCTTCCTTCAACTATTAGCTTCCTTCAACTATTAGATGCCCAGTCTAACCTTGAAGTCACGTTTAAATATGGCACAGCCTTCAGTAGCCTGAGTCCCTGAATGGTTATGGGGAGCAGAGCCTCCTCACCAATTAGATTTTGGTGGATGAGAAAAAAACTTCTATTGTACTATGTCATTGAGATTTAAAGAAATCCAGATAACAGCTAGAATTTCCATAACTAATGTGCACATTCATTCCAGAGCGTGGAATGTTGCCATAACAAAAACCTAAAATGCCTGGCATTGGCTAAGCAACAAGGATGTGAATGGCAGGGAAACTGACTTTGGAGGCTGAAAAGATGAAGATCTATGTTATGCAGTGGCAAAACCTTTGATAAAACTGCCTCTTGCTATAACTCAAAAGACAGGCCAAGTGCATGCTGATTCTTTAGCTCTAGGGAAAGGGGTTGGAAAACAGAATGTTAGTAGCAATTTCCAAAAAAAATGGATGAACTCAGGCAAGAATTGGCATGTTTTCAAGCAAAAATGAAATGGAATGTCAGAAACTAGAGGTGTTGAAAAGTTGGAAACATTGATTGCTTCCAAAACGGAAACAGTAGGAAATCAGAATGAATAAGACTCAGCCTTGCAGCTAAGAACAAATCAAGGGTGAAGTCTTCCTATTTAGACTTGATGGCCTCAATACAGTAGATAGAGAATGAAACATGAAGACATAGAAAGCAAGAATATAAATCAGGCCTAAGAGCTATGACCAGGGAAGAACCTTGGATATGCTTTCTAGCACATGAAGTTGATTAGAAGTAAATAAATTAGAAATCTACTAGGTTTTTGAGGGAATTGTACTGACAAAGAAACCATAAAGTTAGACTAAAGCGTACCTTTGATTATTAAAATAAGTTTTGGGCCACCAAAGTTATGCAGCCTCCTAGGAGGGTGTATTTTCCTTCACTCATATTAGAAGTGGCCAAGGAGGAAAAGGACAAAGAAGAAACTTTTAGATAGTGGATCCAGGAGCTATGAAGACCAATGGACAAGGGAGTTTCTCCAAGAAAGCAGATCTAGGATCTATTCCAGAAACTTTCCTCATTCCCAGAGCAGGGTTTTCATAACATCTTTCCCCTAGTAAAATATGACACTTTCACTAGTGACTGCTGTGAGTCTTGTCTTTTCCACAAGGGTATGTTTACTGCAATTATTTTGTCCTCATCCCACCACTCTAGAAGGGATGTGTTGGGGAGGAGGCAGTAGGTAATTGTCCTTCTAGTTATAGGTAGCTGGGCCATGGTGAGCCATGAATCTGGACCTGATGGGAAAGATGGCATCCCTAGAGAATCTAGACATAGAGCCAAACTCAGTGACTAGACAGTGCTTTGAGTTCTCTTTCTTAGGGAGTGTGTGATTGTGCTGTGTGTAGAAGGAAGCATGACACAGATGTTTGGCGACCAGAAGGATAGGCCCGGGCAGAGACAAGCTAGCTGTTCCTCTTTCTTACTAAGTGGTATTTCCTCTCTCATAGCTAAGTGTGGTCATGTGACTGAGTTCTGACCAATGAAATGTGAACGGAAGTGACATATGCTGTTTCCGGGCTTGACCTATAAAAAAGGTACACATGGACTGTGTCTCCACTAGCTCTTTTCCCTTCATCTGCTGACAGGATGCTCAGGTCAAGGTAGTCCTGCAAGTCCAATGTTGAAAACGTTTGTGGTCTTGTCAGTTTGACCTCTTTAGTGATGACATAGAGCAAAGCCTCACCTTCTTTCCCTCAAACACCAATTGAACTGTGAGTGAGAAATACATATTGTTTTAAGCCATTTAGATACCATGGTTTACCTGTTAACGCAGATATTGCATCAGTATTAAAATTAACACTAGGGCTACCTTATCTTTATTTCTGCCCATTTTCCAAGCCTCATTCTGTGGCCATCCTGGCAACCCTGTGAGCTCTCAAATGAGTATCCTTTCCATTTATTTCTTTCCTATTTGTTACCTAGAATTGATTTTTCTTGCTTGCAACTAAAAAACCTTCCTTGATACAGTCATTGTAAAAGTTAAGTTAAATAATGCCTGTAGGATAAGGCCAGACATCTAACTAAATATTCTGCAAATATTAAACTTTCCTTTGCTTTAATTGGAAGAGCTAGTTTAACACTTTCATATGAGTCAATAATAAAGTCCGTAATAGAATCAAATATTGTCTCAATGCAAATCAGATTGTTTTGATTAACTGGCCAGTTAATTAGCATTGTCTTAAGGAAAATCTTATCTTATTGGTAAATTGTGATGAGACAAGGAGAGAAAGTCTGTGGTGTTACTGAATTGGGAGTGGGTCTGAGGAGGGTTCATCAGGTGCATGCCTCTGTTCAAATCAGGAGCTTAATTCAGATGAGAATGAGCAACAAAGGAGTTAGAGGAGAAACAAACTTCATCTATGCAATTTTTCCCAAAGAAAACATGAATTAAAAATAATATGTAAAAATCCAGATGGTGTGGAATAAACATTTCCAAAGGAGAAGGCTTATGGTGTAAGTTTGTCTGCACCAAAAAATATTTACTTTTTATTTTTATTTTTAGAGATAGGATCTTGCCTTGTTGCCCAGGCTGGAGTGTGGTGGTACAATCATAACTCACTGTAACTTTGAACTCCTGGGCTCAAGAAATTGTCCCGCCTCAGCCTCCTGAGTAGCTGGGACTACAAGTGTGCACCACCATGCTCATCTAATTTTAAAAATTTTTGTAGAGATGGGGTTCTCACTATGTTGCCTAGGTAGGTCTTGAACTCTTGGCCTCAAGTAATCCTCCCATCCTTGCTTCTCAAATCCTGGGGGTTACAGACATAAACCACCGTGCCAGCCCAACAAAAAATTTTAATACACAAAATATACCTGTAAATAAGTAGAATTATACCTTCACGTTTGTATTCTAAATGAAAAGGTTTAGTTAGTTTCAGGCCTAGTTTCAAGGCATTGCCAATTATATTAGCTCCAGTAGTGAAAGTATATTATAAACATGCACATGGCAATAAGGGACATAGAATTTTCCAGAAATCCAATAACATGAGCCATGGGAGCTGGGCCTCATGGATCTGGAACTGGAAGATCATTAAGACTCTAAGTTTAGCTCTCAAGCCTCTAACACCTGAATCTGTATGTCTTTATTTTCATTCTAAACCATGAACCTATTTCAGCCCACGTTTTACATCTTTATTGTCATCAACTATGACTGGTTCTTTTCATATTTGTATGTTATGATTTCCATTATCCCTAGGGTATGACTTTCTTCCTCATGGTACCATATGGTGACTAGAGCTCTAGCCATCACACCCAAGTTTCAGAGACCACAATGGAAGAGGGAATAAAGAAAAAAAAGGGGACAAAGGGAATTTGCCAACTGTCACTTGAAGATTAATTCCTGGATGTGATTACATGATGCTTCTGTTTATATCACTTGATTCTAATTTTTTTATGGGAGGCTGAGAAATCTTATCTTTTTTGAATGGTCATGGATACAACAAAAGTTGGATGTTTTATTAGTGTGGAAGAGAGTAGAACAGATTTTGAGAGATGAGATACAATTGCGATAGAATCAAAGAGGAGACCAGTGGTTCTTAGAATAATTTTTAGTTTATTTTATTTAGCAAATACACAGTACTTATTCTGTTTCAGTTACTTTTTAAAAGTGCTTCATAAATATCATTCTTTTAATCATCATAGCAACTCAGTGAAATAGTTGCTATATTATCCCTATTTTGCAGGTGATAAAACTGAGGCACAGAGCAGTTAAATGATGTGTCCGAGTTACATAGCCACTAAATGACAAAATCTGGGTTTAAACCCAGTCAGTCTGGTTTAAGTACTGCCAAGAAATTGAGAAGTTACAGAAGTGTATGTCTATTGATATACTGGTAAATGTTTAACAATTGGTTCTGTGGTGGGAAAGAAGCCCAGATTTTTGGTATTTGCTGACATGCATGCTGTAAACACTTCCATCATGGATAAATAACCTTGAGAACAAGAATAATAATAACATATAGCCAAATAACTAGGAAGTGATGAGTTTTGAGTATTTATTAGCTTGCTTTTCATATAGTTTATTTAATTATAAGCTTATATAATTTAATTTTTAATAATGGCTATGTTTAACAACTGGTTGGCAAATTTCCTGAAAATTGAACTATCTGTTCTTAGGGGCAGGTGCAAGCCAGCCTCAGCACAGAGTTGGTGCTCCTTGTCTAGAGATGAAAGGTGTTGGGAACAGGGGAGTGTTCACAAACAACCAGCCACGGGGCTGGATTGCAGTTCTACAGTAGGAGATCCAGGAATGCCAATACCTATCCATGCCATCCTTCACCCCTGGCCCAGGCAGCAGCAACAGGGGGACTCTTTCTTTGAAGGGAGTACTTCTAGGGTTAGAGAAGACAGGGCAGTGCCCCGTGAGGAAAGGGGAGCGGCAACACTCTGAAGGTCAGCCACTAGAATACTGTCTATGACACAGCTCACCTCTCCCCACTTTTGCTGAAAAAGTAGGAAGAAAAGTTAAGTAGCTTCTTCCTCCTCGCCAACAACATAGCTGGGAAGGAGGAAGGCAAATCAGCAATCACACAAAGAAAAGAACTTATGTCTCAAAAAACCAGTTAAAATAGAATTTTACTTGAAGTATAATTAATATCTTCAGTCTGATAAGAGAAGATATTATAAACAATTAAAAGAACAGATGGTTAAGAAAAGAACTAATTAGGGATTTGGGATATGAAAAATTGACATTAAAACCTGTTGTTAAAGCAAAAGAATGAAAGTTCAATATTATAATTTGAAAACAGGGATAAGTTTATCACCCAAACTTAAGTACTACTAACCTTTTCAAATACATTGTATCTTTTACAGGAATGTCTTTCATGTGCTCTAGGGGATCTGGGGGGCGGGGGGCAGGTTTCTAAAGTCTGTAACCATGTCAAGTCATTTTAACATTTCAAACTCAGCCATGCGTCAAAACAAAATAAGTGACATGAGACAATCGTACCCTTCTCTTAGTTTCTTTCTTGATACCTACTATTTTCCAAAAACAAAAAACAAAACAAAACAAAAAAACTTTTCAAAAAAAAATTCATTTTCCAAATGACCAAGCAGATTCTGGATATTGTTATATGTTTGCAATGTTTGCATTTTACTTCATGGCTCCATATTTTGATATTTTGCCCCACTGTAGCCAATATTTCAGTTATCTGACTCCTACTGTTGGGCTCTGTTATACTGTGTATCAGTTGTCTTACATTTTGAATCATTTATTGGAAAGGGCCTAATATTAATGCAAAGGGCAGAGTAAACTAGTATGAATAAGGTAGAAGAGGTTAGGAGATTTGGGAAGAGTTACAGTTCTTCAGAGCATGATTACCTTTACCTCTGGTAATCTCCTGAAAATAAAAGGGAAATGAAAAAGTACTTTAAAATCAGCCTTGCCTTGGATTGTGGTGGAAGAAAGTCGAGAGTGATTCAGAGAAAACAAAGAGGTTGAAGGTTATGAGCAGAGAGAAAGAACACTTGAATCTTCCTATAGATGCTTTCCTGCTCTCCTGGGAGCATCATCCTCCTTCTGCCACTATTTTTGACACGAAACAGTTCCCACCTTCCTAAACATGAGGCCTCTCCTGTGCTCTAGGGTCTGCAGTGCTTGGCTCAGGGACCACAGACCCAGACCACAAATGCACACAGAAAATGATGAATTTAAAATTCAGACTCATTTATTTCCTTCTCATTTCTATTGATACAGGGAATATAACTGTTAAAGATAATCAGTCTCTGAGATTAGTCTGTTGTCAGAGTTCTGTTACCTTTGACACCTTGCAAAGGTCAGTATCTTTTCCCTTGGAAGAAATATGTCAATTTTACCAAACCCCACAATTGATGCTTTTAAAAATCTCAATTAGTGGGAGGTAAAAAATCAAATTCTTATAAATGTATTTCCATTTTGACATAGTTGCAAAAATGAGCAAAAATATTAAGATGTTATTTCATTTAGAAATCTTATAAGAATCCCCAACCTTCAAAGACTTCCCACAAAGTCACTGGTAAATTAAGACAAAAAGAAGTTTCTGTGGACACACATTACTGGATATTAGCAATTTTGGTTGGTCATCCTGGTACTTTTACTGACATTGAATTAGTCTCCACATTGCACCAATAATAATGATACAAATCCGATACATTTATGACCCATAATCTGCCAATTGATCTATTGCAGAGGTCTTAGTAGATTTCAGATAAAGCTCCTCATGCAGGGGGGTGTGGCTCAGAGTGGCCAAGGAATTTAGTATATTCTCATCCCACTTTTCTCCTGGCTCAGAAAATGATAGATCCTGAGACTGGATGAGCCCAATATAAAGGCACCTGGCTATCCTAAGCATCCAAAGAAGGAAAGAGATTATGGCAGGAGAGAAACCACCCCTTGTTAGTGAATTGAAAGCTACTGCAAATCTTCATGGGCCATGGAATGATATGAGGGCTTGAACTCTTTTCCTCCTGTGGCCTTGGTTTCTGTTGAGGTCCTTCTCTCATGCATCTAGACTGGATGAGGATGACCGTCTCCATGACAGTCCCCAGTAAATCCCCATCCTGGTATTTATGCCCTGTGTAATTCACTCCTACAGTGTATCAAGGCTGGTCTGTTACCAACAGAATACAACAGAATTGATGGGAAGTCACTTTTGAGACGAGGAATAAAAAACACTGTGGTGTCTGTCTGCTGCCTCTCTCTCAGATTGCTTGTTTTGCGGGGGAGGCTAGAGCAGAGAGTGTTGTGAGCAGCCCAAAGAGAGGCCTATGTGGTAAAGAACAGAGGCCAACAGCCACGTGAGTGAGCTTTTTTGGAAGCAGATCCTTCAGCCCCAGTCAAGCCTTCAGATGACTGCAGCCCTGGCTGACACCGTGACAGTAATATCATGATTGACTTTGAGCCAGAATCACCCAGCTAAGCTACTCCCTGACTCTTGACCTTTAGAATCTGTATGAGACAATAGATATTTATCGTTTTAAGCTACCAAGTTTGGGGGTAATCTGTTATGCAGCAATAACGTACTTATATATGGTCTTAGATTGTCCTGTGTGTTCCCACATAATGTACTGTTCTAGATCGCAATCACTCATCCATGTGTCCCACTCTCCCATTGAACAATTTATGCTTTGAGTAAAGGGATTCAGTTGACTGTTGTATCCCCAATACCTAGAGTGGTGCTTGGCATACAGTAAGGAAACGTTATTGAACAAATGAATAAAGCAAAATGAGATGGTTTCAGATAGCACCAGAAGACCTACCAGCTAAGGAACAAGTTAGCAGTGTTCAAATTTGGTTATTCTCTTTCGGTGTGAGAGATTAAAAATGAAGGTTCATTCTTCTCCTGCTGCTGCAACTGGCCTCCCTACTACCCTCGCAAATTCCCCATGAGTCAACTCCTGCTTTCTTCTCATTCTCTGTAGGGCTTCCAGAAGATGTGATCTGGAATGTGGGGCATGAGCAGGGCTCAGTTGCGGTGGGTTACTCTAGATCGACTCTGGGGGAGAAGGAAGAATTTCTTCAATGCCCCAGACATAAAAGACGCAGACTATGAAGACACTCCCCAGAGGGGAGTGCTCAGGGCATGGGATACATAATTAAACTAGACCCAGGGACAAAGCAAAAGTAGGGGTGGGGTAGGGGGCTTTTACATTTTATTTAGGAGCTTTAAAAAATGTTTGTTCAGAGGAGGTGAAAAGTTCAGTTACTTCTCTAAGTCGGGTGATGTCTGGTTACATCAGGAGGGCGCCTCCACTTCAGGGCTCAGCCCTGCCCACTCCAGGAGAGCCACAGTACAAACTACCCCACCTCCTTCCCTCAAATCACACCTCTTTAACTGGCACTGCCATCTCTAACTGGAAAAATATACGCGGGAGGCTTTCAAAGAACCCCTGGGTGGCTCTGAACTGCTTTCCCATCATGCTCTGTGCTCTCTCCATCTGCTGGATTTGTAATGAAACTTATGAGGAGCACAAAGCCTCCAATTTCAAAGGAATAAGTCTTCAGTGGCATGGATGGCAATGGAGGACATTCTTGGGGCAGCTGGAGTCTTCCCAGTGAGCTTAAAAAACGCACCATTTGGGGGCACAGTATCAGGCATATTTAAATAACTTCTACTTAATTTTTCTGCACGCTCCACAATGAGGAGTCAGGGGAAGCACGCATGGTCTAGCTCATGGTCATTTGTTATTAAGAACCTTTTTAGAGGGAATACATAGCACTCAGTTTGTTATGTAGTCAACAGGGCCTTAAGTGTGAAACAGGATAGTTTGATTTCAGATCCCTCATTAGTTATTTCTAATTGTTTAACCACAGAGAGTTTTGCTTTTCTGAGTCTCAGGGTTTTTTGATCTGTAAAGTGAAGACACTAGTAATTACCTCCTAGCATTCACTAAAAACATGTTGGCGGAATCTGAATGGGGTTCTTAAGGCCAAAGGAAATAAAAAAGCTGCAAGTAGAATTTGGGAATGCTCAATTACATTTAACGTCTCTAGAAAAAATGTAAATCATAGGCTTACTACCAGCTTGGGACATGGTACAGCTATTTTTTCAAAGGTAATTTAATATCATTCCAGGATGCATAAAAACAGCATGACCTAAGACAGCCACAAAATGGTCCATCCATTGACCATGTCAGGCTCAGTCTTTTGTTTCTACATTTAAAAAATAATATTAACAAAATGAAAAATATAGTGAAAAAAGTTACTAAAATAGAGACAAATAGAAACAACATGCAAATAACTTGTCCAAAATGAGTGTTCCTGTAGAAATCCTACTTGGTTCAAGGGTTTGAACATCTCCATTTCCAGCTTTATAGATTTATCAAAGCATTCACTTATGTCTACTCAGCACTTACTATAATTATTAGTGAAAATAGCCAATGAATTTATATAGACGCTCTCGGAAGTCTAGTGAGGCACATGCCATGTCCCATTTTGCTAATCTCTAGACATAACTTTAAAAATGAAGATACGGGCCGAGTGTGGTGGCTTGTGTCTGTAATCCTAGCACTTTGGGAGGCCAGGGCGGGCAGATTACAAGGTCAAGAGATTGAGACCACCATGGCCAACATGGTGAAACCTCATCTCTACTAAAAATACAAAAATTAGCTGGGCGTGGTGCCATGCGCCTGTAGTCCTAGCTACTTGGGAGGCTGAGGCAGGAGAATCACTTGAACCTGAGAGGCAGAGGTTGCAGTGAGCCAAGATTGCACCACTGCACTCCAGCCTGGGGACAGAGTAACACTCTGTCTCAAAAAAAAAAAAAAAAAGAAGATACATGGAAATGTAATTGGACATAACTGGATACCAAAAGCCCAAAAGCCTTTCTCACGCCTTTTTTTTTTTTGGCAAATTTGTATAATAGTTTGTGACCATAAGTAGATGGCCTCATTTCTTGGTGTTTCAGCTTCCTTATCTGTAAAACGGAGTTCATAACAGTGCCTACCTACAGGCCAGTTAAGAGGATTAAATGAATTAGTATCTACAAAGCACTCCAAAGCATACAGAATGTGCTCAGTAAATGACAATTTTGTTGTTACATTTATTATTCATTTTAAAGGGAAAATAGCTTTTATTTAAATGTTACAGAATATCTTAAGCATGGTCCAAAATATTTACAAGTATAAAAATATGAGGTCCTTTATTGAGCCTGACACTTAGGCTAAATGTTTCTTTAGAAGGCTTCTCTCAAAAAATCCTTGTACACTTCCCCACACACTGCCAGATAAGCCATGTCAAATGGCCATTCTATTAATTTCCTCTTGCTGACTAATAAATCACCACACATTTAACAGCTTAAAACACCACTACATATTTATTATCTCACAGTTTCTTTGGGGCAGGAGTCAGAATGCACTTCAGTTGGGTCTTTAGCTCAGGATCCCACAAGACTGCAAGCAGGTTGTCAGCAAGTCTGCATTCTCACAGGCAGGCCTGATTAGGGAAGAACCTGCTTTCAAGCTCACTCAGGTTCTTAATAGAATTTACTTCCTTGCAGCTGAACTGAGGGCCCCACTTTCTTGCTGGCTATTAATTAGAAACTGCCCTTAGCTCCTAGAGGCCACCATGGTTGCTTGCCACATGGACTTTCTCATCATGACCACTTACTTCATCAAGCCAGCAAGGAGAGTCTCTGGGGTAATTTCACTAGCAAGACAAAGTCTTGCATATGAAGCATAACACACAACACAGGACTTATACCATATACCATGTTACAATGTAACATAATCACATGAATGACATCCCATCACCTTTACTATATTCTATCAACTAGAAACAAGTCACAGGTCCTGCCCACACTCAAAGACAGATGATTGCACAAGGTGGGAATAGTAGGAGGCCACCTCAGAGGCTGTCTAATGCTGTCACCAAGAGGAAAACGCATTGTCCAATTTCCCTTTAAATTTTCCAATTCATTTTCTGTTCTAGCCCAAGAGGTCTAGAAGTTTCATAATCTGTTAATTAAAGACATGAAGCTTAGGGAAGATGAAGGGAAGTAGAAAGAACTGCATTTAAGGGAAAGCCAAAAAGATAATCACTCTCTCCAAATGGACTGTGGAAATGGTGATGTCAGTGTCCAAAAATAGCTCCTTAAATCCCTCAAGTCCCACCAAGATGGCTTTGGGGAAGGTAATCAAAGGAGACACCCACGTATGGTACAGGCCTAATTCAGCCATCTTTGGACCAAATGGTTTGAAGCCTTACAGATGGAAATTGGCCATTGAGCCATGAGCAAATCTGTCTGCCTGTGAGTTAATAGGGGAGATAACTCTAACCTCCTTTAAATACATAGAGGATTATTATTAAGACACCATCCGACTAGTCTCCATTTCTTCTGAAGAAGAACCAGGGAGAAATGGGCTTGAATTTCAGCAAGAAGAAATTTGTATAAACCTAAGAAAAAAAGTCTAAACAGCAGTGGTGAGTAAGCACTGAAACAGGCTATAAAACAAAGCTATGAAGTACAGTCATGCACCACATAACAACTTTCAGGTCAATGTCAAACCACATATGCCATAATGGTCCCATAGATTATAACAGAGCTGAAAAATTCCTATCAACTAGTATTTACTATACTTTTTATTGTTATTTTAGAGTATACCTCCTTCTACATATTTTTTGAAAGTTAACTGTAAAAGCCGGGTCCTTCAGGAGGTATTCCAGAAGAAGGCATTGTTAACATAGGAGGTGACAGCTCCGTGTGTGTTACTGCCCCTGAAGACCTTCCGGTGAGACAAAAGGTGGAGGTGAAAGATAGTGATAGGGACGATCCTGACCCTGTGTAAGCCCAGGCTAGTGTGTGTGTGTGTTTGTGTCCTGGTTTTTAACAAAAAAAATGTACAAATAAAAGAAAAAAACTAAAATAGAAAAAACCTTCCGGAATAATAAGATAAAGAAAAAATTGTTTTACAGCTGTACAATGTGTGTTTTAAGCTGCATTATTACTAAACAGTTAACACGTTAAAAAATAAAGTTTACAGGGTAAAAAAAGCTACAAGTAAGCTAAGATTCATTTATTATTGAAGAAAGAAAAAATGTTAATAGAAAAGTGGTGTGGCCCAGTGCACAGTGTTTACAAAGCCTATAGTAGTGTACAGTAAAGTCCGAGGCCTTCACTTTCACGCACCCCTCACTCACTGACTCACCCACGGCAACTTCCAGTCCTGCAAGCTCCATTCGTGAGAAGAGCCCTATACAGGTATACTATTTAAAAAAAAATTTTTTTTTCTTTTTTGAGACAGAGTCTCACCCTGTTGCCCAGGCTGGAGTGCCATGGCATGATCTCAGCTCACTGCAACCTCCGCCTCTCGGGTTCAAGCGATTCACCTGTCTCAGCCTCCCAAGTATCTGGGATTACAAGTGTGTGTCACCATGCCTGGCTAATTTTTTTGTTTCTTTAGTAGAGACAGGGTTTCACCATGTTGGCCAGGCTGGTCTCAAACTCCTGACCTCGTGATCTACCTGTCTTAGCCTCCCGAAGGGCTGGGATTACAGGCATGAGCCACTGCACTTGGCCTTAAATCTTTTATACTGTATTTTTTACTGTACCTTTTCTGTGTCTAGAGATGTTTAGGCACACAAATACTTACCATTGTGCTACACTTGCTTACAGTATTCAGTACAGTAACATGCTGTACAGGTTTGCTGCCTAGGAGCAACAGGCTATCCCACAGAGCCTAGGTGTATAGCAGGCTACACCATCTGGGTTTGTGTAAGCACACTATATGATGTTCACACGATAATGAAATTGCCTAATGATGCATTTCTCAGAACGTATTCATCGTGACTGTATCGGTCCCCTGAGATTTTAAAAAATAAGCTAGACACCTACCAAGATGATGGTTCAAATGCGGTGAAGTAGTTGGGCTGGAAGACCTTCCCTATGCTCAGCACATGGTAACACCTCAAAAACAAACATTTATTAAAGATACTGAAGTTTCTTTGCTGTTGTTGATGACTAACCAGATAGAAGTCTTTTAAACTGAGATCCTTAGACTACCTCTGTCAAAATCATCTGGGGTATTATTTAAAATGCAAGTTCTTAGGTGTAGTTCTGGGTGTCATAAATGAAAATCTCTTGAGGTAGGGCCTAGGAACAGTTTTTTTAAACAAGCACCCCAGGAAGTGTTTATGTACTCATTAAAGTCTGAGGACCACTGTAAATGAAATATAATCTATATCAGAACTTCGATTTCTTTATTCACATCTTCTCGTCCCTGCACCACCACCCTCCATCCTACATTTCCAAGAAATAAATATTGCTTCCTCCTTTGAGCAGCCAAAAAAGCATCTCACAGCCCCCTGGCTTTCATGCCTAAATACAGTTCAGCAACCAAACTATATGAACATCCACAATGGCTCCCACCATGCTGTTTCCCCAGGGAAATTACATAATAGGTTTCTGGCACATACCACTGTTACTAGAATTACAAATGAACCCCCACCCCCATCTCTCCAGGAGTCTCCTGTGCTGAGTAAAACCACAACAATATATCTGCTGCTTAGAGCTGGGGTGAAAAGAGTAGGGGTATGCTTGGAGAACTGTGTGTGGTTTGCTGCATAGAAACTCAGTGCACCATCCTACCAGCTGCAGAGTCTGCGTGTGAGCCCTGTGTCTCTACATACTGGACTTGAATTTTTGCAAGACCCTATTAGGGTCCCCAGGAGAGCTCTCATATGAAGTCCAAGAAATCTGAGGAAAACGTGGAGCTTACATGATGGACTAATTTCATTTCAATAAAATTCCCATATTACATTCAATGTGCCTGGCTTTATTAAGTTCTGTCATAAACGCTGGGAACACTTCCAAATTTAGGCTTGCACAATTATTTTTATTGGTGCGTTAACTAAAAATGGTATATGCATAAGTCAGAGTGTACATTTGACTTCATCTGGGGAGCTAAAATGAGCTTTAGGTTGATTTATAGTCATTTTACCCCAGTAAATGAGATACAGGAAATAGGGGTTAGAGTTTCTGATCACAGCATTTCTAAATCCATCCTGGTTCCATCCACAGCTCTGCCATGTATCTAATGAATTTAAATTCCAAATGTCTATCGGCAACCCACAAAGTCAACCAAACAAAGAGGTTGGCTTATTTTCAGACCCAGAGCCATCCAAACTGGGCAAAAAAATAGAGGTTTGTTGCACTAAAGTGGGACTGGGGAGCTCTCGGTGCTTTGAAAGGTTTTAATTGCTATGGAAAAAATCCTTTCAAAGATTTTTTCCCTCAACATGGGCCCCTTGGAAACTTTTCATAGGGGAACTGTAAAATATTTATACAGCTAGCAGCACTGTTAAAAAAAAAAAAAAAAAAAAAAAAAGCAAGCAAGAAAGAAGCATAGCACTGAATGAAAAGCAGACTTGAAGTGAGCCTTGCAGATTCAGGGGACCAGGGAGGGGAAGTTACTGTGATTCCAACCCCTGGAAACAGGATTAATCCCTACCAACCATGCCCACAGACAGGGCCCACTTCACGGGCATGTGACCTGGCACTTAGAAGGGTCCTGCATATAGTTGAATGCTCCGCTGTTGTCACTTTGAAATTTTTGATTTTTGAACAAGAGACCCCATGTTTTAATTTTGCATTGAGCCCTGCATGTTATGTAGCTGGCCCAGCTCACAGAACTTCCCCAGGATCACTGTCTTCAGACATTTCAGTATGTTCCTCCCACCCCTTCCTCCCCGTTGGCTTTTATTTTGCTTTCTTTTTCTGGAGGTATCCACAACACCGACCCTTTGACAGTCCTCAGTGGCATCTGCTCCACTTCCCATCAGTATGTCTGGCTGGCATACACACTGCCCACGCAGCTTTGTCACCCCAGGACATATGATGCTAATAATCCATATTCAAAACCCTAGAAAACATGAACCTGAGCTTGCGAATAGACCAAAAAGTATAGAATTTTGTAGTTTAAAGGAACTGCAGAATTCTTGTTTTATAGAGTAAATTAGTACTGGAGAGAGGAAGGAAATTTCCCAAGGTTATTTCATTTATTAATATCAGGTTGGGGACAGGATCTGATATACATGCTGCTAGCTCACTCTGCAGGCTCTATAAAAAGGGGTTAACATGAGCAATTATAGTCCCCAAACTGTCCCCAAACTCATGTGAACTCTGGCTTCAGTCTTTTCTCAACACTTCAATCAACAATGACGTTATTAAAGAGCCGGGCGTGCTGGCACATGCCTGCAATCCCAGCACTTTGGGAGGCCGAGAAGGGCAGATCAGTTGAGATCAGGAGTTTGAGACCAGCCTGGCAAATATGGCGAAACCTCATCTCTACTAAAAATACAAAAATTAATGAGCTTCGTGGCGTGTGCTTGTAATCCCAGCTTCTTGGGAGGCTGAGGTGGGAGGATCACTTGAACCCAGGAGGTGGAGGTTGCAGTGAGCCAAGATCATACCACTGCACTCCAGCCTGGGCAACAGAGCGAGACTCCGTCTCAAAAAAAAAACCAAAAAAACAAAAAAAACAAAAAAAGATGCTATTAAAGAAAGGTTGGGAAGATAATCATTTCTTCCACATCGGTCCCCCAAATATTTTCATTCCTCCCACTCCTTATCTTTTACTGAGGAAGATATTTGGTAGTAAAAACAACAGATGTAAATTGCATAGCCTCTTCATGGCTCTAGCCTACCATTGATGCTGTCAACCTGGTAACCCTGTAGAAAGGAAGAGAAGAATCCAAGGGCCCAGAAAACCCGCAAGGTGGATAATTAACACCAGAGAAATCAAGATTTGGCTACTTCATCATAGCTAAAATACTAAGGGGCAGGATGAGACACAGTCCCGAAACTTCCTACCAGGGGAAATGGGTTGCAGAATTACCACTATCTCGTCAATCAGGAGGGACCCTCTGTCTCAAGGCTGACTTAATTGCCATAATTCAATTAACATGCTTCCACTAATTATATAAGCTTTTAGATGGCACTTCAACAGTAGCACCACTGAGAGTAAGCCATTTTTTTTTTCATTTTTAAACTTAGTCTTAGTTAATTATAAGTAAATTGCATTGGTTTCTTTCTCACATCCTGCCTTCAACTATTTTGCTACAAAATAATATCACATGATTTAAGAGCTCTGGATCTTTGGCAAAATAATAATAATAATAATAATAATAATAATAAGGCATGTATACCATGTGCAAAACTGTAGCATTCATAAAGAGACAGGCCCCTTCTTTCCTTGCTTCCTTCCTGTTTTTCTTCCTTCATTTCTTTCTAGATGCCAGTTCTTATGAAATATTAAATGAGATAAATTACAATCACATTAATTGAAATGAACATGTATTTTCTAAACTCTCAGACCTAGAACAATGTCTGGCTCAATACAGATTTGTTAAATAATTATCAATATTAATTATTGGATGAGATACTTTGGGGCATGCTAGAGAAAGGCTGAGGAGGGCTAGAAGCCCTAAGATCTAAAATAACAGAGTGTATATGTTCTTTCAAGAGATAAGATGTAAAAGCAGGAACACAACAAATCACTCAAAAACTACCCGGAATTGAAGATACTGAAGAGGAACGCAGAGCATACCTCATGAAAATGGTAAATCAGATTAACTCTTCCACTGAGAAAGATAAGAAGATGGGTTTTCAATGTCAGTTATCTTATCTACACACAAATGAAAGTTGACAAATGTAAATTACCTGCTACAAACCAATGGACAGTGGACCCATCACAGTTGGATAGATTTCAACAAAGCAAAGGATGCCACACTAGAATTGGCCCAGTGCTAATTTGCATACAGCAAAGATTCATTTTGATACACCTTTATAGAGTTCATTTTCAATGAAAGTGCAAATTCTTTGTACCAAAGCATACCCAATTCTTCTATATTTTCATGATTTATGATTGAGCAGAAATCTACAGGTATGTCAGACATTTTAATAGATATTCAGGACTCCAAAGAAAACTCATGATAGAAGAATTAGAATTGCTATGTTTTTTCCTTGAGGCTATTTTTCTCACTTTTCTACCTAGCACTTCATTTTCCTCAGACCAAAAGTTTCTCTTATGCATTTTGATGAGGCCACAGGAAGTATGAAAAGTACAGAAAAAGTAATTATATTCCCACTAATATAATCATATAAACAGGCTAGTGTTAGCTCAGTTAGTGAGAAAAAGACATTTAAAAATGGAAGCAGCCACCATGCTATGCAGGGTTACCATGACAAAGGAGAGTTTGACCCAGGAAGATGAGACTAACAACTCCCCATCTTCAGGTCTCAGACTGTCAGATCCTTATGGAAACTCTCCTGCCTTTTCCCTAGACATTAGGCCTCTGGTTATTGGCTACTTTTACTTATAGAACACTGATCACTTGAAATTCATTAATTATTAGCAGTCTATGAATGCTTGTTCTTCCCAAAAGGCCTGAATGTCCCTGGAGTCCATGTTTGCTCACCATGATATTTCTGGCCTGGGGCTTCTGTGCCTGCTATAAGTATTCTTATGGAGTCAGGAAAAGAAAGTAAGGCTCCTTTCTCATTCTGCCAAAGCCCCCGTATTAGTTGGAAGACTTTCAACTGCACGTGATAAGCATCTAGCTTAAATTACTTTAAGAAGGCAATAAGGCTTGAAGGCCAGCACATTTATAAAACCCAGCCTTGAAAAGGCTGGTCTTGAAACTATATCCTCTCACTTTCCACTCAAGACACTCCAAGGAAGGATTCGGATTGGCTCAGCATAGGTCATATGTCCACACTTTGGACTAATCTCTTTGGCTAGAAGAATAGGGTACAAATCCGCCCAACCAGAATCCAGTGGCCGCTTCTGCGATTGAGGAAGGTGCAGAGTGCTGTGTCCCCAGCTCTGCCAGCCACAGACAGCCTTGTGTTGTGGGGGAAGTTGAAAGTAGCAAGAAGGGTCAGGGGGATGCTGGGCACGTAAAACAAAGATGCACATGGAGGCCCCCAGCCTCCATCTAGAGGAAGATGAAATGTTTCTACAGTTCTGGATTTCCAACAACACCACCCTTGATATGGGCTGCTTTTATTTTATTTCACTTTTTAGGAGCTATATGGATTTATATCAGTTCAAATGATAATTTCTATCTCTATTAGACCCTTTTGTAAAAAAAAAAGGTATGCCTGCATGCCAGTAGCAATATTTAACAATTTAATTCAGAGTGATACCATTAGTTACTTTTGATTGACTTGGAAAATAATACATACATCACGTTTTATTTTGAGGAAAAGCCTGAGAGTAGTAATCAGATCAGGGGCAAAAAGTATTCGTCTACTTCATTCTTAAGGATAGTTTATTGCTCCTATCCATAGGAGCATGGAGTGACCAGTAATATCTGGTTCTTCTGGGACCCCAGAATTCCCCGCTGTTTTCCTGTGTGCTCAGATGTTTTCTCGTGCTAAAGCTATACATGTAAATCAAGCCCTCTTACACAGAGATGTGAACAAGAAGACTGATTTTTTTTTCTTTATGAGTTATACTTCAGCCCACATGTGGCTGCACATGAAATATCAATTTTTTCCTCTTTTTTACTTTGCGTGACATCGGGCCTCTTCTCTATTTACACAGGACAGAAGAAAAGTTCGAGGAGGTAAAAGGGTCACTGGGCCCATTATCCTGGCCGTCTATAGTTTTCTCCTGCCATTTCCTCTCATCCATCATTGTCCTCCCTAAAAACTCATCTATGCTCCTTGAGTTTTGATTATTTTTCCTTAGGTAATGCCCCTTTTAGGGAACTTATTTGAAGATCATTATATTCTCTGCTAAGTAGTTTGGCCAGAACTTTCCTGTTGATCCCAATTTTCTGTCTACTCAGATTCGGTTTCCCTTGTTCCTGCCATGCAGGGAATATTTGCATTCTTTCTGATGGTGGGGAACTGTGCAGTAATCTTACACCATATGTATTTTTATATTGAAAGTCATGAGATCTTTATTTTGCATTCCTTAACTGTGACCCATCATCCATTTCCCATCCTTCACAAGGGCAACCCGGGTCGGCATGCATCTCCACCAGAGAATTCCCAGAGACGCTCGGGAATTTGGTCCTTTTATCTCTCCCTTTTTTGGCAAGGGGTGGGGGCTGGGTATGCTTGCTTGTTTACATGGAGAGAAGCACTTTTAAGTTCTAGTCTCTCCAACTGTCTAACCCCCACGTACTCTATGCTCATAACACCGATGCCGTGATAGTTTAAGTTAAAAAATAAGCACAAGCCCAAGGGAGTAAAGAAGGGGCCTAGATGGGAAACAAATCAGATATTGAAACACTTCTGCCTCTGCCACTCGTCTTTGCTCCCTTACAGAAGAAATGTAGTGATGGATGATTCTGGGGACAAAGGATTTTCAGCCTTTTCCATTGCTGTATTCTGCAGAACACGGTTTCTAGGAGATGGGAAAAACGTGTTCGAGGGTCAAATGAGTTTTGCGAACAGCATATCGGAATTCACGGAACATATTAGCATAGTAAAGGCTCTGATGATTTCACATTAAATGAATCTGTTTACCTTTGTTTACCTCAGCATTCCCTAAACTTATTTGAGCTTGAAACATTTGCCACAGTTTACCCAGGGGCAACCTGCAGAACGACGTTCCTTGGACTACCCAATTAGAAGACAAAGAAATACGATTTTATTATCTTAAAAGTGACACACTCTTTGCAGATATTAAGGACATGAGTTTAATTTCCTTCCTCAGTTATTGTTCACTGCGTGCTCTCAGAGGCTGGAGCCATGGGTCTTATTGACTCAGAGGCAGAGCTCTGAAGGCAGGTTCTTGACATTTTGAGCAAGACAATAGGCAGGCGAAACAGGCTCTGTGGAGAGGGAAAGGATTTTTAAAACTTTCTTTAGCTCCTGTTTGACATATCTGGAGATAAGTCTGGTGGACTGGACAGAATTTTACATGAGGGACATCTAGGCAGGAAGAGGAAGTGGGAAGGAAAGCCTATTTCTTCTAGTGTTGGCAACATTAGGAGGATAATTATGGCAAGAAAGGGTGGAAAGTGAATTGACCAGCTCTGTTCTAATTTCCCCGCCTGGGCCTTTGGTTTCGAGAGGAGGAAAGAGTAGTGAGTAAATACGGAAGTATTCCAGGGCCCAGTTCCTACAGGAGGCCTTGGGTTTAGCCGCTGGCATGGACAGGCAAAATAAGTGTTTGGAATTTCATTTGACTGCTCAGCTCTAGGTTTCTCTATGGTGTGGCTGACACCCACGCAATCCACAGCATTCAAGGGCAGATGAATTGCCAGCGAGCCTTGCTTGGGGCCACACAGGTCTAGGGGTACTGCTCTACAGCGATTCTTCGTGTCACAGAGAACCAGGATGAGGAGGCTGACTCAGCCAGGAAGGGCCACTAGACCCTGATCAAGAGGAGAGAAGCTGGCACACAAGGTCTGCCAGCCCTGCCTTTAGTATTGGTACCGGCAGGAATCGAGGGCAAAACAGGGGCACTGTGTGGTCTCTGACCCCTCACTCCATCCTCTACAAGATCATGTGAGCCCCGCTGCTTGCCCAGCTGTGCACTGGATGCCCTGTTGTAGAGATCTGGGGAAAAGGGGCAGAAATGATTGAGACATATATAAGGAAACATATATAAGAAACTATATTTTCTCTGCATATATGAATTTTAGTGTGATTGAAATTTCAGCATTGCTACTTTTTTTTTTTTTTTTTTTTTTTTGGTATTCAGTGAAGTTTAGATGGGACCACTTAATCTCCAGGCATTTGTTTTCCCTCAAACTGCCGGATTGCCACAGCAAACCCAAAAGTGTGGTACTACCACACTATTGTGCACTATTGTGTGGTACTGTGATTATTGGTTGATTGGACCATGGGCTACTTCACTACAGAGGCCTAGTTTCATTCATCTTTCTCCCAACACATAGAGTAGCACCTTAATATAATATGCATTCAATAAATGATAGTTGAAATGAATGAATGAATAAAATATGCTTAGGCTCTGCATCTCAGTAGATGCTCTAGGGAGAAGCTCATCTACAGATTCTTTTTGACTAAAGGAAGAAAAATCAGTCTTCCTTGGTGAGTTTGATGACAGCTACCTTTCTTCATGTCCTATGTCCTTTCTTCTTTTCCTTACCTCCTCTCTCTCTATTCAATTACTTTCTTTGTACTCTGCCTTTTTGGGAAATGCGTTGGAGATGGAGGTAGCTGGCAGAATGAAGGAGTGGTCTTGCCATTGACTTTTCCCAAATCCTCCTAAACTGTCACTCAAGAAGATTCTTACATTTCTATGGCAATTCTTGGCTTAAAGAAAAAATCAGAGCCCTCTGTTTATAGTGTGACAATCTTACTAATCACTCCATGATTTTCCCTGTCTTTATCCTGCACTCTATGCCTTTCCACCATTATGAGCTCTACAGGCCAGATGTAGGTGGCATGCCTTTGTAGTTTTTATACTCTCCTCTGTGTTCCCATGATGCTTTTCTCATACCTTTATGATGACACATTTTGTTGGATTATAAGTGAACTGATTTGCATGTCTATTTTCTCCTATAGACCGCAAGCTCTTTGAGAACCTTTGCTTTCATTGTTGCCTCTTCATGTTTTATGGTGCTTCATACAATGTGGACATGCAATATATGTTTGCTAAGTGATCAAACTGGGTATCTTATGATTCTTTAAAAGCAGAAAAAAGGAAAACCTTACTTTCCCAATGTTTGTAAGTCTTTATATTTTTCTGTCCCAACCAGCTCATCAAGCCTATCAAACTTCTGTCCTTCCTCCAACCATTCCTCTAGCTGAAGACATGTCAGAGTATTTCCAGGAGCACCCAGGAATACATTCAGAAATAAGTCCATTTGGATCCTCCTTCTCTGATGGCTTTGATATGTGCCCCTCCCATATCACATCCCTCAGGAACAGTCCTACTTCCCTGCCTGGGGAAGCTCTTACAGCTCTTGGAGATGCAAAGCTCTCAAATTGCAAAATGGTGCTGAGTTCCCTTCAGATCTCACTGCACTGGAATCATACTGAGATCCAGCAGAAATGTGAAGAAGACTCCCTCTTTTCTGCTTGTGTCCTTCCCACAAAAGCCAGAAGAGATGTGTGTTTTGGTAGCTGTCTCTGGAAAGGGGCTACTCCATGGCCCCTTTCAGGTCTCAGTGCCAAAAAGAAGTGTTCTCTAGATTCCCAACTAGGGGTTAAATGCCTATGTGTACTCTTATCATACTTGTAGCTTTCTTTATCATAATCTTGTCATGATGGATTGCAAGTGCCGAATGACTTAATAGTTTCTTCCATTAGCCTGACAGCTCTATGGAGGCAAAGATAATATATTGTTCATTCTTACATTCTCTTTACTCATCTTTATGTGTGGCATACAATAAAGGTAATAATAGTAATAATAATAATACTCATAGTGAATATTTGTATTGTACTTTCTCTGAACCAGATACTCTTCTAAGTGCTTTGCCTATATTAGCTCATTCCGTCCGCATGACAACTCTTTAGGCAGATACTATTATTATCTACATTTTACATGAGGATAAACTGAGGTACAGAGGGGCCAAGTAACTTTCCTAAAGTCATCCAGCAGGTAATTGGTGGAGCTTAATTTAAACAGAGGAATCAGGCGGCAGAGTTCATGTGCTCAATCACTGGACTACACTCCATTATGTTACACTACACAACTTGATACATTGTTACTCTGGATAAGGAGCTCATTCTTGGAAGCAGACATAGACTGGGCTGAGAGGACTCCTAGCACAAGGAGTAGAGAGCTTATGTTTATGGATGGGACGGGGGAGTGTGAACAGGATGCAGGAGTGGAGAAGGCTGATAGAAGAGTGACTGGGTGGAGAACCCAGAGGAGAGTCGGCGGCACACTTAGCAGCTGGTATAAGTAGGACATTTGAAGGAGACAGAGAAATGCCTAAAGGGGATTTTTGGATAATTTTCTTTGTGGGGCAGTCTCTAAAATTCCCCTGCTACTTCTTCTAGAAAAGGTATAGATCTGCATTATTCTTTAATTCAGCCTTTTTTTTTTTTTTTTTTTTTTTTTTGGCAGGATCTCACTCTGTCACTCAGGCCAGAGTGCAGTGGTGTGATCATGGCTCACTGCAGCCTCAACCTCCCCAGACTCAGGTGAGCCTCCCACCTCAGCTTCCTGAGTAGCAGGGACTACAGGCATACGCCACCGTACCTCGCTAATTTTTATATTTTTTGTAGATATGGGGTTTTGCCATGTTGCCCAAGTTGGCCTCAAGTTCCTGGGCTCAAGTAATCCTCCCACTTCACCCTCCCAAAGTGCTGGGATTACAGGTATGAGCCACCTTGCCTGGCCTAGATTTTTCTTTAAGGAAAACATCTTGTTAAGACTGGGCCAAGTGGAGTTCCAGAATTTGAATCCATCTTACAAGCAAACAGTGAGGTGTGTGAGTTGAATGCTACAGCCTCAACTCTCTTTGAATCTCCTGGGGGAAGAACAAGGAGAAATGGCTCAGGCCAGAGCCTGAAGCTAGCTGTATCTAGGATTTCTGATCAAGTTCCCTTATGTTTTGGAGATTGGGGGTACATGCATCCAAGAAACTGCAAAAGAGAAAGAGGGAAGGAAGGGTCGAGATGGTGCAGAAATAAGAACAAGAGAAAGTGAGAGAGGATGTAGAAAAACCTGCTTCTTTGATTTGTATGGTGTGATTTCTGAAATTGCTCCAGCCTCTACAGGATTTATGTGGCTTCATTAATCACACTTTCTTTTGAAATGGAATTTTCTGCCTCAAAGCCTTTGAACGCTGACATTCAAATACAATATATTCTTTTAAAATCACCTCTGGATAAAGACAACACTGTTGAGGTAATTCCCCCAGATTGTAGGTGGAGTCTGTTTGGTCCTCTGATCTTGATAATATGCTGAAAATAGGACCTCCTTTCAGAGAACAGAGAGGTCTGGTAAGATTAGGATCCTGGATGCTGACACCCTGGGCGAGGAATCCGTGGAGGAAAAAAAAGAAAGAAAAAGCCCCTGGTCTTTGATGAACGACAAAAAGCAGCGCCATCTAGTGGCAATTTCACTTATCCTGGCGCATCTTGACCGGGACCTCCCTGCCTGGCACTTTGCTTATGATCAGAGGGACTGGAACACACAAGTTCACCCTTCTAGTGGCTGCATGACCTGCAATCAAATGACAGAGCTTAGGTGAAGACATTTGCGTCTTACAGCTGCTGCCAGTAACAGTGGCTCAACCCAAGGCATGTTTATTTTTGGTTGACTTTGGTATGCTGGGAAGTCCGTACAAACAACATAGAAAAAAGATTATGGCTCTGGGAAGGAAAGGAAGGGAAGGGGAGTACTGGTCATCAGGATTCACACCAGATACACGTCCCCTTACCTAATTCACATAATCTCCCCAGTTTGCTAAGAAACCAAAGCACAAAGAGGTCAAGTCCAAAGTCAAGGAGTCAAGAGTGGCAGAGGCAGGATCTGAATCCAAGTCTCTTTAGAAAAACTTTCTCTCAGATTTAGCTTTTGTCAGAATTTTCCTCCCTGGAAGGCCCACATTTCCAGGCCTTGCCACAGATCTTCAGCCTTTAAGGGTGATGTTATTAGATAAGTGATAACACCTTAGAACAGTTAGGAGCACCGGCAGAATTGTCAACGTCTCATGCTTCCTATGGCTGAGCTACAGAGGGAAGAAATAGTCCCTTCATCATCCCTCAATGCTTAGATCCTGTGGGTGAAACTGCAGCAGCTGTTGGTGGGAAGCACTTTGTTTTCGCAAGCCACCACCAGCTGACCCTCCTGGGTCCACTGCTGCTCCAGTGTCCTGCACCTTAGGAGCGCCCCCTCCCCACCACTGCTACCATGGGGCTTGCAGCAACAACCTCTCTGGCCAGCAGTACTCTCTGAAAGTGAATTCCATCCATTCAGATTCTGATGTAATAAATCATTTTCTATGCATTGGCATATTTTTATTGGGAAAAAACCACTTAACATTCTTCATAATTTGGAATAGATGTTGGTTTTTAAATAAGAAAGTATTCATTGTATGACTAATTTACTTTGAATTCAATTTATGACTTAATCAGAAAAATAAATGTTAATTTCTTTTATTTATGAAAGCTCACTAAAATGTAGGCATAGAAAATATTGTAATATAAGCCCTCTCCAATTCAATAGGTTAATGGTGGAGATTAAGAAGATAGCTCTGGCCCACTATACTGCAGGGAGCAAGCAAGCAAGAGGCATTTAGGTAAAGTCATAAGCTTATGGTAATAAAGCAAGCATATATAGTTCTGAATTTTTAATTCAGGTACTCAATTACAGTTACATGGGTAAAATTTTTTTTTGCTTGAACAAACTCTAGTAGATAACTGACTGCTGCTACCAACATGAGGGACAGAAAATAACAGATTACACAACGAATTAAGACTTCCTCTTGCCATGGTAGTTGACTCCTAGGAAGAAAAGAAAAAAAAGCTTTCCTGACTTTTCAATGAGCAAATGATGTTATAATTTGAATAAACAGATCCAGGGTATGACAAAGTAACTGGTGAAAACTACAGTTGTCCAAGTCATGTGATCAAAATCAGGATTCTGTCCTTTTTCGAAAGTTTCCTCATTAATGTTAAAAACTTGTCAAGGAATCTAGTTTGAGAATGACTTGCCTTTTCCCTGAAATGCTTTTATTTATTTATTTACTTATTTATTTGAGACACAACCTTATCCTGTCACCCAGGCTGGAGTGCAGTAGCACGATCTCAGCTTACTGCAACCTCTGCCTCCCAGGTTCAAGTGAGTCTCATGCCTCAGCCTCCCAAGTAGCTGGGATGACAGGCAACCGCCATCTTGCCTAGTTAATTTTTGTATTTTTTTGTAGAGAGGGGGTTTTGTCATTTTGACCAGGCTGGTCTTGAACTCATGACCTCAAGTGATCCACCCACCTTGGCCTCCCAAAGTGCTGGGATTACAGGTATGAACCACCATGTCCAGCCCTGAAATGCTTCATAATTGACATTTTGGAGAGACAGTTTTTGTAAGATTATATCATAGTCTCCCTGATTTTTCATGAGCTGGTATTGGGTTTGGTATAAAATGTAGACAATCTGGGCATGGAAATAATGGGGCCTTTGAGATATTTATCAAATGATTCTACAAAATTTAAAAGCAGATAATTTCTCAATGTAATTCAAAATTAGACTTTTCTCTCATAACTTGGGCTTTAACATTTCTGAAAACTAACTCAATGTTGTGTTGCTTTTAGAGTGAAAACACATTTTAACAACAGCAAGAAGGAAACCCAATGTCAGCAAACTCCTTGTTGATGAAAACAACCATTGGTTGTTATGACACTCAGTCACAATAACCTAATGAAGAGTGAACCAGGACAGAAACTTGGACATGGATCTGGTCACTCAGTAGATCCTGACTCTTCTTCTACCCCTGGGTTGTCATCCACTTGATTACATTTTTTTTTAAACTTCTGAAATCAATGGTAAAGAGTCCTTTTCCTAATGGAAAACTCACTCTACAGAGTCTGTCAATGGAGGCTGGATGGTTGGTGAGGCAGCCTTAAAATAGTAAGGATAAATATGACTTGTTGCATGCCTGCTAGGCACCAGTGTTGCATTTCTACTATGTGCTCCTGTATTAAGTGGCTTTTGTTTGTTTGTATATTATTCTTTTAATTCTCAAGGTACTATCTCTCCTCTCCCCCCGCCTCCCCCCCCCTTTTTTTTTTAACTGTGACAGCTTAGATAACTTGCCCAAATTCAAGTTGATTTATTTGGTAGCGTCAGGAAGATTTTGTGCTCTTTACTAGCTAAGTTGGGAGCACTGTCATCCAGGGGAAAAGGCCTCTCTTGGTGAGACAGAGGAGAGAAAACAGGAAGTGCTCCCCTGGTCCAGGCAGTTGCCCTGTGTCCCTATGCTCAAAAAGTTGAGTCCAGACTAATTGTCATATTCTGACCTCCCCTGTCCCACTGCTTTTCTTTTTCACAAGGCAGTAAACATGTTAGTAGTTTGGCAACTGAACTCATGGGTTGGTGGAAGTAGACAGCCACCAAATGGTGTGCTTGAGTAGTGCAGTGGGAAAAGCTTCTGAGGGAGACAATTGAGATGTCTCTAGGGCTAGCAATGCTCTCACTCTGAGACTGGCCTCAAGACAAGGGAGGGGAGGGGTTCTCTTGTATACTACATATATCTATCCCCATGTACACAGCTGATTGGTCCAGTGAGGGACACCTGACCAAAGGTAAGCCAATAAGATCCTTCCCTAGTATTTTTTGACCACAGCTGATTGGTCCAGTGAGGAACACCTGACCAAAGGTAAGCCAATAAGATCCTTCCCTAGTATTTTTTGACCAGTAACTAAGGGAATCTCCTGCTGGAGGCAATGCTTCAGATACAAAAGGTAGGAGTTGCTGCCAGCTGCCATGTTTCTTGCCATGTAGAAGTCAGTTTCAGAGAATAAAGGCAACATTCGGAAAGAAATATGGGGTGAGATGGAGAGAGTTGGTTCTGGTCATCTTTTATTCCCTAGTTCCAATTGTTTCTTAAGCCCCTGCTGCACCCATTCCTGGGTACATGGTTCTCTCTAAATCAGTACGTGTTGTTTCTTTAGCTTGTAACCGTTGAATTCTGACCAACACATTCTCCTTCTTCAAAGGAGAAATTCATTGTACTTTCAGCCTCTTAATAAAATACAAATAACCATAGATGGGCTTATTCTGTTTTAATGTAAGAACAATTGCAATTCAGCTGTCTTCTTGAAACAGTATTAGTACCAGGCAGCTGAGGACTTGCAGACTTAAGGCAAAGCCTAGGTTAAACTCTTTGGAGAAGGGAAAGCAGAATTTGTGGGGGATAAGGGTTAAGAGGTGAGGACTGGGGAATTTGCCATATTTAGGAAGAGGAGACCTCAGAGTAGAAAATGGTCTTGAAAGTGAGTATTGAAAGAGGAAATAAGCACATTTTACTTACGTCATAATACTATGAGGCCAATATTTTTGGGTCCATAATCAGAGACTGATCTTTTTTTGGAAAGGGAGAAGAGATATTTATTGCAGTTTTTCTAGAATATTACTTCTAAGAATTTGCTGGCTCTGAAAGAACTTGATAGATTCTGTTTCTAGTCTCTGCACATATTTTTATTTGAAAATATTTTTAGTATTACATAAATAACAAATATGAATTTTTGCTAGGCTGTCTGTGAGACAGGGGTTGGGGCATTAAAAAACACGTTCTAGTGACCCCTTATTTAAAACATAGTGGGGTAGAATTTTAGAGCAGTAAAACCTTATTATAACATACTTACAGTTGACATTTTCAGGCTGTATTGTCCATGCTTTTAAGTCCTGGAGAAAGGCCCATTAAAGCTGTGTTTCTCACATTAATTCAACATTTAACCACTTACAATACAAACCCCAGTCTTTTGGAAAATGTCATTAAAATTTTCTTGCCATATATGGACATTATTTATTGTTTGAGCCCCATTGTCTACTTATAATATGCCCTTTATCAGACCCACATGCCCACTTCAGAGATTTTCGTTCTGAGCAACAACTGGCTTCTTACATTATCCAATGATGCAGGAAAGTTAAATTACAGCCAGTTCATATCATAGAAACAAAATGTTTCCTGCAATTACTGATAAGGGACAGTTCATTTTCTCTCTGTCATCCTGAAAAAACCCTCCTAACAACAATTCATGCCTGGTTAAACAGGATTTCCACATCTACTGCTGACATCTTTCCAAATAATTCAGGGTTGTTATTACTGTATAGCCCTGGCAAGGCTCAAAAGCAAGCAGACTTGACGAGTCTGCTCAAAGCAGAGCTTAAGTAGTTGTAATTAATAATAATTACATGCCCACTACACTCCAGTTTTATCATATTACCCGTCGATGCAAATAAAAAACCCCACACGCAACACACTTGCAACAGGATTAGTGCATTAATAAAGTCACTCTGCATATGCCATCTCCCTAAAGTTGAAAATATTCATAATTATTTCTGTTTTATTGATTTTCATGATGGCATGTCTGGTTGCAAATGTTGTTTAGATGCAATACAGCTTGGGATCAGTCTTATTCTCTTCCAAAAACCTTCTCCCCTCCTGCCGTGACTCGGATTCGAACCGAGGTTGCTGCGGCCACAACGCAGAGTACTAACCACTATACGATCACGGCAAGCTACTGAAGAGCTGAGCACTAAGCTTTCTCTAAGAGCTATTGCAATATTAAAATTTGTGGAAACACTGCCATCTATTGTCTAAATATGTACACTTTCTTAATATTGGGAAGGAGAAGCTGTGTTCCCGTGATTTCTAAATATTTAGAGGAACAATAACAAATTCCTTGAAAATAAAACTAACGTCTTCTTGGCTGGGTAAATTGTAATAGGAGAGGATTCACTGGGTTTGCTGTCCAGGAAATGGTGATGAAGGTAACAAGACTAAGAGATACCAGTCTGTTGACTCACACTTCCTATGTTTAATCAATGATGGATATGGATTTCCCACCCCAACCACCACCAAATAATGTTGCATTGAATAACATATGAGCCTCTTTTGTGCATTTTTTCACCACTAGCCTTATTTCTATTTGCTTAGGCAGCACAACAATAAAAAATATAGCAAGAACAAAATGGCCTGAGGACTGCAGAGACTCAGAAAGACTTGCTTTTCCTACTAGGAGAAGCCAAAGTCAGTACATCCTGACTGAGGAAAGGCTCCCTATCAAACTCATTGATCCCTGAAGCTAGTTTTCTCCCCACCAGAATATAGGCCTTAAAGCCACAATAATCTCAGCAAGAAAAGCTTCCCAATAACATTAGCAAGCCACCACACAAAGAAACTGGAGTGTTCCATGCTAGATAAGTTTCAAGACGAAATTTATTTTAGCTTTCTTTGTTGTAAAACTTGAAGTAGTAAGTGGTCTACACAAGATATTCCAGGGGCTGAAAATCTTAAAACAAAATGCACAGAAATATCTATTTCTAATCAATGGATTGTTATCAGGGTGCCTCCTTTAATTCCTCTATACAGAGAGGACCTGGGAACAGCTGGAGCTAGCTGGCACTATGTGTGGGTGGCAAGAACCTCATGCATGTATTGATTGAGTGCCCACAGCTCCAAGCCTTCTAGAAGGAGGATATCTCAGAAGAGAAAAGTTTCAGACATAAATGTTCACTCACTCACTCCCATCTGATCATCTATAGTCCCTCTTATTTTTCTTCAATCTTTCACAAATACATCTTCCTTCTATGGCCACATAGAAGATTCTTGCTTGGAGTTCCTGCTCCAGAGCCATGCCTGCCCTCCATAGGAACCAGGCAAGGCATTCTCTGGCCTGAACAGGAACACATGTGAGTGAGTCTGGTGAAAGGTAACCCTGTGGCAAGGGGGCAAACCAAATCTCCTGGTCGACAAAAGAGGACATGTTTCCCAAAGTATAATCATTCGTGTACCACCTTCATAATTTTTGTTGTGGGCATGTACCAACTGAACTACAGGAGAAATAATATTTTTAAAAGATTAACTCATAGCATACAAATTGTGGAACCAGACTATCTGGATTTGAATTCGGGCTCTATCACTTACTAACTGGGGGAACTCGGGCTGCTTATTAACCTCTGTGCTTCTGTTTTCTCATCTATTAAGTGGAGATAAAAATAGCAACTACTTCATAGGATTGTTATGAGGGTTCAACAGACAAGTACATGTCAACGACCTAAAATAGGTCTGTCACATGGTAAGCACGGTAGAAATGTTAGTTACATTACTATAATTTAAATAAATAAATTTTCAAAGGAAAGTTTATAACATTCCATATATTTAAAAACCATAGTATCACATTCCATAAATAGAGGTCACTCTAAAATGTGAAAACAAACCAATAGAACTCCAAGCTCAAGTTCTGCTCTGTGTTTAAAAGGCAGGTGGGCAGGAGATCTGTTAAAGCCTCACCAGCCTCAGAACCAGGCTTCTTCTGGACTCTTCCAAATGACCACAAAAGATTTGAAAAAGGAATAACTTTCTCTTTACAGATTTTAATACTATTAAATGCCACACCCATTAAACTCCTTAAATTACTTCACACATTGGATCTGTCCGCCTAGGTCATACTATGTGACAATGCTCAAATCCTAGTGACTTGGAATAAGGAAGGCTTTCCCTCCCTTGCACTGATCCACATTCATTGCACGGCCCTGCTTTCTGTCTCCTCACTCAGGGAACCAGGTTAAGGTAACAACCACTGTCATGAACACTGCTCATTGCTTTGGCAAATGGAAAGAGCTCTGCAGATTCCGGAAAGCTGTTCTTAAACTCACTGGCTAGATCTGGTTCCGTGGCCTCAGCTTGCTATAAAAGTCCCAGGCAGTGCATCCCTGCCATATGCCCGGAAAGCAGGGAGCTGGAAATCTTAGGTGAACATCACTCAGGACTTCCAGCCATGCCACTACTGGTGAATCTCAGCTGGGAGAAGTCTTTGAGGCTGTGTACCTCAAAACATACATGACTGGGGAGCAAAACCCTGACACGGAGAAGTGTTCACCAGGTAAGGTTTTCATTTGGTATCTGTATGGGCTTCTCCCTTACTTGATATCAGTCATTGTGTGCATAGACTCTGAAAGGTTCTTGCCTGTTACAGTGAGATGGACTTTTGAACAGTTACCAAATTTCTCCTGCACATTCACTGTCTTCTTAGGATATGCATTCAGATTTCTTCCACAGCACCAAATACCTGCGACTCACTACAAAGGGAAAAATCCATGGAACCAAAACATGGTTTCTGATGGCATTTGCAACTTCTTTGCAACCTACCACCTGATTTTTTTTCTCTGATTGTGCTATCTCAATAGTGACATTATTATCACTCTCCCACTAATTTATTCATGATTCACAAAGACTTGGGATCTACTATAGTTCAGTTATTTTTTCTGAATCTTAAGGATTCGGTGGAGAAGAAAACAGAAATGGATCATGATTTCACACAATTTATAGTCTAGTGACTGAGATATAGATGAATAGAGATAATATATGAGTTGGCACCCCGGAAGGACATACATATTTCCTTAAAGTTTTCAAATGAGGCTGAAGTTGAGAAAGGCAGGGAAGGCATTATGAGAGAGAGGGAGGAGAGAGGGAGAGAGAGAGAGAGAGAAAGAGACAGAGAAGAAAGTGGCCTGCTTTGTCTGGATTCCAGTTCTTTCTCCAACCTTTCTCCCTGTGTGACCGTGGACTAGTCACTTGACCTCTCTGTGTCTCTATTTCCTCATCAGAAAGGTAAGAGAAATTGGTCTAGATGAGCTTTCAGATTCTTTACACCTCTGATATGCCATACATTTAATATAGGGAAATACATTTACGAACAATAGCCAAATGTAAAAAGTGTGGAGGAAAAAACACCTATTCAAAGCAGGAAAATCTTATAACTATTATAGTTATCTTTTATGTGTTTTCTTAAGTTCATGGAAGCTGTCCCTTTGTCAGCTTCCAAATGTTGTCAGCCTTATTTCCCTGCCTATGGCAACACATTTTAAATAGATAGGGATCAGTCTGCTGTATGAGTGATTTAAGTTGGGTGTAAGCGAGAAGTTCTTGCTTGTGTGGGGCATTAAACTATGGAATTCATTCCCAAAGAAGATTGTTGACTTCCCCTTTCAGAGTTTTAAAAATAAGATGAATGTTTACCAGGGGCTCATCGTTCCATGTGAGATAGCCTGGCTTTCCTGCCTCTCCTCTGGCCTCCTGGTGCTGCTCTTCTGATGGAGTTGTTCCTCTCCCTGGTTGTTTATAATGGATTCTAGCAGAGGAGCCTGGAGCTGACAGGACGGCCCGGGACCGGACCGGAGGGGGTCTCCCACCTCCCCAGCTGAGTCCTATCTCTGGCGTCGCCACTCCTACCCCTTTTCCCAGGCCACTCTCTGTGTTCTCCTGCTGGTCCCTCTTCTCAGTGTGCCTCCTGCCTCGCTGGGCGTAGGGAAATGACAGATCCATCACTGGGCTGGAGGCCAAGAGTGGCAATCCGTGGGGCTGAGGCTGGCGCAGTGCCCAGTTTTCAGACAAAGACAGGTTGGGAACCCCCCTGCAATGAAGGCTCCACGGTTCCCTCCTCCCAGAGTCCTGTCTCTTGTTTCTTAGGTACTTTCTAGAACACCACCCCCATCCTTGTGTGTGTGCGCGTGTGTGTGCGCGTGTGTGTGGGCAAGCGCGTGTGTGTGTGAGATGGAGAGAGGTTGGTGGGGAGTAGATGAGCGGGAACTGAGAAGCAGGGAGGGAAGGAGAGAAAGGCTGGACAAATCTTGTGCTTGTAAGGGTACCAAGGATTGCTCATATACTACACACACTTATGGAAATAAATCATATTTTTAGGGGGAAAATAAGATAGCTAAAAGCAGAGGAAGCCCAAGTCAGTTGCAGCTCCGGATTTCAAGCTTCCAAATACATCACCGTCATAAAGAAATGCTGGGTGCTAAATGGTCTTAGGTGTGACCATCTCAACGCTTCCTGTGTGTATCAGAAAATCGTTGATCCTGAGAGAGCGTGAAACACCAGAGAACAACGCATTATTTTCAGAATTCTTGTAACCACAAAATGTTTTAACAGTTTACATTTTTGAGAGTAAACTGCCTGGAGTGATTTTCCCCCTTGCTTATTAATGAATTCTATTTAACCAAGTCAGAAATCTTGCTGTGGGGAAAGCTGGAAAGGAGGTGGTGGGGGTGGAGAGGGGTTGTTGGTTGGTGGTTTAATTTTAATTTTTTTTGCCTGAAGGCACCATTAGAAAACTCCAGATGCAAAGCTTTCTAATAGAATTCTTCATCAGACACAGCCCCCTGGAATACATGGGCCTAACCTTTACGATCTGGCGAGCCAGGCCTCTATTTGGAAACCTTGTGAGGGGGGGCTGATCCATTAGTGATAATGTGTAATAACAAAGAGCCAGGAGAACAGCTGAAGGCCTGGAGCAGCAGAGAATGAGGGCTCTGCGTGTAGAAAGAGGGGTGGCAACAGGACGCCCGAGAAAGAGGGACATGGGGTGGAGAGAGGGATCGCTGCGTAGTGGAGAGCCTGGGAACGCTCCCAATGACCATATTTTCTCTTCCCATCACATTAAGATTCTGAGGTTTTAAGTAAGACAGAAAAGTGTTGGCAGGAGGGAGCCCAGTTAGCATTCTGGATTTATGACCAAGAGGATTCTAACCAATCCCTGTGGAGCTACTTTTTGTTGAGAAGTTTCAGGCTGGGCGTTGTGGCTCATGCCTAAAATCCCAGCACTTTGGGAGGCCGAGACAAGAGGATCATTTGAGGCCAGGAGTTTGAGAACAGCTTGGGCAACAAAGTGAAATTCCCTCTCTACAAAAAATAAAAAGATAGCTGGGCATGGTAGCACAGGCCTGTAGTCCTAGGTACTTGGGAGGCTGAGGTGGGAGGATCCCTTGAGCCCAGGAGGTCAAGGCTATAGTGAGCGGAGCTCATACCACTGCACTCCAGCCTGGGTGACAGAACGAGGCACAGGCTACTTGAAGGTCTGGGGCCGATAGCCTTGGATAAATGATTTAACCTTTCTGTGTTTAAATTTCCTTCCTAAAAAGGGGATAATAATAATAGCTACTTTATAGGGCTGTTGTGAGGATTGAATCAACATACAATGTGCTTAAAAGAGTGCCTGGTACTTAGTAAGTGCTTAATAAATATTAGCTATACTTTGGCCACCCCAGATGTGGGAGTGAGCTTCCCTGAGCCTCAGGCCAGAAAGAGAGGGTGCCAGGAGAGCTGGCACATGCTGAGCCCCAGAAGTGGCCTGAGATTTAGGGACTGGGCTCTGTTTATAAGAAGTGGTCAGGGCCAAGGGGTGAGTTGGACACCAGATGGGCCAGAGTGCCTCAGGGTCTGGACAGGTGGTTCCAATTCCAGAGATAGGGGCATGACAGGGGCATGTGGGGAAAACAAGTAGAGGCAAAAACAGGTGTAAGGGTTGAAAACAGAAGCCAAAGCAGTTTGCCCCAGTTTTGGGCTGACACATTGCCCTTTCTGCCCTATATGAACCAATATCTCAGTCAATTTCATCAGGAGCTAAGTGGGCAAGGCAGGAGAAGAACTTTGGGTGGAAATTGGAGGGAGAAGGGATGGTTGAGCCACGTGGCAGCTGGAAGTCGTTCCTCAAAGCCCTTCTCTGTAGAATGATCCAGACATTTGGCTCACCTGGTGGACCTACTTTTTGTCTAGATTTGTTCTTTTCGTGGTGACAATGAGCTTGCTCTGAAAATGGCTGAGCCCTCACATGCATGAGGCACCTGGTGTGAGCTGGGGTGGGGCTGGGGCAGTCGACTGCCACAGAGCTCTGCAAGGGGCCAGCTGTGTCTTCCTCATCTTTCTGTCTCCCACACGCTTCACCTTAGCACCTAGGACAGAGCACACGCTGACTAGATTGAAATATTGAATTGGCCTGGGTGTGATCCAGAATCCCTGAAGTGCGGTCTTATTTTAGAGTTTCAGAAGGAGCTGATATCCATTGAAGGGCTCTTTAGTTGGCCTATTTTTCTTACAGTTAGGTGTTTTGTTATTGATGATTTTAATTTTGCCTCTTCTGAAGTACATTTCACAAATATACTTGTTGAATTACACAGGGTCTATGTCCAATTTTGACCTTCTTTATGAATGTCAAAAATCACTAGGGCCGCAATCTCTCCTGATTAAAGCGGGGCTATGAAATAAACAAGCACATCACTGATCAGGAAGAGACTGCTGTCCAACTGATCTGCCCTTGATAATCTGGCAATTCCAAAATACATGAAAATACTATTTGCATCCCCTGATAACAATGCCTCAGTCACTTGAGAGTGAGAGAGAAACCAGGGAACTGGATAATGCAATGAAGTGAACACAGAATTAACACTACATTACCTGTTCATGTTTCATTCTGCTTTGTTCATGATGAAGTTTATAACCTGGGAACATTCATTTATCCTCCTTTGCCTCATTGAATTTAAAAAGAATAGTAAACCTGCTGTTTTTCTAATACACAAAGGTATCAAGAGAAAAATGTGAAATATTCAGAACAGTTTGAAAGGTGTTGTGTAGAACATACAACTGCAATTTTTCTTACTACTATCATCATCATGACAGCCATTCCTGATGTGGAAGATAGATATTAGGTTTAAAAGATGAAGCCAGATTTTTACCCTAGGTAACCCTAGAACTATAAAGATATCTTGGATAAAAAAAAACCTGGACCCTTGACAGCTTTCCCTTAATTATCATCAATTCTTTGAGTGGGTTCCAAAAAAAAAAAAAAAAAAAAAAATGGAGAGAGAAAACCAAAAAGAAAAAAAAAAAAAAAAAAAAAAGGAGGGAAAACCAGCCTAATTGAATGTAGGATAAACTATTCATTAGCAAGCTAAATAGCTACGACATTTAATAACCTGTAGTGCCTCATGGAAAACCAAGACATTGCCAAAAGTAATTGAAGTTTGTGATTCTCCAAACTGTTATTTAAAGCAGGATTTGGCAAAGCTCAGTGGGTCTGCGCCGATTTTAATTGCATTTTTAAAATTCAGGATGGAGATTTCGTTTCTTTTCTCGTTATTTGTGTAGCGAAGTCCCTTTATGGTGAACGTGCTTATAGTGAAACCTTATGCGGTGATTTTTAAAGTTCAAAGCATGTGGGAACCATCTATATCAAAACCCATACTTTATGTTCTGACCTTTTAACTGATTCCTGGTTGCATATAGCCCACAATTCTTTCTCCTTCTCCTTCTCCTTCTCCTTCTCCTTCTCCTTCTCCTTCTCCTTCTCCTTCTCCTCTTTCTCTTTCTCTTTCTCTTTCTCTTTCTCTTTCTCCTTCTCCTTCTCCTTCTCCTTCTCATTCTCCTTCTCCTTCTTCTTTTTTTCCTGCCTGACATCTAACAAAGCAGCCTCAACGCTTATTACTATGACAAGCAGCTTCCTGGGGTGTCAAGATGGGCTTGACCTCAGGAGAGGGCCTCCTCCAGTGGTGAGTGAATGGGCCGTGGAAGAGAATCACCAGGTGGCCATGTCTGCCTGTGGAATAAGCAGTAGCTGGATCCATCCCCACCCATAGACACCCAGAGACCATTAAATATATTCAATGCATTTATTACAAACCCTTTGTACAGTACATTTACGAGAGGCAACTATGATTGTATTACCCTCAAAATTACTGAAGGGCTTCTCCGTTCCCTTGTAATTTCCCATGAATGATGGTTTTAAAATAGCTACCATTCGTTGAGTACATAGTAATACGGCAGGCACTGTGCTAAACACTTCACAGGAATTAGGTCATTTCATCCTCAGGAGAACCTTCGATATGATTTTCTTCATTATACCAAGGTGCAGAGTTGGTGAAGGAGCTTGCTCAGGACCACACAGCCAGAGCTGCCAGGGCTGGGACTGGAGCCTGGGAGGCTGACTCTGGGTCCTCCTCGCTTAATCGCCACCCTCTCCTATAATGCTGGTTAGTGTGCTGGACCCCATGTGTGAAATTTCCTGACGTTCTCTCCATTAAAATTTCTGTCTCTGGTGTCTTATCACACAGGAACATGCATCTCTGATTGCTTTAGTTTCTCGCCTTGTAAAAAAGGTTACCTAATAATATCTTCCACAAGGGGTCGTTGCGAGGATCAAATGAGCATGAGCAAAAAATGCATTTGATAAAATGTCCAGTAAAACACGGCCACGTATTAGTCCGCTAGGGCCGCCATAACAAAGCACTACCACTGGGCGGCTTAAACAACAGAGACTGATCGCCTCACAGTTCTGGAGGCTACAAGGAGCTTCCAGGGCTCGTTCCTTCTGAGGGCTGGGAGGGAGAATCTGTCCCAGGCCTCTCCCCAAGCTGAGGGTTTGCCGGTAATCTTTGGCGTTCCCTGGCTTGGCATCACTCTAATCTCTGTCTTCATCTTTGCATGTGTGTGTGTCTCCTTGTCAAACTTTGCCTTTTGATAGGACACTAGTCTTATAAAACTTGATTATCTCTGTAAAGACCCTATCTCTGAACAAGGTCACATCCTGAGGATCTGGGGGTTCAAGTCCAACATACCTTTTTGAGGGGACAGAACTTAACCCATAACAAACTATGAACTGCTATTTTTATTAGCAACAATGGTATCAGTAATGTGTATAACTAGAATATGTTTCTTCTATCAGGTATAGTGTTTGCAGTCTGCGGAAGGCTATTATGCACAAGGCTTTGACCCAGGGCCACACTTGCGACATGGCCAATCCCAGGTGTGGAGGCAGGCAAACCTTTCACAGATCTTTAAATCCCCGCCTCCCATGACTCTTCTGCCTATATGTGGCGTTGCTTCTGTCCTTCCCAGAATGCAGGACAGTGGGAGACCGACTCACAGAACTTTGGGAAAGGAAGGTCAAGGTTCACAGCTAACTATGGCAGTGCTGAGGGTAATCAGTTGGGCAGTGCCAGATTTTTCTTCTTGAGTGTCGTCTGAGTGATCACCTCGGCTGTCCTTCTTGGCAGTCTCCATGCTCCCCACTTCCATCCTCCATGCTTGGCGATTACTTCCTATAGATGGGCTTCCAAACCAATGCCTTCATCTGAAGCTTCTCTCAAAAAACATGATGCCATATTTCTAATTAGCTACACAGCCTCTTTGCTGACTGTCTCATAGGCATCTCAGGTTTACTGTCCAGACTGAAGTCAGGTGTCTCCCACCCACCTACCCTTCTTCTTCCACATCACATATCTCAGGTAGAGGCACTGCCATTCCTCAAGCTTCATGAGCCAGATGAAAACTTCGATGCCATCCTCAGTCCCTTTCTAAGCCACGCTTCTCCATTCTATTTATTCTAACCTGGCCCCAATTGCAATACGTCCTCCTCTTAACACTCTCAGGGATATCTCTTCATCTTTACTTCCCAATTATTTTAGTACAGGCATTTGGCATTCTTGACTTCCTATTTTTGCCTGTGGTCTCACCCTTTAACTTTCCACATGTACAAAGTTACCATTCTAAAATGTAAATCTAGTGGCATAAATCTCACGATAGACTGTAATATCCATGAAGACAGAAACTGACTTACTGATGTGGATGTATTCTCACTGCTGAGCACACTGTCTACCTAACATGTGGGAGGTCCTCAATTAATATTTACTGTATGAAAAAAGAACAGAAAATAAAAATTTCTGTGTCACTATCCATTGTCCACAAAGTCCAAACTGTTAAACAAAACATCAAAGGCTCTTCAGTGTGTGTCCCCAAACTATTTTTCTGGCAATATTTTCTACCTCTGTTCAGTCCCTCATACTAAGACCAGCTAAGCAAAATTATTTGTCATTTTCTAAGCATATTTATGATTTTCATGGCCCTAATCATGCGAAATTACATATTTGATGTGTCAGCTTGAGATGCTAATGAAAGATCCAAATGAAGATATCAAATATGCTGTTAGGTACATGAACCAGGAACTCACAAGAGAGGCTTAGGGTTAGAGTAAGAGGTTTGGAAGCTGCAATATATAGATGGTGTTAAAACCAAGGCAATGAAAGAACACACCTAGGGAGAGAGTGTAGATTTAAGTAGAGTATTCATCAATTCAACATAGATCATCAAACCAGACACAGAGTTTAGGTAACAGTAGGTCATTCAAGTGGCACAATCTAGAAGGTAATGGCTAGAGAAAATTGACGCTTGGGCTGGGTGATGGAAAGAGATAAAAATATAAGTATAATGGTAATTGTTGAAGCTCTGAGAATGGATGAGCTTCTAAATAAGAGTGAATTATCCCTGAAAGTGTTACTTAACCTCATGCCAGAGAGAAAGATTTGTTTTCATGATTAGATGTTGAAAGACTCAGAAATGTATTGGGGGAAAAGAAAACGCAAATCTTAGATGATATAGCCAACATTTCCTTATCCAGCCATTTAACATTTACCAAATGTTGTCCTTATCCCCATTTACTCTTTGACTTTTAAAAAATTGTGAAATATGTCAGAAGAATATAAAAACATATGTACATCATTAATAATTTAGACAAGAAAATAAGCTTAACCAAGTTAAAACAGAATATTACAAGGACTGTAAAGGCCCTTTTTGTGCACTATCTGCCTTCTCCAACAGGCAACTAATATCCTCACTTACATGATAATCATTCCCCTGTTTTTCTTTCTTGTCTTACCACCTATGTATGCATGCCTCAATCAGAGATTGTTTAACTGTGCTTGCTTTTAAACTTTATATAAATGGAACAATACAGTATGTATTCTTCTGTGGCTTGCTTTTCATACTCATGTTTGTGAGCTTCGTCCATGTTGATGTGTGTAGGTGTAGTTTGTTTATTTTCAGTGCAGTATGGTGCTTTTTGGCCCCAACTATTTGTTGCTGGTATATAGGAATGTAGTTGATTTTTCTGCATTGGTTTTTACTTGGCAAACTTGCCAAACTCTTTTATTAATTCTAATAATTAACCTGTATATTTTGGGGGTCTTGATAATCATACATATCATTGCAAATAGTGATAATTTTAATCATTTCTGTTTTTGTATTATTGTGATGGCTAGAATCTACAGTACAAGTTTGAAGGAAAGGGGTGATAGCAGGCATTGTTGTCTTTTTCCTGGTCTTCAAGAGAGTGTTCTTACCATTACTATCATCAACTATAATTTTTACTGTAAGTTTTTATTGATACCTTTTATTGGGTTAAGGAAGTTACCTCCTTTGCCAGTTGGCATAAGAAATTTTGATCTTTTTTAGAATTTAGGTCATAAAATTAGTATTAAATTTTAGCAAACACTCTGGTTTTTATTTAGATGATCATTCAATTTTTCTCCTTTAATCTGTTAATGTGTACATTAATTTCCAAATTTACAAGTTTTAATTTTTAAATATTAAACCAATTTGGCATTTCTGAAATAAGTCAAATTTGGTCATTAGGTTCTATTCTTTTGGAGCATTGCTGGTTTGGTTTTATGAAATTTTCTGTACAATTTACGCTGCATTCTCGAATGAGATTAGCCTGACACTATTTATTGTTTTATAGACCCAATACTTATTTCTATTCACTTATGTATTTGCCACTTTTCATGTTCTTCTTTTCTTCTTGTATCTTTGATGTTTGATTGGGGAACATTTTCTTGATGCCTAAAGAACATCCTTTAGAATAGACATTAGAGAGTTTTCTGGTATCACGCTGGCTTGGATTTTGTATGTATGAAAATGTTTTGATTTAATCTTAATTTCTGAAGTACATTTCCACTAGCCATAGAATTCCAGGTTCTCCCAGCATATTGGAGATATAATCGCACTCTCTTCCAGCTTTCATTGCTGAGAAAGGTGCTTTCAGACTCTTGCTCACCCGAAGAGCATGCCTTTGCTGTCTGGCTCCTTTTAAGGTCATTTCTTCATTTTGGTTTTGCTTTTGTTTGTATGTTATCTTTTCGGTTTCACAATAGTGTGTCTAAGTATGGATTTCTTTTTAATTACACTGTTTAGGATTAACTGGGCTTGAATCTGTGGGTTGGAACATTTGATCAATTCTGAAAAATCCTTAGCCATTATCTCTTCAGATATTGTCTCTGCTTAATTCCCCTTGTCTCATTCTTCTGGGACTCCAGTCCAACATTGCATGTTCTCATTACGCCCCATATGTCTCTGTCTTTGTTTATTTTTACTATTGTTTTGTTATCCTACGCTTCTATTACTCTACTGTCAAACTCATCCATTTCATTTCTTTCCTGTATAACATCTACTTGTGGTTTGTAGCAGCCATTGAAAATTTATATGTGTATCATACATGTAATAATATGACTTGAAAACAGTATAATCATACATTTTAAAATCATACCTAAAAATTATGTAGTGAGCACTAACAATATCTGGGCCCATACTAGCTATGTAAATATATTCTCTCTCTTAAATAAATGAACGTATTATTATGTAATTTTAAAGACATCACAAGAGTACAGGGAATAGTATTAATATAAACAACTTCTGCCCATTACTCAACTTTAATAATCATCATTTTAACAATCTTATTTTATCTTTCTCTACCTATACACTTTAAACACATTTCTTAGGAAAATTTTCAAATAAATCTCAGATATCATGTAATTCCATCTGAAATAACATTTTGCCAGAAAATACCTTAGTAATCATCTCTAATGGATAAGAACATCTATATTTATGCAGAACCAACATGCTTTTATCACATATGAATAAACCAACACATAAATTCCTTGTATGCTTGAGGTATTTTTATCATAAGAATCATATATTTCATAAGTTCAATGTAGTTCTTTGAAAGTCTGTTTGGTTATATTTTATAGTTTATTGTTTCTATTTCATATTTTCAAATCATCACATTTTAATATTACACAGAATTTTTTAATAGCCTGTGTCTGAAACTTCCACGGCCTGAAGTCCTTATGAATCTATGTCTGCTCTGTTTGTTTTTAGTTATTGCTTATGGTGCATTATTTCCTTGTGCATTTAGTAAATTTTTATTGCAATATGCTCCATATTCTTGGAATTGTATTCATGGCAGTTCTTTAGGGCTTGGAAAGAAGATGTGTTCTTCAGAGAGGATCTACATTTGTTTCTCTTATTCACCTGGTGGTACAATTAGTCTGGGGTCACTCTCAATTAAATTCTTGGCTTGAGGTTTTTAAAACCACTAAATGAGTGTGAATTCAGGCTGTAAATCTCAGACAAGCTGTGGCTATAAGTTCTCAGTAGTGATTTCTTTTTCTTCTCTCACCTTCACTCAGCACCACAATTAAAAGCAGTATATTTTCTTTGTAGTTTTCTGGTTGAGAGTGGGAGTGAAGAGAAATAGCCACATTATTTCTAGTTCACTTTTATTCTGAGAGTATAATTCTCTGGGATACACGTGTGTGGACTCCCCACCTTGGTGGGCTCTGGGATTTGTCTCCCATTCCCTGTACCTTAGAAGTCATAAGAACAAGAGTTCATGTTCATTTGTTTCAACAAATGACCCCAGTTCCTAGGCTGAAAGTTCTCTTCTTTTTTCAGAGTTCATTGATCAATTTAAGATGATGCTTTTTCACAAATTTAGACAAGTTTTTAAATTATGCATAGAAGGAAGGCCGATCAAGGCACCTACCCTGAAAATGGAAGTCCTCTATTGATTCTTTAGCCTATACTGATCTGGCTGTCTATCAATGAAGTTATAGAAAACTTGACTGAGAATCAAAAAAGTATGTAACTTGTGGTTGGACCATATATGTAACCATAGATGGGATTGAGAAAAAGCCTGGTTCTTTGCAAAAATTATACAATGTAAAAATATGGATCACAGAAAAGTGACTATCAATAAAGCAAAATCAATTCTTGGGGACCAAGTTCATTGTACACAAAATTAGTCTCTTGTATGATGTATAACTTAACTATGTCATATGAATCTGTCTTAATATCCTCAATAAGCTGATGCTTCCTGGAAGATTTTTCGTCTAGTAAGTTTGTGTCTTGCGGTATCTATGGTGGTAGGCATAATTATTGGCTGAAATAAGGAACTAAATGATTGTATCTGAAAAAAAACATTTTTATTTAAAATCTGAATTGATTTAACTATTTATGTATTCTAACAGTTGAAAGGGATTGTCATAATTCCCATGAGAGTGGTAGTACTATTTCTCCAGTGCTTGCTTTTCCTTAAAAAATCTAGTTGAGATGGAGAAGGTGCTATTCAGAGGAAATGCTTTATTGTCTATCAAAGGACATTAATGAATCTTTGGATATGCAAAGGGAATACCAAAGCTAAGTGTGGGGACGAGGCTGGAAACAAATGGAGTGTACTGAATAAGACAAGGGTAGGAATTTTTATTTTCTCTTGAAAGAGGGGCAAATAAGAAATAGAGTGGGAGCACAGAGGTGTATAGGGTGGTAGCAGCACAGGAAGCAAGGTGGGCAAAGAACTTGTCATCCCATGGATAGCTGATATCTAATATTCTACATTAAGATTTTTATGTTTTTGCAATATTCTCATTCATTTTTCCAACCTCCAGCAATGTCTGCTACACCTGCATAAATCTTGCACAAGCGAGGGTTGGAAGAGAGAGGGATATGCATACAAATCAAAGAAAGGGAGTTGCTCCTAGTTTGAGTCAATGCTAGAGTGGAATAAAGGAAGAGCACTATGAGACAGTGAAGTTGCTGGGATGGATGATCAAAGATGAAGGTTACCATGAAACTTTAAGTTCCTGAAAAATTTGATGCAATTTGATGCAATTTAATTCCAGACCTTTAAGGGCAGGATGTTTGTACATAATACTGTGTCATTATTAATATTTTCTACTAATGTTTAATGGCATTAGAAAATTGCTTCAATATTCAGAACTCAGTAGTTAGTGTCAGGGTCCAACCAAAGTCTCGTAATTCCCCCAAAGTTTTATTTCTCCAGCTATGCTTCATGCGGTGGTTCTCAAGCTTATATGTAATTGGAATCACTGAGAGAGCTTAAACTTACTGCTGCCTATGCGCCACTCCAGATATTTTGATTTAATTGGCCTAGGATGGAACCTGGGCTTCAGGACTTTAAACATCTCCTCAAATGAGTCCAATTTGCAGGCAAAGTTGAGGATCACTGGCAGAAAGCTATAATAGCTTTCTAAAGACAGTCTGAAATATTCAAATGAGATGGTAAAAAGCAATAGAGAATGCATGAGTTGAAAGTGTGATCATAAAGGAAGTTAATTTTGTTGAAATGTATCATTTTTATCATATAATCTCTGTTCATGCTGGGGCTGAAAAATAGAAGTTGAAACAGACAAAAATATTTCTCAACCGGGTACAGTGGCTTACACCTGTAATCCCAGCAATTTGGGAGGCTGAGGCAGGTGGATCACCTGAGGTCAGGAGTTTGAGACCAGGCTGGTCAACAAGGTGAAACCCCGTCTCTACTAAAAATAGAAAAAAATTAGCCAGACATGGTGGTGCATGCCTGTAGTCCCAAATACTCGGGAAGCTGAGGCATAAGAATCATTTGAACCAGGGAGGCGGAGGTCGCAAGTGAGCCGAGATCACGCCACTGCACTGCAGCCTGGGCGACAGAGCAAGACTCTGTCTCAATTAAAAAAAAAAAAAATCTTTTTCTCCTAATGCTATCCCTCCCCCTGCCCCCCACCCCACGACAGGCCCTGGTGTGTGATGTTCCCCACCCTGTGTGCAAGTGTTCTCATTGTTCAGTTCCCACCTATGAATGAGAACATGCGGTGTTTGGTTTTCTGTCCTTGTGATAGCTGAGAATGATGGTTTCATTCTCACTAAAGCCCTCTGTATAACTGGGAAAAGAAAACATTTATCCCCACTCAACCTACCGCTTACATCAACACAACTTTACTCTTCAAACTACATTGACCTAACGTTACTTTTCCATGAAACTCTTGCCCAAGAAGCTGAAGTTAAAGATAATATTATAGTTTGTTTCAGGAACTTTCCCCAAATCTATTATCCTGTCTTCGTTTATCACCCTTTCTTAGAATAATAGATAATTTCAAAAGATCATTTATTCTTTACTTTGAAAACCTCCCCACTCTGTGTATTCCGATCTTTATTTATAATAAACCTTGTCCAGTTTTAACTAAGTGCCCCCACTACACTGCATTGAGAGACCTCCCTTAAATCAGATGTTACAGCACCCCCCAACCACCACACCACAAACTCATAAATATTCTAACTTTGTCCTCGTGATTCCTGGGAACTACTAAAATACTTTCCAGGTGATTTTCTTTTATAAGTGGCAAAAACTGGGCTTTGTTATATTTATCAACTGGCCATGAAGTGTCTATTTACTGTTTGTTCAGAGATTCTCATACATTTCAGTTGGGAAATGTTCAAATGTCTTATTTTAAAACATTGAAGAAAATAGCTACACTTTACCCAGTGCCAGCAGTGTGATTTACAGACATTGTCTGTCATGCTTTGAATACATTTTCAGGGTTGGTGTCGCTAATTATATTTTTCACAAATGAGACTCACAGAAATTTGGAACTTTACAGGGGGTCACACAACTATTTAGAGCAGGGATTTTGGTCCAGGTGCTGGCACCACATTGCCTCGGTGAAGCCTGAATCCAGGTCTGCTCTAGCCAGCTGGAGGAAACATTTGAGGTGTTATCAATTTTAATGAGTCAACACCAGCTCCTACCCTCCCAGTGGGACATCACAAAGGTAGCCAGATAATTGAGGTAGAAGAGTCACTTTATAATTTTTCAACAACATTTAAATCTTCAGCTGCATGGTGGATAGATAGGTGTTCACCAGATTATTCTTTATTATATCTTTGTATACCTGACATTTCACAGTATTTCCTTCTTTTGAAATTTTATCATGAAGCATTTTAAACATAGAAATATATAATAATATACTGAACCTTAATGTGCCCACCACCCAGCTTCAACATTGATCAACTCTTGGCCAATTATTCATAAACATCTTAGTTTGTATCTCTAAAATATAAGGATGTTTAAAGTATGTGTCTGTAAAAGGTAAGCACTTAAAAAAACAAAACAAAACAAAACCCACAATTCCACTTCAGGCCAAACGTAAGTTTGACGATAGTTTCTAAGCATCATCAATATTGAACTAGCATCCAAATATCCAGTTGCCACATACAAATCATAATATTTTAGAGCTTGCTTGTATAATTTGATTAAACTTCATTGACTCAAGAAGACTTTAATGCCCCCATTTAACGTAGAGTATGAAAACTTGTCCTAATGGGGATATTTCTGTTGAAAGGCAGCTTGAGTTTCCCACTATGGTCTCAGTTCTTAATGTTTTGATTTGAATTTTCATGAAAATTTTTATTTTCATGGAGCCCCATTTATTTAAAGCATGACTTTATGTTTTTTCAAGTTCTGAACCTATCGTCCTGTTTTAATTTGTACGTCTGGACCATGTAATATCTTTATGGTACTCAAAGTCCCTTGGGGTTGGGGGGGAGGATGCAGTTAAGAGGCATTATCAATACAAGTTAATCCGGGATGTCTGCTCTCATTTTTCAGGTTTTCATGTTTAAGTCAATAACTACTTTGACATATAGATCTGACTTTTTCTCTAGCAGCAATTTGCATTTCTGTTCTCATAAAGCCTTTCTTATTCCTTTGTGGTTATTCATGTTTCTAATGAGTAATAAAGGAGCTGTCAACATTGATGTGAACCAAGAGGTAACACACTAAGGGGTTGTTGTACAGTTAGAAGTATGAGCTACTAAAATTCCCCATGCAGTTTTAATCAAAACCCACCTTTACTGTTTCATTATATCCATATTTTTTACATTAAAAAATAAAAGAAGAAAGGAGGGAAAGTAGGAAGGAGGGAGGGATGGAGATAAAGAAGGAAGGAAGGAAGGGAGGGAGGGAGGGAGGGCGGGCGGGCAGGAAAGGAGGAAGGGAAGGGAAGGGAAGGAAAGGAAAGGAAGTAGCAGGTGCTTTTGAAGTTAGGTAATGATACATCAATCTTGTGTTTTCTTCTTCAGGAGTGGTACAGTCATCTACAGGTCATCTGTCAGAATATAATTAGAAAATCTCAACCCTGGGACTTCATATTTGGTCCTATTCCCTAGTAGACATGTCTACTCCTGATGAGGAGTCCCGACTTGGTAGTAGCTCTGTAAGCTAAACAAATATCTGCCAAAACATTAGGCAGATGGTTATCAAATGATTTTCACATTCACTATATGAAGATCACTGTGCCCTGCTGATGACAGGATTACATAGGGACTAAAACAAATTAACTGGAAACAGGGAGGAGAAGGGGGAGAATCCTATTAGTTTGGACCACACATGTGGTTAAATAAAAGCAGGAACAATCATAGCACTGGGTTTTATTTAGATCAGTATGTGCTTTCTCAAAGGGATTGAAAGTATTTGGAATGTGATTTGTCTTTTTCCACTTTGATAGCTTTGTAGCATGGTGCCTGTTAAAAAACCTCATGGGTGTATAAGCCCACCACAGTGTGGCATTCACTTTAGAACTCTCAGTGAGGTGGGTTCCCTCCCTGATCTCAGAATCTTGTTCAGGGTATCCTTTGTGTGTAAAAGACACTTGGTCTTCTCTGACTATCCCTGCTCAAAGACAGGATAACTGAAATGACTCCTAGCAAAGGATAAAAACAGACATGATCCAGTGTGTGTATTGTATAACAAACATTGGCAGGTTTCTCATTCTGTGTTTAACTTTGACATGAAGCTAGTCTGTCATGTTTGAAGATCAAATGAGATTTCTGCCAACCCACTACTAGATAGGGAGGATTTATCTGTAACCACACTATGATGTTCCCTTAATACTTTTCAAAAATACAAGTGCTTACATCCTAATAGGTTTTTAGCTTAAGATCTAATCATCTACTCTTGAATTAAGATGCTTGAATGAAGCCAACTCATTTGGAACTAAGCACTTTAATGTCAACAGAGACATATGGTATGGAGACGGAATTACAAAGGCTCTCTTCTGAGGCATCCATTAAGAAAACAAGACTAAGAACATAGCATCATTATTAGTTTACTCATTTATTTCTTAGTAAATCATTGAGAGTAATATTGTCTTATGAAAGTAGAAATGGTCTAAAAAGCACATGTTAGGGATAGGGTACATTCCCATTTGAAATGGTGACATTATTCCCTTGCTCCATAATTACTGCCCACTTCTTTTGCAAATAGCAGTAAATTTTTATAACAAAAGAAAATACAATATAGGCCAGGTGCGGTGGCTCACACCTGTAAACCCAGCCCTTTGGAAGTCTGAGGCTGGTGGATCACGGAGTCAGGAGATCGAGACCACTCTGGCCAACACGGTGAAACCCCGTCTCTACTAAAAATACAAAAATTAGCTGGGCATGGTGGGCACCTGTAGTCCCAGCTACTCAGGAGGCTGAGGCAGGAGAATTGCTTGAACCCAGGAGGCAGTGAGCTGAGATCACGCCACTGCACTCCAGCCTGGTGACAGGGCAAGACTCCATCTCAAAAACAAACAAACAAAAATCCAAAAAAAAAACCCCAGTATATATTACACATAACATATTGTACAAACATATAGGTAGTGTAAATATGAAGACTCACATGTTGCCATTTGTAGGAAAGTACATTCCAGTCCAGATACAAGTTGTCATTTAGGTCTCCTCAAAATCAATAAAATTGTCAATACAATAATGTAATTGTAAAGTTAGCCCTGACTTGTCAAATGAGGAAAACATATTAACAAGGAATTGTGGAACATTGAGCCTCTGAGAAGATTATGTTGTTATTCAGCTGCAGACAATCTGCAAAATAGAAGTGTGCTACTTCTACTCATCTTGGCCAAATTAATACATCCCAGAGGTTTGAATGACATCAAGTTATTCAAAGCATTTGACCAGGAGGTCTCTCTTGCCTGGTTAATTTTTGTTAACTCTCAAATATTTCTTAGTGGTAGTGAAAACAGTGTCTTTTAAGCCACCTAGACTATGTTCACTTACCTATTTTATGTTTTCTTACCATTTTCTCTTCCTCTTTTGAAGCATTTGTCACAACTGGGTTATTATTTGGCTAATGTTTTCATTTTCTGCTGTTTGTAAGCTCTGTAACATCAGTTCTATATTTGCCTTTTCCCCCACTTTATTGCTATGGTAATTGTTCTGTTTGTTAAAAATATTCTGTACCTTTCACTACAGAATCCCTCCCTACCAGAATGTTATATTTCCAGTCCCAAAGCTTAGTCACATGCCTTGCTTTGACCAATAAAATATAAGTGGAATTGACATGTGTCATTCTGAGCAGAAGCTTTAAAGATTTTCATATGGTCTCCCTATTGCTCTGTCCCTATGCCAAGACACCAGCATATCCCAGATAGGCTGCTCCTCGAACCTGGAATGAATTGAATTCTGAAATGAAGATTTAAAGCAGAATCAAAGCTGAGTGGGAATAGGCATGTAATATGAGCAAACAATAAACCTTTATGGTTGCAAGCCCCCATGATTGGGGGTTATTTGTTACTGTTGCTTAATTTGACTGAGACAAATATTTGATGACTGTCAGGATGCCTGGCACATGGAAGGCCTGCAATACATATTTGGTGACAGATTGAATGAATTAATGGAGATATGTAATGGAGACACACAGGAATTTAAGGCATATGCAGGGACAAAGTAATAAAAATCTGAGTATGTATCATTATTTCAACCACAGAAATTTAGGGTTTAATGTAATAAACATGTAATTATCTGCTTTTGAAACCTAAGCCACTCAAGTTAAATATGTGTGATGTAACAAAAGTCATGCATTATTCAGTATTAACTAGTGAGGTAGAGCAGTGATTCATGGAAGGGAGGGAAAAGTGGTATGTCACAATAGCCAGGTGAGAGTTCACTTGAGGATGTGAACTGGATGAACAAGTGGATTTATCAAGGCTTTTAGTTAGTGGAGGGGTGAGAGGAGGACATGGCAGATTTCTAAAAGGAGAAAGATGAAAACAAAATGTGTGGATTAGGGAAACTCATGGATATGATTTAATGAAGATGATGTTTAGGCAGATTAGTCAGGTGGCAGACTGCAGAATGAATGGATTAGAGAAGAGAACTGAGAGGCTAGAAACAGTTAAGAAGCTACTTCAGAAAATGTACCATCAAGAAAAGGGCAATTAACTCTCAGGTAAGCTATACATTCAAAGTGACCTTAACAAAAGTATAAATAAGATTATCATTAGTTTTCAGGGAACTAGACTAGAAAATTCTAAATTCACTTGGAAAAATTTTTTAAAAAGGAATATTCTAAAAAAGAATTATGAGATCTTAAAACATAGAATCTAAATAATTAATACAACAATTTGAATGGACAGGCAGATCAATGGGAGAGTTTTGAAAATAGAAAAAACATATACAAGTTCATCTGGAAAATGAGTATCAAGAGGTATTATTAATAGTCAGTGGGAAAAGATGAATAATTCAGTTGGATTGGCGTGTACAAAAACAACAAATTGGATCTGACCTCATATATTGCAGAATAAATTTCAAATAAATCAAAGCATTGAATGTACTAGATTTGATCATAATACCATTTCCGTAGGTCAAAAATTATCAAATATTGGTGATTTTATATGATTCCCCTAATAAAAACTGAAGTTACAAAAGTACTTGGAGTAACTACTTGGCTTTTTTTTTTTTTTTAATCATTTAAGGCATGAAAGTTAAAATCACTTGGCTTTTGAAAATATTCTTATGTTGGGAAAGACTTTTAAAACTATGACACAGAATCCAAAGGCCTATAGCATAAAAGATGGTTAAATTCAACTACTTAATAATAAAGTTTTTCTGGAAGGCAAAAATCACCATAAACAAAGTAAAAAGACAAAGGACAAACCTGCAAAAATGTTTTCAACTTATATAGATGTATAATTAATTTCTCTAATATCTAAAGAACTTCTACAAATCAATGCACAAAAAGTCAATAACGCACTAGGAAAATTAAAAGAAAATATCAACACATAGTTCAAAGGACAAAGTGCTAATTGGCTCTTATTCATATGAAAGGATGCTCAGCCTCACTCATAACATGCAGCCTCACTCATTTAATTTGAAAATTCAAATTAAAGTTAAACTAAGATAAAATTGTTTCAGCTGTTAGACTGCAGAGATCCCAGAGTTTGATAGCACATTATGTTGGCAAACGGAAGCACTTCCAGTAGGGGTATAAATTGCTACATTTTCTATAGGGGACAATTTGCCCATATCAGTCAAAAGCACTGAAGAACATACTCTGACCCAGCCATCCCATTTTGGGAAATTTATCCTATAGATGCATCTGTACATGTGTGAAATGGCAATGGCACCATTATTAATTACAGAATTGTTTGTAAAATCAAAAGTCTTTAAACAACTGGAATACCCAATTTTGGAGGCTGGCTAAATAAATTATAGTGCAGGTCCACGATTGAACAATGTACAACCATAACAATGAATGAGACAATGCTACATACTGACATAAAAAGACATTCAAATAAAATTGTCATGTGAGAAAGAAAAGGCCAAGGGTGATGTATATTGTGTGCTACCATTGATCTTAAAAAGGCTAATAGAGAATATATGAGCATATACATTGTTGCAAGTACAACATTTCTATGGAAAAACATACTAGGAGCTAATAATATTGGTTGTGGGAAGATGAACTGGATAGCCAGGGAACAGGGTGGAAGTTACACTATTCACCATGGAGCCTTTGCACATTTTAAGTTTTGAACCACTTTAATATATTACCTATTTACAAAATTAAATTAAAAAATGATAGTTTAGTTAGAATGAATTGATGACAACACCCTTTGAAAGAGGGCTATTTCTGTTGCAGATAGTTAGATCTTATTTGATTTGAAAAAAGAAAAACACGCACACACACAAATTCTGAACTCAAATGACCATCAATCATATTCTATGTAGAGACCAATATGTAGTTACAATAATGAAATTTTAAATAAATTAGTATGCAGATAATCCATTTCCTACATTGAACTTTCTAAAACACAAATTTGATAATGTTTCTCCCCTGCTTTAAATCCTTCCATGACTCCTCATTGCCCTAAGGATAATGAAATCCAAATTCTTTAGTGTAACATACAAGGCCTTCCATTGCCCAGGCCTCTGCTTGTTATTCCAACTTCACTTCTTACTCCTTTCCCTATCTTTTTCCATTTATTCCAAATTCTCTATAGTCTTTAGGACCCAGGCTCCACACTAGACCTTTATATGTCTCTGTTTATCTGCAGTTTTTCTTTTGGCTTAGAGGATCGTACCTTCTTTTCCTTTCCTCCGTGCAACCCTCTTGTTCTTCAGTAATTAGGTGTCAAGTCTCCCTGACCCCCAAGGCTGGATAAGCTCAATCTTCTCCACAGTCCCATAGCATCCCACACTGTTCTCTGCAATTGTCTTTACACCACCATTTGGTAACTGATGCTTCATTTTTTTCTCCCTCAGTAGATTGTCAGTTCTTGAGGGAACTGTGAGCTTGGCAGAGCAATCAGCACAGAGTTGATTAAATGTTTATTGAATGAGAACATGAATGAATCAATCCGTTGAAGAAATCCAACTATGAGGTGGCAATGAGAATGGGGGAACACAGGTGACAGGAAGAAATAATCCAAAAGAAAAACAAACAGGACTTGGTGATAGATGTGTCATAGCCAACTAATCGACTTTGTAAAATTCAGCTCAGAATTGATACTCTCTGCCAAGCCTAATCTTACAAATCAGCCTCTATCAGCAGCAGGCAGGAGTCCTTCTGGCTGAAGTCTTTCTTCCACTGTGGAACTACTTGCAAAAATGTGTTGCTTCCCCTCCACATTTCATCAATCAGCTCACCCATTCTGGATATAGTACTAACATAGCACACAGGAAACCAAATGCCATGCTCTGCATTCCAGCTTCGGCACCCCATTCCATCATCTCTTTTATGTATGGTAAGAATCCTGTGAAGTGGGCTGGGTAGTTTAATTCCATCTATTCGACTTATTTTCCAAGTAATAAAGGAGGCGCAGAGATCTCAAATTGTAAACCCTACGTTGTGGAAACTTTGCCTGGGGCAGTTACTGCACCAGATCTTAAGTGGGTGCTCTAGGATCACTGGAGCAGGTAAAAAGATGTATTCATGGCATTATGGTATCTTCCTGAAGAGTCCAAAGAGCAACCAGGGAATAGCAAAGGCAAGGGGAGAACTGGATTCAGATGGGTCTCGTATACACATGTTATTGATCATTTCTTCTGAGGCGTCAAAGGCATTTCCCCTGAAGACACCAAAGGCAGAGGAGACTGATTGGGAACCTCCTGGGCAGAGTGTCCTAACACCGTTTCTTAAATAGAAATGGAACTTTCGCATTCCAGCTCATTAGGTATCCCTAGTTATCTTAATATAGGTGTTTTAAATTATTTGCAAGTCAAATTAGTCGAAACATTTTCATATGCAATCAGTGTTTCAGTCTGATACATAAAATATATTCTTTGGTTTCTGCTGATCACCCCAGTGTGTTGTGCTGAATCACGGTATGGTGTTCTTCAATCCATCACTGGAGTCTTCCAGAGTGTGAGTAACCAGTAAGAGAAACACAGGCCTATCGAATTCTTATCTTTGGCTTTTAGAGTTCTTAAAGTGACTATCAATTGAGAAAATTTTTTGTACTCAAAAGTGAGGCGTTCCTGACCACAGGGACTATGGGGCCTCTAGGCTCATATAATAGGTGTTCCCCATTTATTAGAAAGTTCTGGGATTCTAGCACAAGGCCATAGCCAATCAGTTTACTGTATTAATTATGCTTTTAGTTATTATCATGGTTTAAAGTTATGCAACACTTCCCAAAGGCAGAGACAATGTCACATTCATTTGTTTCAAAGGCTGATTGTAGTAGTTCCTGTGTGCTGACTATGTGCTTTACAAACGTTACAATGTTATTATTCAGACAATGGTAGAGCTTTCGCAAAACACAGGGAAGCTTGTCCATAATAAGTTTAATTTAATAAAATGTAATAATAAACAACTATAACTTAAACAATTTAAATAATAAATACATAGGAGAATTACAATTCAATTACATAATTAAATCATAAAATAATTAGATTATTTAATTTAATTGAAAGAAACTTAATTTAGATTAAAAAACACCTATGGTAATAGCAAGAAAAGCTGCAGCTACCTAGCAATAAATGTCAGAAAATATAAAAGACTTTATGGGCATAATTACTAAAATAAAAGAAGAGTTGGATAAATGGAGAGCTATACTTTATTAGATGGAGAGATTCAATATGTAAAGATGTTAATTCTTTATAAATTAATTCCTAAAGCCAATACAATTTCAATGAAGATTTAACCAGATTTTTCCTTATATATTTAATAAATATCCTAGGGGAAAAAAGCCATTTCTGTCACCCATCGATGTCAGGATGGTGATGTTGTTAATAGCAAAGGAAATCTCTAATTCCTCCCCTCCTGGCAGAGTGGCATCGTTAAGTGAATTTTCCCCACGTTTTATTAAAATCCGCATTTTCTGGGATGTAAGATGCTATTCAGATCATTTACGTGACTGAAGTAATTTGATTTTCTCCCTGCTTTTCTAAAAACACAATCTACGATGGGGTCTGAGGCTGCTTGTAACATGTAGCATTTTTACAGCTGAGAATTCTGAAATCAAGAAAAGAAAATCCACTTTCTCTCCAACCCTTCCACTAGTGACTGGCTCTGTCTATGACTCAACAAAATCTGGGAGTAGACAGAAAAGAAAAATGAAAGTAATAAAAATGGAAAAGAGAGAGACCAGGATGATAATCAAACAATGCCTTACATTTACAAAAAGTTTTCATATGCATTATCTCATTTACGTATAATAAGAATCCTGTGAAGTGGGCTGGGCATTTTAATTCCATCCATTCAGCTTATTTTGCAGGTAACGAAGGAGGTACGGAGACCTCAAATTGTAAACCCAGTGCATGACATAGATATATTTTATTATCTCTTAGGTAGTGCTGTGTGTGGAAGGAGCCAGGTTTTCATCCGAACCTAGACGGTGCACGTTTTCAACAGGGAAAACGTTAGGGAAGGCTTTATGGTGGTGGTAAGAGGTGGGCTTTGAACAAAAACAGAACCTGAAGTGTTGGAAGAAAAAGGGAGGGTGTTTCTCATAAGAAAAGAGGTATACAGACCTGAAGTTGAGGAGAACAGCTGATGGAGCCTAGCAAGGAAGTGGCCTCAAGAGTGAGAGCTTAGGAGGAAAGGATCACAAGAATGATGCCAGGATGGAGGAGGTGGGGTGCTTGGCCGAGACCCCCAGGACCAGAACCCTAAAGATCTCAGTGGGATAGTCAGCATGCTTTGGGACGTGATAGACTTTGACTCCTGTCCCACGTTCTTACTTGCTGGCTCAGCGACCTTGTGAAGTTATTTATCTTTTTGTCTCCAGTCCCTCCTGTGAAAGATGCAGTTGTATTTCCCTATATAACTATTGTGAAGAATGGATGAGTTAATGAATGTGACACAGTACCTGTCATGTGGAATGTACTCAATAGATATTATTATTATATGAACATGGGAGTGGCATGATGACAGGCTACAAGATAAATGAGAACAGTCAGTTAAATTTTAAATAACCCATTAATAATATTGCTTTGTTGGGAAACCAAATAATCTGTCATAAACAAGATGTGCTTTGCAAAGGCTTCACTGTAGAGGCATTCATAGGACCATGCAATATTTGCTCTCATAATGGTTCATATGATCAGAATTGGAATCTTAAAATTACCTTCCACCCCCTTATCCTCATCCCTTCAAAAATGTGAGTGGAAGCATTATCTCTGAGTCGTCCATCCTGGAACCTTCTTAATGTTCTCCTTCCAAAAGAAGAACTGGGAAACGTGATGGAAGCTCTTGGAGTTTCCATTTAGGAAGAAAACAAACAGAAAGAAATCACACAAATTCACACTCAAGTGCTACTCTAAATGGGAAGAGCATATTTCAAAAAATAAACACTCTGTTTGACTAATCAGAAGGAAATCTGCTCTCTGAATTCAAAGGCCTCTGCATAGATATTAACAACCTAGAGAGAAGAAAATGGCTCATTAATGATTTATGGAAATTGCTGTCACCATCAACCAAAGCATATTTTGTGATGAATGAAATGACTTGTTTCACACACACACACACCACACACACACACACACACACACACACACACACACACACACGCCCCACCCCCTGCAGCTATGGACCCTTCTTGGCTGTCATAGTGTGAATCACCACTCGAGGGAGCCCAAGATTCTTTGGTCCTGGGCTAGCTACAGTCACCAGGATGCAATGGAACATGCTGGGAGACACGTCCTTCTGCTGCTCCACTGCAGGGTGGACCTTTGGGGCTGAGGCGATTCTTGGTGCAGGGGCCCATCCTGTACACTGTACGATGTTTAGCAGCATCCCTGGACCCTACCCACTAAATGCCAGCAGCAGCAACACTCCCTCTCCCAGTTGTGACAATCAAAATGTGTCCAGACAGTGCCAAATGTCCCCTAGGGTACAAGCCACTGCTCTAATGGAGCTCATGGAGGTCATGGGCCCCCAAAACTTTGGTCTCCAATAGAAAAGCACGGCAGGACTGAGAGAGAGTCGAGTCACCAGCTATATTTGTCTCACTCTCCTGTGAGCAGCCCAGTGAGAAGCAGAATGCAGGAAGGAATGATCCAGTTCCCTGACGGTCTCGCGGGTGTTCAGAGACAGCCTGCATCTCAGCCAACCTTTATGAAGAGAGGAAACACTGTCAAGGCCTGTCTGGGATGGTGCAAGCTGAGGCAAGGCTGTTATCTTCAGCAGCTCAAATGATTAGTTAATTATTCATTACTATTTGTCATAAAATCCTGAAGGGCTGCCAAATGGTAGCATGCAGGCAATACTAAGGCAGGGGATGTGTCTTTTCTTATTTTCCGTTGAAGATGAGGCTGCTCTGAAAGCACATTCTGCACTGGCACTGGGGATATGCAGATGGAAGGTCTAGGAACACGGCACTCTGAATCGCACCATCCTCTGGGCTCTGCATTTTACATTCTTCCCTCACACTGCCCGCTCCATTGGCTGCAGAGATCGTGAGGCCAGAGGAAAAAGCAAGGGAGGCAGGTGCTTCCAGTCTGAAAACAGTCGGAAGCTAGGAGCTCCTATCTGTCAGCCTTCCCTCCTCCTCCCCATAGTGGTAGAACACAGTCCTACCAGCAAGGGGCCCTCTCTGCCCTTTCTTCTCTCTCCTCTGCCCCCCAAGGTCTGCTTTGTGGTGTCTCCTCCCTCTCTATTCTTCTTTATGTCTGCCTTTGATATTCATTTTAACCAGATACAAATATGTGGGTTATGGCGGGGGAGCTGGGGCTGAGGAGACTGGAGACACAGTGCAATTTGCCCCAGGTTTTAAAAACACCCCAAGGATGGCCTGGCTTTTAGCCCCACTGAAAGAAAACCAGACAGGCTGAGCTCTATTTGCCTGAAAAAGAGCCAAGGCTGAGGTTAGGAAGTTAAAATCTAGAGTCCCAAAGATTCACCATTCCAGGACCACAGCTGAGGTTTCACTGCTATGGTGTGCAAGAGGAGGCTGTGGGATCCTGGCATGCCAGGGCAAGAGGGCAGGAGAACCAGCAAAAGTCAGGCTTCACTCTGATGAGAGAGACTTCTAGGTTTCCCTTTGAGGTGTTGGGTGGTTGGGGAATAGAGACTGTTTCCTTGACAACTGTCATTTAGAATCCAAATAGAGTTCATCATTTGATGAGTTCAGGGCACCACAGGCTGTCCTGATGTGAAGAAAAGGCTATTCCATGCTAACGGGAACCGGTTTCACTTTTCTCCTTGATCTCCACCCCACCAGAGTCACTGAGAGCTGTTCCTCTTCCCAGCACAGCCAGCACACAGGAGCTGGCCAGGTCACGAGTTGATCCAGGCACATCAGCAAGGTTATTAAGAAGCCTGTAAAATTTGGGGACGCATGAGTGGGTGAGACACTGATTAGAGAAGCCAAGGAGAGGATGGAAGAGGATGAAAATAGGCTTAGGGCTGCCAACTAAGCCACCTGTGACTGCTGGTCTCATTAACAGCTCTTACTGGCGTGAGGGGATATCCTTTGTCCTGGTGCTATAGGGTTTTATAAACTGTCTATCCATTCAATATTTATTATTTATTCAATCGATTGGCATTCATTCAATATGTATTTATTCATTCAATATTAATTTACTCATTTAATAAATATTTATTGATTTGATGTTCATTCAATACTTATCAAACACCTACCATAGGCCAGGCTCTGTTTCAGGTGCTTGAGCTACATTAGAAAAGAAAACTAAGACCTGTGTCTGGGGAGCCACTGCAGGAGGCCAAACACCTTACATTTGATTTGATCCTCACAGTAAACATATATGGAGGACACTGTTGTCCCCATTTTACAGATGCAAAAACTAAGGCTGAGTGAGATTTAATAACAATGTAGGTATTAAATGGTGGAAATGATCAAGCCCTGGTCTGTGTAATTCCAAGTCTGTGTTTCTTTTCAAATATGACTTTAATCCTGTGGAGATGTCACTTTACCCAAGGAAGAGAAATCAGCTTTGCATTAGGTATTCGTTAGTCTGTTTCTCTGGAATTTATGTGCAGAAATTATCCCCATAGGGGAACAAACCAACTTACACACAAAGTGCCAAATGTAGAAAACCAACTGATTTGGCAAGGCCACTCAACAAGGATGTATGTTTGCTACGAAGCATGATGTCATCAGATCTTGGTTGTATAAGAGTATTTAGCAAGACTTTAAGAAGAGCGAATGAATATAGAGCTTTCAAGAAGGACGTATCAAACTTACGGTAAAGGTAACCAATGCAGACAAAATGCTTGTAAAGTGCTAATTAAGGTACACCTCTTTGCCAGTAAGATAAGGTGAAGAGATGATATGATCTAAGGCATTCAGGGCAACGAAGGGGGTCATTTCCAACATTTAGCATAACATAAACACAAAAAATGCCCACTTATTAATGAATAGAGATGCATTCTTTGTTAGCTGGTACCCAGGTCGGGTAGAGGGGTGAGAGTGGGCATTTGATTTGGTTTGGAGGCTTTAATTTTCTTGCACTGTTTCTGAGTGTGTAAAAATTGCTGCCCAAAGCAGCTCTAATTTGCTTCTCTTTCAGCTTTTCTCAGGAAAAGTTTGGAACATGAGATGAAAGTCTCCACTCGAATAAGATGCTGGCAGGAACTGGATAGGAGACTGGTGGAGATACAGTGGATGTTTATGAAGAAGGATCTGTCACTTGTGAGGCATTGTGCATGCTACGTGTTCTACATACATATTTTGTTAAATTCCAAAACAATTTCAAGAGGTAGAAATGATCACACTCACTGATAGGTGAGGGAACTAAGACTCTCACAAGGAAATTGCCCGGATCTCACAGATGGAAAGGTACGGAACCACATCCTTCTTCTCTATTGCTTCTCAAGGAAATCACAGGCTCTTTTCACTACATATATTCATGTTTTAGTGTTAGTCACTCTGATGAAATAGGTAGGAAGTAATTCCTACAAGTGTGGGGCGTCCAGCTCACATAAAGTCTCTCTCTTAAACCCGAGGTTAAGATGGGACCACCACTTGGAATAAAAATAACTCCAGAAATACTGGTGACTTCTCGTTCTCATATCCTCTTTCCTCCCTCATTCTAATCCTAACCAAGGGTTCCACACTGACATATCCAGGTATCATAAGTGGGTCTGGGACAGGCAGGCAGGCACAACAATGCACCGTTCTTCTATTCTGCACACTCCAGGTAGAACACCTGTTGTCCTGTGTCTACTTTCCTTTAACTGCCTTTGTCCCAGTCAAGACCATTTTTTGATGCCCACTTCTTTTACGAATCAGACAGGTATGAACACATTGGGATTGGGGGACAGAACTGTGCAAACTGAACCTAGCAGGGCCCTAAAACCCTGTAAGACTCAGTTTTATCATCTGGCAAAAAGATATAAGCCTGTTATCAACTTGAAAATGTTAGTGTGAGGATGACATGGGACATTGATGATCATTGTGTGTTTCACACACTTCCCTGGTTATGAGAAGTATCCAACACTTGTTGATGTATAGAGCTCTTCCCTGGAAATGTGGATTCGGAACCCGTCTCTGGATTACTGTATTCTTCTCATTGGTATGACTTAGGTATCAAATCAGTGAGTTTGCCTTTGCCCATCCTCTGGTTCTAAAATCCTCTCACTTCCAAATTTGGAAATAACATAATCTTGCATATTTTATTCTTTTCTTCCCTCTGCATGCATGCTCCTAAATCATTCAGCAGGTGCCTGAGATGAATTGCTTAGAAGCGGGACATGTGGGCTTTCATGCATTTAACTAACTAGGTTTCCATTTTCCTCCCTCTTTCTACCACTGTCTTGTATTCCCCCTTTTAGACATTAAATGACAAGAACATAATATCCAGCTTGCATTCCTTATAAAGTCCTCTCCTATATAGTTGTTAATGGCTGTCCATCATGGTTCTGCCTGGGGAGGTCTCCAACTCAAACTCAAGGAAAGGATTGAGGAAGAACATTAAAACCAAATCATAGAAACGATTACACTGTGTCTAGGTGACTTTTTAGTCACAGGCTTGAAAATTTCAAGTCCAATTTTCTCCAAATATTCTATTTTTGTTGTGGTTAAATAACTACATTTTCCATTGTGCGGGTGTGTTTTAAAGGACTATGGCAGAGATCCCCACAAGGGATGCAAACAAACTGGCAGGTACTAAAGCAGTGAAGGGAACTGTATGAACTTCAGCAAGTTAATTAACCTCTCTGTGCCTCAGTTTATTTACCTGAAAAGAAAGATCACATTAATATTCACCCCATGGGTTGTCATGAGGGCTAAAATGAGTTTATGCAGGTGAGGAGCTTGGAGCAATGCCTGGCACAGGTTGGAAACAGCTGTTATTGTCATTCCAGCAGAGTCTATGTGCAACTCTGTATGTCTGCTCCATTTTCTTCTCTCTTTACTCACTGGCTTTCCCTGCTTGCTCCTGGTTCCTGTTCTTACACAACTCTAAGTTGCATATGGTTTTGGTTTGCCATAGTTGTGAGCTTTCAACTTACTCCTATTTCAGCTTCATGATCTCACTTCCAAATAGCAACTTCCTTCTCTTCCTTGGTTTGCCCCCCACCTCCACCGAAAAAAAGAATTTGAATTGTCCTATCTACATTTTACCCTTCTATGGATGAACTCCATAAGGGCCAGATGGTCATCTCTGGACTAATTAACAATGGTGGGAGTAGAGGAGTCACACAGTACAAAACCTGGCTGCTTAGGCAGCAGGGGCTTGGGATAGGGGGATTTCCTTTAGAGAGGGCACGAGCAGACAGGCAGGCAGGAAGGCAATGATTAGCATCTTGTAGTATAAATTCGAGACCACATGTCCACAGCAATTACATTCAGAGTTTCTTTCATGAACTCTGATTTTTGCCAAAACTAGGAGGAAATACCTAAAAGAACACTGGACAAAAAGCCAAGGGAACGGAACCAAGACTCCAATCACAATTTGTTGTAAGACGTCGGTGTAACCCATTTCACCCCCATAGACCTCAGTTTCCTCATCTGTCAAGGGAGTGGGATGGAGAAGATGAACTCTAAATTCCTTTCCACTTCCAAGATAAAAAAGAAACAGAAATAATGAGGCAGGGTGCCTAAAATCTGACCTTGGACCTGAAATGGTTAGATAATTGAACTTGATGCATATTTTAAAGCATTAATGATCTGAAAAATTCCATATGTATTGATATTCTTGGAGACAATTATCTCTACAGTAAGCATATGTTGAATTAGCATAAGGTTACTATTAAAAAATACTGTGGAAATGAAATATAAATTTCTATAATCATAGGAAGCAACAAACTCAAAATTACTGATCCAGTCTTTCACTTAAACAGGATTGATGACTAAAGCTCCAACTTCCTTCCTCACATCACTGATGTTACGCATGTAGGACATGAAGTCTGGATGAAAGGTGAATGGCTTCTAAGTGGATTTGCCTCCTCCCTGAGGTCAGGCGCCGGCTGGTCTTTAATCACTGTTGTCCTGTGCCTGGGCTTATGTATAAACAAGATGCAGAGTCAAATGTGTACCACATGTGGAATGCACCCCAGAAGCGTTGTCATCATATGGGCCAAATACTGAATTTATAGGAATAAGAATGTGCAGTAAGCAACACGTGGAAAAGAAAGACTACATTTGTTTCCCAATAACCGAGTTAGTAGAAGACTGCAAAGCTTCTAAAATTATAGCCACTATTTAGGAAGAACTGATCTTTGGATGGTGGATGCCTTAGCCAGACCTTATCTACATAGTTCCTTTTACCAGTTGGAAGTAGAATTTAAGGTTTTTCTGGTTCCACTTTTTGCCACATAAGTCACCATCTAGTCTCTGTTTTTCCCTGTCACAGGGCCTTGGAACTCATCCGGGAAGTTTAGTCCATCACTTTACCAAGTCAATTTGTGACAATCAGTCTTAGGGTGGCCCTACAGAAACCACAGTTATTTGCAGTCTGAGCTGTCTCCCAGTTGGGACAAACAGGAATAATTGCCCCTGAAGAGGCCGCTGAAGTGATTAGTCCACCTGTGTAAGGCAGGCATCTAGTCTAGGTCTTGCTGCTCTTAGTTACTTGGCACCCCTCCATTCTCTGCCTTCATCTCCAACCTGCAAGTTACATTGTTCCTTCAATGAGTTCCCTTGCTCTTTAGGCTGCCCTTGGCACTCCTGTCATAGGCATTTTCATACATGTAGAAATAGGAAAGATGAGGGATCATGCAGAACAATTTGTCTTGGTCAATGATCATCAGGTTGACTGAAATTTTGATGTCTATGTTATGTCCCTTGCAATATAATTCTAACACAGTATCTTTCTGATGATATGGTCATTTAAGTGAGCACTAGCAATGCACATGTTGCTGTGTGTTCTGAAATACTCCCATACTAGGTCCAAGTTTTGGACGAAAGTGTATTGTTCTCAACAACCTCTAGCCTGGTGCTAGTCCAAGTGGTGCTCCATAGACCAGTGTCCATCTACAAAATTTTTATTCCAGATCCACATTGGAACAAGAACAGAAATTAAGAGCAAGAGTTTAGGAACATTAAGGCAATTGTACAGTGATTTTCTGTCTGTTGACTCTTGCAATTAAAATGTGTAAAATAAATTAAAATGTTTAGCTTGTATTCTGTAAAGCTTTATTTAAATTTCATTTTTCTAGTAATTAGTTTATATTACAATTTATAAAAGGATTGGTCTGCAACAGATTAAAAACAATGATAACCAAACCAAAGCTGGTTTTTCACCACAGATAGTTTGAGAAGCACTGCTCTAGAATTATTTTAGTTTTCATTTCTAGCTTCCACAAACCATATTAAGTGAAGCATCTTAACATCCAGGCTTTAAAAGAGGAATCCAATGTTCAGCATCCCATGATGTAGAATTGTCTTCAACTCCACACCCTACCTAAGGACAGGGGGTTTTGTAGTTCTAGAGGTGAAGGAATGAACACTTCTTAGCTCTCAGAGGCCTGACATGTTGCAGAATATCCCTCAATATTGAGCTGCAGAAACACTGAAGGACAGGCTATCTTTCAGGAGGAGACCCTGGGATAATCCCACTGTATAGTAAATGTTATGCATACAACCTTTTATCAAGGGATACAATTTTTGAAAATCAATGATCATTTGGCACATAGTGAAGATTCCAAGACTAGAAAAAAAGGTATTCTTTTGGATTTTATTATTGAATTATTTTCAGAGAAGAAAGCCATGAAGAGGTTCCCAGTTCAGTAGAAAAGTCAATTCAAGCTTATAAAATGCGCTGTTTGCAGATGTTGGTGCTGTTTATTCACAGATTCAACAGGTCCAAAGGAGCAGGTTTCTCACGAATGGACATTTCATCACTCATCACTGTGTTACTTCTCATAGCTTCTTCTCCCAAACTTACAGACCTGTAAGTCTTATCTCTTACCAGGCTCCCATTTCAATCAGGCTATTCTGCCTCCCTCCAACTCTGCATTCCACTCTGTGCTGACAATCCAGTTTGAGGACAGTTCCATGTACATACTATAAGGCATTTGTGACACCTGAACTCCAATAGTATTCCACACACACACACACACAAATCCACATGTCTTTAATTGATTTTTAATTTATCTAGGCCCACATGATTTTTTTATGTCTCCACTTTTGCTGAAAAACTCATAGATTTGTTTTCCAGTTATGCAAAGGGAAGATTTCCAACATACAAATGCATTGCTTATTTTCAGAACCATGACTGTTTTTCACCACCACCTCCTAAGTATTGGCTGTGGCACTGGCTTCAGTTCACATAGAAGTCACTGTGCAGAGTCTTCAGGAACCTGCTGGACATGGTATGAGGAGGGAGATGAGCTGCACAACCCTGATATCAACTCCATACTACAAGGATTTTATAAGACATATACTGAATAAATGTGTTATGTTTTCAAGGAGGATTTTTTCCCTTAACATTTACTGAGCATTTATCATATGCCTGTCTTATATTGTTCAGGTGGTTTTAACAGAATGCCATAAACTGGGTGGCTTTTAAATAATAGAAATTTATTTATTATAGTTCTGGAGGCTGGGAAGTCCTAGATCAAGGTGCTGGCATATATACTGTCTGGTGAAGGTCCTCTTCCTGGTTCATGGATGGCTGCCTTCTTGCTGTGTAAGGGTCAAGGAAGTTCTCTGGTGTCCCTATTATAAGGGCATGAATTCCATTCATGAGGGTTTCACCCTCAAAACCTAATCACCTCCCAAAGACTCCACCTCCAAACACTATCACATTGGGGATTAGGTTTTTTTTTTTTTTTTTTTTTTTTTTTTTTGAGACCTAGTCTTGCTCTGTCACCCAGGCTGGAGTACAGTGGCCGGATCTCAGCTCACTGCAAGCTCCGCCTCCCGGGTTTACGCCATTCTCCTGCCTCAGCCTCCCGAGTAGCTGGGACTACAGGCGCCCGCCACCACGCCCGGCTAATTTTTTTTTTGTATTTTTAGTAGAGACGGGGTTTCACCGTGTTAGCCCGGATGGTCTTGAACTCCTGACCTCGTGATCCGCCCGTCTCGGCCTCCCAAAGTGCTGGGATTACAGGGGATTAGGTTTTAACATATGAATTCTGGAGGAACAAAAATATTCCATCTATAGCATTTGCCCCATTCTCTCAAAATTTATGTCCTCCCATTTGTTCCATCCTAATAGCATTTAAAGTCAAGCATCAACCTTAAAATCTAAGTCCAAAGTCTCATCTAAACATTGTCTAAATCTGATCTGGGTGGGACCTAAGATACGATTCATTCTGAGGCCAAATTCCCCTCCAGCTATAAACTCGTAAAACAAAATGAGTTATGTACCTTTAAAATACAATGGTGGGACAAGCATAGGATAGACATTCCCATTCCAAAAGGGAGAAATCAAAAGAAAGACAGGACTGACAGGCAAATTCCATTAGACCTTAAGGCTAGAAACTGGGGTGAGGGGCTAATGGTATAAGTCCCAGTTCAAATCTGATGGCTCAAGAAACCAGGAGCACTGATATCTGAGGGCAGGAGGAGATAGATGTCTTAGTTTAAACAGAGAGGGAATTCACCCTTCACTCTGCCTTTTTGTTCTATCTGAGCCCTCAATGGATTGTGTGCTGCCCACCCACATCAGTGAGGGTGATCTTCTTTACTCAGTCAACTGAATCAAATGCTAATGTCTTCCAGAAACTCTCTCATGGACACACCCAGAAATAATGCTTTACCAGCTATCTGGGCATCACTTAGCTCAGCCAAGTTGACACCTGAAATTAACTATAACAGTGCTCAACAGCTAATTTAATCCTCATAAAATCTTGTAAAGATGCTAATATTACCATCCTAATTTTAAAAATGAATCTGAGGCATAGAGTGCTAAGTGACTTGCCCATGGTCACACAGCAGGGAGTGGTAGAGCTGAGATTTGCACCTGGGGAGTATGGCTCCAAAGTTTTGCCTCTCAAGTTTCCCAAGACACAAATGCAAAACAGGATAAGAGCCTTTTGACCATTAGGGTGATAAAATGAAGAGGCTATGGAGCCTGTGTTTTTAGCCTTAGTAAGTGAGGAGAAGACTTCCATGATGGAGAGTACAGTCCAGGTACTTAAAAACCTGTAGCAGTCAAGTGCCAAAGAAAGCATGAGAAAATGGAAAAAAGTCCAGTGAGTCTTGAATGCCCACTGCTTCCTGTCCTCCATTGCTCTTCTCCCTGACCCCTCCAGCTGCCTACTGACAGCCCCTATTCTCCACACCCACATTAGCTCTCACTTTTTCCTGCTTTCCCACTCAATGACATGTCCCATCTCCTTGACCTTCCCCAACCCTTCCCAAGGGTATATGTTTCAGGACCTACAACCCACCTATCAAATTCACACAAAGCAGGGAGCATCTGAGCTTTCCAAAGACTTCCTCTCATTCTTCTTTGGCAAAATGACAGAATTTCTCACAAAATTTATGGTTTTTACCTCACCATCCCCTTTACCATCTCCATACCTAACTAATATAATTAGCGTGCTCCTTTTCTTCAGCTAGAATACCACTGGGAAAGGAATTAGATTTGGTAGATCTTCCCCCATTTTACTCACACTAACTCCCTGAGTTCCAAAGGATCTGGACCATTAATCAGCAATGATATCCGGACCACTGACAATAAAACAATTGGACTTAATAAATCCAAACTCGGAAAATACATTTCTGGACTTGTCAGAACAATAAGTCAATGCCACGTGTCAATAGGAGGCAAATTTGAAACAGACAAAAAAGTGAAATCAGTGTTCTATCTGTGAGAATTCTAACTGTACTCCCTAAACTCAATCTTAGAAGTTCAAAAGGAAAAAGATTTTTTTTTTCTGATTGATTTGCAAATGACAAAGATAAGATCAATTTCCTAAGAGTTTTTCTAAGCTTTTTTTTTTTTCCACCTAGGAAGATTAAATGGGAAAAACACTCACTTTTAGTTTATCCAAAAAAAAATTTTTAAACAGCTCAATTTTGAATCTATTTGTGCCCATCAGATAATGGGGAGTATAGATGATGCCCAATTGAAGCAGCCTGACTCACTACTCAAACTTGGATAGTGATGTGAGCCAGATCAATGTTCATGATCAGGCCTTGTTTGACTTGTCAGCCTCTCATGCTTTGCATTAATAAGCTGTATTAATAGAGTATGTGGTAGGATATAAAATCCCCATATGCTCTTCTGTATAGTCCTTTGGCTAATTTCTAGAGGCTTTTTATTGTTTCAGGATTATTTCACCTTGTAAGATCATCATGCAAAATTCCTGACTTCTTTCTTAATATTAACATTACAAGGGAATTGAGTCATCTGTACAAACATTGAGAAGTTAAGCTTTCGAATAAAAAAACCAACAACCAACCAAAAGACAGCAAGAAAACCCAACAATCTTTGAGACTAAAACACTAGAGTGAGATAGGTGCCCACAATCTCTTCAACCATAAAAAGACCAGGATCATTTCTCAGACTTAAACCTGGAATGTTCCTAGAAGAAATGAAAATGTTTCACATTCAGAATGATAGGAAGAATAAACATTTGTTAAAAATAGCATGTTTCATGGATTATAGCTCATAATGTTTCAGCTGATAAAGACTAAAGCTACTTCTTATTATATAAAGAATTTGAATTTCTTAGTACTTTAAATAAATACCAGAATATATATATATGATATCTCTGCTTCTAGGAATACTTGTAATTGTTAAGTGCTCATCTTGAGTTCAATGAAAAGGCAGAGGATGTTTAAAATTTCTTAAAATAATAGCATATAGCTGTAACTGATTCCCCATATGACATTCCATTCTGCCTGAAGCAGTGTGTATGGGATAGCATTCCATAAAGGTATGGCATTAGGAGAAGTGACTGCCTACCAAGTATGGGACAACAAAAGTTACATTTTCTTTCTTTGATTACAAAATAACATATGCCTGTGATAAAAAAAATAAAGAAAATAATAAAGTAGTATATATGAAGTGAAAATTAAAAGTCCCCCTTTGAAGTGATGGTAGGTATTCCAAATCTTTTTCTGGGTATATATAAGTGAATGTATATCTAAATAACTAAATGTCACCTATTCAGATTTCTCCATATTGGAACCATCCAAATAGTGAGATCAGCCTAAAAAGATTTGTTTGAAATGCTTATACATTTAAACTATCATGCCAAGTAATAATTGAAGAGTAATTTCTCATGGTGTATGGCATATGGTGGGATGTGCTGGTTCGTTGCCATGGAGATTCATTTGGTGGTATAATGCGAAGTGAGGTTGGTGGTTGTTCTGGTAATGCATGAGTTGGGCTGGTTCGGAGTTATTTCTATGTTGTAAAAGCAATAAAGTTTAAAGTACTAAAATGAAATTATACAGATATATTACACATCTCATACTTACTCCATAATCCATATAACGGAAAGTGGAAAACGTATTCAGAAGATGTATAGATTGGATTAAGGTGTTTTTTTGTTATCATTGGGTTCTTTTGTAGGTAGAATATCTAGATTTGTTAATCTAGCCATATTGCAGGCATTTTGGCAAAGAATAGTTCTCTACTCTATTTGTAATCCTGATGTTGGCTGATTCCAAAGCCAAGAAAGTGTCCCTATTCTCTGGCTGCTGTCTCTGTTCTGCATTGTTTACATATATGGACAACTTGGCCCCTTCTTGGATTTAAGCATGCACACACACACTCATGCACACTTACATATTCACACAAAGCATTAGTGATGATTTGAGGGTATTGGCCAGACTTCCTACTATGAAGCACACAGCAAGCTATTTAAAATCACTCATTAACCACTTCACTTCTTAAAGTCCTTTCCTCCATCTTGCTTCAGGGAGAGTTACACTTGCTTTTGCCTCAGATGCTGCTAGCCCCTCACTTTCTTTCTCTCTCCTCTCCTTATCTTTTCTGCTGTCATCTCCTTCCTTCAAACATGCAAAACAGGTTAGACTTCTTCACTTCCTTCTGCAATAGCTGCATCTCCAAACCTACTAAAGTACTGAGTAGAACACCATTTAACTGGGTCCATCCTAAAGAGATCTTGTATAAAAATAGGAAAAAGTTATTACATTTATACAGAAATCACTTGGGTATTGTTATATTTTTACAAAATGGGACCATATAAAACATAATACTCTGCAACTTGCTTTTTCAATCTCTCATCAGCATATCATGAATAACATTTCAGGGAACTTAAATCAACCTTACTCTTTTAATGGCTGAGTATTATTCCATGGTACATTATACTTAGGAATCCCCTCTATCAGTATATATTTAGCGTTTCTCTACAATTTTTCACTTTTGTAATGATGTAATGAATATACTTGCACATGCATATTTTCACATTGCTATGAGTGATTGCCGCAGGAAAAGGCCTACAAGTGGAATTATGGTCAGGAGATAAGCACATTTAAAATTTTGATAGACTCTCTCAAATTGCTCGCAAAATAGCACGTGCATTCATTCCCATCACCAGGGTGCACATTCATGAAGGATATTTGTAAAGCCTTTTAGAACAACTTTAAACTGTTGCTGGCATATTACATCATCCTTGCAGATGTTAAATAGTTGGGATTAGACCAAGAAATTATTGGTAAACACTGCCACCTAAACCCACTGCAAATCTACATGACAGGGAAAAAATGTTAGAAATAAAACTAAACAGAGATCCCAGGTCCCTCACCCAATGAATAAAAGAGAATCTAAGTCTAGTTAGAATTTGAGTAGGAAGTTAATCTTAGAGACAATCACCAATCTTAGAGATAATCACCGAGGAAAGGCACAGAAAAGCACCCTTGTGGGGGATTGCAGGGGACTCTGGGAGAGCATGTAGATACCAGCAAGTAGTAGTGACATCATCTTCTTCTTTATATGGGAAACACCCTCATGGTACTGAAACCCATACTAGCAGACTTCCACATGAAACTTCTTCTGAGAAACAGTTGTGGGTTTCACGGAGGGCCATCCTTCAATCTACAGGCTTGAGAATGGCAGAGCTTTTGGCCACATCACTTCTGACAATCTATCCATGTCCCCAGCCCTGAAACTTAATGCTAGAAGCTACAACCTACTTCATATACAGGACAGTTCCTTGCACATGTTGGCAAAGTTTCTAGGGTAAAGATGTTACCACTGAGTACTATTTGGGGAATGGAAACAGGAGATCTGAAATCTGGCTCAGATACTGCCCCTCACTCATGTCTTGTCCTTAGGTCAACTCTCATGTCTCACTTTCTTCATCTGTAAAATGTGTCTTACAAAGGCCTCACCTACCTTCCAAGTAAAGATCATGTGCGTTCACACATAGAGAGGCAGTTTGTAGCACAAAGTGGATTTCAAATGTAAGGCTTTGTTAGTAAAGAAGCTTCTCTTACAGCTCTTTGTAAACACTACGGGAAACAAACCAACAAAACCCATTTCCAACAAATCAAAAGAAAGAGATCTGAAATTAGATAGCAGTGATGGGTTGCACAACTTTGTGAATATACTGAAAATCCCTGGTTGGAAAAAAAAGAAAGAAAAGAAGAGAGGAAGGAAGAGGGAGAAGGAGGCAGGAGGGGAGGAAGGAGGGGAAAGAGACAGAAAGTTTTTTGTTTTTGTTTTTGTTTTTAATTGCAGAGATAATCAAAGTTGTAGGGAAATAACTTTCTTGGAGCACATTTTATAAGCCAGGCCCTCTTTAATTCATTGGATATGGGATATTTATTTCATTCTCCCCATAATTTGAGATGTAGAAATTATTGCCCAGATTTTTTTGGGAAAATGAGAGTTTCAGCACCTTGACCAGGTCGTAGGGCAATTACCTTGCCCAGAATTTGAATCTAACCCTTCTTGACTCCTAGGCCTGAGCTTTTTAGCTGTACCATGCTGCTTCTTGACCCAGTCAAAAGCTCAAAGCAAGCATAAGACTTGCCAATGACATCAGACCCACATATTCAGACTCCCCTCAAGAGACTCTATGTGAAATAACTTGAGGGATTTCCTTGTTGTTAATCTCAAAAGTGAAGTGAAGTGCCGCTCACTGAGAAGGACGGTCCATTATGTGTCTAGTGTTTATACACTCATCATAGCCTTCCTGGGTCTATTTGTACTTTCAGCCCTAAACCTTGTCTTGGGTTAATGAGCCCCACAAGTTCTCTAGCCAAACGTTTATTGGCTTCCAGCTTAACATAAGCTTGTACCTAATCAATGTAGCCGTTGAAACAAGTTCCATGCTGGCAAATTCCCAAAGCAAAAGGAGGTAAATGAGAACAACATGAATGAGGCAAACAAGGGAGCCACCATGGAGGAACAGTTTAATCAACACTTAGAGAAACATGGCTGCATCCTGCTGAGATGGAAATAAATCTGTTTTGTAGACATCCTGATGCCTTTAACTATATCCTCTTCCTCTAGTACAAAGCCTTGCAGCTTTTGCATCACTCCTGCTGGAAATCACTTCATAACAAGAGAAGTTGAAAAATTTCAGATCCAGGTTTTAAAATTAATTTCTAAAACATAAAAAACAGTAGCAGACACAGTTGGTGCCTACTTATAACCCCCTGGACATTTACTGTGAACCCCATGACTCCCTGCCTGAGGATTTTGCCAGAATGGGGAGCATGATAGACCAGTGGGCAAAGCAAGTAGGAAGTGCTAGGCTGTGAATTCCTCCAGAAGCTGCTCTCATCCAATGGCTGGGTTCATGGATAACTAATTTGATGGACAAAGAGTCAAAAACTGAGTTGATATATACAAATAAGTAGCTTAGCATCCCAGCTCCACGGTCAGGGTAACTCAAGGTGTGTTTACTCTGTCCTCCAGAATTCTTGAGCTCCAGGTGCCTAGAGCCGCAACTGGTTTAATAAGGCTTCCTTTGTTGGCATCCTTCCCTTCCCTGTCTCACTTCCCCATTTCCCTCCTGCTGTTTCCTGGGATTATCTCCCAAAAAAACCTCTTGCATTAAAATCTTTGACTCTGAGTCTCCTTCAAGAGGAACCCAAAACAAGACAAGAGTGACTCACACTCTCTGGATGAAAAGGGAAATGATCATTAAGAAAATAAGCTTTCGGCCTTTCTCTTTAGTCCTGTTGACTTTGGATTTCTTTCATCCCTTTAGAACTTCTCCTCTGTTGACTGATTTCCCAAGGTCCCAAGATTTGCCTGACCACCTGCAAATTAAGTGTTTCCCCATCTCTATGGCCACTCCTGGTTCCATTCACTAGTTCTCTCTGGATATTACTACCTGGAAAGTTAAACCTGCTAACACATAGAATGTTAGAACTGGGCAGGAAGGAACCTGAGACCTGTCAGGCCCTATGATCTGTCAAAGAGACTCACCCAAGGTAGAAATCATGCTTTTTCCCCAACACCTGCTGCTATGCAGGTTCTTTCCTCTCTTTCCCCAGTTATGACATAGTCTCTCCCCTCACTCCATTCCCTGCATTGGTACCATTTTTACCTTTGGTCCTCTTCCAGTTATTGGCCAGACTAAATGACCTCCGAAGACCTTGGAAGTTATTTACCTTCAATGACTCTTACCCTCATCTTCTAACTAAGGGTTGGAATACTGAGACAATGCTCTCCCCAACCCCAAAAGACCACCACCAGACCTTCCTGAAATGCCATGTTCTAGGAGATCACTTCTTTCTCCCAAAAACAAGATTTTGGTCACTGAGCTGAACAAATTATTTTTCTTAGTTCACATATCCCACCTCTGTTAAACTTCTTTGTCTGTATCAAAAGAAGCTCCTCTGTTTTTCTCCTTTCAAACAAATCCCTGCCAGATACAGTGCCTTGACCAAGGGCATAGCTAGGCATAAAATCATCATGTATCTGTCCTAAACCCATTCTAATGGCCCTGGGGCAAGAGGGGATATAGTGTTAAGTCCCTTCCTCCTCAGCCATGTATCTCCCTCTCTGGAGTACCGCCAGCTTCCTTCACCAGTCTCCATTTGCAGAACCCCTCACCCCCTCACCATGTTCTTAGGAAGATGAATCAGGGGCGAACAGTTTAGATATTATTTAAGTTATCTTTTGATCACATAGAACGTAAGTAAAGAATTCTTGCGACAAGTGATATACTGCATTCCTCAAGTATGTCAATCTGTGCAAAGCACTGAAGGGGCTGCATTGTTTACCTTAACAGTTACAGCCCCTGCTAATGATTACAAGGATGCTGTTTATATCAATATTTAAATATGCTGTTTCTCCCAAATGAACCACAACAGCCTCATTTAATGTTATTTTATTAGGATGAGCAGATATTTGGACAATGTAAACCTGTATGCCACTTGCTATACAAACCTCTCTAATAACGCCTCAGTTTAGCATCTAAATACATATTTAAACAGTTTAAAAACACATTGACTACATAATTTGTATTTGTAACTGCTCAGAATAAAGGACTTTTTATTGAGTGTGCCAAATAATGCGAATTTGGATGCCTTCTGAAAGGATGCATTATTCATGTGGAAGAGAAACAAAATCAATAAATGAAAATTCAAATAAAAATAAAACCCATTATGATACTGCACCCAGACAATGATCATCTTGTGCATTATTTACTCAAGGAAAAGACACAGGAAAATGGCCCTTCTGGAACTGGGCTATGAACTGAATCATAACCTCCTGCTTAGGCTGTTCGAAAAGAAGCAGAATTATATGTTTCTAACAGAAAGAATTGTTACGTTTCTAAAAGAAAGACTCAATTTCTTTTAGTTTGTGACTAAAATTATTTAAAAATTTAACAAGGTACATTTGGGAAATTGGTAAGATGTGAACATGATTACATTCTATTGTTACCACATCACTTATTTCATTGCTACCAGGATATATAGAATAAAGTTCAGAATGCAGTTTTGTGGAAAAGCATATCTTTGCATATAGAGAATACTGGATATGTGTGTTTATGCTTGATGGGGAGGAGAAAAACAAAGGTTATTAACTCTGGCACATCTCAAGACGCTTCCTTACTTTTTACAAAGGCATTAATATCGGTCAAGAGGTCAGGCTTTGGGATCAGACATCCTGAGTTAAATCTTGCCTCTTACACTACTAGTTCTGTGATTTTCATTATTTAACCCCACTAAGCTTTGGTAAAATGTTAGGTTAATGAGAATACCTGCCACTTGGGATTAAAGGAAATTCTTAGCCCAGTACCCGGCACATGGAAGTTACCCAATGAGTGTTAGCAATAAGAATATCTAAGAGTAGCACTATCTTTCCTTACAGACATTTGATTGTCAAAGCACGTGGCTATCCTTCCTCAACAATAATGCACAGGTGCACATTGATTCTTTGCTGAAGAATATTATTTAAGACTCTGCTGCCTATTTTTTATCAAATGTTATGAGAAATAAGCTTCAATGTTTCTTCACGGAACACTTGCCTGAAAACACATTTTATTCTTGGCACAAAAAGATCATCAGGAAGCTACAACTGATGAACTTAAAGAACTGATATTATAAAATTTAATTTTGTTGAATTATATTTCACACCAACAGTCTATATTGAAGTGTGAAAAGAAAACAGCTCTAGGGAATTAAAGAGTTTGTTGATCATAGGGATGTCTTGAGGATGTTACCTACTTTATTACATAGTTTCTCCTTTTTGGAAGATCCTCCAGTGCCTAAACTTAGGAAAACACTATATTTATTAATTCACTTAAAAAATGTAACTTACTCAGTTTTTGCTGAGCACTGTTCTGGGGCACTAGATATAGAGCAGTGAACTAAACAGACCAAATCCCTGCCCTGAGTAGCAGCATTCACCTTCTAGCTCTTTGGCAGCTGGCTTGCTTTTATCTTACAGATACCCCAAATGTTATAACTGAATAGATTTAACTCTTTGCTTCGGATTCTAGTAGGTTCAGAGCCAAATGATACAGATTCTTATGGCATATATCCTTGTATGCTAACTTTACTTGTGGATTTATCTTGCCCTTATACCCAATTTTCTCATCTACTTCTTTATTACCTTTATTACTCTACTGCAAAATATGTGTTTTTGTAAGTAACTAGAACATTTTTCAGGAGAAACAAAATTAAGAATTTATAAATGCATCAGGGAAATAAATAAATACAGCAATACAAACATAGGTATGTGTGAATTCAAGTAACTATAAATTACAGCTACTAGCATCCTGGATGGCCATTTGCTTTCCATCATGTTTCACCTGCAGCCTCAGAACAATGATTCTTGAAAATTCATTAATGTAATAGATAATTATTGACCATGTGCAATATGCCAGACTCCATTCAAAGTAGGGGATTAATGGTTAACAAGATAGATTAAGTCTCTGGGAGCCTGTGTCTGCATGGAGGCTGTATTAGTCAGCTCAAGCTGCTATAACAAAATACCATAGGCTAAGGGGCTTAAACAACAGAAATATATTTTTTTCAAAGTTCTAGAGACTGGAAGTCCAAATCAGGGTGGCAACTTAGTCAGGTTCTGGTGAAGGCTCTTTCCCTGAATTACAGACAGCCACCTTCCTGCTGTCATCACATGACAGAGAGAGAGAGAGAGAGAGAGAGAGAGAGAGAGAGATTCCTTCCTCTTATAAAACCTCAGTTCTTTCGGATTAGAATCCTGCTCTTAGGATCTTATTTAACCTTAATTACCTCCCAAATAGGTATTTGACCCTATCCCCAGATATAGTCACACTGGGGATTAGAGCATCAACAAATGAATTTGGAGGGGATGCAATTCAGTCCATAACAGAAACCTCATGACATCTTGTCCAATAGTCAAAGAGCTCTAGGGAAGGGATATTACAAATTTATTCCATAGGTAGTTCTTGGGTTGAAAGCCCCTCATTTATATTTGATCTAAACCCCAAATTGCAGATAAAGGGCAATTTACCTGATTTTGTCCTCCGACAAGATATTCAACTTTTAAAATCATGTTTATGTTTGTCATAAGATGAAGGAATGCAGCTGATATAAGATGATGTATCAGTCTTCACTGATTGAACTATACAATACACTACAAAGAATGGTGTTAGTAGTTGTGTTGACATCTACCTATTCAATAAACATTATGAGTCTACTAAATTCCAGACACTGCTAGGATCTGGGATGTAGTGATGACTAATAAAACACAGTCCCTGGCTGGGCACGGTGGCTCATGCCTGTAATCCCAGCGCTTTGAGAGGCCGAAGTAGGTTGATCATCTGAGGTCAGGAGTTTGAGACCAGCTTGGCTAACATGCTGAAACCCAACCTCTACTAAAAATGCAAAAGTTAGTTGGGTGTTGTGGTGGGCACCTGTAGTCCCAGCTACTTAGGAAGTTGAGGCAGGAGAGTCACTTGAACCCTGGAGGCAGAGGTTGTGGTGAGCTGAGATCATGTCACTGCACTCCAGCCTGGGTGACAGAGTGAGACTCTATCTCAAATACAAAACACAAACCCCCACCCCAACAACACACACACAGTCCCTGTCCTTTCAATGAAATGGGACATATAGACAAATAAACAGATACATATAAAATAGTGCTGTAAGTAGAGGAAGGAAAAAAATAGAGTCTTACAGACACATACAGGACACACACTGACACTGACCTCAGGTGTCAACAAAGGCTTTCCAAATGCAGTCATGTCTAAACCGACATCTGAAAGATAAGTAAAAGTTCTCTTGGTCAAGTGTGTATGAACAGGGATAGAGTGGGGAATGTGATCTAGAAATAAGAAGAATATAGAAAGAAGGTTTGGAGATTAGAGATGACATAGCTCCTTAGGAAAACCAAATGTCTGGAGAGTAGGGAGAGGGAAGATTCTAGGACAGAACCCTCAAGAGTAGCCATCTTTTGAAATATTAGGAGGGGGAGACTAGATATTCCATGTCATCAACAGAGACATGGCCAGGAGGCAGGAGAAAGTCCAGGAGGATTCATTGTCATGGAATCAAGGCGAGAGACTGTTCTAGAAGGGGAGAGTGGTGATCTGCATTAAAAACTGCTAAGAGATGAAGTAAGGAGGGAAATGTGCCTAGGGATTGAGCAAAAAGCAAAAGGAAGTAGCTGACAAACTTGGTGCAATCAGTTTTAATGACTGGTAGGGGGAAGAGCTGTTGTTACACCTATTCTCATATACCTTGCTGGCCCTGATTAGAAGGAATTTGGTTAGATAGCAGGCCTTCCCCAGGTGATGCCTTCCATGTTCAAAACAATGGCAGGTGTGTAGTATGTATGCATGTAAATACACACACACACAGTTAAGTGTGTATAAGACAGACCACAAAATATTAACAGTGTGGTATATAGCATGGTGGGGTATATCTGGATGGTGGGACAATAGGAAATTGGTACTTACTTCATTACCCTTTTCTATATTTTATTGTTTTCTACATTGAACATCTATTATTTTAAAATTATAATAATGATAAAACTAATTTTAGAAATGGACTTACATAGGGGATGAAAGCAGATATTCCAATCTGGATTGATTTACCTATGAATTAAAACATGGTGTATCTTAATTTTTGTGTCAGGTTATCCAGACGCTTTTTTCTTTTCTTTTTTTCACTCTCCAACCATCAACATTTTACATGCTTGGATATCAAGGAAGGCTTTGTCTGGATAAAAACAAACTGATTTAATGAGCCTGAAAGACGTCTTCCAATTTTGGGTAATTATATTGAAAATTTGCCCTGGATTCAGACAAGCTTTGAGCACACACAAAAACCATCTTTACCTTTGCCTTTCTTCCCTTCATGCCATAGATTTAAACAACAAATGGTTAAGATAACATTTATATTGCTGCCTTTCAGTCAAAATTGGCAAAAGGGCAGAATAAAACAAAATAATCAGTTTGCATCCTGGTTACCCTTTTACAATTAATTTAGGGAAAGCATGTAACTGGCAGAGAGAAACACTTTTCAGATCTCATGGAAAGAAATTATCCATTAGAATTTAAGGTCTTTTGGGAAGCAAACTAGTAGCACACTCAAGCTTGTGGAGCACAGGTAGTTGGGCCCCTGCCGACTTAAGTGGCCATAGTGCTCGATGCCCAGGGTCTTCCCTGACCCCACCCCCAAACTCCTAAGCAAATTCTCAAAGAGAGATGACAACTGGGTGATTTCAACCGAAAACAGAAAATCAAAGAACTTGAGTACCTTGCTCAAATCCATCAGGGATGTGATTAAAAAGGAAACTAGATTTCTTCCTTCCTTCTTTCTACACCCCACATACCTCCCACAGCTAACACAGCAGCCAGCATCATGACTTTCCAAGCTAATCATTAGTTCTTTCAAACCTTCAGACAAAAATATCTTCCTTTTGAATTTACAGACGACCTCTTCAGCTATGTCAGTACATGCTCCAGACAGAGGACGAAGGATTTCAGTCAGGGCATGGGCAGGCATAGGAGGGCAGGGTTAGAGGAGACTCAGCTCCCATGATATGGGTTAGGTCAGAAGCCTCTTGTTCTGAGGTCAGAGGCAGTCTAGAGAACATGACACAGGCCAGCCTTTGGGGCTTTTAGATTTCCAGATAGATTCAGAAAGGAGCAGTAGGTTCAGGAAAACTTATATGTATCTGAAAGAATACAAAAGAATCACCTAGGTCGGGCGCGGTGGCTCATGTCTGTAATCCCCACTCTTTGGGAGGACTGCTTGAGTCCGGGAGTTTGAGACCAAATTGGGCAACATAGTGAGACTACATCCTTACACAAAATTAAAAATTAGCCAGGCATAGTGGCCCAAACCTGTAGTCCTAACTACTCAAGAGGCTGCAGTGGGAGGATCGCTTTAGCCCAGGAGGTCAAGGCTTCAGTGAACCATGATCATGCCACTGAATTTCAATCTGGACAACAGAGCAAGACCCTGTCCCAAAAAAAAGAAAATCACCTGAAAAGTTTGTTAAAAGTGGAGGTTCCCAGTCATCATCCCCAGATTCTGGTTCAATTATGCCTGGGATGGGCACCACAAATCTGCTTTGTAAAATAGTATGCTGGGTTATTCAGAAATGTGTTCAGAAATGTTAGCTTATAATTTTCATGCCACCCTATGCTGGCACTGCTTTGATCAGTGGAGTCTGGGAAGCAAGCATAACTAGTTTCCCCAGGCCCTGGCTGGGGAACGTGAACCTCTAGGTGGTGTGTGTGGTGTGAAGCAAGGGCTACGTACTCAGAGGCTACACAGCCTCAACCTTCCTTGAGTAATGATTCTAACTGCTGGTCTATGGGACAACATTACTATTTTTATTAAAGCAAAGATGAATACACAATGAATACATTAAAGCAAAGATGAATACACAATGTATACATGATTTGAGTGAATATCAAAGATGAAACCTGAAACTTTAAAAAAAGGAGCTTATGGTAGGCTGCTTTTGACTGTATCTCTCAGATTGGATATGCTTTCTCTGTTCTCTGTCTCCAGTGGAAAGTTTGAAAAGCTTTGTTAGCAGCTAGCAATCAGCATACCACACAGTAGTTTCCTCATTTGAAAATGACATAACAGCTGTCTCTTGAAATTGTGGTAAGGCATAAACAAGATAACACTATTTAAGCCCTAGCCCAAAGTCTGACATTCCAAAAATGTTCCGTAAATGTTCCGTAAATGTTCATCTTTCCCCCAGCGGTGAGAATACTCCATTTGGTACCCTAGATAAGTGAGGAATTGCCTCTTTCTCTTCAAGATCTGAATTGTAGAAGATCTATGTATGAGACCACATCTTCACAAAAAAATTTTTAAAACCCAGGCATTTTTTCCTTGGGAATGGACTGAAAAGGGTTATAGGCAAAACTAGTTTCATGTAAATGTTCATAATAATGAGGAAATATAACAGATTGATGGTGGATTTAAGTTTATCTAAGCATAATACTGGACAGAAACTAAAAAAAACATGTAGTTCATGTAGAAGTCCAGCAAGAAGATATTTTTCCTCTCTTGGAAACCTTCCCTATCACGTGCCATCTTATCTTATGGCTATTTGTGTGCCTTTCTTTGTACCTTTTAAACTATAAACTCCTTGAATGTGGAGACCACAAATTGTCTATCTTTGTATTCACTCATTTATTTTTTTCATTTAACTAAGATGAAAACAAGCTATAGGTAATATATGCATGTGTTAAAAAAAATGAAGCTACACAAAAGAAGGACATTAAGAGGAAGAAGAGTCTCCTTCCAGGGTACTAGCCTCCTGGTTCTCCTCTATGGGGACAATCACTATTCAAATTTTTTGTGTACATTTTCAGAGATAGTCTGCAAAAATAAATCACATTTATAAAAATAATAGTATGCCACACCCAATTTTTGGTAGTTTGCTTTTATATTTTACGAAATACATTTTACATATCTATACACATATTTTCCACATATGTATTAAATATATTTCTATTTTTATATCTTACAGAACATTCCATCTTAGTGGATATAATACTGTCCTATCCTTTCTAAACAGCTCCGTAATATGTACCATAGTTTATCTTACCTCATTGATGAATATTCAGGTGGTTTTCAATTTAGGTGGTTTTGCTTCAGTGAATGCTCAAACAACGCTAAAATGAATATCTTTGTAAGTAAGTCTCTGGACATATTTAAGATTGCATCTATAGGCTAAATTCCTAGAAGTAGAAATGGGTCATTTGTAATTCTGATAAATTGCCAAATTGTTCACCACTAAAATTATGCTAATTTACTCTTCTGCCAACAATAACTATTGACCCCAAATTTTACAAACATTTGATGTGTTATCAAAATTTAACAACCTAATGAGTGAATAATTTGCATTTCATATGAATTGAAGTGTTTTGATTGATAGAGAAAGGAAGAACTTTTGTTAGTTCTGGAACAACTGATTATCTAGTTGGACATACCCATATAAAAAATCAAATCCAAGTAGATTCTGAACTTAAACGTTAAAGGCAAAACTATAGAAATTCTAGAAGAAAATATGAGAAAATATCTTTCTAACCTCAAAGTAGGAAAACATTTCTTTAATATGACCTCAAATGTACTAGCCATAAAGGAAAAGATTAATACATTTGATTATGTTAAATTAAAGAGCTTCTGATTGTCAAAAGATACTATGAAGAAGTGAAAAGATGCCAAAATATGGAAGAAGACATTGTAACACTTACAGTTGACAAAGGCTTAGTATTCAGACTACATAAAGAGTTCTGCACCTCAATAAAAAAAAAGACAGCTCAGTAGAAAAATGGGTAGAAAACATGAACAAGCATTTCACAGCAGAGACGATGTGAATGTTGAATATACATAGGAAAAGAATCTCAATTTCATCAGCATTTAAGGAAATGCACATTGAGATATCAATGAGATACCATCTTACTATCCAACACTACCACGCATGGGCAAAAATATAGGCTCCTTTATGCTTCTGCTCAGAACATATACCAATACTTTGGAAAGTCATTTGAGATTATCATTCACAATACTCTAGATGTATATTTTGTAACCCTAGTTTTATGCCCTGGAGAAAATCTCCAGTGCAAAGAATGTTCATAGCAAGTCTAGCAGTAATAGCAAAAACTGGAAACATCCCACATGTTCATTGACTAAAGAATAAATAATTGTGTTACTTTCATTCAAGGGAACACTATGTAGAGAAGCTAGTCCATGTGGTTTTAAATCCTGGCTTTCCCACTTACCAAGGGTGTAATTTTGGACAATTACTTAACTTCTTTTCATCTCAATTTCCTCAACAATAGTTTATATCTCTGTGGTGAAGATTAAAGGATTGAGTGCATGTAAAGCTCTGAGAACCATATATGCACATAGTAAGCACTCTGTGTTAGCTATCAGTATTGAAAGAGTGCGGATAGAGTTTTGACGGATCTAAAAAAATCAAGAAACAGATTTGAACTAGATGGTGAAGGTACAAGGGAACATATAAACTGAGGATAAATAGGATGAAAAAGGGCAAGAAGAAATTTCAGGAAGTGGGAACAAAATGCAAAATGTCAGGAAGTGTGGAAGAAAAATCAGGCACCAGGACAACTACAGCCATTCTGGGGCAGAGAATGTGGGCAAGACAGACAGTAGAAGACAGGGCTGAGAAAAAGTCAGGGGCCTGGCCTGAAGCAGCATCAATGATGGGTGGGAGTCCTCTCAAAATCCACATCCTGTTAATTGCATTGTGGCATTCTCAAGACACTCATAGCTTTCTTTATTTTGAAGTAGGATGATCTAGAAGTTTCTCCTTACCTTGTGGAAATTACTTCTTATCTATTGAGTTTTTTCTACCTTCTTGACACAGAAGTTTAATTATAAATTCAAAGCCTCTACCCGCCAATTTTTTTCTTAAATTCCAAAATAACGATGAGATGTGGCTTCTATTTGCCCTACAAAATCTATATCCATTTTTTTCATGAAGGAGGCCCAAAATATCAAAATCATGATGATGAAGGGATAAATATAATCTGAATTCATGTTCTATGAATTGCTCATTCATTGCATGGTGTCTCAGAATCTCACGCATTGGCACCTCACAGTCTATACATCTTTTTCAAGTTTGTTACCACATTTAAGTTATTCTTCCCTGACAATGCTGTGAGGGAGGGTATGAGTCCATTCTCACGCTGCTATGAAGAAATACCTGAGACTGGGTAATTTATAAAGAAAAGATGTTTAATTGGCTCACAGTTCTGCAGTTATACAGGAAGAATGATGCTGGCATCTGCTCTGCTTCTGGGGAGGCCTCAGGAAAACTTACAGTCATGGTGGAAGGCAAAGGGGAAGCAACACTTCACACAGCCAGAGCAGGAGGAACAGAGAGAGGGGAAGGGAAGGTGCCACGTACTTTTAAGCGACCAGATCTCATGAGAACTCTATCAGGAGAATATCACCAAAGGGCTGGGGCTAACCCATTCATGAAGGATCCACCTTCATGGTTGTAGTTGTCCTGGTACATGACTTTTTTCCACACCTCCCCCTATGATACAATCACCTCCCACCAGGCCCCACCTCCATCATTGGGGATTACAACTGAACATTAGATTTGGGGGGAGAACACAGACCCAAACCATATCAGGGAGGCCTTGCTAAGTCCCTTTAATAAGTAAAGAGGCTAAGGGCCATGATGTGAAAGGGGGTGTGTCCACTGTGGAAGAGCTTTGAACCTGGTCAGTTCTGAATTGAAATCCCGAATCTGATACCTAGCTGGGTAAACTAACCTCTCTGAACTTTATATTCCTACTGTTTGATGAGCAATGATGAATAAGCCTCACTGGGTTTTGTTCACATTTCAATAAGGCTTTAGCCCATGATGCTGTGTTCTAAACGGTAGCAGTGATTACCATTGCTGCTCAAGGGTAGAGCTCAGGTTTGAACTCGCTCAGTTCTGCTTACTCTAAGGCAGTGCTCTCTCTCTTTTGTTACAACACAGATGTTCACAAGGCAGGAGTGGAGGGCCTCCCAGGACCCATGTTTGTTAAGGCCATATTTGGCCTGGCTCCCATTCTTAGAGCATACACTTTCCTACCATGTTCAGGAGATATTATCATAATTTTGATATAAAATGTCACACCACATGATATGAGTGGCTAGCAGTTATAAATTCTGAGTTTTTGAATTACCAGGAATAAGCACTGGTAATTGAGGCAGAAGCTTTTTTTTTTTTTTTTTTTTTTGCGTGCTAAATGTGATTTCACAGATTGTTAGAAAGGAAAAAGCATTTTTCTCTGTAACTCTATCATTAGATCTTTTAAAAGAGGAAAACTCCTGAATGTATTCCACTGTTAAGTTCTCCCGTAATAGCATCACCTTGATGCTTAAATAATTTATTTCAAGACTTTATTAGATTACGAAATAAACATCTTGAGAGCAAGGATGTCATAACTGCTTCATCTGTTCAATGCCAAGAACAGATACCTTGTGCTCCTACCCCACTCAATGTAGGTGTCCATTAACTGTTTCTTGCATGAATATTGAATCTTGAAGGGAATCATGGCTGAATGGACCTTTCCCAGGACCAGAATGTACTTTAGTATGTCTGGCACAAATTACAAAATATGAAAGACTTTCTTTAATCTCCATGTGAGGTTATTTTCCTTCCTCCCTCCTTCTTCTTCTCCTCATAGGTAAAGGTTATTTCACAATCTGGGGAAGGTCTTTTGCAGCAAAACAATTATTATTTATTTCTCATTAATGGAAGTGGCAGAATCAGAGAGGACTAGCTTTTCCTTTGAAGCAGATCAGTTCTTTTAAGTTAGATCAGGTTTCACATCAATTAAAGGCACCATCCCTGAGCATAACTGGAAACGTGTCTCTTCTTCTGAAAGGTTTAGAGTTTGGCTGATACATGAGACATATTCTTAGGCGAGGGGGTTTTCTGCTTTGTCTTTTATTTTAGGAGTTCCTGGTGGGATGTTGGAGTGGAATTCACATTTTCAGTCCTCCACTCATTAGGCAAATGGTATTTGTCCATTTGCCTATGGTTTAAATTCAGCAAAAACTAAAAACAACAAGAACAACAAACATTTCTTCCCTCATGTAAGGAGTTTGTATCCGGATAATAAACAGCAGTCTTATATTTGACTCAACAGTTTCAAAGTTACTATTACGAAACTTTGAATCCCTCAAATGTTCTCTGGGCTCATTGTCAGATTTCTTATTTCCCCTTTTGGCTCTCTATGTACGTGTCAAAGACACAAACACGACCTTTCTATTTTCCACCTGCACTGTAGATCCGTTAAAGGGTCTTTTAAATGCTACTGTATCGGGAGGTCCTTCTTAGCCTGGACTGGCTTCCTGAGGCCTCTTTTCTTTTTGGCAGATACAGGAGATCAGATTCTTCTTGCATGAAGGATGTTATCAACACGGATTGCCACAAACCTGGCAGAGCAGTTGTCATAGAGTGTAGTTCCATGGTTCTGACTCCTTCTCTTATGGCTGAGACTTCCGCTTCTGCTTTTATTTCTGAAAGAGGCACTCAACATGCCTGCTCCTTCCCACCCAGTGATTTTACATTAGTAAATGTACCTGGGCTCTTTCTCCTAGGCATAAAAACTTATTGCAGAACAGGCACTCCCCTTGCTTCTCCTGCATGTTTGTACCTCTGAAGTCCTTCAGACTGGCCACTCTCAATTGCCTAGGTCTCCATCCTATCCAAAACACATCCCCTCTGGGCCTTTCCCCACTCACTGCACTCATTAACTCACAGAATCTTCCTTAAAATCGTCACAACTGCAGTACTCTTGTGCTTTAGTTTTCTCTTTTCAAATTCTGGCTGTGGCTGTCAAATTTTTGACAAGCCATTTACTCCACTTATTCCAAATATGTTCTTATATCTTTAATTGGAAAAACATGTTTAAAAATTTCTGGTGGCACTGATGTAGTACCTTTCAACGTCTTTGGAGATATAGGCAAAATGATCTGCTACTTGGTCCTTTCTCTATTCACAGCGTTCCTGTTTACATTCCTCTTCCTTTGAAGTAAAATCTGGAGGAGAGGATCGGCTGTCTGAGGAAGGTCACCCTTACACGTAGACCTCACCTGAAGCTTCTCAGAAATAAATCCCAGAGCAAATCTTCCACACCCGTGTTCTGAGAGAGTCCAGGAGAGCAGGCTGAGGTCAAGGTAAAGGACAAGTCAAGCTGATCTCACACATTCCAACATATCTATGGGGATTTTAGGAACAGCAGAGCTACTCCGCGCTTTTGTCATCACCACAGCAGCAATAGATTGAAGAGAAGAGAAATGAACTTTTTTTTTTTTTGTCTGAGAGACAGAGTTACAGAGCAATTTTAACTGCTGGACTATGTGGACTGGTCCAAGGCCTAATTTCCCGAATTCTTCACTAAAGACCTCTTGTCCTTTGAGGTCAATGCCAATCGTTTCAAGCATCGGCTGGGAGATACGGTGAATCTGTACATTCTTTCAGGTTTCCAGGTGCAGTGTAATTAAAAACAAGAAGGTCTGCTTGAACCAAGATGACCCTAATTACCTTTGTTAAAAACACAGATGGGAGGCAATAGAAGCTTAGTGTACAAGAAAAGCCTCTTTCTAGACCAGAACTATATTTAAAGAAAAACCAAGAAAAATGGAAAATTCCACTATTGGTATATTCCCCGGTATTTAATTTTCTCACAGACTATCTTAAATCTATTCTGCTCTAATCCAGAAATTATGGTTTAGTGACTAAGGTTCTAGGATCAACTACCTAGGTTTATGTTCCACATCTTCCGATTACTAGATGTAGAATGTTGGGAAAGTTACTTCAACTTTCTAAGTCTTCATCTCTTCACTTGTAAAATGGGAATAATAAAAGCAACCTCATAGGGCTGTTGTGAGATTTAAATGAGACTCTATGTCTAAAGTGCTTAGTTCAGGGCTTGGCAAGCAGTAAGCACTCAATAAATACAATCTATTTTTACTCTTACATGTTGAGTATCCCTTATCTGAAATGTTTAAAACCAGAAGTGCTTCAAATTTTTTACTTTTATCTTTGGATTTTGGCATATTTGCATGTCTATAGTGAGATATCTTGGGGATGGAACCCATATCTAAATTTGAAATTCATTTACGGTTTATATATACCTTATCCACATAACCTGAAGGTAATTTTATTTTTCCCTTGGAGACGCTGAATAAACTGTGTTGTGTACCTACATTTGGACTGAAACTCATCACATGAGGCCAGGTGTGGAATTTTCCAAATTTCAGATTTTGGAACATTTTGGATTTCAGATTTTCAGATTGAGGATGTTCAACCTGTATTTAATTTGGGTGGCTTTGGTTGCCTTCAGCAGAAGTGAACCTACAAGAACCTCATCTTCAGCATCTGTGAGCTCCTATCTCTTTTCTTTGCACCATCTTAGTTGTCATTACATTGTGAAATCTTCACACCTTGCATTTCATAGTCCAATTAAGTCATTTCCCTGTTCCTTAATAAGCAAGGTACCCCCACAATTCCTATGGCATTTGTTGCTGCCCAGCAAAGAAAATGTCAAACAGAAACACTTAGGACTTCCCCTCTCAGAGCCAGATCTCTTCCCAAAAATTATCCTCTTAGCCAATAAACACTGGCATGGACTTTATTAGACACTTGGGAAATAAAGCATCAGCCATTGCATTTTCATTTGTTTTCTGTGATTATGAAATGGTCTACACTTCCTGCTTAGTCACACTAATAATGAGTCTGTATATTTCTTTTTCTACAAATTGGCATGGTCACCAAATCAGAAAGACTTAGTTCATTGTAGTCTTTTAGGAACAAACCAATGTTTCACACATTCAGATCTACTACTTAATATTTTCGTAAGTTACAAAGTACTCACAAAGTCACGAGAACCTGCCTGTGAGTCCAGGCTGTACTACTTGAATAGAATGCCAATTTCTATAGAAAGATAATTTGAGGATCTTAAGTCATATTCCAGGTATCTAGGTTTTTGGTTTTTTATCCTGTAAGAAGGCATCAGTGTTGTCAGATGTTACTTTGTTCAGGATTATTTTACACTTACTACATTTTATCAGTGTCACCCAGTTACAATTTTTTTTTTGGTAATACCATATAAGGTGAACATGGGACCGGTGTCAAGGGGGCTCATATGTGTAAATAAAAGTTATTACAGGCAGTGCCTTAGTGTTCAAATCATTTTGTCCAAGGCAGTCTTGGTGGCTCTGCCTAAATGGCAGTTCATCAGTGTCTAGGAGGTCATGTCCTAGAGAGTGGCTTAATTATGGTTCATTTTGGGTCCTATAGTTGAGATTCTCTGATTTTAGGAAGGAAGTAGGGGAAGGGAGGAAAGGAACTAAAGCCAAACATAATGTGTTCATCATTGTTTAAGACCCTTTCCAAATGCCATCTCATAGCAAATGAGGCACTTTACAAATTGCCTTATAAGGACCCATTGAAGGAATTCTGTAATAAGCCTGATTCATCTTCCAGGATGCTTTCCATGGGGTAACTATCACTGTACACATGCTTTATCCCTGGAGAGCTGTCCATAACCAAGTTCCAACTACCTGGCCACAGAGGTGGGTATCTGATCCAGGCTGGACAGAGATTTCCTCTATGAACAATGCTTGCAGGAAGAGTGAGGGTCTTTTTCTTTCGATTGGCTGAGTAAAGGACTTGTCATGTCATTTCTACTGCCACCTGCTGACAGGCAGCCTCAAGATGAAGTAACATATAGAGAAAAGTCAAATTCAGAGATGGATGAAGTACCAGAAATTTCAAAGATTGTCTGAACTCCTGGATCTAAACTTGCCTGAAGCCGGACAGACTGTCAAGGATTTCCCACTTTGTTTTTGGATTAAGCCCATTTGAATTGGGTTAATGTCACTTGCAACTAAAAGAGTCTCAGACAAAAAGGAGAGCTATTATGCTCATTTTATGAGTAAGCAAACTAAGGCTCAGAGGAAGAAATGATCTTGCCTGAAAGCAGCAGGGATAGGACTTAAATCCAGATTATTTTGTGTCCAAAGTTTGTGCTCTTTCTACCTTGGTGCCTCCTTGGAAGGTCAGGAGAAGCTATGGAACTCTTCCCAAATGTCTTAATTCTTCAAGAGTTGTAATATGACTGAAACAGACAAGGGTTTGTGTGAATCTCACATTTGGTTTGAGCCAATACAAGCGTGATCAGAAAAGTTTACCAGCAAATATCTCTGGAGTGATTCCAACTGTCCTACTGGGTAGTGTGGACAATCAGTGAGAACAAAGACTAGCAGAACACTAAGCTGCAGCTGAAAGGAAAGTGGATATAACTCATCTTTGAATAAAATAGACAAAATAGGACAAAACCACCTTGAGATACACTCAAGAACAACATCACATGAAGAGAAATAGCTTGGACCAGCTCAGGATGCAAATCATTGATGTACAGAGAGTTGGGGCATAAACTTTAGAAGAAATTTGGGTGTCTGGAAGTTCCAAATTACAGGGAGTGTGATGGGCTTCTTGGCTCGAGGAGAGATACTTGGAAATAGTGGCTACAGTAGCTAGTCTAAGAACTGTCTGCAACCATGCACAACTGGAAACACTCTTGGCTTGCCTTGCCTTGCCTTGCCTTTTGCCTTTCCTTTCCTTTCCTTTCCCTTCCCTTCCCTTCCTTTCCTTTTCTTTTCTTTTCTTTCCTTCCTTCCTTCCTTCCTTCCTTCCTTCCTTCCTTCCTTCCTTCCTTCCTTCCTTCCTTCCTTCCTTCCTTCCTTCCCTCCTTCCTCTCTTCCTCCCTCCCTCCCTTCCTTCCTTCCTTCGCTTTCTTAGCACATGTTTACTAGTCCCTTATTATGTGTAAGGCTCTGTGCTGAGCACTGGAGATTCAGTGATCAAGATGTGGTTCCTGCCTTCAGAGCTTTACAGTTGAAGGCTATGTATGAAAGTCATTGGCAATTGTGTGAGTATATGTATGTGCATGTGTGCACATGTGTGTGTGTGTGTGTGTGTGAGAGAGAGAGAGAGAGAGAGAGAGAGAGAGAGAGAGAGAGAGAGAGAGAGAATGAAGCAGAGATCTGGAGAATTAATACTGAAGATTTCAGAACCACCATTTATGCCGCAAATATATATATATTTTTTCTCTAGTGAGCCATCTACATGACAAATACTCCTAGGAGTAAAGCCTTATTTAACTGCACCTGTGCAAGGAGAAATTCTGATGTCTGGCTGAAGGGCTTGGGAATGAAGACCAGAATGGTGGAGGCAGCAGGAGAGAGGACCCAGCCCAAGGAGAAAAAGAGCTTTTTCAGTGAAAGCTGGGAAGGTGGTCAGGACAGCTGTGCCCCCTCCCCTCCTTTGTGAGGTGGCATCTCACATGGTAACAGGTGTCCTTACTTGAATGGGGTGTTTTGCTTGGGTCCAGTAGGTTGACCAGAACAGCGGGCAGGCAGAAGTCAACTCTCAATGAATACTGACTGGTCTCTAACATTGTATGCTACCTCCTGGATTGTGAAAATGGTTTCCATATGCATTATTTCACCTGATCTCCATAGCAATTTGAAAAGGCAACTGAGTATTGTATTCTTTGGATGTGGAAAATAATGCTTGTGAAGGGGAATTGACTGGCCCAAGCTCACACGGCCTGAAACATGGCAGCAGTGGGACCTGAGCCTCAATCTTCTGAGTGCGAAGCTCATGCCTTCCAACTAACTGCATTCACTTCTTCTGTTCCGACCCAGGAGACTCTGCCATTAGAAATGGCTGAGGAAAGAGACTACTTAATCAGAGAACTATACAGTTGGCACAGTTCCTTTCTCAAGAAGAATCCTAGGCTGAAGGCAGTGTATTCAATCCTCCTTAAAAGAGCACAATTGCATTTCACACATTCAATAATTTGGTCAATGAGTGTTTCCTTGAAGAGAAGCAACTCAGTCGAAATAACATGTATAAAGCTTCCAGCATAGTACCCATTGCATAGCGGGCACTCAATTATTGCTTAATTCAGGGTCTGCAACCTGCCTACCTCTTTAGCCACATCTCACACAACTCTCCCACCAGTCACACTGGTCTGCTTTAAATTTCTCCAGCATATGTAGGTACTATCATAGTCCTGTTATCACAGATGAGGAAACAGGCACAGAAAGGTTAGGTAACTTGCCTGAGGTCACACAGAAAGTCAGTAGGGCAGTGAGGATTCAAACCCAGGAAGCCTGTTTCTTAGCCTACATCCCACACCACTGCCTTTCCCTAAGTGGGTGACTAGGAAAGAAAACTATTCCAGAAAGAGGCAAGAATACATTTTCACCCCCACAGTGTTTTCTTCGGGCTTGCACAAAATTATATATGTAAAACAAGTAGAAGATGGCTGGATCAACTAACATTAGCCAAGGTTATTACTCATCACAGAGTAATGAGACATCTAGTGAGAGTTGCTCAGGGAAACCTCAGTTTCCATCATGTGGATCAGTTCCCTCTTTTACACCCTCTTCTAAAGAGTCACACTGTCCTTTAGAGCACTTGTCTCTGTTTATAATTATACATACATTTGTGACTTATTTAATATTTCATTTAGTTTAGAATCCCAGTGCCCAGTCCTGGTAAAAGCAAACAAACAAACAAAAAATCCAACTCAATAAGTATTTCTTGAATGAATGGATGAGTGAATGAAACATTCCTTGCCGCCCTAGAGTCCTACATTTTTTCTCTTCTTAGTGGGAGGAGAATATTCATCTTTGTTTCTCTTCATGCCATCTTGGGACTCTCACGCATTTCCCACAACGAATCTACATGGTGTTTACAGGTGCCTTCTGAAAACCGCCCACTCCCTGGTTTCTAAACTCAGCTAAGCTATGTCTCTGAAATGTCAGCCTCTCTCGTTAAGTCTCCTTCTCAAAAGAAGCGAGAAATTCAGACAAGGAAAGTTTTCAGTTCCTCTCCTAGTCGTGCCAATTGTATAATGAATCTGTGGGATTGAGTTTATTTCCAAATTTAGACCCACTCTGAGCACAATGGAGGCTTCTAACTCATCGCAGTGGATCTCAAACCCACTTTTGACTTTTAAAGCTTACAGATTTTTCTGGATTTTGATGAGTGGTGAGTGGGAACAGAAAGTTCCAGAAGATACAGTCCTGTAGTTTCTGTTCATGTCCTGTTTTCCTTTTGTCTAAATGTGGTTCTTTAGAATCTGCCCTCTCTTTCCGCTCCTATGATCATACTATTTAGAGACAAATATTTTCCCTGCCCTTCAAGGAAGCTGTTTTATTTCTGGTTGTTCATAAAATAAAGAGACACAGAGTCCTTCAAATTCACCTTTCTGGACTCCTTGGTATACAGATTTCTTGTGCTCTTTGCTTCCTTAATCTTAGCATTTTAATTTTCTTTCTTCTTAAAGAAATTTAATTTCCTTTCTTACATGCATGAATTAATATGAATTTTAATCCTCACTTTGCTGTATTACCTTGGCTTTTTCATCTGTAAAATTGGCCGTTCGTGTTTCACAGGTTAATTGTGAACATTAACAATGAGGTAATGGATGTGTCACAGGGTAATCAATAGGTTATTTCTTTGTTTCTGTTGGGGCTCCAAAGCTAAGAATAATAGGTGGCCAGGGCCCCTCATTCTACACAGGGATGTTGGACCGTCTAGGCAAGATTTGCCCCAACTCTTCTGTGCCTCAAAGCCCATTTCCCCCTGCCGGGGTGCAATGAGAGCCTCAAAGGGAAAGAGCACAGAGGGCACCATACCCAGATGACAATAGCGCCAGAGAATTTACCTTCCTCCTTCCTTCTCTCCCCCTGCCTTGGAGGAGTCAGAGGCTCCTGGGTGAGTAGGGAGAATGAGAGGGAAAAGCAGATGGAAGAATTTATTACAGAACAGGCAGGGCCCAGGGTCACCTCCATCCTTCCCATTGCTATTCCACAGAACAAATGAACAGACCTGTGCTGGCCAGGGAGAGAAGATTTGAATTGGATGAGAAACGGAAGTTTTGATATTAGATATTAGAACATTAGCTATTAGTCTCTAATCTCTTATTCAAAACCCTTGGGGCCACATAGACTTCAGAATCCAGCACTTAATTGTGAGTTTTAGAAAGGACCTATGATGCAGATGCTGCCAGCACCGCTGCCCTACACCAGCACTCTGTAAGCAAACACCTTAATATTTCTGCAGCAAAATGTATTCTTCTCCACACAAGGCAAGAGCATGTAAATCACTACACATAGCCTCACATAAGTTTTTCCACCTAATGTCTTTGTAGCAAACTTCAAAAAGTTTAGACTTTTAGAACTGTGGAGATTTCAGAATTGCAGATAAGGGATTGAGGTGAGAGTCCTAAAAATAAGAACATCTATTGATGCCTGAAAGTGACCTGAGAAGATTCAGAATCTGCCCAAATAATCTCTACGGACAGGAAACCAAATAGTGAGTGGGAAAGAAAGTGGTGCAAAACCTTTCCTGCTCAAACATCACTGAATTCCACTTGTCAAGACATCAGTTACTTATATAAATGGGTATGTATGTCATCTGTGCGTTTCTTACACAGCAGATGATTAACAAATGTTAACTTCTCTTTCCTTTTCCATCAGGTCCTCCACATCTTCATAAATACGGACAGATTTGCTGGTAAGGAATCCCTATTGTTTCCTAGGGGGAAATTTTATTTATTTTTGTTTTTTAATTAATATGTAAATTTGTTTCTATTTCAATAGGTTTTCGGGAAACAGGTAGTGTTTGGTTACATAAATAAGTTATTTAGTGGTAATTTCTGAGATTTTTGGTACACCCATCACTGGAGCAGTGCACACTGTACACCGGAGCAGTGTACACTGTACCCAATGTGTAGTATTTTAGTCCGCACCCCCCTCCCACCATTTCCCCAAAGTCCATTGTATCATTCTTATGCCTTTGTGTCCTCATAGCTTAGCTCCCACTTACGAGTGCAAACATACAATGTTTTCAGTTTTCCATTTCTGAGTTACTTCACTTAGAATGAGAGTCTCCAATTCCATCCAGGTTTCTGCAAATGCCATTATTCATTCCTTCTTATGGCTGAGTAGTATTTTATGGTATATATATATATCATAAACATATATATATCATAAATAAATATATATATCACATTTTATCTGCTCATTGATTGATGGGCATTTGGGCTGGTTCCATATTTTTGCAATTGCAAATTGTGCTGCTATAAACATGTGTGTGTAAGTATCTTTTTCATATAATGACTTGTTTTCCTCTGGGTAGATACCCAGGAGTGGGATTGCTGGATCAAATGGTAGATCTACTTTTAGTCCTTTAAGGAATCTCCACACTGTTTTCCACAGCAGTTGTACTAGTTGACATTCCCACCAACAGTGTAAAAGTGTTCCCTTTTCACCACATCCACCAACATCTGGGTTTTTTTTAATTTTTTGATTATGGGCATTCTGAAGTCTATGTAGCATCTGATTATGGGCATTGCAGGAGTAAGATGGTATCACATTATGGTTTTGATTTGCATTTCCCTGATAATTAGTGATGTTGGGCATTTTTCCATATGCTTCTTGGCCACTTATATATCTTCTTTTGAGGACTGTTTATTCATCTAGCCCACTTTTTGATGGGACTGTTTTTTTACTTGCTGATTTGTTTGGGTTCTTTATAGATTCTGGATATCAGTTATTTGTTGGATGTATAGATTGTGAAGATTTTCTCCCACTCTGTGGGTTGTCTCTTAACTGTTGATTATTTCTTTTGCTGTGAAGAAGCTATTTCATTTAATTAAGTCCCATCTATTTGTATTTGTTTTTGTTGCATTTGCTTTTGGGTTCTTTGTCATGAAGTCTTTGCCTAAGCCAACGTCTAGAAGGGTTCTTCTGATGTTCTCTTCTAGAATTTTTATGGTTTCAGGTCTTAGATTTAAGTCTTTGATCCATCTTGAGTTGATTTTTTTATAAGCTGAGAGATGAGGATCCAGTCTCATTCTTCTACATGGGGTTTGCCAATTATCCCAGCACCATTTGTTGAATGTGATGTCATTTCCCCACTTTATGTTTTTGTTTGCTTTATCGAAGATTGGTTGGCTATAAGTATTTGAAGTATTTGGCTTTATTTCTGATTTCTCTATTCTGTTCCATTGGTCTATGTGTCTATTTTTACACCAGTGCCATGCTGTTTTGGTGACTATGACCTTATAGTATAGTTTGAAGTGAGGTAATGTGATGCCTCCAGACTTGTTCCTTTTGCTTAGTCTTGTTTTGGCTATGTTGGCTCTTTTATGGTTCCGTATGAATCTTAGAATTGTGTTTTCTAGTACTGTGAAGAATGATGGTTGTGCTTTGATGGGAATTGCATTGAATTTGTAGATTGCTTTTGGCAGTATGGTCATTTTCACAATATTGATTCTACCCATTCATGAGCATGGGATGTGTTTCCATTCGTTTGTGTCATCTATGATTTCTTTCAGCAGTGTTTTGTAGTTTTCCTTGTAGAGGTTTCTACCTCCTTGGTTAGGTATATTCCTGAGTATTTTATTTTATTTTATTTTATTTTATTTTGCAGCTACTGTAAAAGGGGTTAAATTCTTGATTTGATTCTCAGCTTGCTCACTGTTGGTGTATAGCAGAGCTACTGATTTGTGTACATTAATTTTGTATCCTGAAACTTTGCTGAATTCATTTACCAGTTCTAAGAGCTTTTTGGATGAATCTTTAGAGTTTTCTAGGTATATGATCATATAATCAGCAAACAGGAACAGTTTGACTTCCTCTATACTGATTTGGATGCCCTTGGTTTCTTTCTTTTGTCTGATTGCTTTGGCTAGGACTTCCAGTACTATGTTGAATAGAAGTGGTGAAAGTGGGCATCCTTGTTGTGTTCCAGTTCTCAGGGGAAATGCTTTCAACTTTTCCCTGTTCCGTATAATTTTGGCTGTGGGTTTGTCATAGACGGTTTTTATTACCTTAAGGTATGTCCCTTCTATGCCATTTTTTTAAGGGTTTAATCATAAAGGGATGCTGGATTTTCTCAAATACTTTTTCTGCATCTATTGAGGTGATTATGTGATTTTTGTGTTTAATTCTGTTTATGTGGTTATCATGTTTATTGACTTGCGGATATTAAACCATCCCTACATCCTTTGTATGAAACCCACTTGATCATGGTGGATTATCTTCTTGATATGCTGTTGGATTTGGTGAGCTAGTACATTGTTGAGGATTTTTGCATGTATGTTCATCAGGGATATTGATCTGTAGTTTTCTTTTTTTGTTATGTCCTTCCCTGGTTTTGGTATTAGGGTGATAACTGGCTTCATAGAATAACTTAGGGAGGATTCCCTAGGCGGAAGTTTAATGAAGCTTGAGCTACAGCATCTCACTTAGCTAGAGTCTTTTCCAAGGATGCCAGGAGGAGGCAGCAGTCAGAGCCTTGAACTTGTGCATGAAGCACTGCCCTGGTCTAGGGGTCACCCCCTGATAACTGGGGACTAGGAGCTGCTGGTGGTGCAGGTAGAATACCAGCACAAACCCCACTTACTTCACTACATGCCCATAACCAAGAAGAATCTGTAGAATTTGCAATTCTGCTCCCACTTCAAAGCCCCCTAACCCCTTCTGTAGGACTTGGTGGGGAGAAGGGTGGGATTGGGGAGGGGGAACAGAGAGCAGCAGGAATGCCATGGAGCTGGACCAGCTACAGCAGTTACCAGGGGGCCCTGCCTGGGGATCAAAGGGTGGGCTTCAAGGGCTTGGTGCTTGACTCTCACCAAGAAATACCTGAACAAGAAACTGCAGAGGAAGTTACAGGTATATCATGGCTGAAAATCATTTGTGACTTGAAACTTCTCTATAAAGTAAATGATATATTTTTTGAGCCACTCTACTAAAAGCCTGAATGATCTTTCTATTATCTCTATAGAAATGGTATTACAAAATTGTTATAATACAAAGAGGTAATAAAACATATGCAGCCAAATAGAAAGAAAAATTCGTTATAGAAACATGCTAGGCAAAATAAAAACCATTATACAACTTTCTGGATTTTGTGAAGTTTGTGGTATTTATTAACAAAGTGTTTGAAATTTGGTGTGTAAGTTTTACATCCTACAAAGTCTGAATACACCCAACTTTCCATGTTTTATTACCATTGACATAAGTCTTGCATCTTAATTTAGATTTATGCTGTTTGGGGAAGGGGAGTTTGCCCACAGAGGGGTTTTAAGTGATTCATCCTCTGAAATGCGTGGACCTGCAGCCCATGAGAGCACCTGCCATGCACCAGACATGCTAGGTGCTCAGGAGGACAGAAATATTTGCCAAAGCTTGAACTTTTAGAGAGGAACACTTTGTCTCTAGAATAAAGAAAGATAGGCTACTGCATAAGGTTTCATGATCCTGTTTCCTAACTCTTTCTTAAGAAGAAACAAACAGGATAAGAATTCCAGAGATGGTAAAATAAAGGTTTCATAAGAATAATATAACATGAAGCAAATAATTAGGGGAGATTATTTTTGGAGGAGCTGTGAAGGTAAATAAATGTGGAGAGATGCTGGAAGTACCTATATATTAAAAATGTGAGTATGTAGATTAGGTTTCTTCTAAATAGCCTCACCTCACCTTTTTCTCATTTTCCATCCTTACTGTACCCCTAAGGGTCCACCCTTAAAGGTTTGGTTGAGTATTTTAGCTGAATATTTTGCTGTAAATAGCAGAGAGTGTGGGGAGGTGCTTGGCTGAAAGGGGAAAGCAGTTTTCTAGGAAGGTAGGTTTTGGCATGGGAGCTGTTGATAGGAGAAAACATACAGGCTTATTAGGTTTTCTTTCTTTCTTTTTAGAAAACACATAATTTATTAGATGGACTTAAAAATCAACACAAATAAACATTTAGGCATGTTTTAAATACAGACTATGGGTATTTTCTACCGAAGAACAGCATATCTATCAGGCGACACCGTAAAGATTTAAACGTTTTAAATAGATTTTAAAGATTTTTAAATGTTATAAAACTTATTAAAATATTTTTTAAAAGTTTTTAGAGCAATACACAATAGCTAACAATTGATAAAGAAATATTGCACAACTAATCCAACTGTGTCCTATTACATTTCTTCACAATTCCACATAATTTTAAGGTTAAACAGAATCAGTCACTTTTTAGCATCCAAAGTTCTGAATTTTGGCTTTCATTCCTTTACTCCACTATCATGATCTTAAAATATCTGTCATACATTCTTTGAGGGAGCGTGATATAAAAGTTTTTATTTTTGCATAAATGGAACTTTAAAGATGTATTTTCTATATTATATCTGTTTCTTCACAGTCAGCACATGATAGTTGATTATTTTGATGCCTTTTAAAGCACCCATTTCAGTAGGTTTATTTTGTAAAGTTAAGCTTTCACTACTAATTCCTTTAGATATAGAATATTTATCTTTGTTCTTTAAGTAAACATGAGAAAAACAATGGAAAGTGGCAACTGTTTTAAGGATGTCCTTAGGTTAAACACTACATACAGGTTTGGTTTGGAATATTTTTCCAACTCAAACTGTTTAAACTGGTATTCTCAAAAAAAAAAAAAAATTCTTGGTAATGGGAAGACAATGCACATATATCTTAATCTTCTCCATGCCTAAGTAGCAGCTCAAGGAACTGGCAGAGCATTAGATTTTTTGAGGAGAGTGAGAAGAAGAAAGAGGTTGGAATGCTGAAACTCACTCCTTGATTGCAGGTCAGAGAGAAATAGAGGAACCATCAAAACTCTGTAATAGACAAGATATTCCTGAGGCTGAGTGTCAGCCTCCATCACACAGGCTGCCTGCATCAGAAACAGACAGGTGACAAAATTTTTCTTTCCATGTGACACAGCTTCAGCACATGAATCCAAAGAGGCATAAACACACACAGACACACACACATACACATATATTCATGTCCTGAACCTGTGTCACACAGAAAGGACATGAATATTAAGCACATGAATCCAAACAATTAGGCATATGTAATATGCCTATATAAATATAAATATAAATGTTAATATCCATATTATATATTCATATTGTATGTGTACATATACAAGCATAACAGAAAAACATCACTGCTTTTCTACATAAACATTATATATACATATATGTGTATATATGTATATGTGTTTGTGTGTGTATGTATGTATGTGTGATGTTTATGTAGAAAAGCAATGACCACTTTCCATAGCAGGAGCAGCAGTTGAGTGTAGTGGACACTGATGGGATGATCTGCCCAGATGCCCCTTTTTCATTTCTCCTGGAAACTGCCCACTCCTTGTTCATACATCTCCTTTGGGAAATTTCAACATCTCATATTACTTCATCCTTCTAGAAGTTGTTGTTTGATCTAGAGGTGAGGAGTTAGTTAAACTAATCTAATGAGAATCCTTCCCAGCAATTTAAATACAGTCTAGAACTCACATCAACAGTTTCTCTTAGAGAGCGAGAACTGTATGACATAAAGTCCAGGAACCACTGTGTCTTGTGTCCCATATCATGGAGAAAGTCTATCTCCAGGGAGTGGAAATGAAGCAAACACCGAAGCTGGGAAGCAAGCCCGAATGCGATGTGGTGCTTGGCCTCTGGTGCCAGGATGGTCTGGCTTCATGCCTCTCACTCCTACATTTTGGTTCTACACATTTCCTTGGACTCCATAAACCAAAAAGCGCCCCTTTTGCCTGTGCTAGTTCAGGCTGGTTTGGATCCCTTGTTAGCAAAGGAGTCGTAGTTAACATGCTGCTGCCTTAAAACATTTGATCAACTGAGAACTGAGCCTTCTTCTACCCTTGTTCACAAACAGAAACTTATGTGTTTGACATCCTGAATATAACCATATATTACTTCCTCTGGGTTGATACTCAGTACATCAGTTACTTAGAGCAATGAGAATGAAGGTGTAAAGACATGGATGTACTGACCCCAGGAAATAGAATACCTTCTGTTTATAATAAATGTTTGAAATGAGTTGCTTTCTTAAAATGAGTTGTTTCATTCAGCAAGCGTTTCTTGAGGACTTACTTGTGTTGGGCACTGATGTTGGTGGTGACATTAGTCAGCAAAACAGACCAAAATCCCTACCCTTGTAGAGCTCATATCCTAGTTTCTCCTACAGGAATAAATCAGACACATTCTGGATAATTTAGAATGCCAGTTAGTTGTGTGCTAATTAATTTGGAAGTTTAGGCATCTTTGTCTTTGGCCAGCCACACATGTTCTGCAGAAGATGAATGATAATCTTTCTCCACACACTTTCCCCACCCAAGATAATATGGCAAAAATTAGTTCCTCAAGTTCTATCAATGAAAACCATACCATTTCTTGCTTCTGCTAAATTGAGCTCCATTTCATCAAAACTTTAATGGTAAAAACCTTAGATCTCCCATTTCCTTTTTTCTCTGGTATTAAATACTTCCTAACACATATTTTTATCAATGTCTTACTACTGTCATAAGCCAACAAACCTGGAAAGTGTCAAATATAGCCTGTGCTTTGTAGGGAGCAAATGTATCAACAGTACTCCTTGCCCTCTCCTTTTCTCCAATTTATTTCCTTGGGTACAATCTGGAAGTTATTCTGTCTGTCAAAAGGGCCAGGGAATGATGAAACAACCGTCCCACCCTTGAAGCACCAGGACGAAATGGAGAAAGATAGAATAGGGTCAGAAGACAGAGAGCTGAAGGACCCAGCCCATGGTGAAAATGGCCCTTCCTGGTTAAAAACTAGCAGGTGCAGTAAGTTCTTAGAGCACTTTTGAGAAAGCAGCTTCTCACAGTGGAGTTTATGAAGACTCATTTTATTTTTTACATTTTAGTTTAGTTTTTGAGACAGAGTCTCGCTCTGTCACCCAGGCTGGAGTGCAATGGGGCAATCTTGGCTCACTATAACCTTCGCTTCCAAGGTTCAAGTGATTCTCCTTCCTCAGTCTCCACGAGTAGCTGGGATTACAGAAGCATGCCACTATGCCCAGGTAATTTTTATATTTTTAGTAGAGACAGGGTTTCACCATATTGGCCAGGCTGGTCTCAAACTCCTGACCTCAAGTCATCTGCCCGCCTTGGCCTCCCGAAGAACTGGGATTACAGGCGTGAGCCATCGTGCCCGGCCTTGAAGACTCATTTTAAATCTGAGATGTGATTGATTTAAGTTAAAGGCTTTAAATTATCTGCAATTAGCAGTGAGAACTCTGATAGAGAAAAGCAATATCTTAGGGCAGATGAACATGGGCTGGGACAAAAATAAGGGGAAACAGAAAAGCTTAAGAAGGTGCCCAATAAGAGACCAGAAATCCACCCCACACTAGAATAGACTCAATTTTCTTTGACACTCTTGGCTAAAGCGTGTGTGTGTGTGTGTGTGTGTGTGTGTGTGTGTATGACAAAAGTTTTGTTTTAAATCAAAATCTTGGGGAATAAATTGTATATTAATATCAAAACCACATGTGTAATATCTGTAGTGTTTTTGCATATAACATATTATAACTGCAGTGGAAAATGTGTATAGATTTCACTTCAGAGTAGATTCAACTAATCTCTCTTTTGTCTTCCTACCCATTTAAAAATATTTTTATTTTAAAAGTAAGTTGAGAAACATATTTTTGTTGTTTTCTTGTATGAAATTGGAGAATTCAAAAAAGTACAAAAACCTCAAAATCACATTTTAAGAAACCAAAAATCTTTATCCCATAATTGCGAAATGTCCACTAGAAAATGTTTGGTGTGCATCTTTTCAGCCTTCATTTCTATGTGTTTTTTTTATGTTCTTAGTGATTGAACTGCAATACGGAATCATAACCTTTCCTTTTTACTTACTGGTAGTACATCATAAAGATCCCCCTCCCACCTTCAAGTATTAATATTTCAGATATTTCTTCTTTGATGATACTGCTTCAGTTCCTTGTAACCAAATTTGTGTCCCACATTAGGGATGATTTTGTCAATAAATTGGGAGGTTGACGTTAAAAGATTTGTCAATTTTGGAGATTTTTGATAAATATTGCCATTTGCCTTCCAAAGAGTTTGTGCTATACCTCCCAATTTATATTCCCACTAGCAATGCTTCTTTGTCTTTCCAATACTAGGAATCATGAATGTTTACCAATTTTATAGAAGAAAAGTAACTAATTGGTTATCAGTACATATTTTCTTATATATTCATGGTTCATTTATATTTATTTTTTGTGTAGGTTTATTGCTTCTTTAAATTTTTCACATATTTTTGAGGATGTTACATTTGATTACCTTATAAAAGAATCTGTATAATCTTTTCATTATTTTGTAAATTTCCTATTTCCCTATCAAATTTGTTTACGTAATTTTAATTTTTATGTAATCAAATTTTTTTCATAATCATAATGGCAAATATTGAGTCTTATTACATAACAGTTTCTGTATATTTTGAAAACATTATTTCATCACTGTATGTTAGTTGTATGAGTTAAGTACTATGTTTACTTCTACTCTTTTACAAAAGAAAACTGAAACTCAGAGAAGCTAAAAGGCTAGCCCAAGATGACACAACCAGAAAGAGGTGGAGTTGAAATTAGAACCCACACACTATGGATGGCCTTGGCCACTATGACACACTGCTTTTCAAATGTATTCTGAATGCTTATAGGTATTTTGGTTCTAATTCTGAAATCTGTATTCCACTACTTGATCTGTCTGATGTCTTACCCCAAAGTCACACTGTCTTAATGATCATAAATGTATAGTATATTTTGATAAGTCAGAATATGTTTCCATTTTTTTTGGATCTTCTTGATTATTTCTTTTACCATATAAAGTTTAGAATCATTTTGCCCAGTTAGAAAAAAAAAAAAAAAAAGGTCTCTTGAGTTCAACGTAGTTAATTTGTAAGTTAATTGTGGCAAACCGATATTTTTGCACAATTAAACTGTTTTATTTAGGAATAAAGAGTGGATTCTCTATCCTCAAGTCTTTAAAGAGATTCCTAGTACAATTTATACCTTAACTCTGCACATTACTTGTCTGGTTTATTACTAATTATTTTATATGTATGTTACTACTGTGAATGGAATTCCTTCCCATTGTATTTTCTAACTCTATGTTTCCCAGGATGTCCCATGAGTAGCATAGGTCCCAAGATATGATTTGGGCAAAGGGATCCAAGGTCTACAAAGCTGAGGCAACACTTCTCAAACCCCAGATACATGTGGCTGGTGAAACTTTTAGAGGGGTTCAGAGTATGAAATGCCCAAATTTATTTAGTATAGAAATGTAATTTTGAGGAGTATTGTTAGATTTTAGGGGGACTGCTCTTTCAGACAACATACTCTGTGAAAGTCTGTTCTGCAGACTTTCATTATTAAGTATGATATTTGCCTGTTTCTTTGAGACAGGTATTTATAATCATATTAATAAAGTATCTTCATATTTCTAGGCATATCTTTGTTGGCATATAACTAGATGATTATATGGATTTTCTGTTTTGAATTATTGATAAAATGGATTAAATAATAGCAGTCTTAACATTAACCCAATATGCATACAGAAATAAAAACATATGTGATCTGCCAATTTGTTATTATGCTTTTAATATAGTGCTGGGTTCAATTTATCAATATTTCGCTTAGCTTCTTGTACTCTTATTTATAGAGTAAATTTTCTCCTTTCTTCCCTCTTGTGTTTCTTCCCTTCTACCACCCTTTTCTCTCTTCCTCCATCCCTTTTTTCCTACCTTCTTTCTTTTCTCTGTCACGTTTTTGAATCAGAGTTAAGCTATCTTTATAAAATGAAATGACTAGCTTTCTATATTTTTTCTTTCCAGATATGGAAATTATTTGAAACTTCGAAATAATTTTTCCATAGAGTAAAATGTTACAAAGCTTTTGAGAAAAAAAAAAGATTAGAGAAAATTCTGCTAACTTTTAAAAGGATTTTCAAGACAATGTAACTGCTTAGGTTTTGTATTTCTAGACCCAAGTTTTTGTAGCTTATCTATTACCTACAAAATATTGATTCCATCTAAATTTTTAAATTTGCCCACACAGAGATGCAGAAAGTATTCTTTTATTAAAAATACCTCTTAGTCAGCCTATATTTATGTATTCAAGTTTTTCTCTTTTTTCTTCCAAAGACCAACTCTTTATTTTTCACTTCTATTGCTTTTCTTCTTTATACCTCATTAATTTCTGCTTTTTATAAAAATGAAAAACTTGTTCTTACTCTCCTAGATTTGTTTTCCCCATCTTCCTGTGTAAAGGCTTAATTCACTTATTTTCATTTTAAATGAAACAGAAATGAAGGCCAGGTGCGGTGGCTCATGCCTGTAATCCCAGCACTTTGGGAGGCTGAGGCGGATGGATCACGAGGTCAGGAGTTCGAGATCATCCTGACCAACATGGTGAAACCCCACCTCTACTAAAAATACAAAAATTAGCCGTGTGTTGTAGCACATGCCTGTAATCCCAGCTACTCAGGAGACTGAGGCAGGAGAATTGCTTGAACCCAGGAGGCAGAAAATGCAGTGAGCTGAAATAATTGTGCCATTGCACTCCAGCCTGGGCAACAGAGTAAGACTCCATCTCAAAAAAAAAAAAAAAAAAAAAAAAAGAAAAAGAAAAAGAAAAAAGAAACAAAATGAAAAGCTATAGTTTTTTCTTTAGTTATTGTTTTGATAATCCTATAAGTTTTGATATTGAATATAGCATGCTGGCAAATCCAGTTCCATCACTTACTCTCTTTGTGACCTTAAGCAAGCTGCTACTTCACCTCTCTGTGTCTCAGTTTGTTTAACCTAAAAGGAACATATTAATGTCCACTTCATGCAAAGTAATTTTAATAGTGATTGACAGTAAGTACTGAACAATGCCTATGATGCTACTTTTTATTTTCTTAACAGTCTATAATTTTAGTCTGAATGCTGCTTACCTCAGTTATTAGGGCTTTAATAATTTTTATTAATTGCTAGCTTTATTACACTGTAGCTAGAGAAGTCAGCAAGTAAAATTTGTGGCAATGTAGCTTTGAGGTAAATGAATGAATGAGGAAGGAAATACATTTATTGAACATTGTTTGACATTGCATTACACATTTCTGTTTGTTTTCAGAGCTCTATTATAGGAATGCAAGGATCTGATATATGTTGGTCTGTTATCCAACCCTGTGATTTTTTCACTATGATACTCTACTGAAATTTCCTAACGTGCATTTTATCTTTGGAATCCACACACACAGACACACACACACACACACACACACACGTCCACCACCTTTCTGGGCATGCACACCTGCTTGGCTCTTTTCCAAAAAGTTGCTCTTGAAAACAAGAGCAAGATGTTATGGAATTACCTAGGTACTAAAAAGATATTCCTAGTATTCACAGATTTGGTTTTGGAAGAAGAAGTTGTTTTCTCACAGGGTTTTTAATGACTTAACAAAGAAGGGAATCTTACCTCTAAAGCTAATTCCAGGATGCATTTATCATGAAAAACCTAGATAATGGCATGTTAGAGAACTGAATGAGATGCGGGCCAACATTAGACACCCATATTGCTTGAGAGATGGCTGAATTGATCTAATCTGGTGTGTGCTGAAAGGTCTTTTTCAGCCAAAATATTCTTTTTATTGGCCTCCTTGATTACTTTTGTTAAGACACGAATTCTCAGTTTGGGTGGCTCAGTGAGCAGCCCAAAAGTTGGCTGGGAAGTTTTAAAAATATACCAATGCGTGGGTCTTATCCCAACCAAATGAATCAGAATCACAGTGGATTTGAAAGACTTGGGCATCTTATAAAATTACTTCCAGATGATTCTAATGTGTAGCCATAGTTGAGAACCACTGGGCTAAGATATTATCTCCTTAAAGTACCCAGCAGAAATGGCATACTTAAACCATTGCACAGAATCTTAGCTGTTAGCTTTGAGTCATCTGCCAGTTTAGCAGAGAATTGAGACTAAAAGACTAGGCTCTGGGACAGATACACTTTATTGCACTGCAGTTAGAAATGAGGGCTGGGATGGAGGTTGTCAGAAAAAACTTGGAGATTGGAGACCTAGCCAGAAGGATAGAACTGGACAGGTACAAGCGTAAGGGGCACTGGGAAGCTATCGCTAAGGCAGGGACATCGGGGCATAGGGAAGACCCGGTGGGCAGGGAGTCAGACGGAGGAAGTGGGTTGCAAAGTGGAGAAGGAAGGAAAAGGGAAGTACTATCTTAGCCAGGGCCTAAAATGCACAGGATCTTGCACTAAAACCTTCTGTAGACCTGAGCTCTCTCAGTCCTCACAACAAACCTGTAAAATACGAGCCCCGTGTTAAAGTGGAGAAATTGAGGTTTAGAGCCATTAATCAACTTTTCCACTAACTCAGTAGGCAAGGTGGATTTGAATCCATGAGTGTTCCTCTAGCCAGGTGTTTGTCTAGTGTGGTGCCAGGAACCCTTTGCATCAGAGTCTCCTGGGGCCTCACCTCACCTTCCCCAGACCTCCTGAAACTAAATCGTGGGCCCAGGAATGTGAGTTTGTGACACTTTCTTGGTGTGATCATTCATTATGCCTCTGAATGTCTGAGGCCCAATATCCTAGAACCCAGCTTTTCCCAAACCCGAATGAGCCTATGCATGTCCTCGGGGCCATGTGAAAATGCAGAGGCTGACTCAGTGGGTCTGGGGTGGGGCCTGAGTTTCTGCAATTCCCACAAGCCTCCAGATGATGCCAAAGCTTTGGCCGCCCAGAAAGCATTTTAAATAACAAGTTCCTCTACCGTACTGCCCGACCTCATTCAGGCTAAGGCCAAAGCCTGAATCCCAAACAGTCAGGATTCTGCGAGCAGCTAGACTAGCCTGGATATTCAAAGGCTGTGACTGCTAATGGCTGCTCAGCTGGCTTCCCTCCAGGGGAGCGGCTCGGCTTGCTCATCTGTCAGAGGGAGAAGCCAAAGCCATTGGCGAGCACCTGCTCCGAGCCCTCAGGAAGCCAGCGCTGAATTTAGCCCCACAGCAGCCGAGTTGCCCAGAGACGGGATTTGCAGACAATTGCCTGGAACCACAGTCAGGCGCAGGCCCCAGCACACGGCCTGTAACCAATTCCACAAATGCCAAATGACTGGACCTGGAAATTGCAAAGAAAATAGCTAGCCATCAGGAGGTGGGGGCTGAATCTTTTTATTATTATTATTTAAATCAGTACAACATTTGGGATCTATTACCAGTGATTTTAGGTTTGCCCAGTGTGCGGGCTTTAGGGGATTTCCCCTTTATTTGGAAGTATTTCAGATTTAGGAGTTTAATTCTGTTATCTTCTTTCCCTGATCACAAAAACAAAGGCACTGACCGATAACTTGTTACTCCATAAGGAAAGAAATTGTGTTTCTCTGTTATCTCAAAAAAAAAAAAAAAAAAAAAGGCTTGGTTCTTTCGGAAAAATTAATCACCCTATCTTTTACACATTTAAGCTCCTTGGCATTGCATGGGAAATTATCTGTTCCACACTTGAATCAAGCAAAAGCAAGTCCATATGCCTGGTCCTTAATCTCTCTTAGTTTTCTTCCAATTAGATGCAATCTTTTTCCAATACTCTAATTAATACCTCCACATTAAATATTAGGCCTTGTAAGAGAAAAATCATCTGTAATATAGTCGTATCAAGCCAAACAGGATTTTCAAGCTCTTGCCCTTAATCTTTCTTTCAATTTTCTGCCATTTAGAAACAATTTTTCCCCAACACTCTAATGAATGCAAATGATATTCGTGATTAGTTAGTATTATGCTAATCTGAGCCTGGAATTTACCTAAATCTGCATGGTGTTGTCTGAGCACCAGATTGCTTTGGGTTTCTGAGGAAAATTACATTAGCCTGCCAGATGTACAAAACATGATAGAGTAGAAATCTGAGCAAATAATCAAGATTACATTAGTTTTGTTTCTTAATGAACAACTGTTGGCATTAGGGATTACAGACAAATTATGGGTTTCCTCTCTGAGCTCAAGCAGCTAAGCAGCTGTTGTGAAGGTCCCCTTTTTCTGACTACCCCTAAATAGATTGGGAGCCACTAGGGCAGGAGGAAAGCATCTAAAATTTCACATAATTTAATTTGTTCCATTACAAAGTAATCATCACTCCAAGGCCCACAGCTAACCTCCAAATTTCCCCCCACCAACCTCTCTCTGGAATGCAGGAGCAATTCAAGTGAGTATCTGGGGCAGAAACTCAATGTGTTTTTCTTCTCTCCTGACTTGCAGGGATGTGGGTTACATGCCTCCAAGGCGTACCTGCTTTCTGTACCCTTTGGGCCACTTTCCAAAAGGGTGCCTGCTTATTCCTGCTACTTGGGTGACACAGATGGAATGCTGCTGATAAGGATTATGTAGGTAACACAGTACATCTGGCCACAGTATAATAGGCTGGATAAACCAGAAACTTGCAGAAACAGCAGCCATCTGAGCTTAGACCCTTGTCCTATGTTACCTGATCTATGTCTGTGAAGTTTCACTATAATGAAATCCTTGTCCTGCAGTGGATGTGTGGTGTGTGGTAGTGGTGGTGGTGGTGTGTGTGTATATGTGTGTGTAGGTAGGGTGATTTAATAGCCCAGGGCCGTGTTCTTGGACATTCTTTCTTTACATCAGTCAGCAAAATAGCAGGGCTGTTGGTGTGGATTTTTTTCTGCCTAATTTAAGTGCCCTCGCTTAACAGCATGATGCCTTTTTCCATGGGCTATTTCCCAGTTCAGAGTCATGCTCTCTCTTGCCACTGGGCCTTTGTATATGCTCATCCCTCTGCAGGGATTAATCTTCTGCTCTCTCTTATTTGCATCTGAAGAAACTGCACCAGCTTCAAGATGAGTTCGGTGCCTCTATTATGTAGCTCCAAGACAGCCAATACTTCAGCAACAAAGGGCTTATTGCATTGTATTCTAACTAGATGTAAACTCCGCAAGGAAGAGCACTAAGCTTGCCTTGTTCATAAAGCGTTTGTTACAAATACACTATAAAAATTTTTGGATAGAATGAATATATTTATGCAGTTACAAATGCAGTATTGATAGGAAAGGTTTGGGTCTATATACCATTGGAAATATGGATGGCCTAAATGATTAGACATTAGCAACAGGGTCATCATAAAGATATTTTTCTATAGAGGCTTATGACCCCTCAATCTTTGGCCATGGCCCTATGTTTTGGGGCAAGGTAGGCAATAGAGGCTAGGTGTTTATGTCTATGGATACAGGCAACTCCTGACTTGCTCCAGCTGGCTGGGCAAGGTTACCTTGAGAACTGAGCCTGCCTCCTGTACCCCTCTCTGTGACCATTCCTCACAAATTTATAGGCCCATTGCTGGTAAGAGTCTTCCTGATGAATGCCACCCATTATTCAACTGATAGCCCAGGTTCCCCAGCTGTCATCATAATCTAGTATCCAGTGGTGAGATTGGGGATAGCCTAGTGGGAAACAAAAAATAGTGGATATGAGAAAGATGAGTAGAAAGAAGTTATCTGTTAGGTCCACCTTCCATCCCTACTCCTAACACCATTACTTTTGTCCTGCAGTTTCTGGTCTCAAGACTACGGGAAGAAACTCAAGAAAAAAAAAAGAGAGAAAGGAAATCAAGTTGTAGAGGAAGGGAAGCTGAAGAACGACTCCCTCCTTTCCTTTCCAGTAATGGGAAAACGAAAGAGAAACGGGGTAGAGAGGATGGAGAAGTAAAGACCTCTCCTTCACCCTCTTTGGAACCTCAGGCCATATTTCCCATCCCCAACTCCCCTCTCTGGATTGGAGCAGTGGAGTCTATGCTCAGCCACTGGGAGATGGGGGATTCCCACTCACATGCTAAGGAGGGGGCTACTGGCAGGAGGAAGGGGAAAGTCCAGGCCCCAGTTGCCTGGAGCCATTATGGCACTTGGTGCTCTGTGGGTGAAATTGTCTTTGATGGGTCCTTTTGGACCCACTGCACTTATCACAAAATTTCTAATGAATAGCTTCTAATGAGCTTTTAAAGTACAGCTCATTTTTAAGTTGTGTGTATGGTGGTGATGGTGGGGTGCCTCTACGAGAAGCAGGACTGGCTTTATTTATAAATTGTGTGTCCTAGGCTCTCAAAGCACTAATAATGGACTAAGAGCCTAGAACTTAAGCCAAGCTCAACCTCATTCAACAAGTCTGATGGTATGGGTGCTTGTATAAGGATATTGAGTTGAAGCCAGGAAGAGAAGTTGAGAGGAAATATAAGGCTAAGTAAGATTGGATCTCTGCTTTCCAGAAGTTTACCATTGAGTTTAGGGGAAAAATGAAATTAATGCCATAAGGAGTAAATACACTAAACAGGAGCTCAGAATCTAGAAGAAATCATTTTCTCAGAAAGGTAAGCAAAGTCTTTGCGGAAATTTGTTGAGCCTAAAGGCACTGACTTAACTGCTAAGAATCACTTCTCCTAGTAATAGTTTCTGTTTTGTGTTTTCTTGGCAGGGGGTTGGGAGGCAGAGGTTGTTTTTGTTTTGTAACCTTATTTTGTGTCTTTTCTTATTTGTATACCTTACTTACTGTCAGGCATTTTATTGCAGTGCATTGTGCTTATGCTTTACTTAGAGTTAATTACTATTAGCATGAGGACCCAATATATGCCTGGCAAAATGGTTTATGAATAAAACTCATCTAATCCTCACAACAATCTTACAAAGCAGATCCTGTTACTACCCCCACATAACAGCTGAGGAAACTGAGTCACAGAAATGTTAAGTCATTTGCTCAAGTTTACCTAGCTGGGCAATGGCATATTTGGGATTTGAGCCCAGACAGTCCAGCCTTAGATGCCTAGGCCCTTTACCATAATGCTATTTGTCCTCTCTACATAACCTAAAACTCTCCAAAAAGTATTTTTATAGCTCATGCTCTCTCCCATTTTAATTTTAGCTTCCCCTTAGTTCTCTACATTATAAATATCATAAAATTCAGATTGGTGAAAATATGAAGTCCATATTCTAAAGAAACTCTTTATAATGTTTAACTTTCCTTCATTCACATGAGGATATGTAAGGCACAATAGATATTATCTTACATTGCACCTAACATTTCCTTCTACTGAAAATTTCAGGGGAAAAAGTAACTCTTTAGGAAATACCCATTCTATCTACTTGTATTTTAATCAAAAGTCTGTTTATGTTTTCAGTGATCAATTAAATAGTAATTATGAGCTACATACATTTTTTCCCTAAAACTTTCCAATTTTATTCCATGATCTTATTTACAAAATAAGGGTCTGTCTTAATAGGTGCTATTTCCCTAATGATCTAAGATAAGAATTCGACATGCATTATGAACACAGACCCAGCCTGGTAGGCTTTACTTCCTCTGCACCTAACCTGTCCTTCCAAGGGCTGACTGACTTGTACTTAGAGCAGCTCAGAGGAGAAACACCTCAGTGGAATGTTCTACAGCGGTGCCACAGGCTAAGATCACATTCTGCAAAATAATCACTCTCTTCCAATGAGTATGAAATTCCTTTAAAAGGAGGGGCTGAAATAATGAAAGCCCTCTAAACACAGGAATCTAAAGCACTTCTGTGCAGATATTAAATTTAGCTTCTACAGAGGACTTTTGCATTCACTCAGTATTTTCCAAACCATGTGTCATGACCCATTAGCAGGTCAAGAGATCAATTTAGTGAGGCAGCACCTTCGTTTAAAAAGATGAAATAGAATAAAATAGAAAACTAGTAAATGTGCACTTCAGGTGCTAAGGGTAAAAATCTGTTTCATGAATAGATTACTTTAGTTCTATGTATAAATGATGGAAGGCCCAAAAAGTGAGAAACCACTGACTTTCCTTTGCTTCATTTACAGTGGTTCAAAAAAGTAGTCAGGACTCAGAGGTTAAACGGCTTGCTTCTGCCTACAGACCAGTTTGGGGACATCCATCTGGCTCTTTGGATACTCAGCTGTTTTTCCACTGCCCCCCTTGATTCAGGACAAGAAAATGAAGCTAAACAAAAGCAGGCAATGACAGCCTTTTCACAAAGTGGTGGATGATGCTTCTGCATTGACAGGAACAGTGGCTTTAGTGAGCAGGACAAAGAAAGATTCAGAAGTTTTCCACCCTTTCAAATTTCTTGAAAGGAGATTGCATAAAATTATGCAGGAGCTATTTTTTAATATTTCACAAATACCATTCAAAAATGGTAGGTTTATCCAGAATAAGGCTCTGTCCTCTAACTAAAATGTCAAATCTCTTTGATTTGGGCTAGAAGTAAACCAACTCCATGTGAAAACATGGCTTGTAATGTTCTGTTCAGAAGTGCTTTGATGTTGTCGGTTATTCATGGTGTTATGGGAAGTGCTGATAACCTGACTTTTAAACCTGACACTGCCCCATTATCAGCCGTGTAAGCTTGGACAAACTATTTAAACTTCCTGGCCTCAGTATTTTTCTGCTGTGAAATGGGAATGGCATATACTTTTCAAGGTTGTGGCAAAATTGTTATTTAATAATAAGGTATTATATGCAAAGTACCTAGCAGAGAACCTGGCACATAGGAGTTCTTAGTGGATGGTGATATCTGAAAAATGCAAAAACAGCTCACAGTTTAATACATGCAATTTGTTCAGTTAATAGAATCTTTCAAAATATAGTCTTGGATGGAAAGATAATCAAAGAAGCACTTTTTGGGACAGTGTTGAAAACTGTTACATTAGCAATCACTCAGTCCCTAAATGATGCCTGTTTGCCCAAAGATTGAGGTACCATTTTCCTGTCCCTTGCTTGGGGAGATGGCTTTGGCCAAAAGACTTTGAATGCTCGATGATTATTCACTCTACTCATTGGTAGTGTATGGCCAAGAGTTTAGAGAATATTGATCAATACCTCAGCAATATCTCCCCATACCCATGCTATTCTTTGGAATTCCCTGTGAAAGTTTAGGAGAAAGCCAATCGGGCACAAGCAAATGTTTTCAAAATGTCTGATAAGAAGAGAATATGTGAGAAAATAAAGTGAAGCGAAACAGCCCAAACTGACAAATGTGGCTAGCCTGCCTGGTCTAAGCTGATTGATTGATTTTTTAATTAATTTATGATGGCACAACAATAATTACAAGCTACTGTTTGTCAGCAAATCACTTGCAATGAAGTCAAAGGTTTACATCTGTGCGAAGGTCCCAAGGATCAATGCATCAAATTAGCTCTGTTGGCTTTTTTCCCACTAAAAACTAACATGTGTCATCAATATTCCAGCGTTTATGTGTGTGAACTAATTGATTGAACATTCATGCTACATAAACATGTGGTTTGTATTACGTGGGGTACTATTTATAAACATCTTTGGTGTCAATAAAAGGAATAGTCTAACATACGATAATTAATATCTTATTGAAAAAATAAAATAACAATTTCGTGTTATTCCTTCTGCGTATGAATAAAGAAAAGCATTGCTGTCTCCTTTAAAGTTTTGGTTATTATTGTATCACATAGTATTCCGTGATTCCACCTAACAGGAAACCAGAGGAAATTCTAAAGAAGGTGAAGGAAGTTTGTGTGAGGTCGTTTAGGTCTATCGATAACAGCAAACTACCTGGAATTCTGGAAAATCACAACAACTATTATCCTCTGCAGTGCATGCTAGAGCATATATGATGTTACTTTGAGTCTCATATTCTTCCACCTTTATTGTTCCAAGTCCAAACTGGAGAAATGAAAGTTTATTTCCCTCCACATAATTTTCACCAGATTAGCTGTCAGCATTGGCATTGAACCTTGAAATAGTAAGAACGGTTGAAGGTAAAGACTGCTTATCTTGTAGACACAGCTCTTTCCCTCCTCCTTCAAACCAGAGGCTCTGCTCTAGAAGGGAGAAGAGTGCTCCTGGTTCTAACAGTGACCGGAGTGTTTGGGAGCAAAAGTAATAATCCACAATCAAATTTTTCTCCCTTGTGTCTCTACCATCATTTCACTTTAAAATATCTGAAAATAAGCATGAGAGAGGTGAGGTAAGAAAAGTGTCTGCTGGTATAGAGGGGTAGTGTCCAGCTGAGAGGACCTGATTTTTTTCAGTGGCTTCCAGAATATTCTCTCAGTTTACTTCATGACAGCCCTGAGGAAAAGTGGGTCATAAGAGTAGGGCAGGTGACTTTTCTGGCTCTGAAGATTGGGCTGCAGAGTTTATAACACCTGAGCATACTTGGTGTTGGCTCAGTTTTCATGAAGGCACCAACTTACAGTGGTCAGAGCAGGGCCGAATCCAATCAGAGTGTTTTTTAACTTTAAATATTTCTTTCTCGAAATTATTTATAAGCAGCTACTTCTTCACAAGTGATTGGATACTTTCCTACTCACTTTCCCACAAACCCACACCCCTCCAGTTTACCCACTCTACTTTAGGTTTCTGTTATTCCCGCGTGTGCCTCTGAACTCCCACCCAAACACTGAATGTTAAAATGCCACCCCATGCCAGAGACCTTCCCGACATCTCATAAATGTAAGAATTATGGGGAAATGACTGAAGCCTTACACTGGAAAAATCACCAGTCCTCTTAAATGAAACTTATTTCATCAAAAACCAGAAAATATACAAAAAGCTCACTTATTCCAAAGTCACTCTGCCTTGATCATTTATCCCCCAAATACATTAACCTTTTCCAAAATCTCTAACTTGTTAGACCCCCGAAAGATCTAGGTGAGTCCGATAAAAGAATTGCAACAGTTAGAGATGACGTTTGCTGACAAGGTCAGTCGATCCATCTGCTGCCTTACCACTTACTAAAGACTGCGAGCTTGTGTGCTTGCAGAGAAATACAAACTTACTGCTTTTGCTATGGGCCTTCTTCTTACTCTTACCTTCAGTTTTAAAACTTGGCTGCTAATTTCATTATAATTCCAACATGCCTCTAGTACATTTAAGTTTTGTCTGGAAAAAGACAGGGTAACAATTCATAACTTGGGCCCACAGATTTGAGTTCATTACCATTGATCAACTCAGAGCTTGAGTGCTCACTGGATTCCCCTCTCTGTTAGTAAAGTGGGAGAGCAACAGTCTTGATGCAATTTAGCAATTATTCATTAAGGGCCTTTTATGTACAAAATGCTGTTTAGGGATAGTAAATAAGACGTGGTCCCCGTCCTCTTGGTGCTTATAATTTTGGTTGCACCCTTGAGCAACTAAATAATAGAAGGTAAATCTTATATTCATACATAAGAAATACCATGTAATAGAGTAGACCCATTTATATTAAACATTCATACCTGCAGCATAAAAACGTATCAAATGTGCTAGGGCGTTTTCTCTCAAACAGTTGCTAGTAATATTCTCTCTCACAATCTTGAAAATAACAGAAAAAAAACATCCCATTTACAACATAATGTACCGTTCATTATGTGACCAGCTAAATCTTTCCCATTATAATACAAGCTAAGTGTGAGTTAAAATAATAATTTTGTTTAAGAACGATTAAGAATCTTTTGTAGTACAAGCTAAGGTACAAACTTATATCAATGAAAAATGTGAGTTGAACTGCAAAATGGCATAGGTGAAATTTTTAAAAATTTCATGCCTTCTCATTAAATGTACAAAAAGAGGTGGTAGATATTATCACTACTGTTACATGAGATGTTGGTGAACTAGCAGTGCATTGCTATCTGAAGGATTAATACTTTTGAGTTTAGCAGCAGAATTTGCAAATAGCATCATACAAGGTTTTAGCAGCTGGCATTTTCTCTGTTGCCTGGTGAGAATTTAACATTATATCACACTCCAGAACACCGGCAAAATTCTGGAAAGCTTTTCTTCATCCACCGTGTTTAACACCACCAGATAATAATATGTATACCTTAGATTTGTTTTGCATTTTACAGTTTTCAAGTCGTTGACTGTGTATTATCTCATTGGAGCCTCACAAGAACTCCATGAGGTAAACAGATATCATCAAAACCTGAAAATGGAAACACTTTGCTTGCCAATTTCTTTCCAAAAAATTTCCCCCAGATGGCTTATGACTATAGCGAGTCTAATTGTCTCGAGGAAAGATGAATGGAATCGCATTTCCAAAGAATTCAACTACCTCCAATCCCAGGGCTCTACAGTTCTCAGACACAGCTCTGGAGCAAGTGTCCTGGCCCATTTAACACAGAGGGAGAGTTGAGCCCCAGAAAGAGGCATGAAATGGCGCTGGAGGGGCAGACTGACGTTAAAGCAGGCAATGGTAAAACACCTTACCATGGTCACCAGTAATTAGTTATAACCGAAATATGGGTGAAACAGTCAATGGTCAGGTTCTGGGGAAGGAGCAGGGAGACTTTATTTAAACTTTGAGGGTTTTCGTGTTCTCTCCACTTCTCCCCGAGTGGAGTGCATTTCAGCAAGGTGCTTAACCTTGAATTCGAGTGGCCTCCCCTGTAAAGTGGTTCTGGTAATGTCTATGTTACTGTTCTGTGCTGAAGACTGAAGGAGATGATTTATATAAATGCCTCCCAAAGTACCAGGCAAACACCTGGCAAAGAGGAGGCCCTCCATAGTCACTAGTTTCTTTTACCCTTAAAATCATGGTATTTAATGTTTAAAGTTAAGCTAATGTATAACATTAGCCATTGGATCTGGCTAACCATGAGAAAATGTTTCAGGAGTCTCTGTTTTTAAGAAATCTGCTACAATTTGAAATGGAAAATACTGTATTTTTATGATTCATTTAATGTATGCAGTTCCCACAAAAATGTTCATATGAATTTTTAAAAACTCAACATGATTATGAAAGCCCCATAGGAAACGTTATGGTTCCATTCAAATAACACACCGTGTTATTTGTGTGTATTTTTGGGCACCTACTAGGTGCTCAGACCTGAGACTGTATAAATAGCCACAATTTGTATTAGCTCCCTTGGGTATGTGTCGTGGACCTTGCATTGACAAAGCATTCACCAGGTGCCTCGCCGACTCCATCTCATTCATCCTCACGACAGGTTGGAGCAACATGTAATGAGTATGATTATCTGCACTTTACAGCTGCCTCTACCAGCCGTGAGAGGAACAAATTCATCTGCCAGAGGTCACCAAATCTACATTTCCCAGGATTCAGCCCTGTGCTCATAAACATATCCATTATGTTCTAACCTCAGAAAATGAACATAGTATGTGAGAAGTTAGGGAAAGAAAGCTCTCTGAATAAAGTCATATTTTTAGGGAGGTGCTGGGGTAAAATTTATGTTAGAACATTGAGAAATGGAAATTATTATTAAAGCTGTCTATTACATGATATGCTAAATCTGTTCCACTTATAAAACATGCTTAGTGTAAGTTGAAATAATAATAATGATCATAACGAACATTTCCTGAGTACTTTCTTTTCTCCTGGCTCTTTGCTAAGCATTTAAAATGCAATAAAATTTAGAATTCTTAAAAGTTAATAAAACATTTAGCATAGCTACATATATCCCTTAGCAGAACTTCTTGTGAAAAGAACTTTTGCACTGAATATCAATATCCTGACTTTTTTGCACATTGAGACGCAACAGGGGAATGTAATTCTCTTTTCCTGCCCTGCTAAATTTTCCTATTTCTGAGCAGACTTTCTCACCCCCTCAGAACAATATGTATTACAAATCACAGCATAGAAAATGTCACAAAATAACAATCCCGGGGAATTTAAAAAATGCCTAAAAATAGTGATTGACATCATTCAGCCATGTTACAGAAATATGCCGTAGTTTCAATGACGTTGTGAGCATCAGATATCTCTCTTTGTTGACTAGTCTCTAAACTGGAAAATCAACACCAGCTTTCCCATAGATAGAATAGATAACACTCCTTGAGAACACAACCCTTTGCTTCCAAAAAAGAACTGGAAAAGAGGATAGGCAGGCACTTGTGTTTCCTTACTCTGATTAAATTAATAACCATCTAATCACTGTTTATTGAGAAAGGATCTAAGGATACTTTGCTTTATCCAAAGTTTACATGTTACATGTGTTATGCAAGCACATACGTGAAAATAAATCATGGAAAATGCAATGAAAGTCATTCCCATATAAGAAAGTATCTTGGAAGAATATTAATACAGTTCACTTGTATTTAAATGTGCTAAAATGGTACTACAAATGAAAATGCATCACTAAAGAATATAGGTAGGGAAGACATGAAAGAAAAAAGTACAATTTGCGACAAAATTTGATACATTAAAAAAGAATTACAATTATTTACAGATGTTAAAATTTTTTTTACTCAGATGTCATCATCATCATCGTTGTTGTTGTTTTACTCAGAAACTAGTATTTCATAAACCATTATTCTTTATCTATGTCATTAATTGTACAGGAGATAGCTTAGAAGTAATAGTAAAGTTAACATTCACCTATGGGTCTAAGAAAGGATACTGAAAAGATGTACTAGCTATCATGACACTGAGTGATAAATCTGCAAATGTATTATAATAGCTATATAGTTAGCAACATTTTAGAGAAAACAGAAACTATTCAGAAGCTTTCATTAATATGATGTCTATCATCCCCCTCAATAATACTGTGACATGGGTTTGGTTCCAGAATGAGACTGATAGGATTGGTCTCCTCTGCACCTTAGCAAGAGTCTAGCATATAGAATGTTCTTTGCAAGTATTTGTCAAACGAAACATACATTTTATAGTTTCTAACTCTACAAGTAGATCCAATATTTAGACACAATATCTTTAGGCAACTAGTCGATATGGTTATTATACGTATGGTATGGTATCTATTAGTTTCTACCACATTTCCACATTTCCATATTCAATTACATGTCTAGAAATTAAATAAAATATGAAATTAAATATTGAATTTTGATTTTCAGATATATCTTTGCATGGCTGGTAAATTACCACAGGAGTCTAAATGTGGTTATTAGGTTAAGCAGACGTTTTCTAATATTTATATTTAGCATATTTATCAGACTCTTTAGAAATTCTTTAGTTTTTAGTAAAAGAAAATGAAATACAGACTGTAACATATACTAGTTTCATTATTTATAAGAGGATATATTAATTTTAGGATTTTCCGTTTAAAATAGTCAATTATATATGTTTCACTTCAACTTCTCAAAGGCTTTAGAGAATTATTTGCTGTGAAAGCAATCTTTTCAATGTGGTCTACATATACTGATATTATTGCCAAGTTGCTTAATTAAAATTAACATTGAGAACAAAATTTGATTATTGAAACAGTCTAGCAAACAATTGATGGATTTGTCACTTTTATTAACATTGTCTTAAACAAAATAAGATTATGTGAGGGTACTTGGTTCACTATTTTAACACACTAACTTCTCAAAAAGTAAAAATGATTTTCTTTCAAGACAAATAAAAAGTACATTACAACTGAGCAGACTGATTGGTGTTCAACTAAGAATAACCTTGGATAATAAAGGATCTAGCTCAGTTTTTGTGCTTGTATGCCCATTCACTGTGTTTACTATTTACAAGACTATGAGAATTTCAAGTTGCATAGACTGGCAAATTAATTTTCAAATTAATTGTACAGATTAATATTCAAATAATTACCCTTTATGATTAAAGTAAACTTACAAATGTTCTGGCCTGGTTCTGGTGGGATCAAAGGATTCGATTTATGAAAGTTAGAGAAAATAATAATGTCTAGTGCATACCTGCTACTCTGAAGTTCCAAATAGCTGACAAAGAAGTTCTACTAAGTCTTACAGAGAGCTTTAAACATGAAGTACAAAATAGAATGGAAAGTCCAAAAATTGTTTTTGTTAGTTTTATTTATGAAGTGGTTTAAAAGGAAACATATAGCACCATCAATAACCATTATTAATGAAATAGTGCTGTTTAGGAGATATGTCTTTAATACATTCCAAGCGGTATTTTTAAATAATGTGAAAGGTCATCAACAGAACTCTAAATATAGCCAAGCAACTGTAATTTAAACTGCTTACATGATTTTTCTCCTTGAAAGAAGTCACATACAAAATAATCTAAAGAAGTGAAACATATAAGGATGCATCATTTTAAAAACTGAATGTAGGTAGATGATATTTAACATACACACACAGGAGTTTACTCTTCGTGTACTTGTTTATTTTTAGCTGTCTCAATAAAATGTTTTTCCTCCCTCTGTTTTACTAAAACATGCCTGTCTAGGAAGGAAAACAGATGTAGAATTGGACAACTACGTCTTGTTTGGGCTTTTTCCCTGTCAAGTAGAATTTATGATCATTGTCACACAATAAGAGAATCTAACTGAAACAGACAATAAGTCAGGAAGCAATTGCCTGGGTACGTTAACACTGCAGCTTTGGAATTCAGGATCTGGTTACTAAAATTTCATTTGATTAAGCCAAAGAAGGACACAATATCCTGTCTTCCACAAAGACCCCAGAGTTATTATAAAAATAAAAGAATCAGTGTCACGGTGAGAGAAGAATCACAATAAATGAGTTTGTAAAAACCTTAAAACACATTAAAAAATCTTCCTCACATCCAAAACAGGGGAACCATGTGAAAGGAACTCCCATGTGTTCTGTCTCTCTTCTCAATTCTCTCTCTTCCAATGTATTACTAAAGATAAGCAATCATTTAGTTTGATTAATTATGTTTTCCACAAAGCATCTGTCATTCCAAGTTTTCAGTGACACATTAAATAATAATCCCTTAAACACTCTGGTGCCAAATTAACAAAGTTTAGTAAAACAGAATGGTCCCAATAAGAAACTTACATACTGTTCATGTAACCTAATGAAGATTAAATATCAAAATAAATTATATAATAATTTTTAGCCTAATATTTTACCTCTGAACTTGTCCCTGCACATACTCGGCATCTTCTCGGCAATAAAAGACCACAATTTCTAAAAATGAATAATCAGCTTATGCAAATCTTTAGTAATAATATTCACAGCATACTTCTCTTGAGAAGCTGCAATCTGACTGTACAGAAGTAGAATGATGACATTTAATGGCAAAATATTAATAGTGATTAGCTTACTATACCCATATTAATCCCAGTTTTTCAGTAAAATTGTAGAGAGTAAACTTTTTGACTTTTCCCCAACAGAAAATGTTTCATTTAGTAAGAATATTGCTTTTAAAACTCACTTCTTAGAACAACCTAAAATGACAGTTAAGAGGCAGGGTAACTATTAAAACATCACTTCCAAGCCTTGGTATTGTCACATAAAGCAAATCTTTTACACAAACATTTCACAGCATTTTCCCCCAAGCATCTGCCAGTTGATTTCACCATGTACATGCACAGTACTAAAGTATAGTAAGAGATACAACCATAAATAACAGTTTGCCACTTTAGAGTTTATATCACTTGTAAAACCTATTTCATCAGGAATAAAATGGGGATGAGGCGGGAGAGAGAAAGAGAGAAAGAGAGAAAGATAGAAAGAGAGAGAGAGAGAGAGAGAGAGGTTTCTGTCTCTCCTTGAGGAACTGGCCTTTCTTTCTGAGTCAGAGTACTCAAAACAGCAACAAGTAGCAGCAGCAGCAAAGTTTTCCTGCAGGTTTACACGTCTCACATTAATGAGAAAGGGTGTGGAGACGGACTCAGTTTCCAGGGAAACTTCCCTGAACATTGAGCTTTCAGGAGACGCCTGGGAGCAACAGCATAACATCCAGCTCTCAGGAAATTCAAACACATTCATAAGAAACCTTCTTGCCTGGCAATGCCAGAAGCCAGGACTAATCAGACCAAACTCCCTTCTCTCCGGGCACAGTGGATGAGCTGACCACCAGGGCTGGCCATACCCCTCCCCACCTAGAATAAAGTGCCCATTGTCTTCCACTGTACTAATTGTGAGAAAAACAGCCCTTGTAGTAAGCACCATAATTATCGAAGCAAACAAGTAAAAGCAATCAAGACAGAAAAGGAAAGGGGCAAAAAGAAGAAGAAAGAAGAAAATGAAAATGAGAAAAGAAAGTAAATGTTCAGATGAATGAACCCAGTGATGAATTTAATAGTCATTTAAATGCTTGCCTGTGGAAGGATTCCCCATTCTCATCATGACTATTGCATACAAGAGACCATTGTCCACACAACAGAAATCAGTATATTGAAATTTATCATGTAGCACTTTTTGGATGTGAAAGGTTTTCTTTCCCCAAACTACCACCTCTCATTCCAGCACTCTGATTATAGAAAGTTACAACTTCTCTCTTCCCAATATTATGTTAAAAGTTGAGTCACAGGATTCACCAATAGCCCTGAATTTTTATGCTCCTTTCCTTCTTCCCCACATTTGCAGCTGGACAAATATAAGGGGGGAAAAACAGCAACAACAAACCCACACACATTTGCCTGAGCAAAGAAAAATAATGAACTGAATATGCATATCCTCATTAACTAAATTTAATTACGCTGAGTGGCATAGTAATCAGTGGTTGCTCCAGTTACAGTATTCATTGAAAGGGAGGTGGATTCCAAATTAAGGCAAAGCGTGGGGGACAGTCGCATACTGATGAGGGAGCCGCACACAACATGATACAATACACTATCTAAATCATTATTCAGAGGAGCCGAAGAAAGAAGTACATTACTCTGTTTTAAGACCAATGCAAGAACAATTAGCCAAGAAGGCTCCAATCCCCTACTGACTGCCCCACCTCCATATATTTCACAGCAGCCGGCCTGGGACCGACTGTACCATTTGCATTTTTCTTTTTTTAAAAAAAAAAAGTGAACAAAAACTCATGCTGCCTTTTTAAAAAGAAGGCCTATGCCCCCGGCCACAATAGCAGGGAAATCCTATCTAGCACACTGGTGTGCAGAGGCACCCCAGGGTCCCACAACTTGAGCTTGAACTTTCCACAGGCAGCGAACTTTATAACACGTGCATGGAACAATAAAGGAGGAGCTCGAAAGGAAGAAGGGAGGGAAGTTTTGGGGGTGGGTGAAAAAATGTTATTATGCCAAACTTACCATCCACCAGGTCCTGGCTGACATGTCATAACATAGTTGCCATTTTATGGAGCTGTCCGACGTTTTCCCAGCCATTATGCTGTCAGCAACCTTCATCAGATGCAGCTCAATGGAAGATAAGACACCTAATCAAGAAAACATCAGCGGTGGCTTGCTGGACTACATGTAGGCCAATCCTTATCACACTGCATCATGGGAGAAAGCTCCTTTATTAGCAGGAGGAACTGCAACCTCACAGATAGAAAGACAAGGATCAGTTCTTTTGCCTTTTTTTTTTTTTTTTTTTGGTCTAAAGGGATTGGTGAAAGTAGCTAGCGTTCTTTGTGTATCATGTGTACAAGAGTTAAGTATCTTGCAAGTGGGCGGCTAACTGCTTTGCTGGGCGATGCAGACTAAAGTTTATTTGCATTCTTCTCTGTTGTATATTGTTTGACATGGTCCATGGTCCTTGCTGAGCAGATGAAGGGAGGGGAGAGGGGTGGGAGGGAATGAGGAGAGAGGGAGCTGTAATTGCTCAGAATTAATATCTCCCCAACAAAGACATAACAGTTTCATTGACACAGTCGGAACATGGTTCAGATGTCACTGCACACACGGGCGTGCGGGTGTGTGTGTGAGAACACTCACACGCACACACACACAGTGGAACACACAGGTAGCAGCTGCAGCTGGATTCAGCTGAGGTTGCCAAAGGCTACAAACTCCATTCTCATGCTGGACATATGGAAGCAGTTTAACTCTTTGAAATCACTGTTAAAGAAGAGCCCTGCAGTCTGGAAGGATAAATCAGCCTTGAGAACAGTTTCTCAATCAGGAGGCAATGGGCCTGGTGCTCACTTCCTTCTGAAGATGGCCTAGAAACATTATTTCCTTCATCTAGAGAAGAGCTGGTCAAAAATGAGGAGGGAGGAGCAGGGTGTGCCCAGAATCTGACTCTCGACCTGGTCCCTCACTTAGTCATTCTCTGTCATACTCTCAGGAAAAAAATTCTTTATCCCCTAACCACTGAGCATTTCTGTTTCTTCCTGGACTTTGAACTAGTCCTTCCAACAAGCACACACACAAGTCAGGAACTAACATTTACTAATAAAACAACTTGCTCTGAACAGTTTTTTTTTTTTCTTCTGAAGAATAAAAAGCCGATACTGCAGGGAGAATCTTAAAGAATCACACCACTGTAACAAGAAATCCAGACGAGGACAAGTATATTTACTCCTGCTTTTTTCTTTTGCTAAAACACAAAAAGGCAAACACATCTCTGTAAATGGTGCTGTTGATTATTGGAGCTCCTATTGTACACCACAAAATCCAGGCAACCTTTTTTAATTGGCATGTAGTCACTCTGCCTTCCGTATGCCCTGTTAGTATTTTCTGAATGACTTTCAGGCTTAGAATTTACATTTTCTGCAGACAACTTAAAAGGACAAACTCTTATTTGACTCAGTCAAAATGAAGGGAAAAAATTGCTGTATTACCGGAGTTTTCTCTGTGTATGAGGCAGAAGAGGCAACTTGTTTCAGCCTGTGAACTTCAAAGAAGAAAAGCAACCACTGCCGAAGGGCTCTGTCCTTTGGGTATTTTTATATTCACCTGGGGAGACATGTCAGCCACAGTCTCAGACAGGACAGGCGCTTAAGGTAGCCTGACTCGGGGCTGGCAGCAAAAGAACCTGCCCTTCACTGGCCAGCTTATCCCCTCATGGCTGGTGACTCTTCTGTTTCTCCCTCCTCCAGTTTTTTTTTTTTTTTTTTTTTTTGGCTTTTTGTTTTTTGTTTTTTTTTAATTCTCAGGCAGGAGGGGGTTTGAGGGGACTGAAATGCCCCACCCAGGTCTCTGCCTTTGAAGTACCCCATGCTCCGGGTGCCTCCTTTTTTCTCTCTCTCCCTACTCCATTCTTTACCTTACTTGTTTTTTTTCTCCTGAGCAATGATTGGGTAGTAAGCCTGTTAATGGTAATTGTATTTTCCTGTTTTAATTTTCTCAGATGGCAGCAATCATGCTGAATGCCTACTATGTGCCAAGCATCACAGTAAACACCGGGGGCTGTGAAGGGCAATGAGATACAGTCTGTGTCTCATCAATCTCACAACTATGTTCACCCAACGTCGTCACAGACAGGAGGAAGTCCAGTTGCTGTGACAGCAGCCAAGGAAAGAGATGTGGCCAGACAGAGACCTCGGGATGCTCAGGGCCAGCAGCTCCCTAGAGCCCAGTTGGTCACTCCCCAGGCACTTCCAGAGTTGCCTTTGGGGCAGCCCTCTGGCCTGGGGGCAAAGGCAGCGCGGCTATACACTTCCTCCTCTCCCTGCAATCAGTACCTGCCGCAGCCTGGCTCCCTCAGGTGCTCTAGATGGAAGGAAGATTCCCACCTGCTGTTCCCTCCTGCACGGCCCTCCAAGAGCTCTCAGGAAGTAGAGGCCAACTTTGGGGTGCTGGCCTGAGAGCGCCCGCCCACCAAGACTTTACAGATGCCCTGGGCATTGTTTCACCATCGAGGCACTCTGTGCAGCCCATACACAGGCGGACCTGCTGGAAGGCCCCTTATCACTGTCACTGTGGGGACCCCTCCTTTTGATGAGCTGATGACACAAGCGGGAAATGCCGAAAGATGACAAGGGGAGCAGCGGAAGGAGCGGCCGGGAGAGAGGCTGCAGCATTTATGGGCAAAAGTGGGATCAGCGAGGAACAAAGAGACGGGGAAAGAAATGACAAACCTGTGTCCTGCCCCTTCTGTGAGGCTGGGGAACGCCAGAGGACAGCTGGCTGGGGGGTCACTGGCAGAGCTAAACAGGAAACGAATTCAGAACCGGGGCTAGCCTTCCCAAAAGGCATGCCCAGGGGCTGAGCACTCCTCCCTTGGGGGCCTATGGGCGTCTTTCACTGAGAGACTTCTAAGCATGCCGGTGTAGCACGGAACCTGGGGAGATCAGGCCAATGCGGCTCTCAGGTGGACGCCGTTGTGACTAACTTCATTGGCTGAACTCCTCTCACCTGACACCGTTCTAAAGGCTAACTGGATGTTTAAAAACACGAAGTAACTTCAAAAGCACTGGTGAGGGCTTCATGGACACTTTGGGGGTTGATTACATTCTTGCCTTGCTTAAATCCCTAAAATACCCCAAATCTCAGCTCTTCCCCTCCAATTCCTCTTTCCACAGCATCTGCCCCTGCCTGCACTTCCACTTCCCCCACTTCTACAGCCTCCACTCCTACCCTTTAGCCATGCTGCCTCTAACAGCCTTTTCCAGCTTGCACACCTCACTGGCTGGAACAAATGTTTGGGAAAGCCAGGTCTGTAGCCCAAAGCAATCACCAACTATTGCTCAGGCATGCCCTGGCAGTGCTTTAATTTCCGTCACCACTGGCAAATAAACTAGTGATCTGCCTAGAGCTGAGCCTGAGGACAGTAACCTTCGCAGAGAGGCTACAATGTGTCTCTCACTGCCTTCAACTATTCACAGTCACCACCTCTCCAACAAGCAAGATGGACTGCGGCCAATGAGCACTGTCTGAGAAGCCAGGGTCCAAATCACAGCGTTGTTCCCTACTAGTTGTGTGACCTCTGGGCGGGCTGCTTAACTTCTGTGCCCATCAATAGCCCCAAATCATATTGCTAATAACTAAGGGAGAATGAGAGAGAAGGCAGACAGGGGGAAAGAAAGTCTCACTTCACCACATAGAAGAGAAGGGGAGATATAAATATAATCAGAGAGGAAAACAGATATAGAGATCTAGAGAGAAAAATAGAGAGGAAAAGCAGAGTGAGGAAGTGAAAATGAAGCCATTCAGATGTCTACACAGTCTGCTCTCTTTGCCTCTGCCCAGGGCTCTGGCTGGCTTCTCGTCCATCCCCTGCACTCCCCAGGCTCTGGGGTTGGCTTAACTCCCTTCCAGCTCCATGGATAGGAGTGATCAGTGCTCAGGGATCTTGACCCATGGAGCCGACAGGTTTAGAGGCGATTTGGGGAATCATTTTATTAAGCTATTTTGTGATTTATTTTATTTTTAGCTTTTTAGCTCTGTCAATTCCAGTCTAATCCTGTGCTGAGTGTAGGACCCCCGTGCTCATGAATAGCATGTAGAGACACGAGCTCCCCTTTGGGAACTAGTCCTGAGTTCTGGTCTGCCACTTGCTAGCTGGGGGAGCATGCACAGGTTACTTAAACTTTGTAAACTTCAGATTCTTTACCTATAAAAGGGGGCTGAGAATAGTATCCCTCACAGGGTTGTCATGAGGATGAAATAAGGTCATGCATGAATGTGTTTGGAGCCTTGATTGTGGTGATGGTTTCATGGGTGTATACTTACTCCCAAACTCATCAAGATGTATACATTAAACATGGATAGCTATTTAAATGGCAATCATATCTTGATAAAGTACTTTAAAAATTATGCAAAGCTCCATTCCTAGCTGTAGCTAATGACTAGAATCAGTATAAATTTTAGCATTGGTATTATCTCCTCCAACTCCATTTTTAAAGTGAGAGAACTGAAATTTACCAGAACTCACACGGATGATCAGCGGAAGAGTTAAAATTAAGCCTTTGCTCTTTCGCCACTTCACCTAGTGCTGCTTCTTTCTGCATACCATCAGGAAGAAAGATGAGATTAAGACTTGGGTTGGGGGTGGTGGTGTTTTCTTTTTAATGCGCTGGAGACCACATGGAGGTGAACTGAGTTAGCAAAACTGAGAACAGAGCAATCCAGTGAGAAAGCTTAGGAAAAACAGATGAAGACTTTCATTCCCTAAGCCACAGGCGCCATGAAGGCAGGGACAAGAACGGCTGAGTTTGCTCATCATTCATGCCCAGAGGCTGGCACACAAATACTCGAACATCTGTCGAGTGAATGAATGACCTCAGACCATAGGGGTGGCCGTAAAGAGTCATTAGAGTACAGAAGAGCGGGCCTTGTGTGTGCAGGCCGATGGAGAGAGGAGTCTGCAATGACTTCTGGGTCTCAGGCTCAGAGGTCCTGGTAGAACTACAATGCAAAGTGTGGGAGAAGGCAACTCCAGCTAACAGTAACAAGTGAATATTGCCCATTAAGAGCCTGTTTGGAGTAGTCAGACATGTTATCCAATCATTTCCCTGGACCTGGCAGAAATAAAACAGGGCGCCAGTCAGGGGAATTTAGGTGAGCCTTTGACTGGGCCCATGTTCAGCATGAGGGTAGCAGAGAACGTGTAGCAAGCCAGGTGATGAGACAGAGGCATCTTCAATCCCGCTGATTCTCCTCCGAGGGAAGAAGTCGAGCTTTCCATTCTTTCTGAGGTTCAGGGAGGGACCTGTGGCCATGTGAACAGCTATTTCTCCTCAGCCTCTGGCACTGTTGTCATACTCTGCAATCCCCTCCAGCCAGTGTCCTGAGGGGTCTGGATTTTGCAGAGAAGAGATGGATCCAACATGAAGACTACAAGGGCCTCATCTCTAGTACCTGAGCCCATCAAAATAGCCAGGAGCAATCCCCAGTGCCCCACCTTCACTTTCCGCCCTTGGTGGTGTTGTCTGGAGGGGGCCTGGAGCGAGCTGGCCTCTCTTTTAAAAGCAAGTCTGCACTGAGCAGATCCCATGCCACGGACAGTGCTTACCCACTAGGGAGGACTGGCTTCCCACCTACCTACACAGTGGGTTCCGGGAGTCCTTCCCACTGCCTCCCTGGAGACCTCATTGGAACTGATCTCTCTCATCCCAGAGGAAGGCCCTGAGTCTCGTTCAGCATACTGGACAAAAGGTCATTTTTGAGACAAGTAGCAGAAGTTTTACTTTCCTAAACAGGAAGATTAAGCACTTAAAGGAATGGAAACAACCGATTATTAAAGTGGGAGACAGACCGGTGATGATACGATCCATCTCCAGCTTCTCCTAGAGAAGGTGTTTGTTTACAGACAAGGATAATTTGATTAAAACCATGAAGAGTCTGAGAGTCTGAGCTTCCCTTAGAAAATGTGTTTTTGTTTTTTTTTTTTTTTCTTTTGAGAAGTCAGTCTGGAATTGCAGTGTGCTCATTCTTATACTAACTTTTCTTTAGCAAGTTTCCAAAAAAATGCCATGTTTCCTAAAAATAAGGGTTTGAAACATTTTCTCTCTTATTATGTTGCTGTTTACAAGAATATACGGCAGCTATGGCTACCGACACAGAAATATTTTTTACTTCGATTCTGGATAAGGAAAAGAAGTTTGCTGGACAGCATGATCCTGTTTTTGATAAATAAACCAACCCATATCCATATATTCATTTGTGCATAGGAAAAATATTAGAAAAATATTGACTCTGTTACTAATGAGGAGGAACATGCGCTTTTGTATGCTTTTGTACTCTTTGAAATTCCATAATGCTCATGTATTGCATTTGTAAATAAAAACAAAAAGTAAGATGAAAGGTGCATGGGACCTCCCTGTACCTTTTTTTTTTTTTTCTTTCCAACCTCCTTTGAATCTGCAAATGATTTCAAAATACAAAGTTGAAAAAAAAGTAAGTCAATACACTTTTCCATCTAAATGTTTGAATATTTGAACACTAAAGCCGGTGATAGGCAGACTCTATAGAGGACTGCCTAGTGCTATAAGCAGTCCCAGTCCATGAGATCTGGGCAGTATTCTCCCTTCATGCTTTCAGAAGGCAGAGAATAAGATAAAAAATGAAAGCACTAGTGAAGGCAGAGTAACAATATACTGCCATGTTGCCCCTTTCTAACAAGGCAAATCTTGCCAAGCGATAGGGGGTTTCACAAATAAGCCTCCTGGCCACTGGGGGAGGCTGGAGCAAGTTCAACACATGAGTAACACAGATAAACATGAAACCCCCAGGCCTTGATGGAAAGCGGTGATAGGTGGCCTGGAATGCCCTTGAGTGTGAAAGTTCTTATGAACGAACAAAGGCCGCTGCAGATTTCTTAATGACTGGCAAAGTCTCTTACTGCTGGGCTCCTTAAGGGCAGGGTTATCTCTTTAAAGCTGCCATTAAGAGGCAAATCTGCCCGTATGCCCACCCCCCCACCCTGCAAACCCGACCTCTTTCACTTCCCTTCTCAATGCCTTTGCCACACACACATGTTGTAAGACAAGTAAAATCTGGTGCCAGTGAACTCAGGAAAACGAGAAAGAAAAAAAGAAGGCCCCCGTAGGTAGTGTGGGGTGTTCACGCATATATTTGGAAGTAGAGGAGAGAGGGAGGAATGGATAGCAGAGTTTTATGGTTTCACCTGCTTTTGTCAAAGTGGGAGAGGAACTGATTACAATAAAAATTTTCATTCATCGGGCAGTCTTCATTCTTTCAGCAAATATTTATTGCTTACCTGCCATGTGCCAGATACTGTACTAGGTACTGGTAAGCAAAAATATACATGCTTCTTGCTCTGGAGGAACTTACAATTGGGGGAAGGGGTGGGGAATGGCATTAATCACACATTCACTTGAGTATATACAAAATTACATCTGTGATGGATGCTTTAAAGAAGTGCTATGAAAATGTGTAACTGGGAAGACAGTTGATTTGTAAGAGTTGGGGAAATTGAGAAAGGCTTCACAGAAGTGACTAAAAGAGAAAGCTCAGCACTGCTCCTCACAATCACACTCCAGGCAAGAATGGTTATCTTTGTTTTACAAAATTGGAAGCCAAGGTTCGGGACAAATTAAGCAATGTGTCCCAGAGTAAGTGGTGGAGCTTGGGGTCAAAACCAGGTCTGTCATACTCTAAAACTAATCATTGTTGCTCTAGGTCACACTGCTTTTATCTCAGTAGCTGATATTATTTCTCAGCTTCTGGTCTTCCTTAGAATCAGCAACAGGGTGATCAGATTCTGGGACTGGAAGAAGGCAGGATGAGAGCACCCACAATTCACCATGTTCTATGGAAAGTTCTGTCTCAAGAAAATAATGGTTGAACTAGAAGTTTCTGCTAAGTCATCCATAGCTACTCCTTTTAAAATGCACACAGGAGGACTATAACCCATAAAGATAGGGCTGTTGTTATTTTATTATCTCATAAACTTTTATTGAGGTATAATTTACATACAGTATCCTGTATAAACCGCCAGGAATAAGTTTTTACAAATGTATTCACATGTAAAATCAACATTATTAACATATTACATATTACAGACAGAACATCTTCTATGCCCTGAAAAGTTTCCTGTTGCCCATTCTAGGTATACCCCCTTTCCCTCAGGCCATCCACAACCACCATTCATTTCTATCCCCATATATGGTGCCTTTTCTAGAAATTCATACAAATTATATAGTACCTATTCATTTGTGTCTGGCTTTACTCAAAACAGTGTTTTTGAGATTTATCTGTGTTGCTGTGTATTAGCAGTGTGGTACTTTTTATTGCTGAGTCATAGTCTATTTTATGACTAAACCAAAATTTGTTTATCCATTCTCCCGTTGATGGACATTTGGGTTTCTTCCAGGCTTGGGCTATTATGAGAAAAGCTATGAACATTCGTGGGCAAATCTTTTGGCGGGCCTCACTTTTCTTTCTCTGGTTAAATACGTAGCAATGGAATTGCTTGGTCATGGAACAGATGTATAATTAACTTTAAAAACACACTGTCATATAGTTTTTCAAAGTGGTCGTATTATTTTACACACCCATAAGAAATATGAGTATGTACCCGACTCTTGATATTGTCAGTCTTTTACAATTTTATCCTTTTGGTGAGTATATAAAGGTATCTCAATGTGGTTTAAAAAACACGTACCTAATAGCTAATGGTGTTGAGCCGTGTATCAGGCACATATTGGCCATTTTAATGTCTTCTTTTGTAAAGTGCCTATTTAAATCTAATGTCCATTTCAAAGTTGATTTCTCTATTATTGAGGTGTTGTTCTTTATAAATTCTGAATACAAATACCTTGTTACTCATACTCTGAATTTCTCCCAGTCCATAGCTTCTTTATTCATTTACTTAATAATGTTTTTAATTTTGATGAAGTCCAGTCTATCCATTTTTTTCTTACATGGATATTGCTTTCTGATTCCTACCTAAAAAATCCTTGTTTACTTAATGGTCACAAACGTATTCTACTATGTTTTCTTCTAGAGCATTATAATATTAGTTTTTATGTTTACATCTATGATCCATCTTAAATTAATTTTGCTTATGACATAACATAGAGATCAATGCTTTCCATCTATGATCTGTCTCAAATTAATTTTGTATATGATATGAGGAAGAGACTAATGCTATTTTTTTAAAAAATGGATAGCTTATTGTTCCAAAACCATTTGTTGAAAATAATTTTCATTCCCGATTGCATTGGTTTAGTAGCTTCGGCAAAAATTATTTTGCCTTATACACATAGATCAATGTCTGGACTCTCTACTTGTCTATTCTTTCCAAATTTCTTTAAATTTATCCCTAAGTATCTTAAGTTTTTGAATGTTGTTGCCAAAACATGTTTTATATTTTATTTTCCAATTCTTCATTGTTAGGCTGTAGAAATACAATTGATTTTTGTATATTGACTTCTCTTTTCCAGCAGCTTTACGAAATTTACTCATATGTGCTTGTACTTTTTTCTTTTTCTCTTTCTTTCTTTCTTTCTTTCTTTCTTTCTTTCTTTCTTTCTTTCTTATTTCTTTCTTTCCTTTTTTTTTTTTTTTTTTTGTAGATTCTTTAGGATTTTCTTTGTACACAAGCATGTCATCTGTGGAGAAAAAGAGTTACACTTCCTCCTTTCCAAGCTGTGTATTTTTTACTTCTTTTTCTTTCACTATTTCAATGACCATAATCTCCATCTACAATGTTGAATAACAGCGGTGAGAAAATACATTCTTGTTCGTTTCCAATCTTAGGTGAAAAGCCTTCAATATTTCATCATTAAGTTTAATGTTAGCTATAGGTTTTTATAGTGGTCTTGATTAAAGAAATTCCCTCTATTCTTATTTTGCTTAGAGTTTTCTTTTTGAAAAAGTCCTAATGTAAATCTAATGTTTATCCTGCATCTATTGAGATGATCATAGACTTCTCTTTTAATCTCTTAAGGTTGTGGATTACTAATTAATTTTGTAATGTTGAATGACTCTTGCATTCTTGAATCCCACTTGGTTAAGTATTTATTATTCTTTCTATGAATTGCTGGATTTGATTTGCTAAATACCCAGCAATTTGATTTTTCAAGGATTTTTGTGTCTATATTCATAATGAGCATTTGTCTGTAATTTTCTTTTCTTGGAATAGTCTTGCTTGGTTTTGCTATCAATGTAATGCCGGCCTCAATAAATAAGCTGGGAAGTGTTCTCTCCCTCTCTATTTTCTAACACAAGTTGTGTGGGAGTATTATTACTTCTTTAAATATTTGATAGGATTTACCAGTGACGCCATTTGAGTCTGAAGTTTTCTTTCTAGAAAAGTTTTAAATTATGAATTCAAAGTCTCTAGCAGCTATAGGCTGTTCAGATTCTATTTCTTATCATGTCAGTTTTGGTAAAATGTATTCTAAAAATTATCCATTTTATCTGTCAAATTAACTGACATAAAATTGTTTATAATATCTTCTTATTGTATCAATGTCAATGGGTTCTGTCATGATAACTCTTCTTTCATTCCTAAAACTGGTAATTCTTTTTCTCTTTTTTCTTGATCAGTCTAGCTAAGGTTTTGTCAATTTTACTACTCTTTTAAAAGCTCCAAATTTTGACTGTTGGTTTTCTCTATTGCTTTTCTGTTTTATTTTTCATTTATTTTACATCTAATTCTTAGAATTTCCTTTTTTAAAATTAACTTTTGATTTAAACTGCTCTTTGTTTTGTAATTATCTTTGTTTTGTAATTACTTAAGGTTGACCATAGATCACTAATTTCATATACTTATTTTGTTCTAATATAGGCACACACTCTCTTCCAAGCCAGTCTCCTCTCTTTTCACATAGAACTGATTATTCTTTATCCATTGCTCTCCTTGTGGCCACCTTTGGTTATATAGAAATCGAATGCTTTCTCATAAAATTGCCTTTTCAATATTTGAAGTTGGCTATTATAATATCTCCCAATTTTCTGTTTTTCAGGCTACCCATGCCATGTGATCTTGGGGGAAAAACTAGGAGCAAGTCAAATATTCTTTTATATCTGAACTCAGGTATTCTTTTAAATTTTAAATCTTATTTTGTAAAAATGTGAACAAAATAAGAAGTTTCTTATAGAAGAGTCATTCTGTAACTGAAAGCATCAATTCTGCATTCCAATAGGCAGGTCATTCTGCAATATTTTAAAATGTCACAAATTGCAAGCCCAGAATGCTGTGAAGCTCAAGAAACTGACATGCTAGAGCAGAGCATCATAGTCTACAGTTGTGCTGTCCAGTATAGTAGCTACTAACCACAAATGTGATTAGAGTCAGGCAGACTTTGGGTTCAGCTCCAATTCTGCCACTTGAAAACATTACTTAACTGCTTAAAGTCTGTTTTTTTTTTTTCTTTTGTAAGGTGAAAGTAGTAGAATTCACCTTATGTTACCCATTCTTGTAATGAGTCCATGTGATTATATGTGTTTAATAACAGTAGATACATATTCCTAGTTAGAAGGTGAGAGATTACGTAACGGGGCTAATGAGAAACATAAATTTGGGGCAGACCTTTAAAAACCTTTGCATTTTGTAACCGAAGCACCAACCAAAGCAATGATCAACAGTAGATGGGGAGAGATTTTGCTGCCCAGCAAGGCCGCCAACATGGCCACAGACTCTCACTTTAAATATTAAAAATGTACAAAAATAATGGGATAGAAATGCTGAAAATCAGAGCAAGGCTGACAAGAGATAAACCAATGCAATTAGAAGTGAAGTTGTGGGGGGGCGGAGCAAGATGGCCGAATAGGAACAGCTCCAGTCTCCAACTCCCAGCGCGAGCGACACAGAAGACCGGTGATTTCTGCATTTTCAACTGAGGTACTGGGTTCATCTCACTGGGGAGTGCCGGACGATCGGTGCTGGTCAGCTGCTGCAGCCCGACCAGCGAGAGCTGAAGCAGGGCGAGGCATTGCCTCACCTGGGAAGAGCAAGGGGGAAGGGAATCCCTTTTCCTAGCCAGGGAAACTGAGACACACAACACCTGGAAAATCGGGTAACTCCCACCCCAATACTGCGCTTTAAGCAAACAGGCACACCAGGAGATCATATCCCACACCTGGCCAGGAGGGTCCCACGCCCACGGAGCCTCCCTCATTGCTAGCGCAGCAGTCTGTGATCTACCGGCAAGGCAGCAGCGAGGCTGGGGGAGGGGCGCCCGCCATTGCTGAGGCTTAAGTAGGTAAACAAAGCTGCTGGGAAGCTCGAACTGGGTGGAGCTCACAGCAGCTCAAGGAAACCTGCCTGTCTCTGTAGACTCCACCTCTGGGGACAGGGCAATAACAAACACAGCCGAAACCTCTGCAGACGCAAACGACTCTGTCTGACAGCTTTGAAGAGAGCAGTGGTTCTCCCAACACGGAGGTTGAGATCTGAGAAGGGACAGACTCCCTGCTCAAGTGGGTCCCTGACCCCTGAGTAGCCTAACTGGGAGACATCCCCCACTAGGGGCAGTCTGACACCCCACACCTCACAGGGAGGAGTACACCCCTGAGAGGAAGCTTCCAAAGCAAGAATCAGACAGGTACACTCGCTGTTCAGAAATATTCTATCTTCTGCAGCCTCTGCTGCTGATACCCAGGCAAACAGGGTCTGGAGTGGACCTCAAGCAATCTCCAACAGACCTACAGCTGAGGGTCCTGACTGTTAGAAGGAAAACTATCAAACAGGAAGGATACCTACACCAAAACCCCATCAGTACATCACCATCATCAAAGACCAGAGGCAGATAAAACCACAAAGATGGGGAAAAAGCAGGGCAGAAAAGCTGGAAATTCAAAAAATAAGAGTGCATCTCCCCCGGCAAAGGAGCGCAGCTCATCGCCAGCAACGGATCAAAGCTGGACGGAGAATGACTTTGACGAGATGAGAGAAGAAGGCTTCAGTCCATCAAATTTCTCAGAGCTAAAGGAGGAATTACATACCCAGCGCAAAGAAACTAAAAATCTTGAAAAAAAAGTGGAAGAATTGATGGCTAGAGTAATTAATGCAGAGAAGGTCATAAACGAAATGAAAGAGATGAAAACCATGACACGAGAAATACGTGACAAATGCACAAGCTTCAGTAACCGACTCGATCAACTGGAAGAAAGAGTATCTGCGATTCAGGATCAAATGAATGAAATGAAGCGAGAAGAGAAACCAAAAGAAAAAAGAAGAAAAAGAAATGAACAAAGCCTGCAAGAAGTATGGGATTATGTAAAAAGACCAAATCTAGGTCTGATTGGGGTGCCTGAAAGTGAGGGGGAAAATGGAACCAAGTTGGAAAACACTCTTCAGGATATCATCCAGGAGAACTTCCCCAACCTAGTAGGGCAGGCCAACATTCAAATCCAGGAAATACAGAGAACACCACAAAGATACTCCTCGAGAAGAGCAACTCCAAGACACATAATTGCCAGATTCACCAAAGTTGAAATGAAGGAAAAAATCCTAAGGGCAGCCAGAGAGAAAGGTCGGGTTACCCACAAAGGGAAGCCCATCAGACTAACAGCAGATCTCTCGGCAGAAACTCTCCAAGCCAGAAGAGAGTGGGGGCCAATATTCAACATTCTTAAAGAAAAGAATTTTAAACCCAGAATTTCATATCCAGCCAAACTAAGTTTCATAAGTGAAGGAGAAATAAAATCCTTTACAGATAAGCAAATGCTTAGAGATTTTGTCACCACTAGACCTGCCTTACAAGAGACCCTGAAGGAAGCACTAAACATGGAAAGGAACAACCGGTACCAGCCATTGCAAAAACATGCCAAAATGTAAAGACCATCGAGGCTAGGAAGAAACTGCATCAACTAACGAGCAAAATAACCAGTTAATATCATAATGGCAGGATCAAGTTCACACATAACAATCTTAACCTTAAATGTAAATGGACTAAATGCTCCAATTAAAAGACACAGACTGGCAAACTGGATAAAGAGTCAAGACCCATCAGTCTGCTGTATTCAGGAGACCCATCTCACATGCAGAGACATACATAGGCTCAAAATAAAGGGATGGAGGAAGATTTACCAAGCAAATGGAGAACAAAAAAAAGCGGGGGTTGCAATACTAGTCTCTGATAAAACAGACTTTAAACTATCAAAGATCAAAAGAGACAAAGAAGGCCATTACATAATGGTAAAGGGATCAATTCAACAGGAAGAGCTAACTATCCTAAATATATATGCACCCAATACAGGAGCACCCAGATTCATAAAGCAAGTCCTTAGAGACTTACAAAGAGACTTAGACTCCCATACAATAATAATGGGAGACTTCAACACTCCACTGTCAACATTAGACAGATCAACGAGACAGAAAGTTAACAAGGATATCCAGGAATTGAACTCATCTCTGCAGCAAGCAGACCTAATAGACATCTATAGAACTCTCCACCCCAAATCAACAGAATATACATTCTTCTCAGCACCACATCGTACTTACTCCAAAATCAACCACGTAATTGGAAGTAAAGCACTCCTCAGCAAATGTACAAGAACAGAAATTATAACAAATTGTCTCTCAGACCACAGTGCAATCAAACTAGAACTCAGGACTAAGAAACTCAATCAAAACCGCTCAACTACATGGAAACTGAACAACCTGCTCCTGAATGACTACTGGGTACATAACGAAATGAAGGCAGAAATAAAGATGTTCTTTGAAACCAATGAGAACAAAGATACAACATACCAGAATCTCTGGAACACATTTAAAGCAGTGTGTAGAGGGAAATTTATAGCACTAAATGCCCACAAGAGAAAGCAGGAAAGATCTAAAATTGACACTCTAACATCACAATTAAAACTAGAGAAGCAAGAGCAAACACATTCGAAAGCTAGCAGAAGGCTAGAAATAACTAAGATCAGAGCAGAACTGAAGGAGATAGAGACACAAAAAACTCTCAAAAAAATCAATGAATCCAGGAGTTGGTTTTTTGAAAAGATCAACAAAATTGACAGACCACTAGCAAGACTAATAAAGAAGAAAAGAGAGAAGAATCAAATTGACGCAATTAAAAATGATAAAGGGGATATCACCACCGACCACACAGAAATACAAACTACCATCAGAGAATACTATAAACACCTCTACGCAAATAAACTGGAAAATCTAGAAGAAATGGATAATTTCCTGGACACTTACACTCTTCCAAGACTAAACCAGGAAGAAGTTGAATCCCTGAATAGACCAATAGCAGGCTCTGAAATTGAGGCAATAATTAATAGCCTACCAACCAAAAAAAGTCCAGGACCAGATGGATTCACAGCTGAATTCTACCAGAGGTACAAGGAGGAGTTGGTACCATTCCTTCTGAAACTATTCCAATCAATAGAAAAAGAGGGAATCCTCCCTAACTCATTTTATGAGGCCAACATCATCCTGATACCAAAGCCTGGCAGAGACACAACAAAAAAAGAGAATTTTAGACCAATATCCCTGATGAACATCGATGCAAAAATCCTCAATAAAATACTGGCAAACCGGATTCAGCAACACATCAAAAAGCTTATCCACCATGATCATGTGGGCTTCATCCCTGGGATGCAAGGCTGGTTCAACATTCGCAAATCAATAAACATAATCCAGCATATAAACAGAACTAAAGACAAGAACCACATGATTATCTCAATAGATGCAGAAAAGGCTTTTGACAAAATTCAACAGCCCTTCATGCTAAAAACGCTCAATAAATTCGGTATTGATGGAACGTACCTCAAAATAATAAGAGCTATTTATGACAAACCCACAGCCAATATCATACTGAATGGGCAAAAACTGGAAAAATTCCCTTTGAAAACTGGCACAAGACAGGGATGCCCTCTCTCACCACTCCTATTCAACATAGTGTTGGAAGTTCTGGCTAGGGCAATCAGGCAAGAGAAAGAAATCAAGGGTATTCAGTTAGGAAAAGAAGAAGTCAAATTGTCCCTGTTTGCAGATGACATGATTGTATATTTAGAAAACCCCATTGTCTCAGCCCAAAATCTCCTTAAGCTGATAAGCAACTTCAGCAAAGTCTCAGGATACAAAATTAATGTGCAAAAATCACAAGCATTCTTATACACCAGTAACAGACAAACAGAGAGCCAAATCAGGAATGAACTTCCATTCACAATTGCTTCAAAGAGAATCAAATACCTAGGAATCCAACTTACAAGGGATGTAAAGGACCTCTTCAAGGAGAACTACAAACCACTGCTCAGTGAAATCAAAGAGGACACAAACAAATGGAAGAACATACCATGCTCATGGATAGGAAGAATCAATATCGTGAAAATGGCCATACTGCCCAAGGTAATTTATAGATTCAATGCCATCCCCATCAAGCTACCAATGAGTTTCTTCACAGAATTGGAAAAAACTGCTTTAAAGTTCATATGGAACCAAAAAAGAGCCCGCATCTCCAAGACAATCCTAAGTCAAAAGAACAAAGCTGGAGGCATCACACTACCTGACTTCAAACTCTACTACAAGGCTACAGTAACCAAAACAGCATGGTACTGGTACCAAAACAGAGATATAGACCAATGGAACAGAACAGAGTCCTCAGAAATAATACCACACATCTACAGCCATCTGATCTTTGACAAACCTGAGAGAAACAAGAAATGGGGAAAGGATTCCCTATTTAATAAATGGTGCTGGGAAAATTGGCTAGCCATAAGTAGAAAGCTGAAACTGGATCCTTTCCTTACTCCTTATACGAAAATTAATTCAAGATGGATTAGAGACTTAAATGTTAGACCTAATACCATAAAAATCCTAGAGGAAAACCTAGGTAGTACCATTCAGGACATAGGCATGGGCAAAGACTTCATGTCTAAAACACCAAAAGCAACGGCAGCAAAAGCCAAAATTGACAAATGGGATCTCATTAAACTAAAGAGCTTCTGCACAGCAAAAGAAACTACCATCAGAGTGAACAGGCAACCTACAGAATGGGAGAAAATTTTTGCAATCTACTCATCTGACAAAGGGCTAATATCCAGAACCTACAAAGAACTTAAACAAATTTACAAGAAAAAAACAAACAACCCCATCAAAAAGTGGGCAAAGGATACGAACAGACATTTCTCAAAAGAAGACATTCATACAGCCAACAGACACATGAAAAAATGCTCATCATCACTGGCCATCAGAGAAATGCAAATCAAAACCACAATGAGATACCATCTCACACCAGTTAGAATGGTAATCATTAAAAAGTCAGGAAACAACAGGTGCTGGAGAGGATGTGGAGAAATAGGAACACTTTTACACTGTTGGTGGGATTGTAAACTAGTCCAACCATTATGGAAAACAGTATGGCGATTCCTCAAGGCTCTAGAACTAGATGTACCATATGACCCAGCCATCCCATTACTGGGTATATACCCAAAGGATTATAAATTATGCTGCTATAAGGACACATGCACTCGTATGTTTATTGCAGCACTATTCACAATAGCAAAGACTTGGAATCAACCCAAATGTCCATCAGTGACAGATTGGATTAAGAAAATGTGGCACATATACACCATGGAATACTATGCAGCCATCAAAAAGGATGAGTTTGTGTCCTTTGTAGGGACATGGATGCAGCTGGAAACCATCATTCTTAGCAATCTATCACAAGAACAGAAAACCAAACACCGCATGTTCTCACTCATAGGTGGGAACTGAACAATGAGATCACTTGGACTCAGGAAGGGGAACATCACACACAGGGGCCTGTCATGGGGAGGGGGGAGGGGGGAGGGATTGCATTGGGAGTTATACCTGATGTAAATGACAAGTTGATGGGTGCAGCACACCAACATGGTACAAGTATACATATGTAACAAACCTGCACGTTATGCACATGTACCCTACAACTTAAAGTATAATAATAATAAATAAATTAAAAAAAAAAAAAAAAAAAAGAAGTGAAGTTGTAAGTCAGCAGGGCCACCCATGAAGGTGGGCATGGAGGCAGTGCAAGTGGCCATGAGCCAGAAGCCACACAGGCCTGGCCTGACAGCACAGAGTTCAGTTCCTATTTTCAATCTGTAAAAATACAATTGACAGGGACTCCTGATGCCAGTGCAACAGCCAAGCTAAGGGTTTCTCTTTTTCCCAATGAATATTTTCATTCTACTGTTATTATTTGAGGTCCCTTTAGATAAATCATGTATGAGCCAACACCATGTCCCCCATATACCAACATCATTTCTCTTCGACCAACTGTGCATTCACTAATTCACATTTACACATGATAGCAGGCCTGAACACTGAGGAGAAAGAACTGGGCTTAGAATCAAAAGAACCTAAATTCAAGCCCTGGCTTTGTCATTTACTAGCTTTGACAATGGCACATATCATTCAGCGTCTGTACACTGCAGGGTCCTCACCTGCAGGAGAACGACATTGATCTGCACCTGCTCCTGCTGTGTGGTGCTGGCGGGAGGTCTGGATGAAGACACTGTGGAGGGCTGCACAAATGAAAGGGATTTCCCAGGAGGATGGCATTTGAACAAGGTTTCTGACAGGCTGCGCTTCAGCTTTCAAAGTTCCAGCAGGCTGTAGGAAGCACCGGTGTCCTCCTTCACTCCCATCTCCCTGCGTCACCAAGGTACTCAGCCTCAAACGCCACCACCCTGCCCTGTCCTTGCTGCCTTCTAGGGGTCTCTGTAGCCTTGGAAAAGTACAAGGGATGCTTATCAAAGAACTCCACAGATGTCTGGGCCAACAGAGAGCCATTTTGTTTTTGACTTATGCACTTTACCATAAATTCTGCAAGTGAAACAACACTTGAGAAACAAAACCCCAAAATCCCGTCTCCCCCTTCATCACTGTCCTTTCAGGCTGAATCCATTCAGAAGTCCCATCTGGATCTTCTGCCTCTAAACAGAACCCTGGCCCCATTCACAGTGAAAGTCAGTGTTTCAGAATGGACCCACTTCCTCTCCCCTTCTCACTCCAACACAAGGAGATGGTGGAAAAGAAAGATGACTCAATGCTACTTTAAGTGCTTTGGAGACAACAGGCCAATTTTACACTGGATTTTTAGTGTCCGTGGCTGGAGATAAAGGGCCCTTTCTCTGATCCTGCTGCCCTTCTGCCTCCCATCCTTCTTTCTCCTCCATCTCCTCCTCTGCTCTCCCCACTTTGCCCATCTCAGACCATATTAACAGAGAAAGAATAGTAACCCCTTGCCCTACCAGACAAATGTCATTTCCACAAGTACAAAGGCAATGTGGCCATTCATTTGTTGTTTTGCAGAGTGGCACACACTGGACAAAGTCTAAAAGATGCTCAGAGAAGACTGGCTTCTCAGTGGGCTCAGCTTCCCAGCTGTCATGGTGTAACTGGAGAAATGTGGACAGAGAGTTTGAAAGTCATGCTCCTGCTCACACAGCTGTGTGCACTGGGATAACAGACTTTTACCCCATAGGCTTCCATCAGTTTCATCTATAATGTGAAGGTGATGAGCAATATAATAAGAATAATAATACTATCATTTAATATGATTTTACTATGTGCCAGGGATTGCACTAAACTTTCATATATACTGCCTCACTAGTATTATCTATTACATTTAAGGAAACCAAAGTTGAATGTAGATGAGAAAATCTGCCCAGGCTCATGGAATGAGTGCTCTGTAGAAGTGTGATTTGCACCCAGGCCTGCTCCAATGCTTGTATTGGAAGCCTCTGTGTCTATGATCACCATTTCTTCTCTGAAGATCCCTTTGGCCTTCACCCACCCAAGTTGGCCAATACTTGCAAAGCATATTTTCCTCTGTGATCTTCATGAATCACACTGCAGTGCAGATATGCTTGCTTGCCTGTGTCTCCAGCTAGACTCCAGCCACATCTTCATGAAAACAGGGCCTAAGACATGTATATTCAGAGCACCCAGCACAATTCTTGGCACATAATAGGTCATAAAGATTTGAGGAACAATGAGTTTCTGAGCATCTTATTTGAAAGCACTAGTTTGACTTAGTAAACTGGTGCACCATTCCCTTTTTGAATCTCAGTACTGACACCCACCCAATCCCATAATACTTGTAATTCAGGCTCCACACTTCTCTTATGGGGAGGGTTGGAGAAAATGGGGCATTTACCAGAGCCATGAAACAATTTCTGCATGATTTAAAAAGAGAGTGTTTAGCACAAACCACATTATTTTAGTCTTGCTGTCATATCTATCTGCTCCTTCAATATATTTAGATTTAAAGGTGATGTTATAATCAGAAACAACCAGAAAAAAGTATAGGCCAATAAGATATGAATTTCCAATAAAGGATAGAGAGTTGTGTACACATTTTAGAATGCACATTGAAGAGAAATGTGCTTCAGTCTGATTATACATAGCTTTGAGGAATTTACTCCCATACTTACTGCATGGTATTAAAGAACCCAAGATAAATCTTTGGTGACTCCAAGAAAGAGGTTCAACTGTAATTATGGATTAACACACACCCACAGTTAATAGTTGCTTCAGTTTAGCATCAGTGCAACCATTTACACTGATAATATATTAAACACTACTTTTTTTTCCCAGGCACAGTGAATGACTACTAGGGCAGGATTACCTTCCACTAAGCAGATTTCATAGCTCCAAGCCTCTAATCATTTGTAACCATTAGGGAAAACATGGGGCTGAACCAATTAAAAAAATAAAAACTATCCCGAAGCTCACAAAACCACATAATTACATTGCATCACTTAGCATTTTGATTGAGCATTTGGAAAACCTGATACAAAGGCTCAGAGGCTGCCTCAAATGCCTCATAAACGTGGTAACTTCACCTGTGTAAACCCACCTAAAAAAAATTTGTTTCCACATCATGTATGGAGGGAAAGGTGAATAAATAGAGACACAGTGAGACTGGTAGAAAAGTAGAGACAAATACTATTATTTTCCCAATCTAAGACTATTTGTTGTTACTTTTTCATCACTGGTGTTTTAAATTTTCCATAGCAAAATGACATTTTACTTGTGGAAGGACCATCAGCATGGCCATGCCATTCCTTTCAGAATTTCTAACTGTGGAAGTTTAAAGTACTTAGCTCACTAGTAATAATCAGATGACAGAGTCAAAAACTAGGTTTTCCTCTGTCCAAAAACATATCACCTAATCATTTTGGTAATCTGTTTTTCCATCACTAAAAAGGGATTGAGTGTTTATCTCAAGATTAGTCAGAATTTTACAAACACTCTGGAAAGGATATTGAGCTCTTTAATAGAAGTCATAATAAAAATACTAAGCAGGCACTGTGGAGAATGGGAAGTGCAATGTGTCATCATTGCATTATGTTTTTACATTGAGCCAGAAGGCATTTTTTCTCACACACTAATTTTGCCGTCTCCCGCCACCCTTATCAATACTTTCCCTGGGCACTGGTAACGTTCATTCCATCCTATGTCTTCTCACATTACTTTGCCTCCTGAGAAGACAAAAGTATGTCTGCAGCCAAGTGCTCTCAGATCTCATTCACGAACACAGATCCTTCATGGGAACCCGAGTAGGATAGAAAAGCGCTGTGACAGAGGCAAAAAATTAAATACTAATGAATGTTTCATTTAGGCCAACAAACACAGAGAGGAAAGTGGAAAGAGAGAGACACAGAAGCAGAGCCCATGGGCAGGGGTGCAAAAGAAGTCTCAGAAAGCAGAGGCGAGGGGAGAAATGGAAAGAAGACGGTGCTGGGGAGTGGGAAATATAGACAGATGATGGCTTTTTAAAAAGCTAGTTCCCTTCTTCTGAAGCTCATAAGCAACTTCAGCAAAGTCTCAGGATACAAAATCAATGTGCAAAAGTCACTAGCATTCTTATACACCAATAACAGACAAACAGAGAGCCAAATCATGAGTGAACTCCCATTCACAATTGCTTCAAAGAGAATAAAATACCTAGGAATCCAGCTTACAAGGGATGTGAAGGACCTCTTCAAGGAGAACTGCAAACCACTGCTCAGTGAAATAAAAGAGGACACAAACAAATGGAAGAACATTCCATGCTCATGGATAGGAAGAATCAATATCGTGAAAATGGTCATACTGCCCAAGGTAAGTTATAGATTCAATGCCATCCCCATTAAGCTACCAATGACTGTCTTCACAGAATTGGAGACAACTACTTTAAAGTTCATATGGAACCAAAACAGAGCCCGCATTGCCAAGACAGTCCTAAGCCAAAAAAACAGCTGGAGGCATCACACTACCTGACTTCAAACTATACTGCAAGGCTACAGTAACCAAAACAGCATGGTAGTGGTACCGAAACAGAGATATAGACCAATGAAACAGAACAGAGCCCTCAGAAATAATACCACACATCTACAACCATCTGATCTTTGACAAACCTGACAAAAACAAGAAATGGGGAAAGGATTCCCTATTTAATAAATGGTTCTGGGAAAACTGGCTAGCCATAAGTAGAAAGAGAAACTGAATCCCCTATTTACACCTTATACAAAAATTAATTCAAGATGGATTAGAGACTTAAATGTCAGACCTAAAACCATAAAAACCGTAGAAGAAAATCTAGGCAATACTATTCAGGACATAGGCATGGGCAAGGACTTCATGTCTAAAACACGAAAAGCAATGGCAACAAAAGCCAAAATTGACAAATGGGATCTAATTAAACTAAAGGGCTTCTGCCGCAAAAGAAACTACCATCAGAGTCAACAGGCAACTTATGGAATGGGAGAAAATTTTTGCAATCTACTCATCTGACAAAGGGCTAATATCCAGAACCTACAAAGAACTCAAATAAATTTACAAGAAAAAAACAAGCCCATCAAAAAGCGGGCAAAGGATATGAACAGACACTTCTCAAAAGAGGACATTTATGTAGCCAACAGACACATGAAAAAATGCTCATCATCACTAGCCATCAGAGAAATGCAAATCAAAACCACAATGAGATACCATCTCACACCAGTTAGAATGGCAATCATTAAAAAGTCAGGAAACAACAGGTGCTGGAGAGGATGTGGAGAAATAGGAACACTTTTACACTGTCGGTGGGACTGTAAACTAGTTCAACCATTGTGGAAGACAGTGTGGTGATTCCTCAAGGATCTAGAACTAGAAATACCATTTGACCCAGCCATCCCATTACTGGGTATATACCCAGAGGATTATAAATCATGCTGCTATAAAGACACATGCACACGTATGTTTATTGCAGCACTATTCACAATAGCAAAGACTTGGAACTAACCCAAATGTCCATCAATGAAAGACTGGATTAAGAAAATGTGGCACATATACACCATGGAATACTATGCAGTCATAAAAAAAGGATGAGTTTGTGTCCTTTGTAGGGACATGGATGCAGCTGGAAACCATCATTCTCAGCAAACTATTACAAGAACCGAAAACCAAACACTGCATGTTCTCACTCATAGGTGGGAATTGAACAATGAGAACACTTGGACACAGGAAGGGGAACATCACACACCGGGGCCTGTTGTGGGGTGGGGGGAGGAGGGAAGGATAGCATCAGGAGATATGCCTAATGTAAATGACGAGTTAATGGGTCCAGCACACCAACATGGCACATGTATACATATGTAACAAACCTGCACGTTGTACACATATACCCTAGAACTTAAAGTATTAAAAAAAAATAGGGATGGGGGAAAAAACACTGCAAAATAATATTGTTAATGGTGCCAAGTATTTTATTATGTAAATAATAATAGTTTACAAAAACTGCTTCTCCCATACAGTGTTCCTTGGAACAGTACCATCTGGTGTGATGTTAGAGGATGTTACACAAGATAAGAGAGCAGTCTTAAAAATAAATCTGACAAACACTGTTAATAAATGTTTTAGGAAGAAAAAAAAAAGTGAGTTCCCAAAGAAATGATAAATGTTTGAGACGATGGATATGCTAATTACTCTGATCTGATACATACATTCCATATACCAAAACATCACTATGTACCCCATGAATATGTACAATTATTAGTCAATTAAAATAAAATTAAGTCAGTTAATTAAAATATTACTTAGAGAAATTAGACTTGATTCAGTATTTCTTCTATTTTAAAAAAAAAAACCCAAACTCTTATGTACTTCTTTTAATCCAAGTAGACAAATGAGACAACAGATATAAGTTAAAAAAATTATTTTTAAAATTTAAGAAATCATCAAAAATAACCAATTAACATTAGAGTATAACCTAGCAGACATATTTATACTTAAAAACAAAAACAAAAAGAAATCATATTGGACATACTGTTTCATAATTGTCTTTTTTTTCACCTGGCACATCAAGAAGTTTTCCTTGTCAGTAAATATGAATCCACATCATCATTCCTAACAGCAGTCTCATATTTCATTTGTATTAGGCCATCGTGCATTGCTACAAAGGACTACCTGAGACTGTGTCATTTATAAAGAAGAAGGTTTATTTGGCTCATGGTTCTGCAGGCTGTATAAGCATGGCACCAGCATCTGCTTGGCTTCTAGTGAGGCCTCAGGAAGCTTTTATTCTAATGGAAGGTAGAGTAAGAGCAGGCATATCACATGGCTAGAGAGTGAGAGTGAGTAAGAGAGAGAGGAGAGGGAGGTGTCAGACACCTTTAAACAACTAGCTCTCCTGTGAACTACTAGAGCAAGAACTCACTCAGCCATTCATGAGAGATTTGCCCCATAACCTAAATACCTCCCCCTAAGCCCATCTCCAACACTGGAGATTACATTTGAACACGAAATTTGGAGGAGACACACATCTAAACTATATCATTATGTCCCTGCTCCCCAAAATCTCATGTCCTTCTCATATTGCAAAGTACAGTCATGCCTTCCCAATAGTTCCCAAAAGTCTTAACTCATTCCAGCCTCAACTCGAAAGTCCAAAGTCTCATCTGAGACTGAGTGTGTAAAGTAAAAAATAAGTAATCTATTTCCGAGATACAATGGTGGTATAGGCATTGGATAAACATTCCCATTCCAAAAGGGAGAAATCAGCCAAGAAAGGAGCAATAGACCCTATACACATCTGAAACCCAGCAGAGCAGACATTAAACCTTAAAGCTCCAAAATGACGTCCCATGACTCCACGTCCCACATCCAGGGCACATTGGGGTAAAGGGTGGGCTTCCAAGGTCTTGGGCAACTCCACCTCTGGGGCTTTGCAGGGTACAGCCCCCATGGCTGCTTTCATTGGTTGAAGTTGAGTGTCTGCAGGTTTTCCAGACTCAGGGTGCATGCTGCTTGTGGCTCTACCATCCTGGGGTCTGAAGGGCACAGCAGTGTCCTGATGGGGACTCTGTGTGGGGACAGGCAGTGTCCCAGTGGGGATTCTGTGTGAGGGCTCCAACCCCACATTTCCCCTCAGCACTGCCCTAATAGAAGCTCTCTGAAGGGGATCTGCCCTGCAGCAGGCTTCTGTCTGGACATCCAGGCTTTCTGATACATCCTCTGAAATCCAGGTGGAAGCTGCCAAGGCTCCTTTAGTCTTGTATTCTGCATACCAAGTAGAAACCTCCAAGGCTTATAGTGGCTTGCACTCTTCAAAGTGGCAGCCTGAGCTGTACCTTGGGCCCTTTGAGCTAAGGCTGGAAATGGAGCAGAGTAGATGCAGAAGTATCCTCCTGAGGCAGCACAGAGCAGTAGTAACACTCTGGGCCTGGCTCTCCAAACTGAGGGGCTACCTCGAAGATTTCTGAAATGACTTCATGGCCTTTTTCCATTGTTTTGGTTATTAGCACCTGGCTTCCTTTTAGTCATGGTAATCTCTTCAGCAAGTGGTTGTTCCACAGCCTGCTTGGATTCTTTCTCTATCACATGGCCAGGCTGTGAAGTTTCCAAATGTGTACGCTCTTCTTCCATTTTAACTATGAGTTCCAACTTTAAGTCCTTTGCTCCCACATCTGAATGTAAGTTGTTAGAAGCAGCCACCCCACCTCTTGAATGCATTTCTGCTTGGAAATTTCTTCCAACAGACACTGTAAATCGTCACTCCTAAGTTTAACCTTCCACTAATCCCTAAGGCATGGACACAATGCGCCAAGTTCTTTGCGAAGGACTAACAAGGGTGACCTTTGCTTCAGTTCCTAATAACTTCCTCATTTCCATCTGAGACCTTGTTTAGCCCGGCCTTCACCATTCATGTTTCTAAAAGCATTTTAGAGTGCTTCACAACCACTTAACCAGGCTCCAAACTTTCCCTTGTCTTCCTGTCTCTGGAGCCCTCCCAACTCTTCCAACCTGTGCCTGTAACCCAGCTCCAAAGCTGTTTCCACATTTTTAGGCATCTTTATAGCAATGCCCCACTCCTTGGCACCAATTTCCTGAGTCAGTTTTGAGTTGCTAAAAGGAATACCTGAGACTGGGTAATTTATAAAGAAAAGTGGTTTATTTGGCTCGTTATTCTGCAGGCTGTATAAGTATGGCGCCAGCATCGGCTCTGCTTCTGATGAACCCTCAGGAAGCTTTTACTCATGGTGGAAAGTGAAGAGGATGCAGGCATGTCATACAGTGAGAGAGGGAACAAGAAAGAGAGATGGAGCAAGGGAGAAAGAGGGATAAATATAAAGAAGAGGAGGAGGTGTCAGGCCCCTTTAGAGAACCAGCTCTCACATCAACTACTGGAGCAAGAACTCACTCATTACCATGGGAGGACACCAAGCCATTCATGAGGGATCTGTCCCCATAACCCAAACCTCCCACTAGGTCCGCCTTCAACACTGGAGGATGTATTTCAGCATGAGATTTGGAGGGGACACACATCCAAACTTTACCACCGTTGTATGAATTTAACCAAGCTATATGTCTTTCTGGTATAAACATATAGGTGGATTGTTGATTGGAAATTACAAATAATGCCTTATCAATTAGCTTTCACTGTGTAATAAACAACCTCACAATTTCATGACTTAACAAAAACAACATTTCTTTTTTTGTTGTTCATTATTCTGTGAAGCAACTGGGGGTCCTCTCTCCATGTGGTTTCTCATCCATAGTGGTCCAGCCTGGGCTTCCTCACCAGTGGTCTCAGAGGCTTGGACAGCAAGCCCCAGTGTGCAAGTGCTTGTCAAGCCTTAGCTTCTAATATACTTAGTAATGTCTTTTTGCCCAACCCAAGTCATCTGTCCAACCCAGAATCAAGGGGTGAAGAATAGACTCCATTGCTTGGTGGGAGAATCTGCAATGTCACATTACAAAAGGTATAACACAAAAGAATGAAGGAATTTTTGGACATTTTGTAATCTTCCACAAATGCTATGCTAAATATCCTTTCAACTACTACTGGGCACACCTACTTGATTATTTATATGAGACAAATTTTTAGAAGATAAATTGTTCAGTAAAAAGTATGACTATTTTAAACTATGGATTCATACTACCAGAATTGGAATTTATACTCTCATCAAGTAGTCTTTGAGCAATAAGAACTCAGTGCCTGGCATAATGTATAGTATATTTCACAATAAATATTGGTTAAATGAATGAATGAATGAACAAAACCACATACATAAATAAAAAAAAAAAAAACAAGAACAAATTGGTAGCCTGACTAATACTGATATTACCATGCTTTAGATATTTGCTCATTGACAGGTAAAAATAGATCCCTATTTTAATTCCTACATTTTGCATTACTAAGAGCTGTTATGTTTAATGGCTGTTTGGTATTCTACTTTACTGAATTTGAATTGAGCATGTATCATTTGGTCTGTTTCTGGGCTCTCTGTATTTTGTTTCAGTCATTTTGTCTATTAGGATTTAAAACTATCATATCTAAGTTATTCTTTTCACAACTACAATATTCCATTGCATGGAAGTATCCTAATTTACTTAACTGAAATTTTATTTATGGATGGATATACATTCCTAGTCCTTTGATATTAAAAGAAAACTGAAATGAGCATCCTTTATACAACCTTTACATAGATGTCTTTGCTGTCAAGTGAAAGTATATCTTTAGGATAAAACCCTAGTATGATAATTACTGGGAAAATAGTATATTCATTCAAAATATTGATATTTGTTGCATAAATGCCTTCCAAAGAAGTTGTAGCAATTCTCGCTTTTTTTTCCATCAGTGGATAAATGTGCATGCTTCCCTAAACGCTTACTAAAACAACATATCTAAGTTTATCTGATGTGTAAAATGGCAAATCACTTTTTAAATTTTGTATTCCTATTTGAATTATAGTAAACATATTTTTATTAAGTGTATAAGTTACATTTCTTTATTTCTCCTGGCAAACTGATTCAAATTTTTTGTTCTTTTTTATTGGGTTGTTGGTTTTTTTCCTTATTAATTTTAATAGCTCCTTATATCTTAAGGACATTAGTTTTAACATTTTCTATTTATGTTATCCATGGTACTTCTCTGCAGAAGTGTTTCATTTTGATACAGTCCTATTTATTTACTATTTCTTTATTGTTTCTGGCCCTTGAGTCTTTATTCTAAAGGCATTTCCACTCCACTCTCATAAAAAATTATCACTCATATTTTTATTTGGTACTTTTATTTAGTTGCTTACTAACTTATTTTAAGTTTACATTCTTGGGCTCTCAGGAAATTATTTTGGCATGAAGAGCAAAGTCTTAAGTTTCTTTTTTCCAAAGGGCTAGCCAATGCCCTCATAGAATAAAAAAAAAAAAATACATCAATTCCCCAGTGATTTGGAATACACTTTTATCATATAGCAAATTCACATATGCATTTGGCTCTATTTTTGAATTGTATTTTGTTCCATTCATCTGTCTTGTCTACTCTAGCAACAGTACCAACCATTTAAAATTAGTTTTGAGAATGCATTTTAATACTAGAGGTACCAATCCTCTTTAATTACTCTTCTTTCTTTTTTAAAATACTTTTTTGGGTATTCTCACATATGTATCTTTGATACACACTTTGGAATCAACTTATCTACTTTTGCAAAGGAGTACATTAAATTTATAGATTTTGAGACAACAGTTTTACACTTGGAGTTTTCATATTTAGAACTACGCATGTCTCTCCAATTATTCAAATTTATTTTATGTCTTATGTAAAGTTTTAAGCTTTCCTTCACTCAAATTTTATAAGTTCTTGTTAATTTTATTTCTAAGTATTTTATTTTAAAAGTTACATATAAGATTCGCGTTTCCATTACATTTTCTGAATAACGTGTACTTATAAGAATGCTCTACCATTTAAAAATCAATTCTCTCACCAGATACCTTATAGAATTCTCATTATGTCATCTGTAAAGAAGTAATTTGCCTTTATATTTCCAATTGTATATCTGACTTTTACAATTAAGGAAAAAAGGTGCTCCCAACTTAAATAAATACGTGGAAGTAAAACAGACTTTCCTGTATTTGTATAATGTATAATACATTGTCTCTCTTTTAAGTTGTGGCAAAATACGCGTAACATAAAATTTAACATCCTAACCATTATTTAGTGTACAGTTCAGTGGAATTAAGTACATTCACTTAATTCCACTAAATTGATGTTGTGCTACCATCACCACCATCCACTCTTTCCATCTTGTAAAACTGAAACTCTACTCATGAAAAAATAATTCCCAATTCTTCCCTCTCCCCAGTTGTCAACCACCATTCTTTCTATCTAGGAATCTGACTACCCTAGGTACCGCACATAAGCAGAATCATACAATATTTGTTCATTTGTGATGGGCTAATACATTGTCTCTTAATGGAATACAGAGATATTGGGGAAAAAACATTCTACAATTCATGTTAACATTCACTATTTCTTAATTTTTTTAACATATCAACTGCTCGTTGTTTCAGAAGTTAAATAATTTTTATTTTATAACCAAAACTAAGTCACCACTGTATTATTCCACTCCTTGTTAAATTTATATGAATTTATCATTCCAAGTTCAATTGTTTATAGTTCCTTTACATCTGATAGACCTTTTCACATACGTATATCATACAGAGTTGTTCTTAATGTGCTGTTTTAGATCTGAAGGTAAATTAGAGATAATCTTCTTTAATACTTCTTTTCTTTTTAAAACAGAAATGCTGATTCCCCAAAATAGGACCAAACTTATAAAGAGGAAACTGAATCCCACCCAGCCCTAATGAACTGTATTTCAAGGGCATTAAGAGAAGTAGAGAATATGAAATTAAAATCATTGTCAACATTTTTTGTCTCTTAAATAAATCATAGAAACAGTTAACACTCTAGAACACTGGGCAAAGCATATACCCCCATAACAAACAAAAAAAAAAAAGAGGGAAAAGATAACTTTGTGGGCAATTGTGTTATAAATTTAAGACCAATCCTGATCACCTTCTTGTGAGTATTTTAAAAAGTTGTGAAAACTTGAGGCTATCATATGTTCACCTAAACATGCCATGTCAACTAAATTCAGTTATTTCATTACATTTTAATTATGTTCAAGTTCAATGGGAAAAACTAACAAGCATGGAAATGTTAATATATTTATAACATATATATAGTAATGTAACAATTTCCCTCTCAATCTTTTCAGAATGCATGCATATATTACACATAACTGTAATCAGATTTTATACAATTTTATTTCCTACCCTTTCAACTTGATGTCAATTAAAACACATTCTTACTTCTCTACATAAATCAGATCTCTTATGCTGAGAGGTCTGTGTTACTCAGAGGGAGGATCTATTGAATGGGTAGAAGAGGTATATAGAACTCAAATGAATTACATGCGTAAATTCAGGCCAAATTACACAAGTCTCCTACGCCTGTGGAGAAAGAAGCCGAGCAGGGAGAAAAGTCACGAGGTAGGGATGCTTGACTGCTTCCCGGCCTCAGGAGTGAGGTCACAAACACAGTGGAAGCTCAACTTAGTGGAGTTCAAGTCTCCAGAAAGGCAGAAACTGCATATGTCTCATTTCTGGTTGTCTGGTTACATTAATTGATGTGTAATAATAAAAACTGTGTGCAATCTGGTAAACAGTATCAGAGGTAGAGCCACAACTTGATGGAGGTCTGAGGAGAACTTTGGAAGAATTGTGCACTGAAAGCTCCCAAGGCTGGGATCCCACGCTCCTAAAACAGTGTCCACTACCTACAGGGCTCTCTGTAGACATCTGTTAAATGAACAACTTCTAGTACTACACTGATAGGAGGAAGAGGCCAAAGACATTGTATGCCTTAATTTTGATAAACAGCACATAAAGCTGTGATTATATCCTGTGGATAAAATGCACAGCTTGAGTAATAGTTCTATTACATGTATTTTTACCTGATTGACAAAATATATTCAAACTGTGCATTAATAATTCAAGATACATGCCACAGGACTCTTGTCCTTGGCTTTGTCTGCTTTAGTATTTTCAGTAACAATTTGAGACTGTAGTTCTTCAAACTGATTCCTTGACGGACTTGGTATTTTGTTCATATTATTGCTTAAACATAGGCACACACAAGATTATAAATATAGCTATGGCTTTTATACAATTACAAGTCTAAAATTTAAAAATAAAATGAAAATATTATAAAAGTCCAATTAACAACATTAATGTGACAGGTGATGTTCTTTGGTTGACATGAAATCACTGGTTTACCACATGTGTCATCCTGACCTCCATGGAGCAGGTGATTTTGAGCCCCTCGTGTTCATACTGTGAAGGGCCTGGTGACGTCTGTGCAGTTATCATTCCATAGTCTGACACCGTGTCCTTGGCCTTAGCCTAGCAAAAACACGTCAGCGATATACTAGGTTGCCTAGTTTTCTTTTCTCATTAGCCTTTGTCATTTTGGTGAGCAGTTGGCATGCTATTGCAAACAAAGGCACCAAAATGTCATGTCAGTTCCAAGATGTCTAGAATGTTCAACTTTTTGTATCAACTTTAAAAGAAACACTGACAATTTTGAATTCTTGTAGAGAAGTCATTCAATAAATAATGACTGAGCACTGACTAGGCATAGGGCAGTTGCCAGATGTGGCAGATCCAGTGATGAACTAGACAGAGCCCACTCCTGCCTGCAGGAAGAACTTAAGGATGGTTTCTTGAATTTGCAGAGAACGCCAGACTAGGAAGGAGATGTAATAAATGGAAATAAGATCTGGATTATCAAGGATTTTTTGTGTGTTTGTTTGAGACAGGGTCTTGCTCTGCCACCCAAGGCTGGAGTGCAGTTGCACAATCACAGCTCACTGCAACTTCAACCTCTTGGGCTCAAGCGATTCTCCCCACTCAGCCTCCCTAGTAGCTGAGACTACAGGCGTGTCCCAGGCTAACTTTTTGTAGAGATGGGGTTTCACCACATTTCCCAGGCTGGTCTTGAACTCCTGAGCTTGACCTTCCACCTGCCTTGGACTTCCAAAGTGCTGGGACTACAGGTGTGAGCCACTGTGCCCTGTCATAAAGCATCTTTATACTTGTATCTTCATTATAATATTTTGAAATTGCTAAATCACTACATAAAACATAATTGTGAGTGATACAGAAGGCTATACACTAAAAACCGAAATCTTCCCCTCTCTGGATACACAGCCCCTAGTCCCACTACCCAGTGGTCACACCTGTGCTAACTTGAACCTTCCAGACCTTTCCACAAGATTGAAAAACAAATTCTGAAAAAGGTCACTCAGTGAGTACAATTCCTTATTTAACCCTTAGCCTCTTCCTCACCCAGTGGCATTTTCTGAAAGATGTCCTTCTTATGTGAGAGAATCCTCCTAGGTTGAAGCTAAAAGGGGTCACAGAGTCTGGACTTGGGAAAAGGCTTCACTTTTGAAGATTTGTTACCCTGTTCTGAGTGTTGTGAAAAGGATTAACAATATTGTATGTACAACACCTGGCACACAGTAGGCACCTAACAAATAGCAAGTGTTACTATTACAATTTAATATGATGTGTGTCCTTGAATGATTTCCGGCTTTTCCAGTATAGTGTGTTTTGTTTATGAAGTGGTGGCAGTTCTTTTTTTGACAATCTTGAAAAAAATCGTCCTTTAATGTGGCTGCCCACTGGGGATTATAGCTTTTCATAATCTTTAGAAAAACCACTTCTCAGTCACCCTTCCAGTGGACATAATATGCCCCTTGTCTTCACGGAGGAGATGTCAGAGGAGAGGTGGAGGTTTGGTCATTTGAAGTGAGACAGGGTGTTAGTATCAGGACCATATTTCTTCTCCAACTCTAAAATCTAATTTCCTCCAAAACTGAGTTTAACAGTTCTGTATTTACAGCTCAAGTTCCTGGCGTCCCACCCCCTCGCCTGTGATACATCACTTAGGTCATGCTTGGAAAGTGCTTTGAAGGAAATGGGCCCAGAAGTGCTAAGCAGAATGACATGATGCGAGCGGACAGTGGGGAGCCACAAGAACAGATAAAATCTTCTGTCTCTGCTAGCTTTCATTTTCTCTGGTAGGTTTTATGGAAACTTCTCTGGTAGATTTCATGTTACACTGGAAATAAAGCAGGAAGTCACATTTTTATGAGTAATACGTATGTTGAATATTGAAAAGAATAACAAAGGAGCGGATTGGAATATTTGCACTCAGTTGGGTATAATAAAAATAGTTAGAAATTCAGAGTCAGCCACTTTCCACTATGCAATATTTTAAATAACAACAACAAAAAAATGAATTTAGGAGAAGGTGAACCATGGAGGAAAGATTTGGGGAAAATTTCTTAAATTGGAGAAAGTAGTTCTGGAGAATTTACAAGGTTCTTGGTCTATGGAGAAAGTTTACTTAAGAAAATTCATTCATCCATTCATTGATTTATTTGTTCATTTATTAAATAAACTTTTACTAAATACCTTCAGAGGTCCAAGCTGTGTACTGGGCACTTGTATAGAGAGCACTGATTCCTGCTATAGTGGGAGCAGGATAAGTGGTGTCCCTGCAGAACATGGAGAAGGAAATCTTCTGGGAAAGTCAGGGAAAGTGTTCCTCCAGGAAGTGATAACTGAATAAGGGGTGAACAAGTGTTTTCCAGGAAGATATGGGGAGGGAGTCCGTGGCAGTGGAACAGCATCTGCAAAAGCACAGAGAAAGACATGGCAGAGTGGGGGAATGATATCCTGGGACACGGGGTGTGCCCAGTTGGGTTTAGAAGTGAGACCAGAGAGAATAGTAACAGTATTTTGTTACTGTGTTCATTGGTACCACACCCAGTATATCATTTCTAAGATTCAAGAGCGGTGCAGCACAGAGGAAGGTATGGGCTCTGCAGTCAGACTTCCTGAGCTCAACTCCTGAGTCCCATAAACACTAGTTATGTAACCCTGAGCAAGCTGCTGGCATTTCCTCCTCTGGAAAATGAGAGTACTCACAGTTTAATCTCTAGGGCTGTTGTGTAGACACAGCAGGCTGATTGCTCCTGTTCTGTGACTGCTCTATGTCCTTTGCAAGATCAAAACAGATAAAATTTAGACGTGTTTGTGCATTACCTTCCATAGGGTCATTATTATCATCACCAACATTGTCATCATCCCACAATACATTGATAGAAGAGGCTGCATTTTATTGTATTTGTATGTATTTATTTATTTTGAGACAAGGTCTCACTCCAGTTGACCAGTTTTGAGTGCAGTGGCACAATCTCGGCTCACTGCAACCTCGACCTCCCGGGCTCGGGTGATTCTCCCACCTCAGCCTCCTAAGTAGTTGGGACCATAGGCATGCACCACCATGCCCAGCTAATTTTTTGTATTTTTAGTAGAGACAGAGTTTTGCCATGATGCCCAAGCTGGTTACAAACTCGGGTCCTCAATCAATACACCTGCCTTGGCCTCTCAAAGAGCTGGGATTACAGGCTTGAGCCACTTTGCCCAGATGAAGAGGCTATTTTTGTAAGTGCCTTCCAGCTGTGTGTAAGTAGCAATGAACTAGTTGGAAGGAAAACCCCAGGCCATGTAGCTCAAGAAGAGACACAATACCTTGACATAGGTAATAAACGGATTTGATGATTTTTAAAATAAAGTAAGTGGGGTTGACATCTGAGGAAAAGTGTTTTCTCTTCCTTCCAAATGCTAGAGTGCTGAACTTAGTATTGTGTTTCTGGGCGCATTCTCCCAACCTCATCTTCACTCCCCTCAAATTGAAAAATCATATGAGGAGATAGATTCAGGAGACGAATCCCAACAACATTAATAAAACAGATGGATTACTTGACCTATGAATATATTGAGAGAATATTTTAACTTTTGGCAACCAGCTTAGGACTGAATCACTGATTAGTATATAGAAAAGTAAACCATTCAAAGATCATGGCAATTATTAACACGTGGGAAAATAAAAACTTGCTCAAGGATGGAAACATAGTCTTGATATATAACACGGCTCGGTTGTGAAAAATATTCACCTAGTTATATTAACGCAGAAGTTGAATATGTTTCTATCAAAACTTACTCTATAATTATAGTGCAAGGATGTAGAAGGGAAAATGTATGTGTGTGAGTCAGACAGGCAGGAGAGGACAAAATACGTGTAAATGCTAAAGCTGAGAACTCAAAAGAGGACACTTGAACATGTTATTTAGAAATATGGAGGCAAACACCAGAAGAAAAGAAAAGAAAAGAAAAGAAAAGAAAAGAAAAACAGTGAAAAGAGTTGAAAATGATTACTTCTAAAAGGAGCAGAAACAGAGGTTACTATTTTTCACAATAAACCTTCAAAGGTACAATTTTTTTCACTATAAAACCTATGCACATGTATGAATTTAATAGAAATAAATATGAACTCTTTCAAAAAGCATGAAGAGAACAGTGTTCAGTTTGAAGTGTTTGAATCAAGGGCTGCATGGAAGGGAGTATCAAGATATTAAACCAGTGAATTTTGGTTGAGCCCATTGTGTAGGGCTTCAGAGGGCAAGGAAAAGATGCACATTTTTAAGCGAAGGAGCGACAAGGTCACATCGTACTCTGGAAAAATTTGTATATAAGCTCACCCTGCAGGAATTAGGAAAAGTTTAAAAACAGGGAGGTGAGTGTGCAAACTTTTGCAAATAGTTCTGGCAAGCAATAATGACTTGCAGAACCAAAGCAGTGGATATGGGCATTGAGATAACAAAACAAAACATAGATCTGACTGATATATGTGAGGTGGGCTTATCTTATCTCTTTGAGGAGTGAGGAGGGCAAAGTGAAGCCAGGTTCCTGGCTTAGCAGACTGGGAGGATGGGGGTGCCAATACTCAAAATGGAACTTCACAAAGAAAAGCAGGTTCTTAGAGGCGAGGCCAGGGAGGAAAAAATGGTGAGTCTGTTTCTGTACCTATGAGAAGTGACTGAGGGACATCCAGAGAAAGAGCTAGTAAATGCCTACCAGGAGAGCAGGATGGAGAAAGGGCAGCTATCGAGTGACCTGGGAGTCCCTGGTTATATGTGGCGATGGGTCAGGAGGCCATCACAATGTCCAAGTGAAATGTATGGTGTGAATCAGAGCAAGGTCTTGGCTCTGGAGAATAAACATTTTAAAGAAATAATCAGTAGGACAAAGGCCAAAAAAGACAGTGAAATGTCAGCAGAGAAATAGGAGAACTAGGAGAGAGTGTCATCACCAAAGCCATGGCAGATGAAAAAAGGAGTGTGTGAATAGGTCCAAAGTTCTCAATAGAAGTCAAAGATGGACAAGGAGGACATCAGTGACCTTAACAAGGTATGTGTAGAGATGGAAGGTGAGCCTGATTGAATTGGTTGAGTGAACAAAAGTTGATTAAGTAGATACACAAAGCATGGCAGTGCCTTCAATACATTTGATGGAAAAGAGAAGAAAGAAAATACAGCATGTAGTGAAAATCCATTTATTTTTGCTGTCCAGTGCCCCTCCCTTCCTTCTGGCTACACCAAGCCTGCCTTCTTTTGAAGAACTGCTCTACCCTCCACTCTTAGCACAGGGGTCTGAAAATGTTGCAATCATGGTACCCATCACAGGGTAGCATGTGGCCCCAGGAAGGTTGATTGGAGTCATCCCTGAGGATGATTCCACTGGAAATAAAAGTTGGTCATTCCTTTCCGGTGGCAATGCTGAAGAGATATGACCCTGGGAGACACCCACAGCCATGTTTCCAGATTGGTGGAGAAATAGTCCGGGTGAATGAAGCCACACAGAGAAAAGCAGATATGTATAACACAGAGACAGGGCATCCTCTGGAGCCCCTCAGGGGCCTGAGCCACCCTCAGCTGTCTTTCCTGAAGCCTGGCTGCTTGTTTGGCTTCCACTTCAGCTGTCTGAGCCACCCTGGGACCCATCCTACCAATCCCTCTTGTGCTTAAATTCATTCAGGTTGCTTTTTCTGTCACTTGCTACCAAAATAAATAAAATAAAATAAAACCTTATAGAGAATGGTAACTTGTAGGAAAGGCAGGTTGGGAAGATAGATAGATAGATAGATAAATAGATAGACAGATAGATAGATAGATAGATAGATAGATAGATAGATAGATAGATAGATGGATAGACAGAAGATAGAGAGAAAGAGAGAGATGATAGATAGCTCAATCAATAGCTAGACAACGGATATACTATTATATGAAGATATTTATATCTGTCTCTCTATATGTTTAGGTAGTTATAGATGTATTGAGGGAAGTAGCATTGTTTGAAAGCAGAGGCAAATGACTCAGAAAATGGAAAGGCTGATCATATAAGGAAAGAGGATGGATGCTAGAGCTTCCAGGGTAAGTGGGATGAGATGGGACTGCAAGCTCAGGTAGAGGGGGTAGTCCCTCTGAGACAGAAAGCAAGAACAGAAGCAGCTTAATATGGTTTGGCTGTGTCCCCACCCAAATCTCATCTTGAACTGTAGTTCCCATAATCCCCATGTGTCATGGGAGGGACCTGGTGGGAGGTAATTGAATCATCTGGGCAGTTATCTCCATGCTATTCTCATGATAGTGAGTGAGTTCTCATGAGGTTTTATAAGGTACTGTTTCTTTGCTTCTCTCTGCACTCCTCCTTGCTGCCACCATGTGAAGAAGGACGTGTTTGCTTCCTCTTCTGCCATAATTGTAAGTTTCCTAAGGCCTCCCCAGCCCTGTGGAACTGTGAGTCAATTAAACCGCTTTCCTTTATAAAGTACCCAGTCTCAGGTATGTCCTTATAGCAGTGTAAGAACAGACTCACAAATGTAAATTCAGTGGGGGAAAAACTTGAAGAAATTCAGCCCCATGCTACATTTTCTGCAAGGTCATTTCTGAAAAGTAGGGGATGGTTTTAAGGTAAGTGAGTCCAAGGAGAGGAGAAATCACTTCAAATCACTGCCCTGAGCCATGAGAATGGGAGCTGGCTAGGAACAGGAATCCAAGTCTCAGTTTCCTCATCTTTAAATACCATACCATGGCACAGTGCAGCGATGTGTGTGAAAGTTATCATCTGTAAAATTGTGTGCAAGCTGTTATTATGTATACAGTCTATTCATTTCAAACAAGAATATAAGGGCATTTACATAACCAATTCTTGTTTATCTGAAGCAAATTGGCAATTTTTTTTTCTGTAAAGAACTGCATCATAAATTTAAGTCTTTGCAGCCCATATGAACTCTGCCATTGTAGCACCTAAAAAAGAAAGGAAACCCTGGCACATGCTACAGCATGGGTGCAATTTTGAGGACATTATATTACGTGAAATAAGCCAGTCACAGAAAGACAAATGATGCATGATTCTATGTATAGGAATACCTCAAGTAGTCAAAATCATAGAAACAGAAAGTAGAGTGGCAGCTGCCAGGGGCTGGGGGGAAAGAAGATGAGTTCTTTTTTTAATGAGTGTAGAGTTTCAGTTTTGCAAGATGAAAAGAGTTCTGGAGATGGGTTGTACACCAATGTGAATATACTTAACAGTATTGAACTATACACTTAAAAATGGTTGAAATAATATATTTATGTTATGTGTATTTCAACACAATTTAAAACAAAACAAAACAAAATAGGCCACTGGCCAAACTTGGCCCTCAGTCTAGTTTACCAACCTCTAATTGAGAGAGTCAGGGGCTAATGACTATTGAAAAACAAAAATAACAATTTCACTCATTCTAACTGCCTGTGAGTGCTTTAAGGGCAGGGCAATTCTTGGGCCTCCCTGCATCTCTAGGACTTAGTCTTGTGGGAGGTAAATCATGGGTGCTCAATACATACTCACAACTTGAACCATGGTTTCTCTACAGCACAGGTGTCCAATCTTTTGGCCTCTCTGGGCTACACTGGAAGAAAAAAAATTGTCTTGGGCCACACTAGCACTAACAATAGCTGATGAGCTGACACAAAAAAAATTACAAAAAACCTCATAACGTGTTAAGAAAGTTTATGAATTTGTACTGGGCCGCATTCAAAGCCATCCTGGGCCGCATGTGATCCACAGGCCATGGGTTGGACAAGCTTGCTCTACAGCAAACTCCTAGAGAAGGTTGAGTGTGGAGCAAAACAAATGTGAGGATGAGAAGGAAAGAGGTAGCAAACATTATTTTCCTCAAAAGAAAACTAGTTGCAAGAGCACCAAGGCTCTCCCCAGAATAAAGGTTCCAATACATTAAAAGTATCCTAAGTCCTGGGACCACTTAAGGATCCTCTGAAAAGCCATTGTGTCTGTACCCTCCAGGGAACTGCTTTCTTTCCAGTGTTGTTTTTTCAGGTGTACCTAAGACAATGTTACAAAATCTCTTGATTGAGTTCGAAACTGTCCTGCTACGCTGTAAATGTAAGATTTCTACCTTTCAAGTAAGAGAACAAAGTTGCCTGTGGCAGGAAGGTCCACATTATACACATTCCCCTGGGAGTGAGCTCTCTGAGGTGGGGTGGGTGAGGCGAGACAGGTGGCTCCACTGCTTGGCAGTGACTGTCCTCAGAGATGGCATTGACGCCCATCCATTTATGCCAGTTCTCTGTGAGGACTACCTAACTACACAGTAGTTTCATCCAACCCATTTCTGTAAAGGGCATCTCCCCTGAAGTCTGGAAATGGTTTTGGTGAGAACACAGGACAACATAAGGTCACCACATTATCAGGGGGCATCGTAAAGGGATTTCTGGAGCCTTCAGAACCAATGCCCAGTTCATAGCTTTCCTCTCAGAAAGCCAAACCCCGGGCAGGGAGCTGGGAAACTCTCAAATCCACCTTCAAAGTCGAGACATGCTCATATTTTATAAGGTTAAATGTTGAAAGTGAAGGTTTGATTGTTGGCTCCATAAAAATGGGAAAGGAAGAAAAGGGACAAAAAAATGTGGCCTTGCAGGGTAAGACTTTTATCTAAAGCAGGTACATTGTATGACTCCAAGCCAAGAAACAAAGGGAGCCTTGTGTACCTTCCCTCTGCAGGTCGTTGTAATGCTGTGATGAGAGTAAAGGGAGTCAGGGAAATGGTTTTTGTGCTCTGTGGAAAAGAAAGAGCAATTCATGAGAGCTGCAAATAGGAGGCTTGCTCCCAGGCGCACCAGCAGGCCTGGCTTGACAAGCGGTCATGTTTCAGAGCTAGGAAAGGAGGCCTGCCGAGCTGGGGAAGGGGAGGGTTCTCCCTGCTGCTGATCAGCCATGCACAGGAGGGAGGATGCAGCCTCTCCCCGAAAACATAATCAGAGCAGACCAGGAGGCCCCTTCCCACTTGGGCCCGGTGCCCTGTGGGGAGGCACAGGTGGTTAAAAAACCGGCCCCATGGCTCCACTGCCTGTTCTCGGAGGCAACCCCAGTGCAGAGCCCTGTCCAATACGGCAACACCAGCCAGCAGCAGTTACTGCAGACTTGAAATGTGGCTGCTCTGAATTGAGATGTGTTGAAAGTTTAAAAAACACTCTATTTCTAAGACTGAGTACAAAAAAAGTTAAAATATCTTGCAAATAATTTCTGCATTGAATACATGTTGATGTCATAACATTTGGGGTATATTAAACTAAAGAAAATAAACAATTAATTTTACCACTGCTTGTTACTTTTTAAAAATGTGACTGCTAGAAAATTTTAAATTATATATGTGGCTCACATTGTATTGCCTTTGAACCATGCTACCTTGGAGAACACAGACTAGCTCTAACATTCTCAGCTAATTTCCTTTCTGGTGTTTGGATAAATGAGAGAGTAAGACTGAGGAAATAAGTCCTAGGAACGAATTCATTTACAGTCCCAAAGCCTGTAGCTACTGCTGTGAGGTAGCTAGTTCCTACTCTAGCTTAGGGACGCTATGGATTCATCTACTGCCTTCTCGGCTGTCAAGCCCTTGGGTCTGATTTACATAGTGTTCTTGGCACCTAGCCCAGCACCAAGTGGTCCCTGCATTTGTCCATAGACTAGATGTGGCTGTATGGGCGAATGACTGTGTTCACTTTGTGAGATTTTCCTGTAGTTCTCCACCTCTTCCAAACCCAATTCATAAATAAAGAACTTTGAAAATGAATAGGCAGTTATAATAGCTTATCATTACTATACACCAAGTCCTGGGAAATATCTGTGTGGGAAAGACTGAAAACACAGGTAGAAATGGGGTGTCACCTCTCAGGAGTGGCTTCAGTTTTGAAGTGATGGAGTATGGTGAAAAGGGCTCCAGTGAGGGATCCAAAGCTCTCCATTTTTAGTGCAATGTCACCAGCACTAGCCACATGACTCTGGGCAAGTGACTTAGAGCTGCCACACCTTACTTTCCTTTTCTAACAAAAATGCTAACCGTTGTCCTGATTTCCAATTCAGGTAAAGAGCAAATGAGAAAACATATCCCAAAGCACATGCCAGCATTTAGAATATGAACAAATTAATGTTATTTAGTGTTGAGTCTTATGAATTAAAAAACAAAAGGTCTCAGTGTTTCCCTCTGAAGTGAGCAATGGTATCCGGGACTGGTCAGAGGGCAGGAGAACCAAACCCAACTCTGTCAGTCAGGCAACAGCCCTGTGGATGATCTCACAGAGTCCACAGCCTCACCAGCTGCTGGGGGATTGAAGTGGTGGGAAAATCAGAAGTGTGTTCACTTCACAAATGCTGGAACTGAAACAGCTCTGGGACCATTGGTACTACACCCTTCTATATCAATAAGAAACACACACGAGAGGCAAGGAGGTTAAAAGAACTGTCCTGGGTCACTCTGCCAGCAGATGCCCACCTTTATGTCAAATGCAGTTCTCCCAGTGCAGAGCAGAGCTCGTCCCATGGGGCCCCATGGACCCTCCTCCTGCTGAGCTTACGGTAGTGTGAGGGAGACAGAATCCACAGGTCATACCAACAGGAATGTGAGGCCCCTTGAAAAGCAACAATCTGATCGGCCACCAAGCTTTTTCATCTGCAGGCTCCAGCAAGGCTCCATCCAACAACAGAGAAGGCAGCTTCACTCACGGCCAAACAATGAGAAGACCGAGTTTGTTGTTGTTTTAAGTACGAAAAAGGCTACTTTTATTGAGATAAGATTATATTGAAAAGGAAAGACACTGTTAACAGGTTTATTTGATTGATGCTAGCTAAGTTCACAGTAAGTGGCTGCATGCTCCTGAGCACATTATGCTGAATGTGCTTTATCTCATAAATCACCCTAGCGTCACAATAAAAAAGTTAAATTAACTTTATTGACCCCTGCTGGTTTTTAAATCCTAAATAGGACTTAAAACCTATCTGCAAATTGTCCAGATTTGCTAATTACTGTAGCTGGGAGGAGTTGACTCCCCCAGTGCAGAGGGGAATCCAAAGAGACGGGTGTATTTAGTGCCAGACAGGGTCAAACTTTCAGGTCACCCAGCAACAACAAAGGGTGTCTCTTTCATCTCCCTGAGCCTGGCACTCTCCAGCTCCCAGGAGGCCTGCCTCTTGCAAACCCCACCCACTGTCCTAAGGCTGGGAACTACTTAGGTTTTGCCATCTGCCTTACAGCTTTTGTCTGATGTCCCAAGATAATTTTTTTAAGGGATGGGGAGGGGGTATACAATATGGAGGCAGTTTATGAAAAATCTTCCATCTTCTCACCCCCTGCCCCATCACACACACACACACACACACACACACACACACACACGCACACACGGCTGGAGAATAGACAGTAAGGCTTTGACTAATGATTCGTATCTGATTCGAGAGATGGCACTACTGTTATTCATGGTAAAGCTGTTACCAAGGAGAAACTCTAGCTGGGGAAACCTGGTCCTAAGGGAAGAGCATTCCAGATGGAAATGAGCGATGTCAAGGGCAGAAGACTAAGTTCTTTTAGAAAAACCTGTTTTGAGAACCTAAGAAAACAGCAGATTGAACAAGGTATATCCCCTACATGAGGCTGCCAAAAAAAACCACACAGTTGATTATTGGAGAATGCAAAAGGCTAAGGAATCAGTGGTTTCCCTTTAAGATTGAGGGACAATGCCCAGACAGAATGCCCTTTTCTTTAATAATCAAAAGAGCTAAGAAGTGGATGTGGAAATGAGTGTTAAAAGCAGAACTATCACTAAGTTACATGCTTGGTAACAAAGCTTGAGCATGAGCCTGTGGGGTTGGGGTGGGCCGGGAAAGCAGGAGGTGGAAAGTGATCTAGCCCCAGTGGTGGGAGGCAGGCAGGCAGGGACATTTTGAGAAAGAAACCCTGGCACCATGGTGGAGGCAGGAAAAAACATCCAAAGCCACAGCAAAACCCAGAAAAGGGACTGAAGCTCACAGGATTATTAACCCAGAAGGGACCTGGAAGATCTCGTGGTTGTCAACCACTGATGTCTGGTAAGCCTGCTGGCCTGGCTGCAGCACGATCACCAGGGAAATAAAGGAAATTATAGATTTTTCATATTTATAGGATTGAGGGCAGAAGGATTATTTTCAACAAGCTCCTTGAGGGTTCACATATGCAAAGAAGCTTGAAAACCACTTATCTGGTCCACCTCCCAGTGCCTTTAATTTACAGATGGTGAGGCTGAGATTAAGTGACTTGCCCAAGGACACACAATTGGTTGGTAGCAAAGGAAGAACTAGAATCTGAACGTGTCGTTTTAACCAGTATTATTTTCTTGGCTCCACAATGCCTCTTCAAATTTCTATTTGGGTACAAGATTGGTTAGCTCCAGTTGAATAGCAGTCAACCCCAAAATGTAGCCACTTCGCCACCACGTATTTAGCTCATAATTATGTGGGTTAGCAACTCAGCTGGGTGTTTTTTCTGGTCTCAACTGGGCTTCCAAATATGTGTGGTCAACTACAAGTCAGCCAAGTGACGCCTTCTGGGTCTGCCTGACTCAGCTGGGGCAATAGGGAATGGCTGGGTCATATGTCTCTCACTCACAGCAACCTAACTGAGTTTGCCCTAGTGGCAGCTGGGCAGGTTCCAAAATGGCGAGTGCAAGACGCAAGGCCCCATGTGGCCTAGTTGGAACCGTGTGTAATCAATCTGCCACATCCTATTGACCAAGGCCATCACAAGTCCAGCCCAGATTCCAGGGGATGGGGAGTAAACTCTCCTTCTTGAAGGAGAATACTGCAAAGTCACATTACAATGAGCATGCATGGAGGGAGGGAAATAATTTGAACTGTTTTTGCAACGGCATTGTCTGCTTTCCTTAGAGACCCCCTTGCCATTATACCCCATGCTCCAGCCAAACTACAATCCCTATTTCCTAAACATGCTGCCAGGTCTTTTTAGAAATCTACATTTTGGACCTGCTATTTCCTTGAACTAAAATGCCTTTTCATCCCCACATGCCTTTTCATCCTTAAATTGTCCTTTAGAACATAACTTATGATTCCAAGTTCCAAAAGGCAAATTGAAGATGCCTTTTCTTCTACCTCATGAAAACTTAGTAAAATCACATAAAAGGAAATTTCTTTATAAAGATGCATAAACCCACAAGGGCAAAGAGAAGAGAAGATGACAGGTGATAAAATATTTCAACAGAACTTTGGGATGTGCAAAGCACATATATGATATCCAACTTAGCAGACCAAAAAAGGCTGAGCACCTGCAAGTGTGGGGGAGCCAAGCAATAAGGTGAATCTCATCACAGAACCCAGAGGACTCAGAAACTAGGAGTACTGGATGCCTAGGAAGGCAGGGGTGGGTGGTGTGAAAACAGGATTTGTTGAATGTATAAAAAGTGGTTGACACTCCTGGATCTGCTCAACCTCCCCACACAATCATGTGAATATCCTTCTCCACCCAGAAGCCTGGAGAGATTAACCCTGAGGAACCCTGCACTTGGAAAGAGCATGCATAGCTCAGGATAGGGGTGCCATTCTGAAAACAGTAGGATAAAGGAGAAGTCTACATGCTGGAAGGTGAAACTCCCATCTGTATATCCAGCGTGGTTCTGGGAAAGCTGACAACTAGACATATACCTTCCAAGCAAGAGACTGTAGGATTCCTCTTAAGGAAAATTAACCAGCCCTGCCAGCATGGTGGCTCACGCCTGTAATCCCAGCACTTTGAGAGGCCGAGGCGGGTGGATCACTTGAGGCCAGGAGTTCGAACCCAGCCTGGCCAACATGGTGAAACCCTGTCTCTACTAAAAATACAAAAATTAGCCGGGCGTGGTGGCACGTGCCTGTAGTCCCAGCTACTAGGGGGCTGAGATGGGAGAATCGCTTGAACCTGGGAGGCAGAGATTGCAGTGAGCCGAGAGAGCGTCACTGCACTCCGCCTGGACAACAGAGTGAGACTCCATTTCAAAAAAAAACAAAAGAAGAGAAGACAAGAGAATTAGCCAGCCCAAGAGAGAAGACCTGAAAATGTTGACATTTTTGAGCTGGACAGTTAAATGCCAGGATAACCGCCTGATTCCCCCACAGTGGGAATCAGGTGAAAATTATAGTGAAGCCTCCAGTCAACAGGCCTAGCCCTTCCATACAGAGCTCTCAGGCAGCTTTATACAGGAACAATCTGCCAAGGTCATGAGACCTTGGAGCACCGCCTCTGCTATAACAAAACCAAACATCCCAAAAAAGAAATGGGCAGTAGGGAGTGGAGGTCCAGTAATAAGAAAGCAAAGTCCATGTTTTCCATAGAGATAAGCCAATACACAATATTTACCTTTGAAAAAACCCAAGAAAGGCATATTATTTAGAAAAATATTGCTAGCAGAACTAAGACCTAAAAGTGCTGGAAATCAGTCTCCACAGAGTGGGACTCTAAGGAGGAGAGAATGGAGGTTGGCTGCATTACTTTTGCTAGAGTAACTGTTTTTAAATAAACAAAATCTACTTACATGTCCTCTTTGTTAAAGACTTTGTCTCACCAGCTAGTCGATGTCTCGCCTGTGTTTTCACATAATTGTGCTCATAGGACTAGCTCATTGAAATGTGCGTAAGTCAATACATCGATGAGAAAACATTCATGCTATAGCCTTTAACTATACTTGATCTGTATTTTATTTTGTTTAATTGTCTGTCTTTCTTACTAGGCTTTAAGCTCTTTGCAGTCAGCACTAAATCTTAATTTGGTGCTAGACATTCAGAAGATGTTTCCTACATATGCGCGAGATGGGGTAGTGGGGAGTGGAAAGAAAATTACAGCCAATTCAAAAGGCAAAATTTTCTCCCTTTATTTAGTGTCTTTCTATTCTATTTATTTTAAATTTCTCTGTTTATAATCAGCCTGTTCCTAAAAAGTGTTTAAGTCACCTTACAGAAGCATATCCAAATTGAAAAGAAATAAGTGAAGAAATTAGGGTAGATGGAAGCCTGTTTTTTAAAAAAATCACACCAGCACATTATTCAAAATGAGAAAGAGAGAGAGGGAAGGAAGGAGGGCGGAAAGAGGGAGGAAGGCTTTGACGTTTTTAATATAGAAATTTTTCATTTTAAAAATAGAATTGAATCTGTAGATTTTTCACTTGTGATTCCTTCTGCCCATCCATTTGTTGCTTTGGATCTCTGGAGAGTGAGATACAAGCATCATTTGCTTTGTTTATAGTGGAGCTAATGCCAATCATATTCAGTTTATCATTTAAATAAACAGCATTCTAAAACTAGAGAAACCAGTTCATCCAAAAACCAGAAGTTTAACTTCAGCCAATTCTAAAGCTCCAAGTTAGAAATTATTATTTTATTTTATTTTATTTTATTTTATTTTATTTTATTTTGAGACAGAGTTTCGCTCTTGTTGCCCAGGCTGGAGTGCAGTGGCGCGATTTCAGCTCACTGCAACCTCTGCCTTCCTGGTTCAAGCGATTCTCCTGCCTCAGCTTCCCGAGTAGCTCAGATTACAAGTGCCCACCACCACGCCTGGCTAATTTTTGTATTTTTAGTAGAGACAGGCTTTCGCCCTGTTGCCCAGGCTGGTCTTGAACTCCTGACCTCAGGTGATCCACCCACCTTGGCCTTCCAAAGTGTTGGAATTATAGGCATAAGCCACTGTGCCCGGCCTAGAAATTATTTTAAATGAAGTGATGAAAAAATTTCATAATGTGTGTTAGTGATGCTGGGGTCAACCATAAAAATACATGTAATAAAGTTGCTAATTGTTCAGTTTATTTAACTTTTTAAAATCCCATTTCCTTTCCAGGTTTTAGGTTCAGAAATTTTAAATGCAAGACTGACCTGTGACTCTTTTAATCATGAATTTGAATTTAATGGAGTCAAACTCATCATATGTATTTACATATAAATACCTAAATGCTTTACAAGCTTGGGAATCAAACGCCAAAATATTAGCATAAGAATTTGATGTTGGCTGTGGGTTTGTCATACATAAATAGCTCTAATTATTTTGAGATACGTTCCATCAATATCTAGTTTATTGAGAGGTTTCAGCACGAAGGTATGTTGAATTTTATCAAAGGCCTTTTCTGCATCTATTGAGATAATCATGTGGTTTTTCTCATTGGTTTTGTTTATGTGATGGATTACGTTTATTGATTTGCATATGTTGAACCAGCCTTGCATCCCAGGGATGAAGCCCACTTGATCGTGGTGGACAAAACTTCTTGATGTGCTGCTGGATTGAGTTTGCCAGTATTTTATTGAGGATTTTCGCGTCGATGTTCATCAGGGATACTGGCCTGATATTTTCTTTTTCTGTTGTGTCTCTGCCAGGTTTTGGTGTCAGGATAATGCTGGCCTCATAAAATGAGTTAGGGAAGAGTCCCTCTTTCTCTATTGTTTGGAATAGTTTCAGAAGGAATGGTACCAGCTCTTTTCTGTACCTCTGGTAAAATCCGGCTTTGAATCCATCTGGTCCTGGGGTTTTTTTGGTTGGTAGGTTACTAATTACTGCCTCAATTTCAGAACTTGGCATTGGTCTATTCAGGGATTCGACTTCTTCCTGCTTTAGTCTTGGGAGGGTGTATGTGTCCAGGAATTTATCCATTTCTTCTAGATTTTCTAGTTTATTTGCTTAGAGGTGTTTATAGTATTCTCTGATGGTAGTTTGTATTTCTGTGGGATCAGTGGTGATATCCCCTTTTTCATTTTTATTGTGTCTATTTGATTCTTCTCTTCTCTTCTTTGTCTGGTTAGTGGTCTATCAATTTTGTTAATCTTTTCAGAAAACCAGCTCCTAGATTCACTGATTTTTTTTAAGGGATTTTTGTGTCTCTATCTCCATCAGTTCTGCTCTGATCTTAGTTATTTCTTGTCGTCTGCTAGCTTCTGAATTTGTTTGCTGTTGCTTCTCTAGATCTTTTAATTGTGATATTAGGGTGTCGATCTTAAATCTTTCCTGCTTTCTTCTGTGGGCATTTAGTGCTGTAAATTACCCTCTAAACACTGCTTTCGCTGTGTCACAGAGATTCTGGTACTTTGTGTCTTTGTTCTCACTAGTTTCAAAGAACTTATTTCTGCCTTAATTTCATTATTTACCCAGTAGTCATTCAGGAGCAGGTTGTTCAGTTTCCACATAGAGAATAAAATACCTAGGAATACAACTTACAAGGGATGTGAAGGACCTCTTCAAGGAGAACTACAAACTACTGCTCAAGGAAATAAGAGAGGACACAAACAAATGGAAAAAAATTTTATACTTATGCATAGGAAGAATCAATATTGTGAAAATTGCCAAACTGCCCAAAGTAATTTATAGATTCAATGCCATCCCCATCAAGCTACCACTGACTTTCTTCACTGAATTAGAAAAAACTACTTTAAATTTCATATGGAACAAAAAAAGAGCCCATATAGCCAAGACAATTCTAAGCAAAAAGAACAAAGCTGGAGGCATCATGCTACCTCACTTCAAACCATACTACAAGGCTACAGTAACCAAAACATCATGGTACTGGTATCAAAACAGAGATATAGACCAATGGAACAGAACAGAGCCCTCAGAATAACGCCACACATCCACAACCATCTGATCTTTGAAAAACCTGACAAAAACAAGTAATGGAGAAAGGATTCCCTATTTAATAAATGGTGCTGGGAAAACTGGATAGCCATATGCAGAAAACTGAAACTGGACCCCTTCCTTATACCTTATACAAAAATTAACTCAAGATGGATTAAAGACTTAAACGTAAGACCTAAAACCATAAAAACCCTAGAAGAAAACCTAGGTAATACCATTCAGGACATAGGCATGGGCAAAGACTTCATGACTAAAACACCAAAAGCAATCGCAACAAAAGCCCAAATTGACAAATGGGATCTAATTAAACTAAAGAGCTTCTGCACAGCAAAAGAAACTACCATCAGAGTGAACAGGCAACCTACAGAATGGGAAAAAATTTTTGCAATCTATCCATCTGACAAAGGGCTAATATCCAGAATCTACAAGGAACTTAAACAAATTTACAAGAGAAAAACAAACAACCCCATCAAAAAGTAGATGAAAGATATGAACAGACACTTCTCAAAAGAAGACATTTATGCAGGCAACAAACATATGAAAAAAAGTTTATCATCGCTGGTCATTAGAGAAATGCAAATCAAAACCACAATGAGATACAATCTCATGCCAGTTAGAATGGCAATCGTTAAAAAGCCAGAAAACAACAGATGCTGGAGAGGATGTGGAGAAACAGGAACACTTTTACACTGCTGGTGGGAGCGTAAATTAGTTCAACCATTGTGGAAGACAGTGTGGCGATTCCTCAAGGATCTAGAATCAGAAATATCATTTGACCCAGCAATCCCATTACTAGGTAAATGCCCAAAGATTATAAATCATTCTACTATAAAGACAGAGGCACACATATGTTTACTGAAGCACTGTTCACAATAGCAAAGGTTTGGAACCAACCCAAATGCCCATCAATGATAGACTGGATAAAGAAAATGTGGCACATATACATCATGGAATACTATGCAGCCATAAAAAGGATGAATTCATGTCCTTTGCAGGGACATGGATGAAGCTGGAAACCATCATTCTCAGCAAACTAACACAGGAACAGAAAACCTGTTCTCACTCATAAGTGGGAGTTGAACAGTGAGAACACATGGACACAGGGTGGGGAACATCACACACCAGGGCCTGTCAGGGGGTGGGGGGATAGGGGAGGGATAGCATTAGGAGAAATACCTAATGTAGATGATGGGTTGATGGGTGCAGCAAACCACCATCCCGTATATACCTATGTAACAAACCTGCACATTCTGCATATGTATCCCACAACTTAAAGTATAATAATAAAAAAAAAAAAAAGAAAAGAAAGAAAGAAAAAAAAAGATTTTGAAGTGTTCTCAGACAGGAACTGAGAAGAATAAAAATCGAGCAATTCCCCTGGATCACATCTTCCCCGTCTTCCTTTTGCATCCTAGTCCCACAATATTCATGAATATAGTTTTGAAATACAATGAGAACATATAGGATGAAGGAGAAATCACATCTGAGAGAAGGAGAAAAGACTGAAGGAAATACATGGGAGGAAGTACTCCAGCCTCGTTCATATGACCAGCATCCAGTACCATGCATGGCCCACAGCAGACACTCAATGTTTGCTGAATATAAGAAGTTGAACAGCCCTGCTGGGAATGTACAATCAACATTTGATTCAGCGACACCTTATTTTCTTATCTCCTAAGCTTGTATTACCAATCTTATCCTCCTCTGGTTGACAATCTTTCTTTAAAATATGCTTACACATTAAATATGATTATTGGCAAATTTTGCTATTCTGGGAGCCATTCTGACAATAAAAGTTTATATGTTGATTTCACAGCTTTATCCTCTGAATTAATTTTATTTTCCTAATTTCTGATTTTGGGTGTGCACCTCACTTTTGCTCTCCTGTAGTGCCCATGTGAGGAAATGGTATCTGTTTCCTCATATTGCTGTGAGGAATATATCGTATACTATAAACAAAGTACGTGACGTGTAGTAGGCTTTAAATAAATATTTGTCTAAAAGGATGGTAAATCTTAGGCATGTGTGCTGGAAATTTCTCCTCATGTCTGAAATAGGAGATCAATTGCTAAATGATCATAATACTCTTCCTTATTGAGATGAAACACACCCAGATTTCTATTCAGTACGACCACCGCCAATTTAGAAATTCAAACCTTATTTGCCATCCTCATTCCAAACTATGCAACCCATGGCACGATTCTGGGCTATTGCTGAAGTGAGTGGTCATCCCAGTTCCAACCCTGTTTTTAGTGAACATAGGATAATAAATCTAGTAACCAAGCATTAGAGACACAGGGTTTCACGCTGCCGTCCTGGCTGGAGTGCAGAGGCGTAATCATGGCTCACGGCAGCCTCAACCTTCCTAGCTCAACCAGTTTTCCTACCTCAGCCTCCTGAGTAGCTGGGACTACAGGTGCACACCACCACACCCAGCTAATTTTTGGTATTTTCTGTAGAGAAGGGGTTTTGTCATGTTGCCTGGCTGGTCTTGAACTCCTGGACTTAAGTAATCCACCTGCCTTGGCCTCCCAAAGTGCTGGAATTACAGACATGAGCTACCGCTCCTGGCTGTCATCTTACATTGTACTTATATTTATACCCTTTATATACCATGATATAAATTCTTTTCAGATTTCTGGAAGATGAAAGAACTGACACATTGTTGAAGACAGATAAGTAGGCCTTTTCAAGGGTGACACAGCCTCTTTGTTTTAAGGGACTAGAAGAAATGTAATCAGGATACAGTTGGATTCAAGTCCAACAAACCAGTGTGCTTCCCTCAAGAGTGAATCGGTAAATATCAGTCTCCCAGTCAGCCTTCTTGACAAAGTAGAAAATCTTTGTGTCAGTCTCTAGGATGAGGCATGGAGAGTGAATATGTGCTTTAGATAGAAATTGAAATGAAAAAGAATGCAAAGTTGTATTAGACTATGAATACAATTATGTAATGAATGCGCATAGCAAAAAAAGACTGGATGGAAAGACATTAAAATAAAGATTGTGGTCTCTCTTAGGATGAAGTTATAGATACTCTTTTTCTTTTTTGATTTTCTATAATTTTTTTAACAATAACATTAAAAATAATGAGGTAACTGTTTCACAGTCTATACTTTTCTAAATAAAGAGAACACAAGAATAGAGCAAACAGGGCTCTCTCAATTTGTAAGGGACTGAAGTAGAGAGAACAGGCAAGTAAACAATGAGCATTTTCTTCATTTCCTGATTCTTGACTATGTACAGAAAGAGACAAACTCATCTGAAGGCAGCCACATGTCAAAATCATGAAACAATGAGACTTCCATATTCCCCAGGAAGGGAAGGTCTTGCTACCTCCAAAAGAGTTAAAACTAAGCACTGGTTCTCTAACTGTACTATTTTAGCTTCCCTGTCTCTCTGTCTCTCTGTCTCTGTGTGTGTGTGTGTGTGTGTGTGTGTGTGAGCGCACGTGTGTGTGCGCATGTGTATGTGTGTATTTTGAACACAGAGATAAGTATGAATGATCTGGAATCAGAGTCTATTCTTTGCATAATCTGGTTTTATCCAGAGGTACATGATAAAGCTATCACACCTACGAAGAACTGAAAGTTTGTGTATCCTCTTCAAATACTCCAATATTGACTGTTTTGAAAAGACTCATTTTAATCTGGCCAACACTGTAACACGTTACAGAGATCTCAGCTTGCAAGAAAAGTCATAATAATAAGGAAAAGCAAAAGAATGTTGTCCTTTCATTGTAATCTGTTGGAAGAGATGTATACTTTGAAATGAAACATTTAATAAGAGAACTCTGAACACTGTGTCACTATGAGGAAGCCGTCTTGTTTATCTACAAGAGTCCTGTGTAGTCAGGTGCATTACTAGCTATTTCCAGAAACTTGGTGTCTGAATTGGAAATAACGTAAGAATTTTTTTCTCTCAGAAGTTATAGTTTTCTCTCCTCTAATCACTAGTGAAATGTTGTATCAAAGCCAAAATTGTGATCTTAAGTTGCAAGTTCATTTCCATCCTGTGACATTGTGACATTGTATTTGTCTTCTCCTTCTCCTTCTCATTCTCCTTCTTTTTTTTTTTTTTTTTTTTTTTTTTTTTTTTTTTTTTTTTTTTGAGACGGAGTCTCGCTCTGTCGCCCAGGCTAGAGTGCAGTGGCCGGATCTCGGCTCACTGCAAGCTCCGCCTCCCGGGTTCACGCCATTCTCCTGCCTTAGCCTCCCGAGTAGCTGGGACTACAGGCGCCCGCCACCTCGTCCGGCTAGTTTTTTCTTTTTGAGAGGAAGACTTGCTCTGTCACCCAGGCTGGAGAGCAGTGGCTGGATCTCACCTCACTGCAAGCTCCGCCTCCCGGATTCACACAATTCTCCTGCCTCAGCCTCCCTAGTAGCTGGGACTACAGGCGCCCGCCACCACACCTGGCTAATTTTTTTTTTGTGTGTGTGTATTTTTAGTAGAGATGGGGTTTCACCATGTTAGCCAGGATAGTCTCGATCTCCTGACCTCATGATCCACCCACCTAGGCCTCCCAAAGTGCTGGAATTAGAGGCGTGAGCCACCACACCCGGCCTGACATTGTATTTTTCACTCATCTTCTTTAGAAGAACGGCCTTAGAAATCTCCCTCATGTTGATTTTAAAAACTTTCTATTTTCTCCAAATCTTCTGAAAATACAGATTTGCATATTAACACAGCATATATCCCCTTTGACTTGCATGCAGCATGCCATTTGACACTGCAAAATGGGATTGAATTGATCTTGTCTCTTGATGAGAGTTTTACTGACAGATTTGCTGTGAGAGTTCGCTGCCCATTCATTCTGACTGGTCCAGCTCACTGGCTTCTTAATCCTTTGCTTTCTTGATTTCCCTAATGTCAACCCCTTCCTGCTCACAATCACTCCGAAATCAAACTTGCTCTTAAATTTTTTGTTCTGATTTCATCTTCCTTGACTATCTGTCACATTTCTTAATGTTAGTCATTCCTTTTTTTACTTCCTTACCTCCTTTAAGAGCCCCTTATCACCTGCCTGCACTCTAAATATAGAAATGCTCAAAAGTTGTGCCTTGTCTTTTTTCTTTACATGCCTGCTTCCTTGATAGCCTAAGCCACTGTCACCTTCCTCTCACTTCCTCCACTAACTGTATATTTGGTTGCATTGTTTTTTACTCGTGTTGACGTACTTCAATTTTAATAAGTGGCTTCACCTCAAAGTGCCTTATTCCAAAATGAGATCATTATATCCTCACCTAAATTAACCCATAATCCTAAATTTCCTATTTTCATTTGTGACAACATAATTTTTTTAGGGATCTAGGCTCAAACGTAAATGATATTTGATATCTTGTTCTTTCTTGTTCCAAACACCTAGACAGTTGTGAGGTATTGCTAATTCTATATTGCAGTATTATCTGAATTTTCCCGTTCTACATTTTCTATACTGGTTTATATTTTCCTTCTATCCAAAGGATCATTACAATGAGCTCCTCTTAGTCTCAGTGTTGCCTGCCACAAGAACCTTCCTTAAATTGTGGCTTCATGCCGGTGCCTGCTCACATCATTCCTGGGTTTGGGGATTGGCCTGCCCCACTTGCTGCACCTGCACCGGCACACACCACTGCAGGATCCTGAGTAGAGGCCTGTGCTGCCCACTACTGCCAATGTGTGTGCATGTCATCCAGGAGCCTGGGGATCAACCTGTGCCCTGCCCACCTGTGGGCAACATTTGGGGGCTGAGGACATGCTTGCCCGACCCATGGCAACCGCTGCCAGCGGCTGCATGCGTCATCTGGGTTCAGAGAGCAAGCTTGCCCTGCCCACTACCACTGACACCTATGCCTGAGGGCACTGCCCAGGGGCCTGGGGATTGATCTTCCCTGCCCACTACAGCTGATGCCTGCACAAACCATCAGGGGGGTCTGAAGACACCCTCCCAACACATATGTACTGCCACCAGCACATACGTGTGTTGTCTGGGGACCTGGAAATGGACCTGCTCCATCCACCAGTGCCAGCACCCAGGTGCACCATCCAGGGGCCTGAGAATAGGTTCACTCCACCCACTATGACCAGCGCCCAAGTGCACTATCCAGTTTCCTAGAGATTGATCCACCCCCCCTGCCCCACTGGTGCTCATGCATACAATCTGGGGGCTTGAAGACAAGCCTACTCTGCCCACCATCACCAAAAAGGGCACCCAAGGATTAGCCCACCTGGCACCTTTGTCCCTAGCACAGCCTCACCACAGCATCCATAAATAATTGCAGTTGAGACCACTGAGGAACTCATAGGACCACTGATGCTGATTACAGCCAGAGAAATCATACAGAGACTGCAGTGCCCACTCAGAGTCAAAGCCAAAGCACCCAACCAAACCAACACTATATATACATATACATAGTGTTGACTTTTTTCACATATATATATGAAAAAATATTTCCCTACAAAAGACAGTCCATAAAATGGAAAGCAGCTACTGCCACACCAGATGCACAGATTTTATGTAATGACACACACACAAAAATAAAACCATGTAAAAAGCAAGGAAACATAAAACCTCCAAAAGAACTCACTAAGTCTCCATTAACAGATCTGAAAGAAAAGGAAATTTGTGAAACGCCTATAAAATAATTCAAAATAATGATATTAAGGAAGATTGGTGAGACACCAGAGAACACAAGTAAACAATACCAAAAAATCAGAAAAACAATTCATGATCTGAATGAGAAATTACACAAAGAGGCAGATATCATAGAGAAGAACCACACAGAAATCCTGGAACTGAACAATTGAATTAATAAAATAAAAAATATAATTGAGTGCTTCAGCAATAGACTAGATCAAGCAGAAGAAAGACTATCTGAACTTGAAGACAGGTCTTTTGAAGAACATAGTCAGACAGAAAAAAAAATGAGGAAAGCCAACATTGACATATGGGACCCTACAAGGCAAAGAAATACTTGAATCCTGAGAGTTCTAGAAGGAGAAGAGGTGGCCAAAGGCAAAGAAAACATATTTATTAAAATAATAGCTAAAAATTTCTCCAATCTTTCGAGAGATATATTCAGATACAGAAAGCTAAAGAATCCCTAAATAAGTTCAATCCAAAAAGGCCTTCTCCAAAGCACATTATAGTCAAATTGTCAAAAATCAGACAAAGAGAAGATTCTAAAAACAGGAAGAGATAAGCATCAAGTCACATATAAGGAAGTCCTCATCATACTAACAGTAGATTTCTCAGCAGAAACTTTACAGGCCAGAAGAAAATGAGATGATGTTTTCACAGTGTTGAAAGAAAAAAACTGTCAGCCATAAAGTTTCTCAGACAAGCAAACTGAGAATTGCCCTACAATAAATGCTTAAGGGAGTCCTATATCTGGAAGTGAAAGATGATCTCTACCATCACAAAAACATATGAACATATAAAACTCACTGGTAGGGCAGACACACAAATGAGAAATAGAAGGGAGTCAAACTTCACCACTACAGAAAACCACCAAACTGCAATGATAAACATATGAGAGGAAGAAAGGAACAAAGGATATACAAAACACCCAGAAAACAATCAATAAAATGACAGGAATATGTTCTCACCTATGAATAATAGCCTTGAATGAAAACAGATTAAATTCCCTACTTGGAAGATACTGACTGGATAAATGGATTAAAAACATCCCAATTATATGCTGCCTATACGAACACTCACTTCACTTGTAAAGATACATATAGACTGTGAGTGAAAGGACTGATAAAGATATTCCATGCAAATGGAATCCACGAGCCAGCAAAAGTAGCTATACTTATATCAGATAAAACAGGCTTTAAGTCAATACCCATAAAAAGTGAAAAAGAAGTTTATTATATCATGATAATGGTGTCAACTTAATAAAACAATTTTAAATATATATGTACACAAGCCAGAGCACCCAGATATATAAAGCAAGTATTATTAAACCTAAAGGTAGCAATAGATGCTAATATAATAATAGTTGGGAAATTCAACACGTCACTGTCAGCATTGGACTGATAATCTAGATAGAAAATCAACAAAGAAACACTGGATTTAAACTGTGCTTTAGACCAAATGAACCTAACAGATTTTTACAGAACATTTCATCCAATAGTGGTAGGAAACACACTCTTCTCAAAAACACATGGAACATTCTCTAGGTCATGCTTGGGCACAAAACGAGCCTCAAAAAAAATGTTAAAAATCAAACTCATACCAACTGTTTGTTTGTTTGTTTGTTTGTTTGTTTGTTTGAGAAAGAGTCTTGTTCTGTTGCCCAGGCTTGAGCATAGTAGCAAGATCTTGGCTCACAGCAACCTCTGCCTCCCGGGCTCAGATGATTCTCCTGCCTCAGCCTCCTGAGTAGCTGGGATTACAGGCATGCACCACCATGCCCAGCTAATTTTCGTATTTTTAGTAGAGACGGTGTATCACCATGCTGCCCAGGTTGGTCTTGAACTCCTGATCTCAGGTAATCCGCCTGCCTTGGCCTCCCAAAGTGCATACATCAATGAATATGATATAGCACATCAACAGAGTGAATGTCCAAAACCACATGATCGTATCAATAGATACATAAAGTATTTGATAAAATTTAACATAACCTCATAATAAACATTTTTAAAAATTAGGCATAGAAGGAACATACCTCAACGTAATAAAGGACATAGATGGCAAACCAACAGCTAACATCATACTGAATGGGCAGAAACTGACAGCCTTTCCTCCAAGAACTGGAAAAAGACAAGTATGTTTACTTTCACCACTTTTTTTTTTTTTTTTTTTTTTTGAGACAGAGTCTAGCTCTGCCGCCCAGGCTGAAGTGCAGTGGTGTGATCTCAGCTCACTGCAACCTCCAGCTCCTGGGTTCAAGTGATTCTCCTGTCTCAGCCTCCCAAGTAGCTGGGATCACAGGTGCTTGCCACTATGCCCAACTAATTTTTGTGCTTTTAGTAGAGACAGGGTTTCACTGTGTTGGCAAGGCTGGTTTCAAACTCCTGACCTCACGATCCACCCTCCTTAGCCTCCCAAAGTACTGGAATTACAAGCGTGAGACACCACGCCCAGCCTCCCCAGTCTTATTCAATATAGTACTGGAAGTCCTAGCCAGGGCAATCAGGCAAGAGAAAGAAGTAAAAGGCATCCAAACTGGAAAAGAAGTAAACTGCCCCTCTTTGCAGACAACATGATCTTATATAGAGAAAAACATAAAGACTTTACCAAAAAACTCTTAGAACTTATAAATGAATTCAGGAAAGTTACAGAATACAAAATCAGCACATAAAAATCAGTAGCATTTATATAAACCAAACACAAACTGGCTGAAAATGACATGAAGCTATCCCATCTACAATAGTTACTCCCCACCCCCAAAATACCTAGGAATGAATTCAATCAGGGAGGTGAAAAACTTCTACGATGGAAAGTACAAAGCACCGATACAAGAAATTGAAGAGGACAAAAACAATGGAAAGACATCTCATGCTCATGGATTGGAAGAATTGATATTGTTAAAATGACCACATTACCCAAAGCAATGTACAGATTCAGTGCAATCCCTAACAAAATAACAACGACATTCTTCAGAGAAATAGAAAAACACTCCTAAAATTGGCATAGAACCACAAAGACCCCAAATAACCAAAGCAATCCTGAGCAAAAAGAACAAAGCTGGAGGCATCAACTATCTGACTTCAAAATATACTACAAAGGTATAGTAACCAAAACAGCATGGTTTTAGTATAAAAATGAACACAGGCCAATGAAAGAGAATAGAGAATGCAGAAATAAATCCATGCATTTACACTCAACTGATTTTTGACCAAGGCACCAAGAACATACATTGGGGAAATTACAGCTTCTTCAATAAATGGTTCTGGGAACTGCATACTTATATGCAGAAGAATAAAACTAGATCCTCAGCTCTCACCATACATAAAACTCATTAAACTGAACTAAATTAATTAAAGACTTAAATGTAAGACCTAAAACTATAAAACTACTAGAAGAACACATTTGGGAAATGCTTCAGGACACTGGCCTAGGCAAATATTTTATAGCCACTCCTTAAAACCATAGAGAACAAAAACAAAAATATACAAATGGGACTAGGTTGAACTAAACCGCTTCTGCACAGCAAAGGAAACAATCACAGATTGAAGAGTGAAGTTGTCGAATGGGAGAAAATATTTACAAACTATTCATCTGACAAGGAACTAGTACCCAGAATATACAAAGAACTCAAACAACTAAACAGCAAATAACCAAATAATCACATTAAGAAGTGGTCAAAGGATTTGAATAAATATTTCTCAAAAGAAAACATACAAATGGCCAACAGGTATATGAAAAAATGCTCAACATCCTAATCATTAAGGAAATAAAAATCAAAACTGCAGTGAGACATCATCTCACCTCAGAATGGCTGCCATCAAAGAGACAAAAACTAACGAAGACTGATGAGGATGTGGAGAAAAGGGAACTCTTATACACTGTTAGTGGAAATGTAAATTAGTATAGCCGTTATGAAAAACTGTATAGAGGTGTCTCACAAAACTGATCCAGCAATGCCACTCCTATGCAGTTTTTCAAGGAAAATAAGTATATCAAAGAAATACCTGCACTTTCATGTTCACTAGAGCATTATTCACAACATCCATTATATAGAATCAACCTAAGTGTCCATGAATGAATGAATGGATAAAGAAAATATGGTATGTATATACACACAATGGAATACTGGTCAGTCATAAAAAAATTGAAATCCTGTCATTACAGCAAGATGAATGGATCTGGAGATCATTATGTTAAGTAAAATAAGCCAGGCACAGGAAGACAAATATTGTATGTTCTCACTCATATGTGGGAGCTAAAAAAGTTGATCTCATGGAGGTAGAGAGTAGAGTGATGGATACTAGAGGCTGAGAAGAATGAGCAAAGAGGGATGAAGAGAGGTTAAAGGATATAAACATACAGTTAGACGGAAGAAACCAGTTCTAGTGTTAGATAGCACAGGAGGCTGACTATAGATAATAATAATTTATTGCATATTTCAAAATAGCTAGAAGAGTTGAAATGTTCCCATCACAAAAATATGATATACGTTTGAGGTGGTGAATATGCTAATTATCCCGATTTAATAATTACATATTGCAAGCATGTATTAAAACATCACTTGTACCCTGTGAATATGAACAATGATTATGTATCAATTTTTAAAATTGTTGAAAGTGTGGCCTTGACTGTGACACATTCCTTGCTCAAAAACATTCAATGGCTCCCCATTCTCCAACAATGCAGGAGCTAATACTTCAGACTTGCACACATAGCTTTCTAGACTCATGTCCCAACACCCTAGGTACACTGCATATTGAAGTAAAGTAACACTAGCATTTTTTTGTTTCTATATTATCCATGTCTTCTCATTTTGCTAATCCTCTTCCATTCATCTGAAATATCCTTCCTGGTTATATCTATTTCTGGAAATCTTATTCATCCTATTAGGTCCAGTTCACTTTCTTCATAAGCCTTTCTTGACCCCACTGGACCACACACCTACCATTTTTCCTATTTTGTTTTCCTATTCTGCCTTTTAGTATTGCATTTGTGTGCTTTATTGATCAGAAGTGTATCATCAGAAGATGAGAGCTTGATTCCCAGTCTAACTGTCATACTTAGGGCTAGCCCATAACCCCTTTGAGCCTTGGTTTCTTCATTAATTAGATGCATATAATATTTTAGTATAACAGTGATTAAGATTTGGGGATCTGGAGGCAGATAGACTTGGATGTGAGTTTTAACCTTTGCACTGCAATAATGCTTGTAGTGGCCTTGTCTATAAAATGGAGATGTGAAAAGGATCTAGCAGCTACGCTAAGGGTTAAATGAGACAATGTGGAAAACTCTTAGCATAGTGCCTGGCACATGGTAAATGGTTACTAAATATTGCCATCACTAGGACTGTCATTAATTCCTTCATAAGATTGTTATGATAAACATGTGAAGTAGGACAAAAGCACTCCGATAGCATCAAGGTCCCTACAAACACAGGTTATGATCAACTGTGTAAACATCGGCTGGAATACAGGATAGGGCAGCAATTATGGGATCTACATTCAAATCAGAATGCAGAATGTAGACGTGCATGCTGCTATAAACCACAATAGACTATGTAATATATAAAACACCATCATTAGGTCAGACTCTGTTCCATCTTTATCTTTGAATCTTCTGAGATGGTATGACACAGTGGAAAGAGGAGAGCCTGGGGTTTTATAAGTGCCAGAGCAACAAACTCTGAGTCTCAGGGTTTTTATCTGTAAAATACAGCTAACCACATCCATTGCAGATATTAAACAGGGTGATTATGAAATTCTTATTATAGTATTTGGCATAAAACAGCTGCTCCATAAAGGTTAGATTTATTTCCCTTATTTCCTCCTTTCTCCAAAAGTGCCTCATGTCTAGTATATATTTAACAAATTTTTGTTGAAGCTAATTAAACTTAAAAAATGCTAAGAGTACTTGCCTAGAATAAGTGCCATCAGACTGACTCCTGGAGAAACCAAAGTAGTCCCTGAAGATTTTTTTATTTTTAAATAAATTGTATTGATTTGAAAATAAAAACGTTTTACAAAATCTGGGTTGTATAAGAAAGCTTGTGTCTTGAAGGAGAGACATAAATCAAAGCAAGAATTAAAAGGAAACAATATACTGGCATTCCAGGGTAGCTCCAAAGGCTCTTGCTATGAAATGGCCAGATGTAGAGCAAGGGAATTTTCTGTTTTTCTATGTGAATCCAACAAAACAAACCTCAAAGCAAATGTTCTTTCCTCTATAGGCAAATCATAACAATGTATTCACAGAGATTGCTGTATCCTAAGTGTTTCACATGTGATAATTCATCTAATCCCCAAACTGCCCCGTGAGGTAGATACTACCATCCTCATATAAGAGATTATGAAAATAAGGCACAGAGAGTTTAAGTATATTGTCCAGGGTCACACAGCTAATAAGTGGCAGAGCCAGGGTTGGAATCTTAGTTCTAGAGAACTAAGTTGCCTGTATTCAAACAAAGCCTCACAGTAACTGTTACATACAAAGGATATATTTAGTGATATATTTTAGAAAGCACTAACGTAGTGATTACACTAACCATAGCTGAATATCTCAATTGTCTGTGGATTGATATACGGATGCAAATTCCCATTTGCCATCAAGCCCTACTGAATGAAATTCTCCCGGTGAGGTTTGGCTGTGGGTACTTTGAGAAGTTTCAGTGGAAATGATGTAAGGGTGGAGGAGAATGGCCCTAAAGCTTGGCATGCTGAGGCTTGAGTAAGAAGAGTCTGTGGCCACAATACATCTCCGAAGGTGGTTCTGAGAGTCCCATTTCCTGTTGCGGGTTTCCCCTAGAAACATGAAGGCATCTGAAATCTCGACCAACTTACCACATGCCCGCATCCTCTCAAGGTGCAATAGTCAGGCACTCTGCAGCACGTTTAAGGGACTGAAGTCACAGTGCACAGAGAGAAAGGCCACCTTGGGCACTCTTATCATGCCCACATAAATCTTCTACTAGTGATTGTACCAGTCAAAAAGGCCATGCCAGGTCCCTGCGAAATTCACAGAATTCAGAAGCTGACTACAGATACTGTAAGACGTACTTCTACAGAGGGCTGCCACCAAACAATCCCCCACCTTGACTGTCTTTTCAGCTAGATGGCTGTGAGTGCTTTTCTGCTGGTTTGGGTGCTTTTTTCTCCTTAGGGGGTGGGGAGCAAAATTGGAAAGGGTACTCATTTCTATACTGCTGCTTGCTGCTACAAAGAGGCAAAGTTGAGGGTAACTGCCAACAGCTTCCCCTTTCTCTTCTTTTTGTTCACTCCATCTGTCTGGACCAATGCACAAGGAAAAAAGGCAGCCAGAATGGCACTCCAAAGTTACACTCTGATTTAAAGCTGATAAAGGATGTGTTTTCCACAGCTTAAGAGAAAAATATATTATAAAGTGCCTAAGCAATTAAACAAATGGTATTTGTAAACATCTGTCGTCCAGTACTGTTGCCTGTGTTCAAACAAAGCCTCACAGTGTCTTTGGCAAACCAGAGTGAGAAAAGCTGGGTGCCATTTGCTGAATGAACTCTTCCAGATTACAATTCTGTGGCCTGGGGGAATTAATTCAAATCCACCTTGGGAAATTAATTCCCAGAGAGGCAGTTAGTACCTAAGAGAACAACGAAAGAAACGAGGACCTAGAATAAAGTTGGCAGTAATTCAATGAGCATTTTATTAACCTCTACTAAACCATATTTAATTATTTATGGCCAAATCACAGAATCCTGAAGTTAGAGACTCCAAGGAGAAAATGAGACTTCTGGCTGAGAATGACTTCTGTCTCACAGTGCTAGTGCATCTTCTCCAGTTCCTCCAATTGATACCTGTGAAGATGCACCTAAAGATGGAAACTCAGTAGTATCAATGTCCAAAATGCATAATCTGGAGGGAAAAACACCACTAGTACCTAAAAATGCAGACTCCAGGTTTGAATTCTGACTCTCCTACAGAATAGCTGAGTGACCTTAATTTTCTTACCTGTAAAATAGAGATAATAAGGGATGATATTTCATAGTCCTGAGGATTTGAGGAGGTAATGCCTGTAAGGATCTCAGTACCATGCATGGCATTTAATAAGTAGTCAGTAAATGTCAGCTACTAGTAGTATAGTTTCATGGTTGTTATTGTTGTTATTATAAAACAGAATTTTCCCCATTGTCCTGGAATTGCAGCAAATGCATAAACTGATGGCACAAAATGTTCTAGGTTTACGGCAAGGTGCTGGTCTCCGTCTTCCCCAACTCCAACCCCAGCCAACCTATTAAAATAAAGGAAGAACTGGCAAAGATGTGTTGCCTGTGAGTGAATATTCATAAGAGGCGGCTATAACCACCCTTTTCCCATGGGGGAGGATACCTGATACTTCTTCTCCCCAAAGCTAAGGGAGAAAGACACTAAAAGAAATTCTAGCTAAGTTCTGTACGTTCCCCAAACCCGCACTTTTCATTAACCGAGATATTAATGATCATCTTTCCCCTGAAAGCTGGTAAGGCACCAGGCCTGTTGAGTATTTGTTGTATTGTTTGGTCTTGGAGAAATGAGTGACAACGAGATGGTGGAGTTGAGAGACCTGGCTGAGAAGCTGCTTACATTTCCACTGTTTTCATAGAAAGAATAAAATTCCACGAGTTGGGTGGATACCACCTAGGGGTGGCTGAACATTTTTCATTTCACCTATACCTCAATAAAGAGCCCCACCTACCATGCAAAAGCATCCCAGCTACAAGATGTTGCTGGGTAGACTGTCTTTCACTGGAGTCAAAGGAGACGAAAGAGGTCAAGCGGAAGCCTGATCCTTCAAATTAAGGGATCTGCAGAGGGGAGTATCTTTTGTCTCTCCCAGGGTTCTCCAGAGAGACTGTTAAAGAGCCAGTAAGAGAAAACTAACCACACAGAAGATGTCAACAGTCAGCTGGTGCCAGCAAGAGAAGCAGGAACAACCAACAGGGAAGAACCTGGCTGTTGTCCTTTGGCCTCTTCCTTTTTCCTATTTGAACCTCTGCATGAGAAAGCAGCTCTGGAGTCTCAACTCCAGCCTGACTTAGGTGTAGGGGTGAAATAGACCTTTGAATTGTACAAAAGATTAAAATTAGTCTGGGCATGGTGGCTCACATCTGTAATCTCAGTACTTTGGGAGGCCAAGGTGGGTGGATCACCTGAGGTCAGGAGTTCAAGACCAGCCTGGCCAACACGGTGAAACTCCATCTCTATTAATACAAAAATTAGCTGGGCGCAGTGGCAGGTGCCTGTAATCCCAGCTACTTGGGAGGCTGAGGCAGGAGAATCACTTGAACCTGGGAGGCGGATGTTGCAGTGAGCTGAGATTGTGTCACTGCACTCCAGCCTGGGTGACAAGAGCGAAACTCTGCCTCAAGAAACAAAACAAAGTAAAACAAAACAAAAAACAAATTAGAATAAAACACGAGTAAGGCTTAACTGTCAGAATAAATGTTTTGATAAACAAAAGTGACTGAAAAACATTACAGATCTGAGCAAAATGTCATTAAGGGAGTCATCATCCGGTAGCACAAATGGAAGTTAACAGGGCACAATTATTTACAAAAAAAGCTTTATATCTTGGCTCCAATGGGTTGAGATTCCTCAATAAAGTATAGATGATGATGGTGGTGGTAATGATGATGATAATTAGTTATAAGGCTGACGGAACAAGATCTTTTAAAAAGTATCTACAGAGGCTTCAATTCACAATTGACTCTGGCTTTATTTCATGCAACAGAAGAGGCCTGAGAAAAAGCATAAAGGATTCCGTATGTTTCCACAATGAGCCCACTGACTCAGATGATCAAGCCGATATCAATGAGGAAAATGGGGTAGTATCCCTCGTGACCCATGAGAAACTGCTCTATCAAATGAATTTATCCTACAGTAGTCCTCCTCATCATCATCTTGCAACTAAGCAGGTAATACAATGAAAATACAAAAAAAAATTCTGGCTCATAAATCAGAGAAGCAGCTGTGATGCTATATGACATCTGCAGCACACATTCATAAAGCACTGGGGTAGGGGTCAATGAATAAGCCTCAACAGAAATGCTCTCTAGTCACTGTACTTCTCCATGCTCTCTCTTGGCTCAAACTGCCAGAGATACACATAGTGAAGAAAAGGAGAGGCAACTGCAACTGCACTACTGTTTGAAAAGTAATGGAGGCTCCTGTAACAATGAAATAATTGGACAAAATGTACGAAACAACCATTCTCACACATTGGCTGGCAGGTGGTATAGTACTACTATGATCACTGAAAAAAGGAAAATAAATGAGGTGACTCCTGAAATTCCCTTGGATTTCTGTTTGCAGTCACTTTGTAGACCATTGTATAAGAGGTGAATCCAAGCAGAGTAGTAGTTTCACTGAACTGAAGAGATGGAGGCTGGAGTTTTCAGGGCACATAACCACGAAGGAAGGTATCCTGCAGAGCAAAACTTTCAGAAATCTTCGTGAGATCTCTGAGACTGTTGTTGGATACAGAGCCACACTTGAGTAGGATGAGACTGCAAGGCTGAACAAAAAAAATTACTGGGAAATTGGGAGCTGAACAATTTTCAGAGCTCACACAGGGTTGGAGACATTCAAATTGAACACATGCCTTAGTTCTAGGATAAAACTAAAACTAAATTTTATTATACTTGAAGTAGCATAGCCTTTTCAACAAAAGTTAAAAACAAGTCTCGGAATGATCAAGCTGACTTGCAAGTAATTCAACTATCAAAACAAAGTCCAATACTTTTAAAGGAAAGCACAAAAGGAGTCACTCCAAAATGCTAAATTAAAACAATCCAGCATCCAACCAAACCTTACTAAATATGGGGAGAAGCAAGGATATGTGACCATGATGAAGAAGAAAGTTAGTCAATAAAAACAGATGCAAAAATGACAGATGATGGAATTAACAGACAAGGAGCTTAAAACACAGCTGTTATAACCATGTTTAAGTATTTAAAGAAAAACATGTATATAATTAAAAGAGAAATGAATGATATAAAGAAAAACTAAATATGACTTCTGGAGATGAAAAGTACAATATCTAAAATGAAAATTTCATGGTTTGCAGCAGGGTTAGCAGCAGATTAGACACCGCAGAGGAAAAGATAGTGAACACGAAACATAGAAACAGAAACTATTCAAACAAAAGGACAGGCAGAAAAAAAGCCCTGAAAAATATGAACTGAGTCTTAGTAACCTAAGGGACAATACTAAGTGATATTACATGTGTCTAGAAGTAAGGAATTGGACAAAATATTTGAAGTTATCATGATCAAAGTTTTCCAAATCTGATGAAAATAATAGACTTACAAATTTAAACTCAAGTAGATAATCACAATGAAAACCACACCAAGACACATCATATTTAAACTACTAAAGACCAGAGATAATGGGACTATTTTTAAAATGGAGAAAAATGACATATTGAATAAAAGAAAAAAAATTTCACAGACTTCTCACCAGAAAATATAAATACCAGAAAATAATAGAATGGAAGGGGCTGAATGTGGGGAGGGGACAAACTCCACCAACCTCAAATTCTATATTCAACAAAAATATGCTTCAGAAATGAGGGTGAAAGAAAAATTTTTCAGACAAACAGATGCTGAGCAAATTTATCATCAGCAAGCCTGAATCACAAGAAATGTAAAAGGAAATTCTCAGACAGAAGGATAAAGATGCTACATGAAAACTAGGATCTACAAAAGGAACGAAGAGCACCAGAAATGATAAACATATGGGGAAATTTGAAAGATATTTTTCCTACTTTTAAATTTTTTAAAAAGATAACTGACTGGCAAAAGAAAAGTAATAATAATGTTTCAGGAAGTTTAGAACACATATCTCGGAAAAATACATGACAACAATATGCAACAGGACAAAGGGGGAAGTAGAAGCAAAATGTTGTGTGTTTTTACATTCTACTTGAAGTAGCATAGTAGTATCTAAAGGTAGTCTGTGATATGGCATATTGTAATTCTAAGAGAAACCATTAAAAATTAAAAGAGGTATAGCTAGTAAACCCATAGTGGGAATAAAATGGGATAAAGGAAAACAGAGTTACTCCAAAAAAGGCAGGAAAAGGGAACAAAGAACAGATAGAATGCTATAATTTGAATATTTCTGTCCCTTCCAAAATTCATGTTGATATATAATCCCTAACATAATGGTATTAAGAGGTGTGACCTTTAGGAGATCATTAGGTCATGAGGGACCTGCCCTCATGAATGGATTAGTACCTTATTAGAGGATTGAGGGAGTAAATGTGGTCCCTTTTAGCACTTTTGTCCCTTTTGCCATGTGGGGGCACAGTGTTTGCCCCTTCTGCCATTGAGAATGCAACAAGAAGGTCATCAAACACTGAATCTGCCGGAGCCTTGATCTTGGACTTTCCAGCCTTCTGAACTATAAATACATTTCTGTTCTTTATATATTCTCCAGTCTGAGGTATTTTGTGATAGCAGCAGACATGAGACAAAGAGTAAACAAATAGCAAGATGACAGATTTAAACACAACTATAATGAAGTTATATGAAATGTAAATGGCTTAAGTCAGCAGTTCTAAAACTGTGGTCCATAATCCCTTCATACAAATTGACATATAACATCAATCTTTACTAGCAATCATTGTATTGTCCATCATGAAAACTGCAAGAAAAAAATCCAATTTCACTTACAAAAATACTTCATGAAACAGTAAAAGTTATTGATATTAAATTATAACCTTTCAGTATATCTCTTATAGTTATAAAATATTCTTCTATCTCTAGTAATATTTCTTAGCTTAAAATCTATTTTGCCTGATATCAAGGTAGCTATTCTAGCTCTTATGATTACTGCTTGCATGATTATCTGTTATTTAATTTTCTTATTTTCAACCTATTTATGTCTGAATCTAAATTTTATCTTACAGACGGATAGTTGGATCTTGCTTTTTATACAGTCTGAAAATGTTTGCCTTTTTATTGAGGTTTTTACTCCATTTACATTAAAGTATCATCGGTACAATTGATGTCTGCATGCCATTTTACAATTACTCTTCTGTGTCTTATATTTTTTCTCTGTTCCTTTCTTCCTGCCTTTTTTATTAAACATCTATTTTTAATATACCATTTTAATTCCTCTATTGACTTTAAGCATATTTTATTGGCTTATTTTCTTAGTAGTTAGTATGACAATTAGAATGTCCATTGTAACTCATTACAATCTATTCTGGATTTACACTTATTTAATTCAGTAAAATACAGTAACTTTGTTTCAATATAATTCCATTTCCTTCCTTCCTCTTTCTCTTTATATATATATATATATATATATATATATATATATATATATATATATATATATATTTACTGCTTCATGAAGGATTTTCTTAAGTGATATTGACTTGTACATGTATTTTCTGTTATAAACCCAACAGTACAGTATACACTCAGGACCATATAGCAATTATAAATCTATACACACCTAACAATAACACTCTAAAATACATAAAGCAAAACCTGAAAGAATTAAAAGAAGAAATATCAATTCAACAATATTTAAAGATTTCAATATCCTATTCTCAATAACTGACAGAAAATCTAAACAGAAAAGCAGTAAGGATATAAGACTTCAACAAACACATTAACCAACCGCCTTAACTGACATTTCGGACTACTGTAACCTACTACTATCAGAATACATGTTCTTCTCAAGCACATATGAAAAATTGTTCAAGATATATCATATGCTAATCCATAAAATAAATCCTAATAAATTAAAATAACTGAACTCATACAAAGTGTGTTTTCCAGTCACAACGGAATTAAATTAGAAATCAATAGCAGAAACAAATTTGAGAAATCTCCACATTTGGAAATTAGACAACATAGTTCTAAACAATCCATGATCAAACAACAGATCAAATGGGAAATAAAGATAGTTTTAATTGAATTAAGAAGAACACAGCATATCAAAATTTATGTGATACAGCTAAAGTAGTGCAGGGAGGGCAATTTATAGCTTTTAAAATCTATATTACAAAAAATAAACGTTTCAACCCAGTAACTTACACTTCCATCTCAAAAAGTAAACCCAAAGCAAGTAGAAAAAAAGAAATAGGGAGGAAATTAGAAATTATAGTACAAAGGAAATGGAAAATGATGCGGTGGCTCAAGCCTGTAATCCCAGCACTTTGGGAGGCCGAGGCGGGTGGATCACGAGGTCAGGAGATCGAGACCATCCTGGCTAACATGGTGAAACCCCTCTCTACTAAAAATACAAAAAACTAGCCGGGCGCGGTGGCGGGCGCCTGTAGTCCCAGCTACTCGGAGGCTGAGGCAGGAGAATGGCGTAAACCCGGGAGGCGGAGCTTGCAGTGAGCCGAGATCCGGCCACTGCACTCCAGCCTGGGTGACATAGCGAGACTCCGTCTCAAAAAAAAAAAAAAAGAAAAAGAAAACAAGACAAAAGTATGTATTTTAAACAGATTAACAAAATTGACAAATCTTTAAAGTACACTAACGAAACAAAACAAAAGAAGAAGATAAGTTACCAAAAGTAGGAATGAAAGAGAGGATATCACTACTGACACTATAAAAATTGAAAGGATTTTAAGGGACTACTATGAACAACTTTACATCAACATATTAGATAACGTGGATAAAACAGACAAATTCCTAGGAAAAAAAAAACATCAATTTCCAAAACAGGCCTAACAAGAAATACAACATCTGAATAGATCTTCCCTACCCTGTGCTGGCCAGATGTCACACGCTACGCAGTGGTGGTGAGTGGGACAATGACAGTGGACTGGGCTGGGCAGGCAACCTCATGACACATGACACAATGTTTGCTCAAGGACTGAAGAGGAAATGCGTTGACTACAAGGAAGACAAGGAACAAGCCCTGATCAGCTTTAAGACTGTCCCTTCCTATAATCTGCAATGACAGTCACTTCTGGACATGTCCCTAGTTAAGCTACAGCTCTGCCACGTGCTGGTCCAGCCCAACCTCTGCCACTGGGTCCTCATAACCAACACTGTCCTGCAGATTCAAGAGAGACGACCCAGGATGGAAAATGGTGGATGGTGGTGCCCCAGGATGAGGGGCAGGTGCTTCTAGACTACCTGGTCTCTGCAGAGATCCTGAGTCACTAAGTGGGAAGAGGTCCCTGAGCCACTAACTGGGAGCAGGAAGGGATGTACCCTGTTCCTGGCTTCGGAGACAGCTCAGGAAACAAGGCCTAGTTTCTGAACTCTCCCTGGTCACCTCAGCACAGTAATCAAGGAACCCACAGAGCAGCATCTAAGAAATGGACAGCCCCTCAAGCAAATAGAGGAAGCTTTCAAAAGTTGCTAGATAAGATATTTGAATATCTGGAGAATTAAAACCCCAGTTCCATGGAAAAGCTTTTTTCAGATGTAGATAGTTCCTACTATGACCTGGATATGGTGCAATGGGTATGGTGAGCAGCATCGATTAGGATCAAAGAATCATAAAATTCATATGAAAATATAAAGGACCTAGAATAAGTAGAATAATTTTGAAAGAAAAGAACAAAGGTGGACGATTTATACTACCTGAACTCAAAACTTAATATAAAGCTACAGAGTGGAATTGCTATAAGGATAAGAACAACGGAACATAATTCAAATGCTAGAAATAAGCATTAAATTTATGATTAATTGATTATCAATAAATTTGCCAAAACAATTCAATGGGAAAATACAGTCTTTTCAGTCAATGGTACTGACACAACCGGATTATCTATATGTAACAAAACAAAGAAAACTTAGACCCTCACTTCACAGTATACATAAAAATTAACTCAAAATGGATCACAGCCGGGCGCGGTGGCTCATGCCTGTAATCCCAGCACTTTGGGAGGCCGAGGCGGGCGGATCACAAGGTCAGGAGATCGAGACCACGGTGAAACCCCGTTTCTACTAAAAATACAAAAAATTAGCCGGGCGTGGTGGCGGGCACCTGTAGTCCCAGCTACTCAGGAGGCTGAGGCAGGAGAATGGCGTGAACCTGGGAGGCGGAGCTTGCAGTGAGCCGAGATTGCGCCACTGCACTCCAGCCTGGGCGACAGAGCGAGACTCTGTCTCAAAAAAAAAAAAAAAAAAAAAAAATGGATCACAGCAGATAGAAATGTAAAATCTAAAACTATGAAACTTCTAGATAAAAACCTGCATGACCTTGGGTTAAGCAAAGAGCTCTGAGATAATATCAAAAGCATGATCACTTTTAAAAATGATAAATTGGAATTCATCAAAATCAAAAATTTTGTGCTTCAAAGGATATCATTAAGAAAAAGAAAAGACAAGCCACAAACTAAAAAAAAATATTTGCAAATCATATATCTGATAAAGCCCTTGTATCCAGAACATATAATTCTTATAACAATAAGTAAACAACTTAATAAGTGGGCAAATATTTTGAATAGACAGTTTATCAGAGAAGATATCCAAATGGTCAATAAACATACACATAAAAATATGTTCAACATCACTAGCCATTTGAGAATGTCAAATTAAAACCGCAATGAAATGCCACTACATATTAACTAGGATGGCTATAATAAAGATAATAAGTTATTAGTGCAGATGTGGCAAACTGAAACCCTCATACATTTCTAGTAGGCAGGCAAAATGTGACACACACTTTTAAAACTAATTAATAGTTTATTAAAAAGTTAAATATAAATTTACCATTCAATGCAGCTTTCCACTCTTACGTGTCTACCCCAGATAAATAAAACATATGTCCACACACTTTTATGTAAATTCAAAGCAGTATTACTCATAATAGCCAAAAACTGAAAGTAATCCACATGTTCATCAACTGACGAATAGATAAGCAAAATGTGGCATATTCCTAAGATGGAGTTCTGTTCAACAATAAAAAGGCATACATTACTGACACATGGTACAATATAGATGAACCTCAAAAACATTACATTAAGTGAAAAGAGACATAAAAGACTATACAATGTATGATTCTATTTATAGTAACTGCCTAGAAAAATCAAATCTATAAAAGCATATTAGTGGTTGCCAGGGTACAAGGGGTCCTGGCAAGGTGATGGAAATTTTCTAAAACTGAATTTTGGTGAAGGTTGTACAACTATATATTTACTAAGAAATATTCAATTGTGCACAATATAATAGGTGAATTTTAAGGCATGTAAGTAACAAACAAGAAGAAAATACAAACACATCTGACAAAGGAATGGTATCCAGAATATATAACAAACTGTTTTGACTCAGTAAGAAGACAACCCAATTAAAAATGGTCAAAAGATATGAAAGGACATCTCCATTGGCTGCAAATGTCATGAGGGAAAAAAAAGAAAAGACATCTCCAAAAAACGAAAATACAAGATTAGTCAATACACACATAAAAGATGTTCAACATCATTAGCCATCAGGCAAATGTTAATTAAAATCACAACCAGATAGACTAGAGCAGCTAAAACTTAAAAAAACCCATAATACCAAGTAGTGGAAAAGACATGAAGCAACTGGAACACTCATACATCGCTGGTGGGAGTGTAAAATGCATGATCATGGAAAATTTGGCAGTTTCTTATTAAATCAAATATAAACCTACCATTCAACCCAACAATTCTACTCTAAGGCATTTATCCAAGGGAAATGAAACATGTCTTTACGAAGACTTGTATGTGAACGTTCACACAGTTTTATCTAGAGTACAAAAAAATGGAAAGCAACCCAAATGTTTATAGTAAATGAATAGATAACAAATTGAAGATTGTTAATACAATGGAATTTGGCTCAGAAACAAAAAGGAACAGCAGAATGAGTATGACCCCCCAGTGTCTCTTCACCTCATCCTTCCATAGCGGTGTTAGCCACAGCATCACTCTTCAGTGGCAACATGAGGCTGCACCCCAGGCAAGCTGCTAGGTTGTTGGTATGAAAAGGTGGGGCTGAGTGCCCTGAAGGAGTGTGTGTAAGATGGGGACAGCTACCTGGGAACGGGTGGTGTCCCTAGATAACCTTCCACATACCTACATGCTGCTTGCGTGTGTTGTTGGCCACCTCTCCAAGAGCAGAGCAGTGAGAGTAACCACTGGTCCTGTGGGAAGAGCAGTGGGGAATGAGACCTGGTACCATATCCTGGTCCTCCCTGCAGAGAAAAGAAGAAATCTAGCAAGAGCTTGACTAACAAATGCCTGGACTCAGATAGGAAGACTTCCTTTGTCTATTGCTTCATTCCTGGAAATTGCACTGGAACTGTCTGATTAAGAAAAAGCAAAGAATTCTGAAAGAAATAAAAATAACAGAGAAGAAATATCCCAGAATTCCTAATAGAATAAATTACTGGCTGGTGGCTAGAGGTACCTGGCACTTACCTCCTCCAGAAAGGACCAAAACAGTGAGTAGATCACACATTGAATACAGTGTCTTAGAGAGAACACTGGAATTCAGCAGGACAGTGTCAGAGAATGTCTGAGGCACGGAGGGAGAGAGAATTGAAGCAGTCAGCCTGGTTGGGATAGGCTCGTAGCCAGGAGAAACTTTCCAGTGCAGGGAAAAGGTAAGTGAGAGATCCCTCAGTTCACTTTTCCACTGCAAACTGCTGCAATGTTAGCCTGGGGAGAGCCCCTCAGCCCTCGCAGACCCTGAGACTAGTATAGGGAAATGCCTGAAGTCCATGCAACAGCATTGTTCCAGAGAGGGAGCTTGTTTGGATGGGTCCCACACACCCCCTGAGACCCAAGCAACTATAGCATGGTGCCATTTGAGAGCTCAGCTCCCACCAGACTACATTCTTCCCTGGGACCCAACACCCTCTGTATCTCCACATCCCTGGAGCCCTGCTGCCATTCCGCCACATCCACCAAGAGGGCTGCAGCAGAACAATGCTGGCTGGACTCAGCAGTGTGGCTGGGCACCCAGCACTCTAGCCCAACCAGTGTCTTACATCTCAGGGAATGGACAGTGCAGTGCACCAGGGAGGCTGTTCTGGGACAAAGGGAGCTGAAGCACACACTCCTCAGAGTCTGAGAGTGGCCTGCCTTGGGCCACTGCCACCAACAGCAACCCAGCCCCTTCCCTAGCAGCAGAGTCACCACACACCTGCATGTGCTTTCAGGAGACCTAGGGACCAGCTTACCCCAGTGCCACACAGGGGCCTGAGCCCAGGTCTGCCCCAGCCCCCACTGCTGGCACCTGCACATACCATCTGGGGGTCTGAGGTCAGGTCTGTCCCACCCACTGCCACTGCTGCCTCCATCCAAGTGCACTATCCAGGAGCCTGAGAATTGATCTGCCCTACCTGCCAGCACTGGCAGCCACACACAGCAACACGGGCCCTGACAACGGGCCTGCTCTGCCCACCACCACCAGCACCTGTGCCTACCTTCTGGGGGCCTAAAGACAGACCCACCCTGCCTACCAACACCCAGACATGTCATCTGGGTACCTGAGAATTAACTCACTCTACCCACTACCATCAACATGCCCTCCCCCTCCACACAACTTAGGGGGCAGAGAACTTGCCTGCCCAGCTCACTGCCACCACAACTGGTACCCACACATGCTGCTTGGGGGACTGAGGGTTGGCCCACCACCACTACTGGCATCATCAAAGCCATACATACTGACCAAAGGCCCAAGGGCCCACCAATCTCTCCGACCCACTGCCTCCAAAACCAGCCCTGAGCAAGCTGCCTGGAGGCTCAAGGATTAGTCCACCTAGACCTACTACTACTACAGTGCCCATGTATGCTGCCCAAATAGCCAAGGGCCAACATACCTAGCCAACTGCCTCTACCACTGGTGACTGAGTACTAGGCCACCTAGTGTGCTCATCTCCAGCAAAGCCTCACCACACCCTTCACTAACAACTACAGCCTAAGCCACTGTGAACTCACAGTAGTCTGATGCTGATTACACCCATAGAAATAATACAACGACTACACCACTGTGCCCACTCAGAATCAAAACCAAATCACCCTACCCAACCAACACTATAGATACATCTATAGGAAAAAGTCTTTCCCTATGAAAGCCAATCCATAAAAAACGAAGCAGCAACTGTTATATGAGATGTGTGGATATCAATGTAAGGACACAAGAAACATGAAAAAGCAAGGAAATGTGACACTTCCAAAAGAACACAATTATTCTCCATCAAAAGATTCCAACAAGAAAAAAAATCTATGAAATTCCTGGAAAAAAATGCAGAATAATGATATTAAAGAAGCTCAGTGAAATATAAGAGAACACAAACAATACAAAAATTAGAAAAGCAATTCATGACCTGAATAAGAAATGTATTTTTTATTTTATTGTTTATTTAATTAATGTATTTATTTATTTTTAAGACAGGGTCTCACTCTGTCACCCCAGCTGGAGTGCAGTGTGGCACAATCATACCTCACACTGCAGGTTCAATCTCTCCCAGCACAGGTGATCCTCCCACCCCAGTCTCCCACATAGCTGGGACCACAAGCATGTGCCATCCCATGCCTGGCTAAGTTTTTGTTGTTTTTGTAGAGACAGGGTTTCACCATGTCACCCAGGCTGGTCTTGAACTCCTGAGCTCAAGCGATCCTCCCACCTTGGCCTCCCAAAGTGCTAGGATTACAGATGTGAGTCACCTCACCCATCCCCGAGTGTGAAATTTAACAAAGAGATAAACATAAAAAAAGAATCTCATTCTCTCTTGTTGCCACTATGTAAGGAGTGCCTTTATGGGGCTGGCAAGATGGCGGAATAGGAACAGCTCTGGTCTGCAGCTCCCAGTGAGATCAATGCAGAAGGCGGGTGATTTCTGCATTTCCAACAGAGGCACCCAGCTCATCTCATTGGGACTGGTTAGACAGTTGGTGCAGCCCACAGAGGGTGAACCAAAGCAGGGTGGGGCATCACCTCACCCAGGAAGCACAAGGGGTTGGGGAAATCCCTTCCCTAGCCAAGGGAAGCCATGAGGGACCATGCCACAAAGGACAGTGCTATCCAGCCCAGATACTATGCTTTTTTCATGTTCTTCACAACTCACAGACCAGGAGATCCCCTCGGGTGCCTACACCACTAGGGCCCTGGATTTCAAGCACAAAACTGGGTGGCTATTTGGGCAGACTGCAGACCGAGCCAGCTGCAGGAGGTTTTTTGGTTTTTTGTTTTTGTTTTTTTCATACCCCAGTGGCACCTGGAATGCCAACAAGACAGAACTGTTCACTCTCCTGGAAAGGGGGCTGAAGCCAGGAAGCCAAGTGGTCTAGCTCAACGGATCCCACCCACACAGAGCCGAGCAAGCTAAGATCCACTGGTTTGAAATTCTTGCCGCCAGCACAGCAGTCCAAAGTCAACCTGCGATGCTCAAGTTTGGTTGGGGGGGAGGGGCATCCTCCATTACCGAGGCTTGAGTAGGCTGTTTGCCCCTCACAGTGCAAACAAAGCCACTGGCAAATGTGAACTGGGCAGAGACCACTGCAGTGCTGCAAAAGCACTGTAGCCAGACTGCCTCTCTAGATTCCTCCTCTCTGGGCGGGGTATCTCTGAAAGAAAGGCCCCAGTCAAGGGCTTATAGATAAAACTCTCATCTCCCTGGGACAGAGCACCTGGGGGAAGGGGCAGCTGTGGGTGCAGCTTTAGCTGACTTAAATGTTCCTGCCTGCTGGCTCTGAAGAGAGCAGTAGATCTCTGAGCACAGCGCTCGAGCTCTGCTAAGGGACAGACTGCCTCAAGTGGCTCCCTGACGCCTGTGTCTCCTGACCAGGAGACACCTCCCAGCAGGGGTTGACAGACACCTTATACAGAAGAGCTCCAGCTGGCATCTGGTGGTTGCCCCTCTGAAATGAAGCTTCCAGAGGAAGGAAGAGGCAGCAATCTTTGCTGTTCTACAGCCTCCACTGGTGATACCCAGGCAAATAGGGTCTGGAGTGGAACTCCAGCAAACTCCAGCAGACCTGCAACAGGGGCCTGACTGTTAGAAGGAAAACTAACTAACAGAAAGGAATAGCATCAACATCAACAAAAAGGACATCAACACAAAAACCCCATCCAAAGGTCACCAACATCAAAGACCAAAGGTAGACAAGTCCATGAAGATGAGGAAAAATCAGCACAAAAAGGCTGAAAATTCCAAAAACAAGAATGCCTCTTCTCCAAAGGATCACAACTCCTTGCCAGCAAGGGAATAAAACTGGACGGAGAATGAGTTTGACAAATTGACAGAAGTAGGCTTCAGAAGGTGAGTAATAATAAACTCCTCCAAGCTAAAGGAGCATGTTCTAACCCAATGCAAGGAAGCTAAGAACCTCAAAAAAAGGTTAGATGAATTGCTAACTAGAATAACCAGTTTAGAGAAGAACATAAATGACCTGATGAAGCTGAAAAAAAACAGCACAAGAACTTTGTGAAGCATACACAAGTATCAATAGCTGAATTGATCAAGCAGAAGAAAAGATACCAGAGATTGAAGATCAACTTAATGAAATAAAATGTGAAGACAAGACTAGAGAAAAAAGAATGAAAAGGAATGAACAAAGCCTCCAAGAAATATGGGTACTATGTGAAAAGACCAAACCTACATTTTTGATTGGGGTGCCTGAAAGTGGTGGGGAGAATGGAACCATGTTGGAAAACACTCTTCAGAATATTATCCAGGTGAACTTCCCCAACCTTAGCAAGATAGGCCAACACTCAAATTCAGAAAGTACAGAGAATACCACAAAGATATTCCTTGAGAAGAGCAACCTCAAGACACACAATCATCAGATTCTCCAAGGTTGAAATGAATGAAAAAATGTTAAGGGCAGCCATAGAGAAAGGTCAGGTTACCCACAAAGGGAAACCCATCAGAGTAACAGCGGATCTCTCTACAGAAACCCTACAAGCCAGAAGATAGTGGGGGCCAATATTCAACATTCTTAAAGAAAAGAATTTTCAACTCAGAATTTCATATCCAGCCAAATAAAGCTTCATAAGCAAAGGAGAAATAAAATCCTTTACAGACAAGCAAATGCTGAGGGATTTTGTAACCACCAGGCCTGCCTTACAAGAGCTCCTGAAGAGAGCACTAAATATGGAAAGAAAAAACCAGTACCAGCCACTGCAAAAACATACCAAATTGTAAAGACTATCGACTCTATGAAGAAACTGCATCAATTAACGGGCAGAATAACCAGCTAGCATCATAATGACAGGATCAACTTTACACATAACAATATTAACCTTAAATGTAAATGGGCTAAATGCCCCAATTAAAAGACACAAACTGGCAAATTGGATAAGAGTCAAGGCCCATAGGTGTGCTGTATTCAGGAGACCCATCTCACACGCAAAGACAAACATAGGCTAAAAATAAAGGGATGGAGGAATATTTACCAAGCAAATGAAAAGCAAAAAAAAAAAAAAAAAAAAAAAAAAAAAGCAGGGATTGCAACCCTAGTCTCTGATAAAACAGACTTTAAACCAACAAAGATCAAAGAGAAAAAAAGGGCATTACATAATGGTAAAGGGATTAATGCAACAACAAGAGCTAACTATCCTTAATATATATGCACCCAAAACAGGAGCATACAGATTCATAAAGGAAGTTCTTAGAGACCCACAAAGAGACTTACACTCCCACACAATAATTGTGGGAGACTTTTAACATCCCACTGTCAATATTAGACAGAATGAGACAGATAATTCACAAGGATATTCAGGACTTGAACTCAGCTCTGGACCAAGCAGAACTAGTAGACATCTACAGAACTCTCCACTCCAAATAAACAGAATATACATTCTTCTCAGCACCACATCACACTTATTCTAAAATTGACCACATAATTGGAAATAAAACACTCCTCAGCAAATGCAAAAGAATGGAAATCATAACAAACCATCTCTCAGACCAGAGTGCAATCAAATTAGAACTCAGGATTAAGAAACTCCCTCAAAACTATACAACTACATGGAAACTGAAAACCAGCGCCTGAATGACCACTGGGTAAATAATGAAATTAATGCAGAAATAAATAAATTATTTGAAACCAATGAGAACAAAGACACAACATACCAGAATCTCTAGGACACAGCTAACGCAGTATTTACAGGGAAGTTTATAGCACTAAATGGCCACAAAAGGAAGCAGGAAAGATAAAAAAATCAACACTCTAACATCACAATTCAAAGAACTAGAGAAGCAAGAGCAAACAAATACAAAAGCTAGCAGAAGACAAGAAATAGGTAAGATCAGAGCAGAACTGAAGGATATAGGCATGAAAAACTCTTCAAAAAATACATGAATCCAGGAGCTGGTTTTTTGAAAAAATTAACAAAATAGACTGCTAGCCAGAATGACACAGAATAAAAGAGAGCAGAATCAAATAGATGCAATAAAAAATGACTAAAGGGATATCACCACTGTTGCCACAGAAATACAAACTACCATCAGAGAATACTATAAACACCTCTACACAAATAAACAAGAAAATCTAGAAGAAATGGATATTCCTGGACACATACACCCTCCCAAGACTAAACCAGGAAGAAGTTGAATCCCTGAATAGACTAATAACAAGTTCTGCAATTGACGCAGTAATTAATAGCCTACCAACCCCAAAATTCCCAGGACCAGACGGATTCACAGCCGAATTCTACCAGAGATAAAAAAAGGAGTTGGTATCATTCTTTCTGAAACTATTCCAAACAATAGAAAAAGAGGGACTCCTCCCTAACTCATTTTATGAGGCCAGTATCATCCTGATACCAAAACCTGGCTCAGATACAACAAAAAAAGAAAATTTCAGGACAATATCCTAGATGAACATCGATATGAAAATTCTCATAAAATACTGGCAAACTGAATCCAGCAGCACATCAAAAAGTTTGTCCACCATGATCAAGTCGGCTTCATATCTGAGATGCAAGGCTGTTTCAACATATGCAAAACAATAAACGTAATCCATCATATAAATAGAACAAATGACAAAAAACACATATCTCAATAGATGCAGAAAAGGCCTTAGATAAAATTCAACACCCCTTCATGCTAAAAACTCTCAATAAACTAGGTATTGATGGAACGTATCTCGAAATAATAAGAGCTATTTATGACAAAACCACAGCCAATATCATGCTGAATGGGCAAAAGCTGGAAGCATTCCCTTCAAAAACTGGCACAAGACAAGGATGCCCTCTCTTACCACTCCTATTCAACATAGTATTGGAAGTTCTAGCCAGGGCAATCAGGCAAGAGAAAGAAACAAAGGTATTCAAATAGGAAGAGAGGAAGTCACATTGTTTCTGTTTGCAGATGACATGACTGTATATTTAGAAAACCCCATCGAGTCAGCCCAACATCTCCTTAAGCTGATAAGCAACTTCAGCAAAATCTCAGGATACAAAATCAATGGGCAAAAATCAAAAGTATTCCTATACACCAATAACAGACAAACAGAGAGCCAAATCATGAGTGAACTCCTGTTCACAATTGCTACAAAAAGAATTTAATACCTAGGAATACAACTTACAAGGAATGTGAAGGAACTCTTCAAGGAGAACTACAAACCTCTGCTCAAGGAAATAAGAGGACACAAACGAAAAAACAATCCATGCTCATGGATAGGAAGAATCAATATGGAGAAAATGGCCATATTGCCCAAAGTAATTTATAGATTCAACGCTATCCCCATCAAGTTACCATTGGCTTCACAGAACTAGAAAATACTACTTTAAATTTCATATGGAACAACAACAACAACAAAAAGCTGGTACAGCCAAGAGAATCCTAAGCAAAAAAACAAAAAACAAACAAAAAAACAAAGCTGGAGGGATCACGCTACCTGACTTCAAACTATACTACAAGGATACAGTAACCAAAACAGCACAGTACTTATACCAAAACAGAGATATAGACCAATGGAACAGAACAGAGCCCTCAGAATAACGCCACACATCCACAACCATCTGATCTTTGAAAAACCTGACAAAAACAAGTAACGGGGAAAGATACCCTATTTAATAAATGGTGTTGGGAAAACTGCATGGCCATATGCAGAAAACTGAAACTGGACCCCTTCCTTACACCTTATACAAAAAATTAACTCAAGATGGATTAAAGACTTAAATGTAAGACCCAAAACCATAAAAACCCTAGAAGAACACGTAGGCGATACCATTCAGGACATAGGCATGGGCAAAGACTTCATGACTAAAACACCAAAAGCAATGGCAACAAAAGCCAAAATTGACAAATGGGATCTAATTAAACTAAAGAGCTTCTGCACAGAAAAAGAAACTACCATCAGAGTTAAAAGGCAACCTACAGAATGGGAGAAAATTTTTGCAATCTACTCATATGACAAAGGGCTAATATCCAGAATCTACAAGGAACTTAAACAAATTTACAAGAAAAAAACAACCCCATCAAAAAGTGCTCGAAGGATATTAACAGACACTTCTCAAAAGAAGACATTTATGCAGCCAACAGACACATGAAAAAAAGCTCATCATCACTGGTCATTAGAGAAATGCAAATCAAAACCACAATGAGATACCATCTCATGCCAGTTAGAATGGCAGTCATTAAAAAGTAAGGAAACAAGAGATGCTGAAGAGGATGTGGAGAAACAGGAACACCTTTACACTGTTGGTGGGAGTGTAAATTAGTTCAACAATTGTGGAAGACAGTGTGGCAATTCCTCAAGGATCTAGAACCAGAATTACCATTTAACCCAGCAATCCCCTTAATGGGTATATACCCAAAGGATTATAAATCATTCTACTATAAAGACACATGTGCATGTATGTTTACTGCAGTACTGTTCATAATAGCAAAAAACTATGATTTTTGCCCATCAGTTGCCCATCAATGATAGACTGGATAAAGAAAATGTGGCACATATACATCATGGAATACTATGCAGCCATTAAAACGGATGAGTTCATGTCCTTTGCAGGGACATGGATGAAGCTGGAAACCATCATTCTCAGTAAACTAACACAGGAACAGAAAACCAAATACTGCATGTTCTCACTCATAAGTGGGAGTTGAACAATGAGAACATACGGACACAGGGAGGGGAACATCACACACCAGAGCCTGTCAGAAGGTTGGGGATCTAGGGGAGGGATAGCATTAGGAGAAATACCTAACGTAGATGATGGGTTGATGGATGCAGCAAACCACCATGGTAAGTGTATACTTATGTAACAAACCTGCACATTCTGTGCATGTATCCCAGAACTTAAAGTATAATAATAAAAACATAAAATAACTTAACAGAAATCTCAGAACTGAAGAATTCAATGAATGAAATAAAAAATTCAATAGAGAGCTTCAACAATAGACTAGATCAAGCAGAAGAAAGAATTTCTCAACTTGAAGGCAGGTCATTTGAAAAAATTCAGTCAAATTTAAAAAATGAAGAAAGCCTATGATGACATATGGGACCTCATAAAGTGACAAAGTATTCCAATCTTGGGAGTTCCATGAGAGGAGATGGCCAAAAGCACAGTAAACCTATTTAATGAAATAATAGCTAAAAACTTCCCAAGTCTTGCCAGAGATACAGGCATCCAGATAGACGAAGTGCAGTGATGCCCAAGTATATTAAACCTGAACAGGTCTTTTCCAATGCACACACAATATAGTCAAACTGTCAAAAGCCAAAGACAAAGGAAATAAATCTAAAAGCAACAAGAGAAGAGCATCAGGTCACATATAAGGAAATCCCCATCAGACTAACAGATTTGTCAGTAGAAAACTTATACGTCAGAGAAAATGGGATGACATTTTTAAAGTGCTGAAACGAAAAGAAACATACTCACAACATGAATGAATCTCAAAAATATTATGCTGAGCAAAAGCCAGTGAAAAACAAAGGACAAAAGCTGGGCACAGTGAATTGCACCTATAATCCCAGCCACTCGGGAGTCTGAGGCAGAAGGATTGCTTGAGCCCAGGTGTTCGAGTTTGCAGTGAAGTTATGATCATGCTACTGCATTCCAGCAGCCTGGACAACAGAAAGAGAGAGATACTTTGTCTCCAAGAAAAAAAAAAAAAAAAAGAGAATTTCATTCATGTGAAATTCTGTAAAAAGCAAATCTAACTTACAGTCACAGAAAACAGATCCGTGTTTCCTGGAGGCGTGGGAGTTAAGGAGGGGGAGCTGTAAAGTGGCCTGAGAAAACTTTTGGGGTGATTGAATATTCCATATTTTGAATATGTTGATAGCTACATGAATATACATATTTCTAAAAACTCACTGAAATGTACTTAAAATGAATACATTTTGTTGTGTTTAAACTATCCCTCAATAAAGTGATTTTAAAATAGAAGACAGAAAATAATCCATTAAACTCCAAATTATATTTTTAAAAGTATGACGATAGAAAATAAAAACATAGGCTGGGCACGGTGGCTCACGCCTGTAATCCTAGCACTTTGGGAGGCTGAGGCAGGTGGATCATGATGTCAGGAGATCGAGACCACCCTGACTAACATGGTGAAACCCCGTCTCTACTAAAAAATAAAAAAAAATTTAAAAATTTAAAAATTAGCCGGGCATGATGGTGGGTGTCTGTAGTCCCAGCTACTCAAGAGGCTGAGGCAGGAGAATGGCGTGAACCCAGGAGGCAGAGCTTGCAGTGAGCTGAGTTCATGCCACTGCACTCCAGCCTGAGCGACAGAGCAAGACTCCGTCTCAAAAAAAAAAAAAAAAAAAGAAAGAAAAGAAAGAAAAGAAAAACATAAATTCTTATTTCAAATAGGAGGAGTTACTAACAGATACCATTTCTTACATGAACATTACAATTAGAAATACATAGGTAAATGCTTCTGAAATTTTTAACATAACCACTAGAAGAATTAAATGCAAGCTATACTTCAAGGACACAAATGATACGGCAAATCAGATGTGAAAAAATGTGCTAAACAAAAAATGGTTGTGGTATTTTTCCCCAGTGTGGTTTTTACTTCTATGAAGACCCAGTAACAGTTAAGCACATCTGTAACATGAAAGATTTGGATTCAACCACTTTTACTTAAATTCAACCAAAGCTCATTAATTTACCCTCATGTGATTATATAAATTATTGAGCTAATCTTGATTTGCTAGATAAATAAAATATGAAAATAAGATCTCAACAGGCAATACTTATTAATTTTTATAAGGACTTTACAAATTTATATTCCATCTGTGAAAGATTTAAAAAAAGGGAATCACTGCTCTTTATTAAGAAACAAATACAATCAAGTGGACCCTGAACTTTAGAGGGGTCGAACTCTATTCTTTAATGTGGTTTATCTCTGGCTACCTCATAAGAGCATATTTTTTATTCATATTTACAGTCTTAGATGTTGACTCATCCCTTCATTTACCTTTTTAAGAAAATATATCCTTCATGAATTATTGAGTTATTAGTCATGTTTTTATTCACTTTTTCTCTTGATATTTACAAAGACTTTTCCCAGAAAATTACATTAGATTCCTGGCAAATTATTGGACTGACAAACGATGCAGGAAGATGCAAAAATGTGTATCAATAACAAATTGGAAAAATTCATTATATATAATGATATCAAGGGTTAGTGAGGATGTGGGGGAAGATGAAACGATATGTATGTTGGTGGGAGTGTAAATTGGTTTGACTACTTTAAAGAGCAATTTGGGAAAGCTTTTACAGTTGAAGATGCACATACCTTACCATTCCACTATTTCACTTCTCTTTGAACAAGTTAATAATAAGGGAAATAATCCACTTAGTGAATAATATATAAACTACAGCTTATTCAAATAATTGTTCTGTGGGATTTATGATGAATGACACAGATCTACATGAATAAAGACGTTTTGTTTTAAAAATGTGATGCTGATTAAAATTTACATAAATGTAAAATTTTTAAATAGTATCATTTATGGGTGCTACATCCATCATAAAAGTACAAAAACGTCCATGAAAATAATTCACACTGACTTTAGGATGGTGGCTACCTCCAGGGAGGAAAACTGCAGGAGGTAGTTTTGGGGATTTAGATGTATCTGTAACATTCCATGTTTTTAGAAAACAAAGTGAGAAACCAAACAAAAAAGCAAAACATTAGCATGTAATTAATCTTGGTATTTTTAATTACACAAATTTAGTATTATACTCCTCAGCTATTATTTTTCATAATTCACATTACTTTTTATTGTGGCAAAAAGTACATGAGATCAGGCCGGGCGCGGTGGCTCAAGCCTGTAATCCCAGCACTTTGGGAGGCCGAGACGGGCGGATCACAAGGTCAGGAGATCGAGACCATCCTGGCTAACATGGTGAAACCCCGTCTCTACTAAAAATACAAAAAACTAGCCGGGCGAGGTGGCGGGCGCCTGTAGTCCCAGCTACTCCGGAGGCTGAGGCAGGAGAATGGCGTAACCCGGGAGGCGGAGCTTGCAGTGAGCTGAGACCCGGCCACTGCACTCCAGCCTGGGCGACAGAGCGAGACTCCGTCTCAAAAAAAAAAAAAAAAAAGTACATGAGATCAATCCTCTTAGTAAATTTTTAAATATATAGTACGGTACTGTTAACATTTTAAGTATAGTACAGTACTATAAGCATAATGTTATACAACAGAGCTCTAGAACTTTTTAAACTTGCATGATGGAAATTCTATACCTTTTGAACAACAGTTTCCCAATTCCCCCTCCCCACAGCAGCCACCATTCTACTGTTTCTACAAGCTTGACTACGTTAGATTCTTCATATTGGTGAAATCATGCAATATTTGTCCTTCTGTGGCTGGCTTATTTTACTTAGCAAAATGTTGTCAAAGTTCAAGTTACAGCATCTAACAGTATTTCCTTCCTTTTCTATGGCTGAATAACATTCCATTATATGTATATACCAAATTTTCTGAATACATTCAATCATCATTGGACATTTAGGTTGTTTCCATCTCTTGGCTATTATGAATAATGCATCAATGAAATGCAGAGTGCAAATATCTCTTCCAGATCCTGGTTTCATTTTCTTTTTTTGAAAAATATCCAGAAGTGGGAATCCTGGATCACATAACATTTCTAATTCTTCTAAGGAACTTCCATACCGCTTTTCAAAACAGCTGCACCATTTTACACCCCTAGTAACAGTACACAAGGGTTCCAATTTCTCCACATCCTCATCAACATTTTTTTCAAATGGCCATTCTAAGTTTTGAGATGTTACCTTGTTACAGTTTTGCATTTCTCTATTAGTGATGTTGAGCATCCCTTCACGTACCTGTTGGTCATTTGTGTGTCTTCTTTGGAGAAATATCTATTAAAGTCCTTGGCCCATTATTTAATCAGTCTTTATACGGATTTTTTCCTTGCTATTGAGTTGTAGGAGCTCCTTTTGTATTTTGATTAACCTCTTAGCAAATATGTGGTTTGAAAATAACTCCTCCCATTTTATAGGCTGCCTTTTGATTCTATCAACTCTCCTTAGCTGTGCAGAAACTTTTAAAGTTGATGCAGTCCCACTTGTCTATATTTGCTTTTGTTGCTTGTGTTTTTGGTGTTATCTCCAAGGCAGTCAACAATGTTATGAAGCTTTTCCCCCTATGTTTTCTTTTAGGAGTGTTATACTGTCAGATCTTATGTGTTGTTAATATTTTGTCCATCTGAAATAATTTAGTTTCTCACTATACACTATTACAGAAACAAAAGTTTCCAAAAATGTACAAAACATTGAAGTTCATAAAAATAAAGCTACACTGGAGTTTATGAAAATAAACTCCAAATGGATTCAAGAGCATAATATTTTAAAAAAACAAAAATATCAAAGTTTTTTGGGAAAATGAAGGAAAATACATAATCTTGATTTAGGAAAGACCTTTCTAAACAAGGTAATAAAACCCAGAAGTCATAATAAAAAGTATTAAATTTCAAGGTAGTTTAATTCTTCCATACAACGTAATGATTGGGCAACATCTCCCATCCTATATACTTTTCCTGAAAAGTGACTCTGACACTCTTCCCATAAAATGGAGTTATGTTCTCTCCCACTGACTCTGGGTAAGCTTGTGACTACAGTAGGTTTGTGACTTCTGAAGCTAGGTGATAAAAGGTGATATAATTTCTCTCTGGTTGTCTTGGGCCACTGTCTTCTAGAACCCAGACACCACGCTGTAAGGAGGCCCAGTTATATGGAGAGGTCCATGTAGGTGTTCTGGAAAATAGTCCAAGCCGAGCTCCCAGCTGACAGCCAGCATCAACCATCAGGAATGTGAGTAAACGAGGCTTCTGTGGATTGCAGTTGCCAGCCATAGAATCTTCCAAGATCTTTCAGTCTTCCAGCTAAGACCTCAGACACCATGGAAGACAGAAAAGCTGCTGTGCCCGTTCTGAATGCCTGACCCACAGAAACTGTGACCATAAAAAAATGGTTGGTTGTTTTATGTCACTAAGTTTGGGATTGTTATACAGCAAAAGTAACTGGAACAATCACCATAAACAAAAACAAGTGACTGGGCTAAATTTTAGAAATGTATTAAATAGATCAAAAAATAATACCCAGGAAATACATTAATAAAAAGTTACTAACATTCGACAAGGAAAGGTAATCTAGTCAAAAACCATAAACAAGGAATACACAAGAGAAAAAATTGGATGTTCACTTCTATTACTTTGCTACAAATTTTACAGATTAATAGTATTCGTGTGAGAATGTGTGTAAAGAATTTTGGAAGACATTTTGGTACTTCTTAACAAAATTAAAAATATATACATCCTCTGACTTGTCAATTTGACTTCTAGACTTTACCTATAGAAACACTAGCAAATGGGCACAAAGATTTCTGCACAAGACTGTCCTCCATAGCACTGCTACTAATAGAAAAAAAAAATCTTTATGATGTCCACCATAGAGGGATGGTTAAATAATAGTTTATTGATATGAACTGTAAAGAAAAGAAGAGGTTGGGCACGGTGGCTCATGCCTATCATCAAGCACTTTGTGAGGCCAAGGTGGGCAGATTGCTTGAGCTCAGGAGTTGCAGACCAGCCTGAGCAACAAGGCAAAATCCCGACTCTACAAAAAATGTAAAAATTAGCTGGGTGTGGGAGGATGGCTTGAGCCAGGAGGTGGAAGCTGCAGTGAGCTGAGATTGTGCCACTGCACTCCAGCCTGGGTGACAGAGGCAGACCCTGTCTCAAAAAAAAAGTTACTATATGTTAATAGGGATAACCATATATCATTATATGATAGGAATATCATATAACGCGTATGATCATGTGAAGAAAGGGGAGTGGAATGATGCACACCCAATTATGGCCAGTAGCTACTTTTGGGGAGGAGGGTGGGAGTGGAGATTTTGGTAACAGGAATTTTTTTCCATTTTGTTCTAGATGGTGATAAGTGCTATGGAGGGGGCGGGGGGAAAAATAGGGACAAGAGATCAGGGCTGTTGTGGGAGGGTTATGTAAATTTTAAAAACTGATCAAACTACTTTTCATGTTTACATAAAGTATGAAAACATGTATCAGAATGCTACATACCATGTTTAAAACAGTGTTCACTTCTGAGGAGGAAAAAGAAGATTCTACAAGGCTTTGAATACCAAAAAGTAAGGATCACTGAAGACCCTCTTAGAAGGTTCCTCCAAATTATTGGAGACTTCCAAATGTAAAAAAATGCACATGAAAAGTAAATGACAAAAATTAGAGCACTTCACAGCACAGTACCGTGCACTGACTGGATCAACATTTTCCACATTGTGGGTACTTTTCCATGATGAGAATATCAGAAATGCTTTTGAACACTGAAAAACTCTCTAAAAGCCAGACATCAAGTTACAAGTGCAGACCATCCAAAAAACCTTGATACTGGTTACTCCTAAACACCATTTAAAATATGAACCTGTTTAACATAATGAGGATATCTGGTCTACACCTACAAAGCTTATACAAGTTATAAAACAAATTTCATTAACTTGTTGGTCCTGACTTCAGCTAGGATTACCCATCCATAGTTTCAATATGGAACTATAAAACCTCCATCTCGAATTAGGTACTAAAACATTTAGTTATGGCCAGTAGCTACTTGTGGGGAGGACAGAACATGTCTAATTTTTTAAAGTTGTAAATTTCAATACTAAGAAAGATAAAAATCACCCAAACCATGCTACAATGAAACTTACTACTAAAGACACACTCAAATACATATCTACAGTAATATCTGAGTGCTTGGAATTGTATATTCCAAGTTCCTCATTTCCTCAATAGTCTGGCTTTTTAAAAAAATGCAAAACACATTGCTATTTTTATTGTGTTTGATCTTTAAACAGAGATGCTTTCTTGTTTGGAGAAGGGGCCTAATTTGAAAATACTAGTCATCCAGAGGACATACAAAGAATGTGCTTTGACTGATACAAATATTTTTTTTAAGTTAGCTTAGATGTATTTTTTTTTTTTCAAGCTAACATATCCTCTATCCTTCCTCAGTACTGTTTGCTCAGCTGGATGTCCACAGGGTCCAATTTTCCTTCCAATTGCCCTTGCACGCTAATATAATTGCTGCTCATATGGGTAATTGGTCAGCCTAGAGCAGCATTTGTATGCATTTGTTCATCTACAGTATCTGGCAACTTCTCAAATGATTTTGCATTCTTATAATAGTATCACATATTTTTAGTTTTTGCCTCTTTATAACAAGGCTAAGTAGATGTGAATCTGTAAAGGATACATATTTTAAGTGTTCAAAAGGTGGAATATACAGATACAAATTCAAATTATTTTTATGCAGTGGACGTTTCTTCTCACTTATCAGAGTAAATCAATCTAGTCTCAAAAGTATGTTGCTCTGCTCTGCCTTCCCCAATTGCATTCCTCCCCAAACAGAGCCAAATTAACTAGATTAAACCACACTTTAGCTTAAAAAAAGTGACAAGCCAGTTTCACTTAACACTGATGAAACAGTAAAAACCATTAATTTTACTAAAGCTTGTTCTTGAGCACACTTTAAATATTCTGTCTGACAAAATGGAAGTACACATAAAGCACTTCAGGTGAATTCCAGAGTTTAATAGTATATTACTAAAGAAAAGCACTTATGTGACTGTTTTGAGTTGCAAGCTGAACCAGTCACTTTTTTTCATGGAACACCATTTTATACTTGAAGGAATGACTGACAAACCGCAGTTTTTCAGAGTTGGGTATTTGGCAAGCATCTTCTCAAAAATAAGTGAAGGTAACCTGTCACTTCAAGGACAACTACTGACAGTATGTGGTTGCCAATGACAAAATTCAAACTTTCATGTGAAAATCAGAATTCTGAAAAATGTAATCTGTCTCCATAAACTTAACTGCTTCCCAATACTTACTTTTCTGACAAGGTCAGTGGTAATATTAATCAATTTAATTTTATTTTGTATGGCTAAAAGCAATACTTCTGACAAGACCAGTGGTAATATTAATGAATTTAATTTTGTATGGCTAAAAGAACTTTCCAAAGTGAAAAAGAGACCAGTGGATTTTAAGAATATGAAAAGTTCCTTGGTATTGTTTCAGACTCCACATTGCAACTAACTAAACTTTAAGAAACCATCACTTGAGTATTTGTGTAGTACCAGAGAATATCCAGTTACTTGAAAAGATTATAAGAATACTCCTCCTTTTTCCAACTACGTTACCTGCACAAGATCAGACTTCTCCAGATACTTCTAACAAAATAACAATTCGATTGGTCTAATGCAGAAGCAGTATGAGACCCAACTTTCTTCTATGAAGGCAGATATGAGAGCTTTGCAGAAACATAAAATCATGGGTCTCTAAATAAAAACGTTATTTATGTTAACACGCAATGAGTTTATGTTTAAATGAATTAGCAACTATTTAAATTTTTTCCCATTTTGTTTCAAATTCTCATAGATCCTGATCAGTTTTATTTTCTATTACAATAAATACTGATAAACATAACTTACATAAGCAAAAATTATTTGGGGCCTGCAGTAATTTTTATGAATGTAATGGAGTCTTGAGACCAAAAAGTTTGAGAACAGTTGTAACTTATCACTAAGAAAACATTATTATAAATGCTAGCTAGAATCAAAACAAAGGAAATTGCAAAAGAAACAAGATTAAAGATTTATAATCCTTAAGTTTGTCAGAAGGCAGACTTTCTGACAAATCTGCTTTGACTTACCAATAGAGCAAAATTTATAGTTTTATTTGGCAAATCTATCAAATAATTTATCTACTAATCTAGGATATTTTTCAAAATTACTTTTCTGGTAATAAAAATTTTTTAAAGAATTTTAAAAATAAAGTTAAACCTCTTTCAATCTCAGGGCAGTTTCTACTAACTCACTGTTTGTAAGACCTACTGATTGATTTGTCTTTTCAGAGCTGATGATTTTTTTTGGCCAACTCATGTTTACTGGCTTTGTGACTTCTTACAAGAAAAGTAATTAGTTTAGGCTTAAGAACATTTGTCAACAAAAAACTAAGTACTCTTAGAATGTAACTTCTTAAGAGCAAAGTCTTTAATTCAATATTGCCAGATCTAAAACAGTGCCTAGATGTAAACTTAAACTTTCTGCATTTTATTGTATGTACATTATTCCCCTCAAGAAAAAATACTTCTATAAAATAGTGTCTGCCACAATAAATGTTAAATAAATTGGGTGACTGAATCCAGCCATCTGGGTCATCTCTAAGATAAATATGCCTAACTAGAAATATTGCGTTTGTCAATTTCAACCCTAGTATGTACACCTAGTTCTTTTTGAACAGTTAATGAATTTTGTGATTATGGTAGAACAATATCCTAAGACTAGTAATCATGAATAATTATCCACATTGTATAAAATGTTTTAAAGTGACCTATTACATTGGTAGTGCTGAAATCTAGAATTTGGGTTAATTTTCATAAGTAAAAAAGGTAAGAAGAGAAAAACAGTCCTAGGTTTTTAAAAAATATTTATTTAAAAATAAGATTTAAAAAAATACAGTACATAATACATTTTGAGAAGTAAAAATTCCACAATTTAAATTAAAAACAATCTGCAAAGAAAATAGAAATATTACGTGAATAAAACTAAATCACTACAATAAATTAAAAACAACAACATTGTTCTTAAGGTAGATACATGGTTTGATTTTCATATTAAGAACCAGTGTAGACTTTTCATCTAAACAAATACATATCAGCTGCATGGTTCCCACTTGTCATTTTCACCCATTTTACTCCCTCAATCTATTCTTATATCCCTCAACCACTATTTTCCCAATTACCATCAGCACAAGAAATGTTGGTGAAGATTTTCTTTAAATTCTCTTAGGGGAAAGACAAGGTAAAAATAAAAGACAATGCAAGGAAAAGAGCACTCAGATCTATACATATTATGCACTGAATAATAAAATGCTTGACAAATTTAAAAACAGGATCTTCCGATGGCACTTGGAACATACTACTATCAAAATAAAAGCATTTTAGGGATATAATACTAGACAGAACTTGGGGTTCACACACAATTTTAGGAGCCTCAAAAATAACACAGATTTTGGCTATTCATTAAACTTGCCAGCCAGATCACACACAAAAAACACTAATTCCAGGGACACAAAGTGAGCTCATACAGCATGATCCATGTGTGCTCTGTTCTTCCAAGAGCCTATCTTTGTCTAATTTTTTTTCTTTAAAATGTTCATCTCTGGGAGACAGTGAATAGTGGTGAATTCTCTACTACTCAGTAACTTGAAAAAGTACTGCATTCAGCCACCCGCATTTAAACCATGCATAAACAAGCCAAATTACTCAGAATCAATATAGTGGCAACATAACCTATGGAATATTGTTGGCAGATTAGAGAGAGACAATGTTGCTTCATCTCATTAGGCTTTCAAACAAATTTTGCTTTCACCTCTAATGATTACGTTCACCTAGATATCTACATATCGTTCAAATGATCTGAAGCCACATTTCACATAAACTTCAGACTTGATTCTTTTTTTCCATTCAGAATTCACTGCAAAACCATATACTGTATCTACATTCAAGGAGAGGTTGATTTTAGCTAACAATAATACAAAATATTTTCGAATGTGATTGTCTGCTTTTCCAATACACACACTGTCACCTTCTTGACAGAATGATTAACCATTTTAGCTGCAGTTGTAAGGACACTGAGTGTTTTGAGAGTTTTAAAGGGAAAAATTTGGAACCAAAATAGTATACACAGCAGTATTACATTTGGACAATTACATTTGAAAGGTGTTTTAAATTAAGAGTACACTTAAAGGGTGTTTTTCTTCATTTTTGTAAAACGAACTACTAAGCAAAATTAGTTTTAAAAATAATCTTACCCTAACTTTCTATGTAAAGTGAGCAATCATATCCAGACTTTTTTTTTTCATTAAGTTCAATTTTCTGTTATCAGTCTTGCTTAAATCAAGGTACATATGCATTTCCTCTTGGGAAAGCATCTCTCTCTCTCTGTCTCTCCGTCTCTCTCTCTATATATCTACACACACAGATGTCCACATACATATATATGTACACATACATATATTTTAAAGGTGGTCTTTTATCTTTGTTTGCAAAGTAGACAAATGGCAATATTATTCTTTAAAGCCACTAAAGATTACACACACACACACATACACGCTGAATTCTTGATTTGTAATGAGAATGAACCCTTAACTCTTCATTTTAGTATTTTGTTTCAGTGTTCATTAAAGTGCCCAATAAGCTATATAGTTCATTTATATAAATTAAATATTAGAGTTCTTACTTTTTTATTCATTGTTGCAGAAATAAAACAACTCGTGAAAAGTGCTTCAATTATCTTTTGTAATTTCAGCCTATCAAACTACCTTTTAAAGTAGCCAAGCTATATTAAAATACAAAATTAAAATCCACACATGCCTAACTAAAAAATAGTCCAAGTGAGAAACATTTAAAATCCATTAAATTGCCACAGCAGCATGCAAAAAATAAGATCTGTTAATCAAACTGTTCTTAGTAACATTAAATTCTACTTTATAAACACACAATGATGTGAGAAGAAAACTCAGTCAACCCAAAAGAAAATTAACTCTTTGGTACAGGAATTAAAAATGTCACTCAATGCTAAAGTGAATAGCACCAGGATGTTTTATAGTTGTTGAGGTTATAAAACACTAACTTCAGGCACCAGTAGGTTAAAATATCATCCAATGCATACTGGCAAGAATATATAGCTTGCAATACGCAGATAAGCCTTCCCTTTAGTTAACAGCCTGCAAAATAAACCCTGTGTTTAGTCAAACAGGCAGGCGAAGCCACAAAAAAGCCCACAACTTTTGTTAAGCTATTTTGTCCACATCTTTGTTTATATATAAAGCTATCAATACCAAAAAAACCAGTGTTGAACTGTTATAAGCACGACATTACATGTTACAGATATTCAAAATACCAATACAAATGGAGACCTTCAGGGTATCAAGAACTCCAAAATATCCCAAATGTTAAAGTGAAAGCCACCCTTATATATTGTTTATTTTTCCTCTGGTGACAAAATTTTCTATATACTCAGTATCTTTTCTTTGCAATAAAGATTTCCAGAAAAGGTACCAGTTTTTTCAAACTTTGGGCAAACTATTCATTTCTCCTCTGCATTAAATAGCTGTGTTTTCCACATTATTTTTAACACTTCACGTTACCATACTCTACACAATTATAATATTTAAAACTAAAATATTTATTAAAGGCATCTGACCAACTGAAGAGAAACATCAATATAAATTCCTTAAGTTAAATAATTCAAACTAAATGTTTATATGCACTAACAACTCCTCCAATAAAAATGGTATAAATAAGAGATAAGGCTACATGATTATAGCAAAGAGATTTTCTGATGTCAGAAACTGGCTCCAGTCAACTCTGTTGCTGAGATGCTGATTATTCATGCCCCATCTAGCCTTCTCTCCATCTTAGTAAGTTTTTGGATACTCACTACTCATTTGTACCTATTCTCTAGGATGGACAAGGCAAAAAGAACATAATAATAGTAAAAAACTGTAATGATAATGGAAAATACCAGTAATATCAATGACTTTTAAAATACCATTGTTATTTCTGTTTCAAATTAGCAGGCAGTATTGCAACATCGAAAAACTGACAAAGATGTATTAAGTTTTGTTGTTAAAAACTGCACAATGATAATAAATCAGAGAAAAGCCACTTTCCTGAAGTTAAACCATCATTACCTCAAAAGCAGCAGAAATGCTAAATACCGATTAATACACAGAATTACAACATTGGTTCAAAACAGTTCAAGCAAGTTGGTTCTAATACTTTCTCACATTGTACTGTGGAATATTCTAGAATTCAACTGAGAATGACTAAATATAGAGCATAATGAAATTTGTGATTTATAGATAAATTCAGAGGATGATTTCTAGAGTAAAAGTTAACAAACTTGGGCATTAAATAACACATTCATTAATTATACAGTTAATACTAGCAAGTAGAACACATTAAATGTACATGGCTTATTTGCTACACTTATCAATACTTATGTTTTTTTAAAGCAGTAGTAGAGTTGTGTGAAAATCTAATATTTGTATCTATTAGCAAACTACTCAATGTTTATATGTGTGAATTTTATCAAATAAATTCTAGATATATCTATGTATATTAGAGGTCATGTCAGAAACTTATTTAATAAAGTAACTATAGGTTATTAAACTCGATAAACTTGAGCTAATCTACTGACACAGGAAGCGCAAGAGAAGCAGAGACTAAAGTCCAGAGAGAGACTAGCAGCTCTGTTAATTAATATTAATGGCATATTAAACCAGAGCTTGATACATCGTGATTTTATAGCAATACATGTGAAAACACTTAAACTGCCCCAAGAACTAACACACAGAAAATTGTGTGGCCATAATCTAAATCAATTCACACTTCCTGGTTTGAAATGTTGTCCTAACTTAAGTCTTTATGATTAGCATTCAGAATTAATACACCCTTTGGAGCAAAACATATCACCAACTAGTTACTTGTATGGAAGTGACCTGAACGTCTAACAAAGAATAGTTATCATTAGCCATCATACTTAGAGAAAAATGCCTCTATGCATTGGCAAAAATACAATGATGTTAATTCTGACAGACGTTTTAACTCAGCTGTTACAGTGAGCACTATGTATTATGTTCTCTTTCATTATTAAAAATAAACTATGCTTTTTTCCGAAAAAGAGTTAATATGTTAACTACAATTTAAAATAGCTATTTCTAATGTTAAGCACAAACATTTTTAATACAACTCTTAAGCAAAATAGTATTTTTATTATAAAGAAACATCAGCTAACTTGATATTTTTAACCTATAAGTCTGGGTTACAAAGTACCAATTGCTCTATAACTGAATGCCTACTGCTTGAGGGGTCCTGAACTCAGTTCATCTTTGCCTACAATCTTAAGCCTACATGAAGCCCATAAACATTTTTGTTTGAAGAAAACAACAGTGACAAATGTGATTGTTAAGGAGGTGTAACTTACAGTATCTAGGTAAAAACCTTTCATTTCCAGAAGGCCGACAAATGACTTTACTGATGTAAAAACATCCTTTAACATACATTTTGCTTAAAATCAAATAGGACGTTTATAAAGAAATACTTCAGTCCAACATACATATTACATCAGTAATCTTACTGCTCACGATTATTTTCTAATGCCCAACACCTTTAGTTGTTTTCATAGTTATCCAGAATACATAATAAATTGGCTACTAAAACTATAGATATAACTCTGGGAAAGGTAAAAAAAAAAAAAAAAAAAAAAAAAAAGAACAAAGAAAAGAAAAGGAAAAGTATACAAAGAATCATTAATCTCTTAGTTAAGGCATAAGTCAGTAAAAAAAATCATTTCAAAACTGAGTAAAATAAACTAAATGTAGTTTTTTAGATATTCATTAAAACACAGTAAATGCTTGGTTGTCTTTGTAGCTACAATACATTTCTATGTTTTGTAATAAATTGGTCATTTTAAAGTAACAGCTTTTCCAATTCTAAGGAATTACTCTGCCAAAGTAGGTTTAAAATAAAATACATAAAATAGCTTAGTTTATCCTAATCTAATATAAATTTGTGATTGACAGCAAGAATATAATGGGAACGAACACAAACGAAGCAAAGCAGTCATCACATTCTACGAACTAGAAATAACATCATAAAAACATGTTCATTTTCATAAAATTTTACATTTTTGTACATATACTCCTAAGTTTATACTTTTGATATGTTCAGAATGTGGCTATACTATTTACTTATGGGGCAGTAAATCTTTAGAGCCAGTATAATTACATCAATTAGCCAAAAGAGGGCGCAGAAGGAACACCAGTAGATATGCTTAGGAAACTGACAGTTGGTTTTTCTCTAGTGTAGTCTAACAAGAATTAACAATACCCACAGGAGGGTTAGGTATGCTAACTGGGGAATACTGAAAGTCACAGTGTAAGTATATATAGACATACTTTAATATACATTCTTATGTAAATATACTGATAGATAGCATTTCTGCCATTCAAATAAAATAAGCGTACGCTTTTCTAGTGTATTAGTGTGTAGTCCAATAATTTAAGGGAACTGACTACAGAGTGATCAGGACCAGGAAAGGTAAAGAGGAAGAAGGAAAAGAATATGTCCTGGAAGTGGTAAATCTAGGAAAAATAAGAACACAAATCATCACAGTGGGAAAGAGACCCCGCCCAATACCTTTCAGTGTACCTACTGCTACTACAGGAAGTATAAATCAGCTACAAAGTTCTTTAGGGGATCTTCACTTGGTTCTGCTGTTTTCTCAAGGTCCTTATTTGAAAGGAATGTATACAATATAAGGCATTCAACTGATATCTACCTACATTATCTATATATTACTTCCTTATAAAAGTTCTGTCACCAGGCCAAATGGTGGCCAAATAGCTTGCACAAATTCCAACCCATTTGCCTGACATTAACATTCTAATTTTGTGTTTCACTAAGCTTTATAAATATATTTCTTCTATTTAATTTACTACGTCTCTTTTCAGTACCAATAAATACGTTCATCTGCCACTTCGGAGTTTGTAAGTAATAAAGTATTCCAATTAGAACATGAAAAACTTGATATTGACATCTCTGAGAAGTACTTACTCTATTATTTCAGAATATGCTACAAGATATTTACAATTTCTGAAAGAACTAACCACAGTATAGCCAACTGGCTAACAATGGTAACCTTCTGTTTAATTATTTCCCAGGTATTGTTCCTTACTTTCAAAATTAACTAAAAGGAAAATATTAGCATGGTTCATGAACAGTAGACTTTTTCAATCTTCTCTTCAAGGGAAAGACTGTGAGTACATAAATTTTTTAAAAAGATATATGCGTTTTGCAGTATTCTAATGGAAAAAAATTAAAAGCTGAGTTTTCAAAGCATACTAAATGTCTTTTCATACAAATGTTCTATGCCTTGCGAGAGAACATCACTATTAGTAATTTACATTTGTATAAGGTTAATGATAAACACAGATCATTGTATTTTCTTATTTTAGGGTCACTTTCTAACACTAGCTACTAGTAAAAGGTCTCTCAATGCAAATTAGAGCCGGCCAATTAAAATTTAATTTGAATTTAGGGATTATTAAAGGTAAACAAAGTTAGTGACTTTTTTCAGTAGTAGCTTCCTATAAATAAAATTTCTATATGAGTTGGCCAATATATATAAACCTTCAATGTGAAATTTTACATCTACTAGTACATAAATAAAAGTAAAAAGTATAATCTTTTCAAAAGCACAATATTCCTCTTTATACTGTACATTACATATTATCTAGTTATACCAGTATTTTAAAAACATATGCATTCTAATATAACTGCACTAGAAAAGGTAATTGTGAAGTTATTGCAAATTCTCTCCCCTTTTTGCTCATTAAAATCTTAGGGTAAAATAGGAATACATGCCCACCGGTCAGGAGTTCTCCTGGGAGCAAATATTTCAATCACAATCAATAATTACAACAGTAATGGTGAAAACTGAAAAATTATTGTGAAAAAGTTTTTAACATTTCCTTTATAGTAAGGTAGGTAGTTGGTGTTTTACTTCAGTGGTCCTTTAATGTTGGTTTTGGTGAAGAAAAAAGAAGAAAATATAAGAAAGCCACTCCTAAGAAACCAATGCCCGTTTTTTGTTGCTGCTGTTCACTCCTATTGCTGCTGCATTTTTAAAAATGTTGCAGCACATTTAAAAGGAAAGGTTATTTTAAATTGGATTTGAAAAAGAAAATTTACCTATAAGAAGGTGTATCAACTTTTGTAAAACCTGAATAATTAAACTTAGATTTGGTTACTGTTTAAAAGTGAAAATTTTAAAAAAACATCTGAAATTTACCACAAATTAGAATCTGTAACACTGTCAGTACTAAAAGAAATTATGTACAATTATTTCATCCTAATCACTGCCTTTTGAGTTTAATGACAAAAGCATTTAAATAAATCCCTGTGGAAAGCTAATTTGAAAGTAAACATGCTTTAAAACTTAAATATAGATCTTGTATTAGTCCCACAACAGGATCAAGATCACTATTAACATAAAGCCTGGGGCACATTATGATGCCTAAGATTGGTGGGTGGATTTTAATTGACTTGAAGACTGTCATAGTTCTATTATCATAAAACCTGTAACGCATTTCCAGCATGGAGGACCCATCTGTGCCCACCATCCATCTGTTTAGACATGATTGGCAAAGTGGTAGGGAACTCGCAGTGGTTGCCTCTGCCTGAAAGGAATGAACCACAGGATCTTCCAACGAGTGCCAAAAACTTCTGAGAAGGTCTGCTGCCATGGCTTTCGGGGCCTCGATCTACAGAAGACAGCATTATTAGTGAAAGACAGCACTCCCATGGTGCACTTCAGTCAGCTAAAACAATACAGGTTGGCTGGGGATCCATTACTGGACTCTGATGAATTGTGTCCCAGCATCATAAATACAGCTTTTCTTTCATTATGGCATGCAGCTGAGTTTTAACTCTGGATAGCAGATATTGTATCTGTGTCGTCAATCAACCGAGCACAACTTTTGAAGCAGAGGAAAATCTCAGGATTAACAGAATGTGTGTCAACAACACAGTAGCAAATCTCTTTTGATGTACTTTCAGGACAAATAATTTAACTTACTTTAGTTAGACAAGGCGCGAGAATGATCAGCATTTTAGTGTGAAAACTATCATGGCTGGAAAACCCCTACTGTAAGACTGGGGTAGGCTTGTCTAGCACAGGCCTCAGACAAGGCACCAAAAAAAGCCATCATTATATTATCTTTTACTACATGCACATATTTCTCAAATATGTCCAGTTCTTTCCATTTTTAAATAATACTATATACTTCAGTTTTATACTTACATATCTTCACAACAGTTTGACATCTTTTCAATAGATGTTGTATCCTATTAAAAATAAAAAATTACATTCAGATGTAACAAAGTCATTAAGTCTTTATTCTGTATCCATTCTATGATGTTTTTAATCTTATTCCAAGAATATTCTTAAGATTTAAACAGTTTATATATGAGTATTATGAATTTTAAATGATCTTTCATACATTGCTGGAATCCCCTTGGAAAAACAAAATCAACATTATATTACGCAAAAAAAAGCCTATTTAAATACAAAAACCTCACAAAAATTGTGAGAGTATCACTTCATTAAAATATAACCTTTTATTACACTTGCTTTCTTGATGATTCCTCTGAAAGTCTACAATCTACTTTCAATTTAACTGTTAGTGAATATGCATTAAAAAATAAATAGTAAAATGACATATGAAATAAACTAATGAACAGAAAACTGCCTAAGAGAGTGCTACTGGTTCTAGGTTTCTGTAAACAACAACAAAATTCAACAAGGCAATCTATGAATTTGCCATATTACAACATCTATTATTCTGAAAACTAAACTGACCAGACTTCTTTTTTAGCAGAAAAATAACCTTTTTCATAATATAATTTCCTAATTGTATGCTTTCTATGAGGCTGTAACATAAATATGTAAAAAAAACCAAAAACCAAAAAACAAAAAACATTTCAACAAACAGAAGATCGCTTCTAGAAATGCTGGTTTAATTTGTGTTATCAGAAGACTTATCATTAGACTGGTAAATTGTTACAAGTAATAGCCAATAATCAAAATACAAATTACACAATCTTATTTTTAGGTATTTATTTGTATTTTAAATATACTTTGAAACAGTGCAAAAGAGTACATTCATTCAAATACACCAAAAGCTGGAGAAGTTTTCCTCTTTTTATCCCTTACTTTACCTAACACTTTGTTTACACATAGGTAGATTTATTAAGCAGTACGATTCATGCGAACACTTGTGGCTACAAGTAAAATCCCAAGAACTTATTTGGCTGTAAAACTTTTCCAGTGATGCTAATAAACAGCACTTTCACTCAAAAACAACTCTTTAGAGATGTTAAATAAATAGTTCATAATATTAAATTCTCATTATGAATAGTTGCATAACTACAGTTAGCCTATATAAGAGAAAACTGATCTACTTTTAAGATAACTAATAACCAATAACAGAGTTTCATTTACAGATTTTCCAGGAATTTTTTAAAAGTTATAGATTAGCTACATATTCTGTATTCATTAGTTTTCCTATGAAGCTTTGTAATTCAAGGTATCCAGTGACAATTCTATTAATAATTAACCTTTCTCAGCTCTGTTGTAATTTCCTCAAAATGTCTTACTTTATGAAAACACAGTCTACAAACATATGAGAAAATTGATGAGGGTCTCAGAGGAAATTTGGGCTTCAGGTTCCACATTTGTAAAGGAAGTAAGTGAAGTCATTTTAACTGTTTCTTAGAGTTTTGATAGTGACACATTGTTCCAAAGCAATTAAAACAGCTTGTGCAAAAGTACAAAGAAAAAGATGAGATAGAAGTCAAAGAGAAAGATGAAATAGAATAGCTATTAGGAAACGTATATGAATGGCCTAAGATCGCAGATGTGGACAACACTTAAAAACTATACAGTATTCCATGGTGTATAAGGCAAATGCAAGGTCAGACTACTCTCACCAGCTAAGATTAAGGGCAATTTTTACTGTGCAGAAATTACAACTTGCTTATAATCCTAAGGGATTTATTGGTGGCATTAAAAAAATCTACTTTAAAGATTTCAGATTTAGATTTCATACAGAAAAAGCTTTTATTTTCAAGTGTTTTTGATACCTTTCTTGAATCTGTTTTGGGAAATAACTAGAATACTATCTATCAAATCATCATAAGCATGGTTATTCGGTTATTCTTTCAAACAATGTGATGTTTACCATTACTTTATGAGTAGGATTTGTGAGGTTAGCCAAAATAGGCTATTTTTTTCCTCTAGAAATGGCAAATGCTCATCTCTCTGTAATTCTGCTATCCAGAATACTGTTATAAGTACAATTTGTGTTTTGGTAACCAAACATATCATCAAGTTTTTGCACTGGTGCTTACATATAACATACCCAGAGCAATACAAATTAGGTTATCACATTCACTAGCAGGACAGAAACAGCAAACTAGAAGAGGACAGGAGTTACTACTATCAAGAATACGAAAAACCACAAGTTATCCTCAAGTGTCAAATTAAGTTTAATATACTTTTGGAATAAAAAAACACTAAAATAATTAAAATATTTTGATGCAGATAACTTCATTCGATACTAAAGACTCAACACAGTGCTCATCATGAAAGGACCAATAAGATAACTATTATCCTCAAGGAGTTTAAATACAAAGTATAAGTTCTTAGTTATATGTAAAACTCAGCTATCCAAAGAAATTCATTTGTCCAGGAATGATAACAAACAAGTTTTTACTATGTGTTGTCTATAAGAACACTTTTATTTATAAATATTTACACCTTGATTACAGTCTAATGATCAAAATATCTAAGACTTTCCTCAGTCTACATGACCAAGATATATGAGAATGATGTACTATTTTAAAAGCTGGACGTCCTTAAAAATAATGAACTAGAAACAGCAAGACATACAGAAATATAGGCCCTACCTATTTTATCTAATATTTTATCTTCTGATGGGTGGTCTTACCTAAGAAATTATTTTTCAGGCCTAGTCTAAAAAGTTATGCTGACTATTGAAACTGCATCCTAAGTAGTAAAATTATACCTGGATTGGGTGGGGGGGAAGTTCCTAAGAGAAAGGGAGAAAGTGGTATCTCTTGGCTTGATGTTAGGAAAATGAGAGGTTGCAAGGGGGGCGGGATAAAGAGCAAGAATTTATCACCAGAGGTTTCCTGGTTAACAGACCTGAGAACCCAGTCCTCTTGGCATAGAGCGCTTGATGATACAATCCATCCAACTAACTCATCCTGTTTTGAGTTCATTCTCACCAAGCAACACTTTGCCACATATGTTGTCATACAGGAGAAAGAATGTGCTGAAGAGTCCTTTGGCACACCTGACAATCGCACATAAAGGAATAAACAATCTGTTATATGACTATCTCTTTTGAGTCTGGAAGTAAGAGCCATTGCCTCTGGACCTGTTTAACCCTGCAAACAATTTCAAAATGGAGTTTCTAGATCTGCCAAACTGCAGACCTGAGGAAAGTAAAACAATTATTTTTGTTAGACTCCTTGAAAACAGTTCAATCTAACCTCAGTTATCCCCTGCATTTTTTATTATTATAGATCTCGTTGATGCTTCTAAGTCTGCTACACATAGTCACCTAATGACTCTACGGTGATTTAATCTAGAGCTTAAAACACTGTTCTATACACAAAATCAACTCAAAATGGATCAAAAACTTCAATTAAGACCTGATCCTATGAAACTACTGGAAGAAAACATGGAGGAAATGCTTTATGACATTGCCTGGATAAAGATTTTTTAGGTAAGAAATAAAAAACAAAGGCAACAAAAACAAAATAGAGAAATGAGATTACAACAAACAAAAAAGCTCTGCGCAGCAAAGGAAACAACACAGTGAATGGCTGGGTGCGGTGGCTCACGCCTGTAATTACAGGACTTTGGGAGGCCGAGGCAGGTGGATTGCTTGAGGCCAGGAGTTCAAGACCAGCACAGCCAATATAGTGAGGCCCTGTCTCTACAAAAACAAAAGAAAGACCTTTAAAAAAATAGAAGGTATGGCATGGTGGCATGTGCCTGTAGTCCTCGCTACTCAGGGGACTTAGGTGGGAAGTTTGCTTGAGCCCAGAAGTTCAAGGCTGCAGTGAGCTATGATCATGCCACTGCACTCCAGCTTAGGTGATAGAGTGAAATCCCATCTCTTAAAAAAAAAAATACATTGAAGAAACAACCTAAAGAATGGAAGAAAATCTCTGCAACTATACATCTGACAAGGGGGTAATACACAGAATACATAAGGAACACAAACAACTCAACAGAAAAATAAAAGAGAGAGAAAAGAAAAAAAATCTGATTCTAAAATAGAGAAAAGATTATACAAATGACCAACAGGTATATGAGGAAATGTTCAACACCACTGGTCATCAGAGAAACGTAAATTAAAAACCATAATGGGAAATCATGTCATCCCAGCTAGAATTATCCCAGGGTATTATCAAAAAATACAAAAGGTAAATGTTGGCAAGGATGTGGAGAAAAGGGAACCCTTACACAGCCTGGGGAAGAAACCTTACTCCTGTTGGGGAAAATGTAAATCCATACAGCCATTATAAAAAAACAGTATGGAGGCACCTCAAAAAGTTAAAAATAAAACTTCTGTATGATCCAGCAATCACAGCACTGGGTACACAGTCAGCCCTCCATATTTGTTGGTTCTGTAGCTGTGATTCAATCAACCATGGATCAAAAACATTTTAAGAAAAACTATTTTTAAAAATTAAAAAAAATACAGATAAAAATAATATAGTTTAACAACTATTTACATAGTATTTACTCTGTATTGGGTATTATAAATAATCTAGAGGTGATTTATAGTATAAGGGAAGATGTCCATAGTTTATAAGCAAATACTATACCATTTTACAAAAGGAACAGGAGCATCAGTGGATTCCGATATCCCTGCAGGGTCCAGAAATCAATCCCCTATGGAGAGTGAGGGACAACTGTATATTCAAAGGAATAAAATCAGTATGTCAAACTTCCATGCTTATTGCAGCACTCTTCACAATAGCCAAGATATGGAATCAACCTGTGTCTAACAGCAGATGAATAAAGTAAATATGGTATATATACATACTGGAATGCTAATCAGTCATAAAAAAGAATGAAGTATGATCATTTGCGATCACATGGATAAACGAAATAAGCCAGTTACAGAAAGACAAATACTGACTGTTCTCACTCATATGTAGAATCTTTAAAAAGTTGATCTCATAGAATTATGAACAGAACAGTAGTTAGCAGAGACTGGGGAGGGTAGAAAGAAGGGAAGGATGGGGAAGAGGATGGTCAATGAGTACAAAGTTACAATTAGAAAGGAGTAATAAATTGTGGTGTTCTATTGCACAGCAGTGTGATTACAGTCAACGAGAAGGTACTGTTTATCTCAGAACAGCTTGAATATAGGATTTCGGATGTTCTCACCAAAAATAAATCATAAATGTTTGAAGTGATGGATAAGTTCATTACTGATTTGATCATTACATTATGTATAAAAATATTGAAACATCACATTGTACCCCGTAAATATGTACAATTATTATATATCAATTAAAAATTAAAAAATTGAAAACAGTACTCAGGCAAGTGTTTCACAATTCGAGATTTGCCTGTTTTATCTATTACTAATTTATATTAATTCTAAGAAAGACTTTCATTTCACTTCTTAGCACCTCTGATTAGTTATGAACAGTAGCTCATTTAACTTTAAATTTTTCCATAGCACTTAATTAGCAGCACATATTGTACAAAATCGTCAACTTAATATAAATTTGTGGCACTAAACTAACTGGACATGAAGAAATAGCATGATTCCTTATTTTTAGTTTTGTTTTCAATCAAAAGAGGAAAATGTTCTGTTAATCTCAGCTCTCTCTGTCTTCCTTTTAAGTCAGAACTGCTTTCCTCACTTCAAATGAATGGTTCTTTAAGCACCCATTTCCAACAAAAGACCAGCTATGTCTTTTATTAGGGATCTGAAGTTCACATAAACATCTAATCAATCATAGAACAAAAGTGAGAAGGCAACAGATCTTATATTTATAGACACTGAAAATCTCTTTCCAAAATAATCCCCCCACTTCTCTTAATCACGCCACTTTCTGACTATACAACCTAAAGAAAATTGCTAAAACTCCATACCTCCATTTCCAAATAATAACCCTTACCTCATAGGTTTTTGTGGGGATTAAATGAGTTAATAATGTCAAAACTCCTTAAACTCCTCAATAAATGGCAGTCTTAGATTTTAGTGATATTGCCTACTACCTACTTTCTGAGACAGCTTGGAAATAAATACCTCAATTACCTCAAAATGTAACTTTTCAACATTATGTTTAAACACACAAACAAGTGGTTTTATAATGAAAAATAAAACAATAGAGACTACAAGAGACTACACATATAAAATCCTATGCCCTCTAGGAGCTTGTAATCCAGTTGAAAAAACAAGTCCTAAACACGTAAACCATGATGCATTTATTCATTTATTCATCTATCAAAAATTTACTAAGTATCTATTATGACACAGTCCTTAGCATCATGGAACTTACAATCTAGTAAAAGTAGTCAAGTATACAAGAAATAATTATATAGGAATATAGAGAGAAAGCCAGCGAGGATGATTATACACAATAATGTTTTCTATAAATAAGTCTTGCACTAATTAGAATATTTGGAACAGCTGAAAAACTATGTTTATAATCAAAACTCAAATTTAACTACTCTTACACTTTTAACACCAAAATTATACTTTGATAAGACTTTTGGTTATTAGTAGAAATAAGATGGGTACTTAATATGCCCCTTTCGCTGAGATTCAGGGAATAACGTATCAATAAAATGTACATAAATTATTGTGCTGAAATACCATAAGCAAACCATAAATATAAGATTCACTGCTTTCTGCAATCCTATGTTTTAATGTCAGATTGAATATTTGTGTGGATTTAAATCATGAAATATAAAATGAATGTCTAGGAAAAATGGTTAGTAAAAGGAAAACCCATAAATGTTTAGTTTTCTTACCAACATTTTTTAAGCATCTATTTAATCACTCAAGCAATTAGTAGTGATTTAAGAACATACAAATTATAGAAAAAGATTTGTTTTTAATTACTTTTATCAAAAATACTTCAAAGCAGTTTACTACACTGAGCAAAGAGAAATTATGCAATATAAATATGCTTTTACATAGGAACATGTGTATGGTAAAGAGTAATCCAATTCCACACATCACAATTATCAAAATAATTTTGATAATTCTTTTTTAGAAACAGTATTTCATGTAAGTATGAAATGTAACTTGGTATTTAAACAAATGCCCTTGGCAAGGGGGAACCTACTTTTTAATAAACTTATCATATACAAAATTCTAAAAAATATTACACCCAATTTTACTGTATGACATTAAAAGCATATTTAAAAAGAAGGGACATTTTAAATTTTAATTAACTTTCTGGATTTTAAAAAAGCTATAAAATCTTTCATATAATATTACTATTACTATATTAGAAATACATTTATTTTGTTTTTATCAAGCAAAAATTCAGAGGAAAACAAAAATGGTATACAGAGCTTCCTTTATAGAAGTATAAGTGAGCTGGGGTCAATATAATTAGCACTGATGTTCATGTCTGCAATGCTGACCTGGAGTTGGGCAGATCAAACATAATTGTTATAAAGAGTTTACTGAATGCTGTTAATTCAAAACAACTTGGCAGAATACTAGGCAAAATTTATAGGGATTAATAATTTCAGGACTACATTTCTGTGTATAGATTAAAAGGCAAGTAAATCAACTAATTGATTAGTAAAATGATGTTTAGTAGTCTCCTTTAAACTGATTTAACATTTTGAACATAAGATACTTTTCATTGAGTAAGATAACCACCTTAAAATGGTCACCCCTGCATTTATGATTTCTCCTGTAGTTACCTAAGTAAATATTAACTTTATGAGTTAAATACAAGCCAGTATTTTGGGGAGAAAATATTTTCTTCTTAATTTGAAAAGCTTTGATTTAAGCTATCTTCAGCAATTCAAATAGACTCCAACAATAGTACCTGTGAAACCAAATGCAAAAATCACTATATTTTTGTTTGAGAATTTACTCTTTTTCAAAATTGCAACTAAATACATCTGTCTCACCCTACCCCCAACCTCACCACAACTGAGAAAATCTCCAGAGACATCATCAAAAGCTTACACTATTATATAAACTTCACAGAGCCCAGAAAACAAAAATGCTTGTATATAAAATTTAGATAAACTGTCAGAGCAGTGTCATGGTACACAATAGCTCACTGTCAGAACCTCACCAGAATGTGCTGTACCAGCTGTTACAGCACTTCTTGATTAACTCTCTCCAAGCCCAGTAACTGAAAACATGACGAATACAATCATCCAGCACTATCAGTATTGGCGCTCATCAGAATGGACATTATTGTTGGCTATGTGTGAACTACTGCTCAATAATTCAGACAACATCAATTACATTAATAACATCACTATCCATTTCATTCAGAAACAGAAAAAAAAAAAAACAGGCTAAACAGTCTGAAGTCTAAAAAATAATTTGACTAACCTGTTTCCCTTAGAAGTAGATTGATTTGAAAACATTTTTATTTCAATATAAATTGTAGTAAAAATGTACAAACATGTAAATTTGAATCCTGTTTAAAATTAAATCGAAAAATAATCACAGGTAATCCTTTTGAATTGGGCTTCAGATTAGTCTATTTAACAGAAACATCTGGTTGTGTTTTATCTTTTAACCTTGAAAATGAGATTAGAAATCCAGTATTTTTAAGTTAAAGTAATTTCTAATTATTTTATCTGGGTCACAGATAATCTACTCTTGCTAGGTCTAAAATGACATCAGATTATCACTGCTATGATTATCCTGTTACCTTCCACTATCAATAGGAAGATGAGATTTTTCTTCCTATACATGAAAGAAATGATTTATTTATTCCAAGAAAAAATGAATAATGGTAAAAAATTACTGAAAACTGATATGCCGCTTCCCTGAAATCTCAAGCTAAACCTCAAAGAGACAGCACTTATTTTGCTTGTTTGACATCTAATAGGTCTACATTCAAGCTATGCAATAAAATAGTGTATGTAATGAAATGATATCCATATCAGTAGTTTCCCAAAATGCCTCTAGGATCTGTAGGGTTCAAGAGTAGGGGAAGAAGTAAGACTGCAATGGAAGGATTAAGTTTACTGTGATTCTTTCTCCCACTTCTTTCTTATGCTACCTAACAAATTCATCACTTAACACTGTAAAGAGAGATCCATGGATTCAAATTATGACAAAAACATGTGCAGATGTAAAATTTCTTGTAATCTTAATTTTATCACAAAACAGCAAACTTATTTTATAAAGTAAGCATAATCTATATTTTAACTTAATTAAAATATTGAATTGTATTAAAGTGCTAGTAATTCATTAGATTTAAAATTAAACACTGAATGCATTAGACTTTTAAATAATCAAGCCTCAAAGAATCTTAAATCAATGTGAGGAGGAGTGTATTCTGGAAATCCTTTTTAATTTTTTTTAAACACTAAAAGGATAATGCTTGAGGTTCACTATGAAATCCCAGCCAAAGAGATTTAAAAATTTATTGTAATTCTAAAAAGTACTTGTATTCAAGAGAAAGTAAAGTGACTAAGGGTTAGGATAACAAATACAATATATCCTCTCTCTTGCTTTCTTTCTTAATCATTCTTTTTTGAATGTTTCACAGAGATATAATTGCTATAAACAACAGCACTGTCTGGTACAGTGCTCCGAGAGGGTACTACATATATGCAGAAAGAGATGAAACTTTTGGAGTAAGCATTATTTAACAAATGTGGTTTCTACTCAGTTTTAGAAATATCACATCATAACCGAATCTCTCTACCCGAATAAAATATGATGTTGCTCAACACTACAGAAAAAAAAAAATACCCTTGCAATTTGAGAATTAACATGTTGATAGAAGACAACAGAGTCAGAATCAAACCTGATATATAAAAACCATAAATAACTTACAAAAACACCTCGAAGATATTGCAAGTTTGGTTCTAAACAATGAAGCCAGTATTGCAATAAAGCCAGTAACAAAAATTTTTCGGTTTCTCACTGCATATAAAAGTTATGTTTATGCTATGCTCTATTAGGTGTACAACAGCATTATGTCTAAAACACAACGTACATACCTGCCTTAAATTAAAAATACTTTATTGCTAAAAAATGCTAATGATCATTTGAATCTTCAGGGAGATGTAATATTTTTGCTGATGGGGGTCTTGCCTCCAAGTTGATAGCTTCTGATTGGCCAGGGTGGTGGCTGCTGAAGGCTGGGGTGGCTGTCACAATCAAAACAATAAACCGGTGGCTCACACCTGTAATCCCAGCACTTTGGGAGGCCGAGGCAGGCAGATCACAAGGTCAAGCGATCGAGATCATCCTGGCCAACATGGTGAAACCCCATCTGCACTAAAAATACAAAAATTAGCTGGTGTGGTGGTGCACACCTGTAGTCCCAGCTACTTGGGACTAAACCCGAGAGACAGAGGTTGCAGTGAGCTGAGATCATGCCACTGCACTCCAGCCTAGTGACAGAGTGAGACTCTGTCCCAAAACAAGCAAAAAACCAATAAAATCTGCTGCATAGGCTGACTCTTCCTTCCATGAAAGATTTCTCTGTAGCATGTGATGCTATTTGATAGCACTTTACCCAGAGTAGGACTTTGTTCAAAAATTTGGAGTCAATCCTCTCAAATACTGCCACTGCTTTACCAACTAAGTCTGTATATTCCTCTAAATCCTTTGTTGTCATTTCAATAATGTCCACAGTATCTTCACTAGGAGTAAACTCCATCTCAAAACATCACTTTTCAGGCTCATCCATAAGAAGCAACTTCTCATTCATTCAACACTGATCATGAGATTGTAGCAATTTGGTCACATCTTCCACTTCTTATTTCTCTTGTTATTTCTAGCACATCTTTAGTTACCCCCTCCACTGAAGTCTTGAACCCTTCAAAGTTAACCATGAAGTTTAGAATCAACTTCTTCCAAACTCCTGTTCATATTGCTATTTTGTTCCCCTCCCATGAATCACAAATGTTCTTAATGGCATCTAAAATGGTAAATCTTTTCCAGGTTTTCAATATACCTTCTCCAGATCCATCACATGAATCACTATCTATAGCAGCTATAGCCCATCAAACATGTTTGTTAAATGGTAAGACTTAAAAGTTGAAATTACTACTCCTGATCCATGGCATGCAGAACAGATGTAGTAGGCATGAAAACAACATTAATCTCCTTGTATATCTTCATCAGAGCTCTTGAGTGACTTGATGCATTGTCAATGAGCAGTAATATTATGAAAGGAACTCTTTTTCTGAGCAGTAGGTCTCAATAGTGGGCTTAAAATATTCAGCAAACCATGCTGTAAACAGATGTGGCTGTCACTTAGGCTTTGTTTTTCTATTTCTAGGGCAAAGGCAGAGTAGATGTAGCATAATTCTTAAGAGTCTAGGATTTTGGGGATGACAAATGAGCACTGACTTCAACTTACAGTCACCAGCTGCATTTAACCCTAACAAGAGAGTCAGCCTGTCCTGTCCTTTGAAGCCTTGAAGCCAGGCATTGACTTTTCCTCTGTAGCTACAAAAGTTCTACATGGCATCTTCCTCCAATAGAAGGCTGTTTTGTGTACACTGAACATCTGTTGTTTTGTGTAGCCACCTTCATTAATCATCTTAGATCGTTTGGATAATTTGTTGCAACCTCTACATCAGCACTTGCCACTTCACTTTGCATTTTTTATGTTATGGAAATGCCTTCTTTCCTTAAGCCTTAAGAACAAACTTCTGCTAGCTTCCAACTTTTCTTCTGCAGTTTCCTCACCTCTCCCAGCCTTCATAAAATTGAAGAGTGAGGGCCTTGCTCTGGATGAGGCTTGGTTTAATGGAATGTTGTGACTTGTGTGATCTTCTACCCAAACCACCAAAACTTTCTCCACATCAACAATAAAGTTGCTTCAGTTTCTTATCATTTGTACGTTCTCTGAAGTAGCATTTTAAATTTCCTTTGAAAACTTTTCCTTTGCATTCATAACTTGGCAATTTGGCACAAGGGGTCTAGTTTTTGGCCTATCTCAGCTTTTAACACGTCTTTCTCATTAGTTTTAATCATTTGTAGCTTTTGATTTGAAGTGAGGGGCATGCAACTCTTCTTTTCACTTAAATACTTAGAGGCCACCATAGGGTTATTATTTGGCCTAATTTCAATATTATTGTATCTTAGGGAATAGCAAGGCCCAAAGAAAAGAGATAGAGGAATGGCCAGTGAATGCAGCAGTCAGAACACACACAACATTTACCAATTAAGTTTGCCATTTATATGGGCGCAGTTTGTGGTGCCCCAAAATAATTACAATAGTAACATCAACAATCGCCAATCACAGATCATCATAACAGATATAATAACCATGAACATGTTTGAAATATTATGAGAATTACCAAACTATGGCACAGAAACAACAGGTAAACACACACTGCTGGGAATACTGTACTGAAAGACACACACAATGCACCGTTGCCGCAAACCCTCAACTAGTTTAAAAAAAAAAAACACACAAAACACTATTTACAAAGCACAATACAACAAGTATGCCTGTATAGCATATATACTGTGGATAAGAAATTAAGTGTTTATCAGAATATATTCAGTAAAAATGTATGAAAAATGTATCAAAACTACTGTCAAACAACAGTAAGAAAGTGTGCTACTGGCATAAAGGTATCTCTATGTCATAAAGATAGACATATAAATAAAATAGAGTTAAGAGTCCAGAAAATATCCAATTAATTTTCAACAAAGGTGTCAAGACTATTCAATGGTGGAAAGAATCATCTTTGCAAGAAATGGTGCTAGGACAACTAGATATCTACATGTAAAAGAATGAAGATGGACCCCTACTTCACACGATCTACAAAAATTAACTTAGAATGAATCGTAGTACTAAATGTAAAAGCTAAAATAATAAAATCCTTAGAATAAAATACAGGAGGGAATTTTGTTGACCTTGGATTAGGCAATGGTATCTTAGATAAGACACAAAAAGCACATACTACCAAAGAAAAAAAATAGATAAATTGAAACAATAAAAAGTACAAACTTTTGTGCTTCAAAAGACACTGATAATAAAGTGAAAATGTAATTAAGAGAATGTGAGAATATTTGCAAATCACATATTTGTAAATAATATATCTGAAAAGGGACTTATATCTAGAACATATAAACAGCTTTTCTAACTCAACAGTAAAACGGCAACCCAATTAAAACATGATCAAAGGATTTCTCCAAAGATACATAAATGGACAATAAGCATGTGAAAAGGTACTCAATCTCATTAGTTAATCAGGGAAATGCAAATTAAAACCATGATGAGGTACTACTTCAAAACCACTAGGATGGTAACCATTTTTTAAAAGACAGGTAATAACAATTGTCACCAAGGCTGTAGAGGAATCAGAACCCTCAAATACTGCTAGTGGGAATGTAAAATCATGCAGCAACTTTAGAAAATAGTGGCAGTTCTTTAAAAATTAAATGTAGCTTCCATTAGACTCAGCAATTCCACTTCTACATACCCCAGAGGAATGAAAATGTATGTCCACACAAAAACCTGTAGGTGGGCTTCAAGATAGCTGACTAGAAACAACTGGTACTCACCTCCTCCACAAAGAAGAACCAAAATAGGGAGTAGATAATCACACATAAAATATATCATCTAAGAGAACACTGGAATTCAACAGAGAAGTGACTGGAAACACCATCCTAAAGCAAGGACTGAGAGGAAAGCAAGGCGGCCTGGTTAGCCAAAACTGGCTGGAGGCATGCAGAGGCTCCCCAGTGCAGGAAAAGGGTAAGTCAGTGACCCCCAATGGCCAACATTCCCACTGCAGACTCCTGCATCCTAGCGAGAGGAAAGCCCCTAGACCCTCTCAAGTCTCAAGACTAACGGGAGCTGCCTGGAGAATACATGAAGGCACCACCCCAGAGAGGAAGATCATGCTGGGTCCCACACAGCCTTTGAGCCCTAAGCAGTTCCAGGAAGGCACCATATGAAGAGTCCAGCCCCCACCAGACTGTATCCTGCCAGTGAGCCCAACAGCCCCTGCATCTCCACATTTCTGGAGCCCCACTGATATTCCCTGCCCACAGCCACTGCTGCCATTGGCTGCCACCACCAAGGTTGAAGCACAAAACCATTGGCAAAGACCCTGCTGACTCCAGCAGCAAATCCAGCATGCATTTTCACATGCCCCAAGGACAAACCCCCCGCCCACAGCAGCTGTTGTGGGCTGGCACTGCCAAGCTGACGTGCAAGCAAAGTGGGCAATCCCCAGCCCACTGCATACAGCTGCAACCACTGAAAGCAACCCCGTCCTCCCCAGTAGCACGGCTGCAATGGATGCCACCCCCACCCAAACATTTTGCCTTGGGCCTGGAGATCACCCCACCAATGCCTACCATAGCCAGTGGGTGAATGTACCACCAGGGGACCTGAGGCTAGGTCTCCCCAACCCCAAACTCCAGTAGCTGAGGCTAGGTCTGCCCATATCCAAACTCCAGTACCTGAGCACACTGTCCAGGAGCCTGGGAACCATCTACAGCCCAGTCTACCATTGTCAGCACCTGAACACTTTTCTCTGGGGCCACAGGTCAGGCTCACCCAGCTTGCTACCACCACCATAGCTGGCACCCACACATGCCACCTGTGGGTCTGAGAGCTGGCCCACCCAGCCCATCGCTGATACTGTCAACACCTATGCAAACCACTTGGGAGCCAGAGGTTTGTTCTGCCAATACTACTGCCATCACCCACGACATGCCCATTTACCAGGACCCAAGAACCTGTCCACCTGCCTGGTGCATTGCTGCCACTATCCGCACCTGAACAAGCCACCTGGAGGCCTAAGAATTGGTCTGTGTGGACCTGCTAACAGCAGTGCCAAAGCCACCCTGGTGCCCATGGACAGGCCCACTTGCTGCTGCCACCACTAAGGACCAAGGACAAGCCCACCTGACAACCCAGTCCCTAGCAAAATTTCACCACAACATCCACTAACAAACACACCCTAAGCCACTGAGGAAATCACAGATACCACTGATGCTGTTTACAGCCAAACAAATCATACAGCAACTATAATACTGCACATTCCCAGAATCAAAACCAAAGGGGCCCCAACCAACCAACACAACAGATACATCTCCAGGAAAAAGTCCTCTCCTACAAAAGCAAAAAAATTAGAACAAACATCTGTTGTTTCTTCTACATCACATATCGTAGATACCAACATAAGGACCCGAGAAACATAAAAAAGCAAGGAAATATGGCACTCCAAAGAAATACAATAATTCTCCAGTAAAACATTACAATCAAAAAGATATATGAAATCCCAGAAAAATAATTCAAAATAATATTAAAGAAGCTAATTGAGATAAAGAGAATACAGCAAATATGAAGCAATTAGAAAAATAATTCCAGATCTGAATGAGGAATTTACTAAACAAATACAAATAAAAAAGAACCAAACAAACTGAAGAATTCACTAAATGAAATATAAAATATATTTCAAAGTTTCAATAATAGACTAGATCAAGGACAAGGAAGAATTTCATTACTTGAAGACAGGTTATTTTCAAATAACCCAGTCTGACAAAAATAAAGAAAAAAGCATTTAAAAAATGAACAAAACCTATGTGACAGATTGAACACCATAAAGTGACCAAATACTTTAATGTGTAATCTCCCAGAAGACAAAGAGAAAACAAAAAACCTAGAAAACCTACTTAAGGATATAACAGCTGAAAACTTCTCAAGTCTGGCAAGTGATCTAGACACCTAAGTACAGGAAGCTCAGGGATCCCCAAACAGATACAATGTAAAAAGATCTTCTCTGGCACACCATAATCAAACTATCAAAAGTCAAAGACAAAGAGAATTGTAAAAACAGCAAGAAAAAAGCATCAAGTCCCATACAAGGGAATCTCCATCAGACTAACAGTGGATTTCTCCACAGAAACTTTATAGGCCAGGAGAAAATGGGATAATACATTCAAAGTGCAGAAAGAAAAACACTTTCAGACAAAAATACTATTTCCAGCAAAATTATCCTTCATAAATAAAGGAAAAAGGCAGGAGATAACAAGCAAAAGCTGAGGGACTTTATCACCACTAGACTGGTCCTATAAGAAATGCTTAAGAGAGTCCTACACTTGGAAACAAAAGGATGACAGCTACCATCATAAAAACACATGAAAGTATAAAACCCACTCTTGGGAGGTTGAGGCACAAGAATTGCTTGAACCCGGGAGGTACAAGTTGCAGTGAGCCGAGATCACAACACTGCACTCTAGCCTAGGCAACAGAGCAAGACTCTGTCTCAATTTTTTTTATAAAAAATTAATTTAAAACCCACTGGTAGAGCAAACACACAAATAAGGAAGAGGAAGAACTCTAATGTTACCATTACAGAAAACCACCAAACCACAATGATAAACAATAAAAGAGAAAGAAAGGTACAAAGAATATACGAAACATCAGAAATCAATTAATAAAATGACAGGAGTAAGCCCTCACATATCAATAATACTCTTTAACGTAAATGGATTAAACTCCACATTTAAGACATATAGACTTTCTGAATGGACTAAACAAACAAACATGACACAATGATATGCTGCCTACAGCACACTCATCTCACCTACAAAGACACATATAGACTGAAAGTAAAAAGACAGAAAACGATATTCCAAGCACACGGAAACCAAAAGTAAGCTGGAATAGCTAGCTATACTTATATCAGATATACAGACTTTAAGTTAAAAATAGTAAAAAGTTACAAAGCAGGCCATTATATGATAGTGAGATCAATTCAGCAAGAAGATATAACAACTCTAAATACATATGCACCCAACACCAGAGCACCCAGATATATAAACCAAGTATTAGATTTAGAGGGAAAGATAAGACTCTAATACAATAATAGTTGAGGACTTGGACACAGGATTCTCAGCATGAGACAGATCTAGTAAAATTGTTAACAAAGAAACATCGGATTTAAACTGCTCTCTAGACCAACTGGACCTAACAGATATTTACAAAACATTTCATCCAACAGCTACAGGATACACATTGTTCTCATCAGCAAATGGAACATTTCCAAGATAGACCATAGGTTAGGACACAAAACAAGTCTCAAGAAACATGAAAAAAATCTAAATTGTATCAAGTATCTTCTCAGACCACAGTGGAATAAAACTAAAAATCAATAACTAGAGGAACTTCGGAAACTATACAAATACATGGAATTTAAGCAACAACCACTGGGCCAAGAAAGAAACTAAGTAGGAAATCACTTTCTTGAAACAAATAAAAATGAAAATGAAACATATCAAAACCTATGGACTAAAACAAAAGCAGTGCTAGGAGGGAAGTTTACAGTAATAAATGCCTATATCAAAACAGTAGAAAGATTTCAAGTAAACACAGTCTAATGATGCACCTCAAGGAACCAGAAAAGCAAGAACGAACGAAACCCAAAATTAGTAGAAGGAAAGAAATAATGAAGACCAGATCAGATGTAAAAGAAAGAGACTAAAAAAATAAGCAAAGAGGCAACAAGACAAAAAGTTGGTATTTTGAAAAGATAAACAAGTGAATAAATCACTTTCAAGACTAAGAAGAGAGAAGACCCAAGTAAATAAAATCAGAAAAAAAGGAGACATTACAGCTGATACCACTGAAATACAAAGATTATCAAAAATTATTAAGAACAAATATATACCAACAAACTGAAAAACCTAGAGTAAATGATAAATTCCTAGACACATAAAACCTACCGAGATTGAATTGGGTAGAAATAGAAAATTTGAACAAACCAATAAAAAGTAATAATATCAAAGTAGTAATAAAGTCTCCCAACAAAGAAAAGTCCAGGACCCAGACAACTTCACAAATTCCACCAAATGTTAAATTAAGTAGAACTAACACCAATTCTCCTCAAACTATTTCAAAAAATTGAAGAGGAAGGAACTGGAACTCTCAACAAACTAAGCACAGAAGAAACATACTACAACATAATAAAGGCCATCTATGGCCTTTTGTGTTGATGATATTATCTTATATCAAGAAAAACCTAAAGGCTCTACCAAAAAACTCTTCAATCTGATAAATTCAGTAAAGTCACAGGATACAAAATCAGCATACAAGAATCAGTAAATCAGTAGTGTTTCTATACACCAATAATGAACTAGCTGAGAAAGAAATTTAAAAAAATCCCATTTACAATAGCTCCAACAACAACGCTGTAAGAAATTTAACCAAGGAGGTGAAAGAGCTCTATAAGGAAAATTGCAAAGAACTAAAGAAAGAAATCAAAGGAGGAGGCAAAGGAAAGCTATCCCATGATGATGGATCAGAAGAATTATTACTGTTAAATGACCATACTGCCCAAAGCAATCTACAGATTTGATGTAATCACTATCAAAATACCAACATAATTTTGCACATAATTAGAGAAATAATCCTAAACTTTGTATGAAGTCAAAAAAGTGCCCGAATAGTCAAAGTAACCCTAAGCAAAAAGGACAGTGCTGGAGGCATCACATTACCTGACTTCAAAATATATTATCAGGCTATAGTAACCAAAACAGCATAGTATTGGTATAAAAGCAGATACATAGACACATAGACCAAGGGAACAGAATAGAGAATCCAGAAATAAATTCACATATTTACAGTCAGCTGATTTTTGACAAAGGCATCAAGAATATACATTGAGAAAAGAAAAATCTTTTGAATAAATGGGAAGTGCTGGGAAAATTGGATCTCCATATGCCTAAGAATGAAGAATGAAACTGGACCCCACCTCTCACCATATACAGAAACCAACTCAAGATGTATTAAAGACTTAAACATCAAACCTACAACTGTGAAACTACCAGAAGAAAACCTAGGAAAAATATTTCGGGACATTGGTCTAGATGAAAATTTTATGGCTAAGATCTCAAAAAGTGCAGGCAACAAATACAGACAAATGGGACTCTATTAAATTAAAAAGCTCTAGAGTAAACAATCAACAGAGTGAAGAGACAACCTGTAGAATGACAGAAAACACTTGAACTATCTGCTTGACAAGGGACAGTATCCAGAATATACCAGGAACTCAACTCAACAATAAAAAACGGTACCGTTAAAAAGTGGGGAAAGGACACGAAGACACGTATCTCAAAAGAAGATATACAAATAGCCAACAGGCATATGAAAAGTACTCACTATCATTAATCAACAGGGAAATGCAAGTCAAAACCACAATAAGGTATCATCTTACCTAAGTTAGAACAGCCTTTATTGAAAGGACAAAAAGTAACAGATGCTGGCAAACATGCAGAGAAAAGGGAACTCTTGTACACTGTTGGTGGGAATGTAAATTAGTATAATCACTAAGGAAAATAATACTGAGAATTCTCAAAAAAAACTAAAAATAGAACTACCATAAGATCCAGCAATCCATTATTGGGTATTCATCCAAAGGAAAAAACATCAGTATATCAAAGGGATACCTGCACTTGCATGTTTATCACAGCACTATTCATGAGAGCAAGGATACGAAATCAACTTATGTGTCTATCAACAGATGAATGAATTTTAAAAATTTGGTATATATACACAGTGGAATAATACTAATCAGCCATAAAAAGAATGAAATTCTGTTGCAGCAACATGGATGGAACTGGAGGTCATTGTGTTAAGTGAAACAAACCAGGCACAGAAAGACAAACACCATACTTTCTCACTCATATGTGGTAGCCAAAGGAGTTGATCTCATGGAGGTCAAGAATTGAATGAGAGATTCAACAGGCTGGAAAGGGTGCGTGGGTGGAGCAGGGAATGAAGAGAGTGTGGTTAATGGTTATAAACATACAGTTAGAAGAAATAAGTTATAATGCTCAGTAGCACAGGAGGGTGACTACAGTCAGCAACAATGTATATTTTAAAGTAACTAGCAGAGAGGACTTGAAATGTTCCTAACATATAGAAATGATAAATACTCAAGTTGATGGAGACCCCAAATACTCTGATTTGATCATTATACATTACATGCATGTAACAAATACTCATATGTACCCCATAAATACGTAAGATACTGTGTATCAATAAAAAACTACAAACATGATGTCTATGCTCACATAAAAACACTGTATTTGTTAGCTTTCAAAAACAGGATACAGAATTGTATGTACTTTGTACTTGATTATAACTACTTTAAAATTACATAGGCATATGACAGTACTAAAAAGCATTGTTAATTTTCTCCTTTAATTTCTAAACTTTCTATAACTTTTTAGAATTACATTCATAATTAGGTAATATATTCATAAATGTTACTTTACATTAAAAATATACTTACTGTGATGATGCCAATTAGTTGAGTGTAAAAGAGTCCAGTTATTCCGACTAACATAGTAATGCCCATAAAGGCAGCTAGTCTCATTATGGCCAATTCGTGTCTAACAACAAAGAGGTCCTATAAAGAAAAAGAAAGTCTTAAAAACAATTCAGAGTTGCTTATATTGCTTACAGTTGCAATAATAATCAAGAATTGAGCCATAACACATCTTACTTATTATCTTAATAGAACTCCTCTCCCTCTTTTATACTTGTTCTAAAGTGGCACATATACACCATGGAATACTATGCAGCCATAAAAAAAGGATGAGTTTGTGTCCTTTGTAGGGACATGGATGCAGCTGGAAACCATCATTCTTAGCAATCTATCACAAGAACAGAAAACCAAACACCGCATGTTCTCACTCATAGGTGGGAACTGAACAATGAGATCACTTGGACTCAGGAAGGGGAACATCACACACCGGGGCCTATCATGGGGAGGGGGCAGGGGGGAGGGATTGCATTGGGAGTTGTACCTGATGTAAATGACGAGTTGATGGGTGCAGCACACCAACATGGCACAAGTATACATATGTAACAAACCTGCACGTTATGCACATGTACCCTACAACTTAAAGTATAATAATAATAAATAAATTTAAAAATAAATAAATAAAAATAAATAAATAAATAAATGTATAAATATTTAAAAATTTCAAAAATAGGTATTTTAATTTACAATAATAGCAAGCTGGAAAATATAGGAGTTTACTACTCTACTGCATCAAAACTCCTCAATCTTAGGTGCCAGTTAGCCTCGTTTTTTGAATCTATTTTGGGCAAAAAACAAAAAAGAAAGAAAAGAAAAAGAAACCCAAAACAAACCAAAACACAGATGGTTATACAATCTTTGGTTTACAAAAGGAATTTTATTATTTTTCTGCTAAAAAGTTTGAATACACAGCATAATTCATATTAAAGTTCAAGTGACCAAGATATCTAGAAATCATTAACACGGTCAAAATGAAGGGAAATCATATATAATAGGATCATTTAAGAACAGCTCTCTTCAAGCCTACTTCATTCACTCTTCCATCCAGTCACCCAACCACCATTGCCAAGCACTGTGTTATGTAATAGAAATGTATAAATGATAAAAATATGGTCCATGCCCTCAAGAAGTACAGTTTATTTAGAAACAGAGCCCAACTTTGGAAAATTCCAAAACAATGTGATATATTCTATAACAGGGATGCATGCAGAGTACGGTAGAAACACAAAGGAATGCCTAGATAGGAGGGAGGAATTGAAATGCTGCGATTTAAAGGCAGGCCTTCTGGCTCAGAGATTGAAAATGAGTGTTCTAAAAGTAAACCAAAGATACTGTGGTAGGAAGACAGAAAAACAAGAAACCTTTCATTTAGCCTCACTGTTACCAACCAACCAGACCAGAGGAAGGAGAGAGAGTTAAAGACTTCTCCTGGAAATCTGCTGTTGCTAAGCTGTGGAATAAAACAACCACAGAAAATAAAAGCACCAAGTGGATGGGAAGGACACCCAAACACAACCACCCACATGCTTTCTTTTATACTGATTCATGTTAGGGATTAAGGTATCCTAATAGCAACTTCAAAAATAGGAAGGCCACCAGAGATAGTATGCTTGCTTGAAACAAAAGAACTGATACTTTTCTGTGTGTATTATATTGAGTCACCACCAGACTTAGGCAAAAATCAGGTTCCACATCCACATTACTTATTCATTAGCCTGGAAAAACTTAAGAATTCAGTAAGACACTTAAAACATTATGTAGCAGGTAAATATTAGGCAATCATTTTAAAACTTCAGTAAAAAGAACCCAATATAGAATCCCTATGAAACATATAAAACCAGAATGATGGGCCTGTGGATGATATAAAAAATTAAATTCTGCATTAATGCTATTTAAAAACACAAATTTGTTCTAACATAATTGATACATTAAACAAGTTTGACCACAGCAATCATTCTTATGCATAATTTTATCTGTGAAAAAATCCTAGGTGAACACAAAAAATTGTACCAAGATGAACTAAAATATGTAGGAATACACAAAACACACTCACCCATCAAACATCTACCAGCCACCTCAGTTTATCTTCCATGCTATGAGCCACACCCACCTGCATCTAGTATTACAACTTTCCCTCCAATTTCACAGACCCTCCTTTCATCACTTCACAATAATTCACATTCTGCAACCCTCCTGATGCTCACTTCCATAAGAAAACTTCAGGTCTTCTTCAAGGTAAAGTGCCATGTTTATCACAGTATTTATGTATTTCTGAATCATTTAACATTTATAAAAGAGTGCTGTTGTTTTTATTAGGTTCCTATCCTTTTAAGTGTCGCAGACAAAGTTTCGGAGTGGTAAGCCCTGTGGTTTTAATGCATGGTTTTACACAGTGAAGTGATTTTTAGGAACGCACATATTGCATTATAGCAGAGCTTACTGTACTAAAATTACCATCTATGACCAAATAAAATCCATCCACTCTTCTCCCAGTGAAAAGATTTTAAAATAATTTTTGGCCAACTACAATTTATAAATGTCAAGGATGGAGATGAGACTAAAAGATCCACTTATAATATTACATTTATTCATTTGGTTATACATTTATATTTAAAGTATTTATGTAAAATACAGTAGTAAAAAAACTTTAATCTAGAAATTGCTTTTTATCACTTTTACATTTTCAAAAAAACAACTGTATTCCAAGTTCACACATGCATAATTAACATCATCAGCACTAAATCCATATTTTGAGTCACTTAACACTGTTCTCTAGAGTACATCTTTACTTCTTAGATTTTTTTAGATGTAACACTTTTTGAATCCAAAAATTGGCTTAAAAATTTTTATCCAAATCACAGGAACCCATTTGCTATCCCAGATCTTTACTACATAATCAGTGTTATGGACTCAATTGTGTGCCCCAAAATTCATATGTTGAAGCCCTAACCCCTGTACCTTAGAATGTGACTGTAGTTGGAGACAAGGCCTTTAAAGCAGTGACTAATATAAAATGAGGCCCTTAGGGTGGGCACTAATCTAATCCGACTGGTGTCCTTATAAGAGGAGGAAATTTGGACACACTGAGAGACACCATAGATGTTCCCAGAGGAAAGACCATGTGAGGACAGAGAGAAGGTGGTTATCTGCAAACCAAAGACAGAGGCGCCAGGAGAAAACAAACCTGCTGACATCCTGATCTTGGAGTCGTAGCTTCCAGAATGTGAGAAAATGAATTTCTGTTGTGTAAGCCACCCAGTTTGTTTTATTTTCTTAAGGCAGGCCTAGCAAACTAATATAATCAATAAATGTATTTCTTTATTGTTTACATTTCTTCCATTTTGTTAAGAAATGTGCTCATATACAGACAAATTCAAAAAACATGTGTCCAGTTTAAAGAACAGTAACACTGGGCCAGGCACGGTGGCTCATACCTGTAATCCCAGCACTTTGGGAGGCCAAGGCAGGTGCATCACCTGAGGTCAGGAGTTCAAGACTAGCCTGGCCAACATGGCAAAACCCCATTTCTACTAAAAAAAAAAAAAAAAAAAATACAAAAATTAGCAGGGCATGGTGGTGCATGCCTGTAATTCCAGCTACTAGAGGGGCTGAGGCAGGAGGATCACGTGAACCTGGGAAGTGGAGGTTGCAGTAAGCCGAGATCATGCCACTGCACTCCAGCCTAGGCAGCAAGAGTGAGACTCTGTCTCAAAAAGAAGAAGAAGAGTAACAGTATCCTCTCAAGAATTAGAACATCTGAAACCAAGTAGAGCCTCCTGTGTATTCCTTCCCCATTGCTGGCTCTCCCTCTCCCCTCCCCTCCCCTACCCTAAAGGTAGAGGTTACTAACTCCTTCTTCATACATTTTGGATATTGCTGTGTTTCAGTTCCATATTGCAAATATCTTCTGCTCTGAAACTATCCTATTCACCCTCTTGATGGCATCTTTTCATAAACTCAAGTCTTCATTTTAAGTAGTCCAATGTATCAATCTTTTCCTTTAGTAATTTTTATATCCTATTTAATAAATCTTTCCTGATGCTAAAATAAAAATGGCATTCTCCTATATTATCTTGTAAAGCCTTTTAAAAGCTTTGTAAGTTTTGCCTTTCACATTAGGTCACTAATTCACATAGCATTATTAATTAATTTTTTTGTGCACAATGAAAGATAAGAATCTGAATTTACTTTTCGAATATGAATATTCAACTGTTCCAGAATGACTAAAAAGCTATCATTTCTTCAGTGACCTGAGATGAAGTATCCATACATACATGGGCTCTCTACTCTGTTCCCTTGGTTTGTTTATCCCCGTAACAGTGACAAATGTCTTAGTTATTACGGCTTTGTAATAAGTCTCAATATCTGGTAGGCCATGTCATCCCATCTTATTCTTTTGCAAGAATGTCTTGATTATTCCAGATGATTTGTATTTGCATAAAAATTTTAAAGTTAGATTTTCAAGTTACAACACATACTCAGGCATATATTCACATATGATATATTCTCTCCATTATCTTTCGCCAAGTTTCTCCTAAAGGCCTTGCACTTTGTCAGATTTAATTCAGTAATTTCCCAGTTTTTGATCTTATTATAAATGGCATTTGCTATTAATTTCATTGTCTAAAGGTTTGTTTGTGAGCATATAAAAATAGATTTTTTAAAATATTGTTTCATAGTCACATTTTTTATACTTTCTTAAAAACCCAAAAAAACTATAGATAAATCATTTACACAATTACATCATCTATGCGTAATGACAGTTATATTTCATTTAGCAGTTGTACCTTTTCTTTCTTTCTCTTATCTTACTGCATTGACTAAATTTCTAGTACTATGTTTAATAATAATAATGGTGATAGTGGGCATCAATGCCTTGTCCCCAACCTGGAGGGAAGAAGTTAACATCTCATCTTAGCATGCTATAGTTGGTTGATTTTGTGGGTTTTTTTAAGGGGTTGGGGGAGAAAGACCATTTATCTAATCACAAAACTTCTCCTAGTTCTAGTTTACTAAGAGTGTGTAACCTGAATGAATCCTGAATTTTATCTTTGTCTTCATACACTGAGATGCTCACTTGAATTTTTTTTCTAATCTGTTAATGTGATAAAATATACTGACTGATTTTCTAGTGCAAAAAACAACCTTTCATTCCTAGGATAAGCTCAACTTGCCCAGGTTATATATAACCACATTACATACTATATACATAGTATGTACATACATACTATGTACTCTACTGGTGGGATTTTTTATATATACTTTTTTACTTTGCTTTAGTCTGTAGAAATTGCTAAGCTGTTTCTTTATTTCATAGGAAAAAACAAACACAAAGAATACCATGACACTCATATAAACAGAGAAAGGTAGGAAAGTCAGTTCTACTGCCCGTATTCGCGACAGGGTAAGTTTTGCTCCCAAGTGGGAGAAAACTGGTTCTTAGAGGGAGAAAAACAGTCTTAGCTATCACTATGGTTTGTGGCCCTACACAAGTCAATCTTATCTGACAAAATCTTGTTTCTTAGTATTTAACTTCACTGGGGTGGTAAGAAGAGAAAATTTCCGCAGGAGGAAAATGGGAATGAAAAAAAAAAGGTTAAAAACGACTGTTCTACTAGATAATAACATTTCTTATAAAACTATAGTTATAATGACAGTGTGGTATTGTCTCTCCAGACTAGAAACAGAAACACAAACACACACACACACACACACAAAAATCATGATTATGAGGAAGATGGCACTACAGAGTGGAGGGGAAAGAATTATCTTTTCAATAAATGGTGATAAATCAACTGACTATTCATCTGTGAAAAAACTGAAACCATGACTTCCATCTCATGAGAATCACAAAATTCAATTCTAGGTGGAAATATGAAAGACAGAAAAATATAGTACCTAGATGATAATAAGGGAGAATTACATTGGTTTTAGAAAGGATAGAAAAATATTTTATAAATTGAACCCAAAAAACACTACTCAAAAATGAAACGGTTGATAAGGTGGAGTACATTAAAATTTAAAACCTCTGTTTACCAAAAAACACCATTAAGAGAGTGAAAAGATAAACCAAAGAGTGGAAGATGTTTACAACACATACCAAAAAAGGACTAAACACCCTACAATTACCAACAAAAAGTCAAATGGGAGAAATACTTAAATAGGCACACTTTGCCAAATAGGCCAGCCATATCATCAGTAAATATATGAAAAGAGGTTGAGTATCATTAGTCATCAGAGAAGTGTAAATTAAAACAATGAAGTACTGTTCATACATACCAAATGGCTAACATTAAGAAGATTTAAATGAGTATTAGTAAGGATATGAGGGAATCAGAATTTATATACTCTACTGGTAGGAGTTTAAATCGGTACAACTATTTTGGAAAACTGTTTAACACTATCTAAAAGAACATACCACTTAACCTTTGAACACCAGCACTTCTAGCTCTACATCCAAGTGAAACACATGCACATGTACAGCGGGAGGAATAAACAAGGCTGCTTACAATAGCATTATTTAAAATCTCCCAAAACTAGAAACAAAGTAAATATCCACCCACAGAACGAATAAATGGCTTTATATTAAAAATGAAATATTATGAGGATTCACAACAATGAAAATAAACTGTATCTAAGTAACAAAAAGGATAAATCTTCCAAATGTTGCCCAAAAGAAACATCCGGATGATTCACTTCACTGTTTTTATTTTTATGCACGCCTTCATATGTGTATCACATTTTACAATATAAAAGGTACAAAAAGTTGTGACAGTGAAATATAGAATATAAAAATACTTTTAATTTTAGAAAACCAAACTCTTAAAATACATATAAAACATAAAAGTTAGTTATAAATGGCCTATAAAAAGAGAGACCAAAATTTGTGAAATAAGACACAGAAAAGGATGTGAGAGACAGGAAAAAAGGAGAGAAAGAGTCAGACCAGCTCTCTGATCTCATCTACTACTTTCTTCCTGGCTCACCTTCAACTACACTGACCTCCTTGCTATTTCTCAGACATAGCTAGACAACTTCCAAATCAGGACTGCTGCATTTGTTCTTCCCAGAAAACTCCCCAGACAACCACATGCATACTCCCCTCACTTTCTTCAGGTTTCTACTTAAATATTGCCTTATCAGAGACCTTCTCCTCGACCAAATTACAGAAAATCCCACTATTCCCTATTTCCTTGCTGTATTTTTTTCATAGTATTTATCTCCATTTGACATATATGTATTTCTTTATTGTTTTGTCTCTCTTAGCAGTACGCAAATTTCTCGAAGATGGGGACTTTTGCCTGTCTTGTTCAATGATGAGTTTCTGGAACGTAGAATCAGCTCCAACTCAACAAATATTTATTAAATGAATGAATGAAAACAAAGAAAGTTGGACAAAGAACTGTCTCTTCCCTCAACATGTGAAGAGACAGAGAACAGTATCTACAAGGATTGTTTCACATGTATAATAGCAGCGATAAACACAGAAAAAGAAACACACAGGCAACATGTACATAAACATAGTTATGTTTATGTTTACACATAAACCAGCAGAGGAGAAGAGGGTCACTCTCATGAAATATTAACAATATTCCTATACTCCTATCTGGTAATCTTTTAGAACTGTATCATTAAAAAATTTTTAAATGTTACAAAACTAGCAGTAGGGGGGCACCACCTCTTAATGCAAGCTAAATGAAAAGAAGAGTCAGATTTGGCTATTTATGATCTAGCAAACAATTAAATACTTGATCTGTGAATTCCTTCAGCTCATTTCTTCCTATAATCTTATCTTCTATTCTAATCTCAATTCTAATTCTAAGGCTATATACTGTATCTTATCATTTCTAAGAACTGCAACTCATAACATAATTATAATTTCAAGTATGTCACCTTATGAATACCACATGCTTTCTTTTGAGCTAATTCCCTGTAGACTATCAGTGCTAACAAACTCTTAACCCCAATGGGAGCTCCAATTCTTTGGCCCAACCACCGTATCATTGACTTTCCCCAACACATTCAACTCCCTACTTGTTTATATTCCACAGTCCATCAAGATAAATTCTCCTTTAATTTACCACCAACTTTCTTGACCCTCTCTCACCACCATTCTACTCCTGTTTCACTGGCTGCAGTCTTAGTCACCTTTCTTGTACCTTTGATCTTTCTAACTTCAAAAACTGAAGAGTGCCTAGAGTTTGGTCTTCAGAACTCTTTTCTTTTCTATTTGTAATAACTGCTAGGAAATCTCCAGTCAGTTTCCATGTCTTTAAATACCATCTTTATGCTGAAAGCTCCCAAATTTATTTATCTAGCTCAGACCACCCCATTGAAATCCAGATTTTTGTATCTAGCTGCTTAATTAACATCTGTCCCTGGAAGTCAAATAGGCAGAGTAAACATGTGTAAAACCAAACTCTTTAACTTCTCCCCAAAACCTATTCTTCCTTCAGGCTCCCTCTCTCAGTAATCGGTATCTCCATTCTTCCAGTTGTTTGGGCTGTGAAGTCTTGGAAATATCCTTGACGTTTCACATTCTATCTCATAGCCCACATTCAAATTATCACCAAATTCTGTTAGCCCTTCAATCTATAATAGACCACTTGTAAGCGCTTCTACCAATACCATAATCATTTCGTGTTTGGACTGTATTTTAGCAGTCTGGTAGCTGGTCTTCTTGCTATTATCCTTGTCCCTCAGTTTATTTTTCATAGCAATCAGGTTGTTGTTTTTTTTTTTCTAAAATGTAAATGAGATTCTGTAGTGGCTCAAAACCTTCCAACAGCTTACAAAGTCCCAACCACTATCTTAATAAAGCATCCAGTCCAATCACAGCCCTTACTACTCTCAACTCATCATCTCCTATTGCTCTGTCCCTAACTCACTCCACTCAAGATATGCTGGTCTCCTTACTGCTCCTTGAGAATGTCAACAGGGACTTGCTTGAGTTCCAGGTCTCTGCTCAAGTGTCCCTATGAGAAAGGTCTTCCTTGACTATATCCACCCCTGTACCCTGCTTTATTATACTTCATAATACTTATATTGTTTACCATACATTTGTTTATTGACTGTCTTCTCTAATCGGAACGTAAGCTCCTTAAACACAGTAACTTTGTTTCAGAGCTTAGACGACGGGGAATAATATGTACATTCAATAATATGTACTGAATGACTGAATAAACGTTCCTCATAATTTTTTAAAATTAAAAACTGTGTTTTACAAATAAAATGTTATATATAAAATGACAATTTTCCTATGAGTCTGAAGCAATTTTTATTTATAAACCACAGCTTATACTTACTTTTCTGTGTTTTTATGAGACTACTCTGAAAAGTAAAAATATGTGTTTTCTTTGTAATCTTCCTCCTACCGAAGAGTTTCTCAACCTCAGCACTACTGGCACTAGGCTGGATAATACTTTGTTGCAGGGGGCTCTCCTGTGCATTGCAGGACATTTAGCAGAATCCCTGGCCTTCGCCCACTAGATGCCAGTAGCACTCCCCTAGTGACAACCAAAAATGTCTCCAGACATTACCAAATGTTTTGTGTGGGAGAAAGTCAACCTCCTCCCCACTGAGAACCACTGTACCCACTGGTAAAGGATTTTGTTTTTCTCTGTTGTTCAAGAATAGAAACACCTAGAGACAATATAGATCATAAAATTAAAAAATAAAAATAACAGAAACAGCTTAGATCACATCTGAGATATTTAAAGCATACAGATTTGAATTTTCAAAATAACAAAATAACCAACTTCACATGCTGAGGGTAGGTTCATAAGGCTAATACTGTGACATTAAAATAAGTAATCTTAATTTAATCCTAAAATAAAATCCTATGATATCTGTATGGTTATGAGCACTTTTTGGAATGAGCCTTAGCTTAAGTTTATTATATTCCAAAACATAGGAAAAGAAGTTACACGCTTATTCTACACAAAACCCCTCTACTCCCCAACTCAGTGCTCAGGTAAAATGTACTTTTTTCAGTCTTATTACATCCTAATGGCAATTAATATCTAAAGTGAAACAAATAATTATTTATACCTCCCTAATGGCTATCACTGATTGTTCAGAATTATCCACTAAATTTTGGTAGTCATATGTATGCAACTACCTTACAGAGCATATTTCACTAGCATCTGACTGTCAGGTTAATAGCTGAGGGTGAAATATTCCAGAAAAATTATTTTGTCTGCCTGACCATATTTTAGCAGTAAAAATTCTAGAAAAGTTTGGGCAATCCAATAAGAGAACAGAGTAACATACTTCCTTACTGCATTCACCAATTAATGCAGTGCTACAGTGTTTGGTAAAAGTAAAAGTAAGACAATAAAATTGCTGCCAGGTTTTAACCATTTAAATTCACAGTAACTGTAACAGTCTTACAGAGAAAAAAAAACTGATAAATTTTCTATGTTAAATGCTATTAATATTTATAGCTTACTATAGAAACATGTTTAACAAGGACATACACTCAGTCAACCTGGTATTGTAGGACAGGATTAAGATTTATTATAAAGTTTCTGTGTTCCATCTCTCACTAAAAGCATAGAGATATACTGACAGAATTGGCAATTGTTAGACTAATAAATAGATTATTCTTATTTCTTTAGAAATATAAACTGTATATCTGACATTATTCTTTTCAAGCAAAAAACATAAAAAATGTTACTGAGGAATAATATCTCTACTAGCATCTCAGGAAACAAGAACAAAAAAGCCAAATTACTTTTATATTAGCATTAAAAATAATTTTCGTCTCATATCAATTTTAATTCCACAATATTCTTGGCTATTCTTGACTCTTGGCTATTCTTTCCAAAAATCTAAAAAGCTAAATGTGTATTTCAGCAATTTTTTTCCATCCTTCAGTGAACAAAATAAATGACCTCCTAGATATTAAGAAAATAAAAGTTATTATTAAGCCTATAATATTTTTTCAAATAGCAGAAGTACTCAGACTACTTTAAAACTGATTATAGGAAAAGATTAAAATAAATTATGAAAAGATTTACCAATATTCAAAGCTACCTGCAGCCAAGTCTTCTGACTATTTCTATTTTTTGTTAGCCAAAAGGCTAGGCAAATAATTCTGTGGCACAGTTCTGACATCAAATCCCTAGCAACGCTATTAGATATCAGCCAATTGGAATAATAATAATGTATCCTCCTAGCAGAAGAGTTGGCTAGGCTGCTAAACATTATTTATTTTCCTCTTCTGAATTTTGGCAGCATTTCCTTTATTGAAATTCTCTCTCCTCTCTTCCCCTTCTGTCACCCACTGCTCTCATAGCCTTAAATGCAGTTAGTATGCTTTTCCCCTTCAAATAAAAGTAAGTATACAATAATTAGAAATTATCAGAACCACTTCATCTAAAAAGAAGCTAAAACACATAATTTTAGAATTAAAGTGGTATGCCATCAAAGATTAGCTGTATAAACTCTGATACTAATAGCCACAAATTATTTTTTTTAAGCTTATACTATTTCTCATGTAGAGAAATAGTAAACATTGCCTGCATCTGATTTCCAGCAGGTACACATTTAAAAACTAGTCTTAACCCACTATGATGCCTTTATAAGATATAACAGACTGCCTCAATGAAAAATGAAAACAGCAAAATATTAATCTACCAATCAGGAGGTTCATTGAGCTTTCTCTGAAGAGCACATATTATGATGTTTAGTATTTTTAAATATATTTGATATTTTTAATCCTACAATAATATTGCTAAAAAATTTCTTGAGGGAAAAATGCAAAAAGCAGTATTGAATGGGAGCTTGAATAAGATATAGTAATAGCAAGAACATGACTTAGGGACATGGGCCCAAATCACACCTCTGCCAAGTGGCGATTTTGTGACTGGACAAGGTATTGAATTTCTCTGAATTTCAGTTACCGTACCTGTAAGATGATAACCATACTATTTATCCCTTCAGAAATATTTCAAATGAGTAGACATTTTCCGCTAATCCAAGTAATATACAAATCCAGAATAATATAAAAAAGAAAACACGTTACCAATAAAATATTCATGGATAAATATACAATAAATTTAAGGTATACTCTTTAAATACAGTGGTACTTTCCTTCATATTTAATTTAAAACCATAAATTTCTAGTATTGGTTTTGGTAAATAACCAGTATCCAATAAAATGAAATACATTATTAGAATTTGACCCAATACACCAAATGACTAGGCATCTGTTTATAAGCATTTAAAGTAACTATGTGAAATAGTCAAATATGGACCTTGGTAAAAAATGAAAGTTCATTTTCTTCAATATCCATCTATTTTATTCACTTAAATGCCAAATCATTACCCAATCTACAGGTTTTAGAACCTAGACAATGATTTTCATCCCAATAAATATTTAAAGTGAAACATTACTTTCGAGAGGGCTTTTAAGTAAAATTCAACGTTATTCTGGAATGATAAATGCAAATGATGCAAACTAATTTAATGTCTAACACCTGAAAAACTTCTCCAAACATCTCAAAATTTATAATCTTTATTGATTTTGTGATTCTAACAAAAAAGTTTAATTTATCTCCATTCATTTAGAAAACAAAATTATTACTCAAGTTTCTGCAGTTTTTCTAGATATACATTTTTTAAACTATTTGAGAATTTCGGGATTTTTTTAGTTACTATTTCTGAGGAAGACAGTAAATACTAATTCTTTTTAGGTTCATAGGTCTTTTTTTAGTGTAAGACTCAGAATATAAATCAGTATCTATAGCTTAAAAAATAAATCCTAAATTTGGGCATTGATTCATGATAAACTATAAATTCCTTATCTCCTGCACATCTTAGTCCTTACTTCCCTCAACAAAGGATAATTCAAGTATTTCCTCAAAACTTCACATGGTAAAAACATATAAATCTTTGAATGTCCATAATAAAAGAATATTTTAAAAGATTAAGAAGAAATCTAAAAAGCATTAAGTTACTATAAAAAACAATGGGGCACTTGCAAGGAAATTAAAATAATCCAGCTCAGAAAGAGCTCTCCTGAAAACAGAAGGCGAAGAGAAGAGAGAAATGGAAGAAAATTAGGCTCCCAATCTGTTCATTTCCCAGAATTTGTGAACAACCTGCTTTCTCTCAACTGTCTTTACCATGAGCATGAGCATAACCCACAACGTACCAGTTTTCTACTGAATACAGGTTAAGTGCTAGTACAGCAATGGTCAAAGTGCAACTCATTTTTTGTCGTTGTTGCTGTTAAAGGAATAAACATTTTCACCTTAAAAAAACAAGAAAAGAAAAACAAGAAAGTTAACACTTTCTTTTCCAACCCAGGCAATTCCATTCAGCTTTGGAATTTAAAGATGGGCTAGAAAAGATACTATGCTGCCACCTATCTACCTAAAATGGTAGAAAGAAAATGCAGACTACAGCTTTCGCTTCAGTCTGGATGACAGAAGAACACAGGGTCAAGGTCCATGGCATGCTTTAACTGCATCATTACTCCCACAAAAAATATGTATAATAATCATTAACGTAATATCCAAAGATAGGTAGGGACTTTGGAGGATCTTATTCCATATCCTGAATAACAGAAAGAGTAATAAGATGAATGAATGAAATTCCTGATACTATCTTTATTCACACATAGTTTTATACACATACACATAATCAAGAGCTTGATACAGATTTTTGTTTTAGAGAAAAATGAAAGAAACCCAGGAAAGGGCTTGCAGAAACACTGATGGGACAGTATTTTTTGAAGAATATTCCACCATAAAACATTATTTTTTTCAATGTCAGTGGTAATAATGGTGACTTTTGTTCTGAAATTATTGGTAAATTTTTTCTACCTTTATGAAAAACACAGTAAATATAATTTACAAAAGAACTGCTGAAGTAAGAACATTATTTTATTATTTAGCTTTAAATAAGTTTGTTATACAGCTGGAATTTTACAATGGATTTGCCCTTAAAACCAATTATTCCAGTTAAAGTCTCAAGGCTTTTGTTGTTTTTTTGGCCCAGCAATGACTTCCTTCATCTCCCCATTTGGTTAATCTCTACCTCACCTATAAAGTCCACCATGAGTCTCATTCCCTACACTATAGCAGTTCTCAAACCTTATAGCCACAGAAGTTTTGCGCTGCACAACTCTACAGGATACTATTTACATAGACTATGATGTGAGTGTTACCTCCTGGAGTTATGCAATTAGGCAGCAATGATTAAAATCACCTGGGAAGAAATTTTTTTAAACAAAATGTTATTGCCATTGACACCTATGAGGAAATAGTTTGTATGGGACCAACCCTCACACCAAAAACACTATTAAAAACCAGATAAAATCCAATTAATTAATAAATACACAGCTGTTTGAAGACATTGGCAAGTAGCCAAAGTCTCCAGAACTTATAGGGCCAAAATCTCAGAGAAAGTAGACAGGCATTAAAAGGTGATCCATATATTCTGCACTGTTTTTTTGTTTTTTTTTTTTTTTTTTTGAGATGGAGTCTCACTCTGTCACCCAGGCTGGAGTGCAGTGGCCAGATCTCAGCTCACTGCAAGCTCCGCCTCCCGGGTTTACGCCATTCTCCTGCCTCAGCCTCCCGAGTGGCTGGGACTACAGGTGCCCGCCACCACGCCTGGCTAGTTTTTTGTAGTTTTTTAGTAGAGACTGGGTTTCACCGTGTTAGCCAGGATGGTCTCGATCTACTGACCTCATGATCCGCCCATCTTGGCCTCCCAAAGTGCTGGGATTACAGGCTTGAGCCACCGCGTCCAGCCTCTGCACTGCTTTTTATCTGAAAGTACTTGTCAATTCACACTCAGTACTGAATGAAAAGCCAAGTAGAACTGGAGACTCAGAACATCCTGCAAAATCTCCAAGGCCAGGAAAACAGTAACTGTAGGGCACAATCCACAATAAACACCTCAGTTTTTCAGCTGAGACCCCGAAGGACTATACTATTGGAATAAAGGCAAATTGAAACTAGTCTTTCACAAAGACAAATCCAGCAATCAAGATTCCTTACAAAGTACCAATAAACACAATAAACAGCATCTTCCCAAGAACTGCCATGTTGAGACCAATGTTCTGTTATTTAGCATTAGAAATTCTTGTTATACAAACCCGATTGGATAAAAATGAGCCTTCTCTTATATCCTATCAAAAAAAAAAAAAAAAAAGAGTAAAGCAAATCTGAGGAAGGAACACATCAACCACATTTTCTACAATTTGTCATGCAAAATGCTCAGTATTCTGACTTCGGCATGTCAGAGGGCAGGACCAAATATCTGGAAATTGAGAGAAAAAAGAGTCAACAGAAACGAACCCACAAGGGGATCTCAAAATTAAAGTAATCAAACACAGACATTACAATAACTGTGATTAACATGTTCAAAAAAAATAGATGACAAAATAGATGATTTCACCACAGAAATTATCAATGAAAGAAAGTATCAAATGGAAATTCTAAAAGTGAAAAATAACTGAATTAAGACTCTTTAGAAGGATTTAAGGGTAGATTAGACACGGCAGAAGAGATGATTAGTAAACCAGAGGATAAATTAATAAGAAATATCCAGAATGAAGCACAGAGAGGGGAATAAAAAAGGAAAGTGAAGAAATAAATTTAGAACATATGCAGCACAATGAGACCTCATGTACATGTAAGTAGAATCCCAGAACTGCAGGAGAAAAAATTGAGCAGAGGTACTATTTGAAGTGATAAAGGCCAAGAAATTTCCAAAACTTAAGAATGACATCAGGCCACAGATTCAAAGTTACATAAACTCTCCAAAAGAAAAAAATGCAAAGAAAACAATACCAAAGCACATCACAGAATCACAGAATAACTGCTAAAATACAAAGACCAAAAGAAATCATAAAAGCAGCCAAAGAAAAACACATTTCATTGGAGTAACAGTAAGACCAACAACTGACTTTACAACAGAAATGATGGAAACCATAAGACAATGGAATAACATCTTTTAAAAACTAAACAAAAGTAACCACCAACCTGCAATTCTGTGCCAAACAATAAATCCTTCAAAAATGAAGGAGAAATAAAAACATCCTCAGGGAACCAACACTGAGAGAATTTGTTCCAACAGACTTGCAATAAAAGCAGAAAAAATAAGCCTAGAGGAGGCTCAGACATAAGGAGTACTAGAAAAAGCACCAATACGTAGATAACTCAAAACAAATACTGACTATAGGTAACATATAACTTATATAAGAATATAACACATAATGTATATGTAATAATGATAAAGTCCTGTTACCATGTGATTTTTTTCTGTATCTACTTTCCACCCCAAAATACGAAAAATGATGATGACAGAGGGTGTTCCAAGGCCACTGCTTTCATTAGGTGCACAATGATAAAGTACTAACTTATATTATACTTCAAAAAAATCAGAATAATGTTTTCATTTTTGGGAAAACTATAAAAAGAGTAAAAGAGAAAGCCACTAGAAATAGAAAACTGGAATTTTTTTTTAATTAGAAATTCCAAAACAGGCAAGAAAAGGAGAAAATGGGAACATAGAAGAGATAAAGTCAAATAGTAAATAAATAGGAAGATGACAAAATACCAGTTATACTAAGTAAAAATTTACTAAATATTTCATATTAAAAGACAATTTTTTAATGATGAAATATCTGCTGTCTATAAGACATATGAGACATAGTAACCAAGAAAGGTTGAAAGTATTAAAGACAGAAAAAGATATACCATGAAAACATTAACTAAAAGACAACTGATATAGTTAAACTAGTAACAGAAAAAAAATTTGAAGGTAAGAATCATTATTAATAAAGAAGCATGTTTTATAATGATACAAGAGTCAATCCACCAAAAAGATGTAATGAAGTTTGTATGTATCTGTAATATAGCTTCAAATTCTCAACTTCTAAATCAATGAAATGACTCGAAGTCATTTCAATGTATATTGAGTAACTACTGAACATTCATTTGCTTCAGATCATTGGAATATTTAGAGCTACATAGATTATAAAATACTTTCTTCAAGTTTAGTTATAATTCTGGTCCTAGAATTTAGCTTTACTCTATTAAACTTAAGTAGGTTAGAACAGTGCTAATAAACATTCAATTTTATGTATTTAAATTCATCTGTCTTTTCTTACAATGGGAAATATTGTGGTAAAGCTCTTCTCTCCATATACCTAACTTGATAATATATATGAATTACTTCGTTCATTGAGATAATATATCATAAACAAAACTAAAAATTACTTGATTCCTCAAAAGGAAGCAAAATGACCCTGGAAATTTCATAAAATAATCTCTGAGTTTTCATTTCATTACTGCTAATATGGTGGTAATTATACAAGTACCCCACTTGATACAACAAGGGAACTGTAAGACTTAAGCTAAGAGAACGATTTCTGCTCAGCACTACTAGACATAAATAACTCTGTCAGATCCCTAGAATTATTTATAATGTAGTGCTTCATTCCTAAAGTAGCTTTCTAACAACCAACATAATGATTTGATTTTCATTTGGTAAAATGCTAACATATTATGATTTTTATTTAAAAAAACACCTGCTTGCATCTACAATTAATTGCTCTAAGGAAAATCTGGTTTGACTTTTCAAAACCCACTTTTCACACTCATTTTTTATATACTTTCTTCTTCCTGATATATTTAATCTTTTAACAAACATTTGCTATGCTGCTGACCTTTTTCCAACATTATGCATGTAAACATATACATATATGTAGCATATTCAAATATAACCTATAATCCATTTCTCCATTTTAAAAAAAGGTGACTGCCTAATTGCCATTAATTTCTCCAGTTTCTACCTTTCAGTCAGAGAAGAAAATTCGTTTGTAATTTCAAACACCTTACTCCTTCATTTGATTACTGGAATTTCCTTAGTTGGTCATCAATCTTCCAGTAATAAATGCTTACTGTAAAACGGTCTCTAAAATTTTCACGAAAATTAATAGACCAAGAAAACTGTTTCCTCCCTCTGAGAGTTTTCACTAAAATCAAATGTAACATAAATTGAATGTCTATCACATACCAGCTAAGTTTACATATACTATTTCATTTAATCTCATTATTATTCACATTACAATGAGTGTAGAAGAAAATCACCACTCAGAGAGGTTAAACAATGCGTCAAAACTCACTCATGTAATAAGAAAACACAGGCTTTAACCCTAGGTATGTCTGTTTATAAAGACAAGATCTTTCCACTACCAGAGGCTGGCCAAGTTACTGTAAAGAGCCAGACAGTTAATATTTTAGGCTTTACAGACCATACAGTTTCTGCCACAACTATTCAATTCTGCTGTTACAAAACAAAAGCAGCCATAGACAATATATAAACAAAAGAAAGTAGTTGTTTTCCAGTAAAACTTTTTTAACAAAAACAGGCAGAGGGCTGAACTTAAACAAGGCCCAGAGATTGCCAATACTGCACTATACTACAATGCATTCATTACCTCTTAGCTGCTCTTTGTTTTTCATTAACACCACTAAATTCTACTTCTCTGTTACTTAAAAAAATTACTACCTTAATCCTACTGAGGAATTTCATTTTAATGCTTTTCTTATTAGGCTCAACTATTTGAAACAGATCACTCTGGGGAATATGTACATTCTTTTACATGATCTAACTTTAATGCCAATTGTATCAGAAATTTATCTACAAATAAGATGAAACATTTCTAAAACTATCGTACTAGCATGCATTATATTCTCAGTGGATAACTTTTTAAAGCATCTTGCAAATTCATGTTATCATTGCTGATGAAAGTCAGGGAGAAAAAAAGTTCTTTTTCTCAAGAACATAACTATTTGAGAACCTTTAAAAACTACATTCTGGGAGTTGAACAATGAGGACACTTGGACACAGGAAGAGGAACATCATACACCGGGCGGGGCCTGATGTGGGGTGCGCGGAGGCAGGAGGGATAGCATTAGGAGATATACCTAATGTAAATGACGAGTTAATGGGGGCAGTACACCAACATGGCACATGTATACATATGTAACAAATCTGCATGTTGTGCACATGTACCCTAGAACATAAAGTATAATAAAAAATAATAAAAATCTTGATGACATTATGCTAAAAAAAATACATTCTACATTTTTATTCCTGAAAAGAAACGAACATTTCATCTTTGTTTTTCTATTATAGATATTTTTAAACCAAGACACATATATTGAAGATTCAATGTGTTGCTTTCTAAAGAAAGCCACTCAACACTAATAAATAACCATAAATGAATTTCATGAAAAGGAAATGTCAGAATAGGGCCCACCTTCTCAATCCCAATATAGTTCAAAATTCACCAATTTGGGAGTTTATTTTCGTTGTTTTGTTCCCAATCTTTTGTACTTAAAGGAACCACATGTTAATAATTGTATGCTACAACTGCTCTAATGTTAGTGGATAGAAACATTTCTTACCAAATTACGCTTTTTTAGTGGAAGAAAATAGTAATAGTGGCAGAAAGAAAACATCAGTGCGTAGCAAGTAAGAAGTTCAGTGTAGAAACACAACTGCAGAAAGAGCCAATGATTATCTTCACCAACACAATTGTTAATCCTAAAGAAAAAAAATGAAAAAGAAACAATATTTTAAGTTCACCTCAGGATCAACAAGACTAAAATAAAAACAAATAATATCACATATGCTTGACTTCATGGAGATATGCTAAGGCCACTCGAAGGTAAAAACAAACTATACAAGGAAAAGTATAAATATACCATCTTACATTTGTAAAGCACTTCACAAAGGAAGTCCACATATATGATCCCCTTCAACTCATAACAACTCAGCGAGACAGGAAGAGCAGACGGTAGCTTCCTGTGTCACTGATAAGGAACCAGGGAACAAAGGAGTTAAGCCAGAGGATGTACAGTTAGAAGACATAGGGGCCAAGAGAGCAAGAACCCTGCTTCCCTGTATATTGCTCTTCCTTTACAGTATTCTAGCTGTGGAAAGCAATCTGAATGCCCTGAAGTAAAACAGCTGAAACATACCACTCCGACATGACTAATAAGCATTCACAACTTTTTTTGATTTTAAAAATCTATCCCTGGTTGCTGAAAATAAAAATGTATTCAAAACTATTTACAGATACATAGAGCAATACTTCCACCAATACAACAGTGAACCCTAACTAGGAAAGAGGATTAATGTTACAATAAAAAATTTTCAAGGCTAATTTAAGCTGAATATTTTATTGTTCCAAATTTATTGTATCCAAATTGTCAAAGTATCCTAAAATTCCAGCAAAAAACCCTAGTTCAAAACTACAAATGACTTTGCACAAATGTCTTCATTTCAAAATAGTATTATGCTGTCAATGAAAAAGAAATGATGTAACAGGTTTCGGTCCTAACTTAAATCGCTCTTTTTAACTTGTCATTAAACCATTTTTTAAAGTCAAATATAGAACTGAACTGAAAAACCCTAGAGAGGTATTTCTTAGACTTAAGAGTGCATGTTTTGTAAACAAGAAAATCTACTGTGCTTTGTTATTTGCAAGCAGGATTATAAAAGAAGTGTGCTTATACACACTCAAAAATGCTCTTCAACAGCTGCTGAATGAAAGATGGCTTATCCTTGTTCTATCCTTCCTGTCCCCAGGAAGTTTAAGAAACAATGTCTATGATCACAGCTTTCCTAACCAGAACAGCTTTAAGAAGCACTAAGGTACTCAATCTATATGAGTTCTTTTTGCAACATTTGAACTACTTAGAAAGAATGATCAAGCCCGGCGCAGTGACTCACGCCTGTAATCCCAGATTTTTGGGAGGCTGATGGGGGCAGATCACCTGAGGTCAGGAGTTCGAGACCAGCCTGGCCAACATGGTGAAACCCCATCATTGCTAAAAATACGAAAACCAGCCGAGCATAATGGCATGCGCCTGTAATCCCAGCTACTCAGGAGGCTGAGGCAGGAAATCACTTGAGGCCAGGAGGCGGCGGTTGCAGAGAGGTGGAGGTTGAGATCGTGCCACTACACTCCAGCCTGGGCAACAGAGTAAGGCTCCATCTCAAACAAAAACAAACAAACAAACAAACAAAACGATCAAAGCCAGAAATATAGAAAACCTTGAGGCGTTGTGAGAATTGACCTCCAAACCTAAAACTGTGCTAGGCAGCTAAATAGTACAATTTCTGAAAACATCAAAAATTTTCCTTGCTTCCAATTTACACTATATATTTCCCCTGTTCTCTGAACATTTCAGCAGTGCTCTATCGGGAAATTTAATCACAAAAATTCCTGAATCTCTTTAGGTCCCTTGTCTACCCTCCTTTCTGATCCTCCGAATCCTTTGTACTTCCCCCTCACTGCTAACAACTTCTGAAAAGTTGACTAAAACTATGGAAGCAAGAGGCCTAGAAAGAGAAATCACCCCAAGGTTAGAATTAAGGTTAAATAGCACCTTATTTGGTCACCAATAAGTGAGTCTTTCCTAGTTGATTTTTTTTTTTATCTTAAACTATTGCATTCATTTGAAAAAAAGGCATCAATATCCACTTGTATCATGAACATTTGTATTTTAGTTAGTTAGAAACACTACAATAAGAAGTGCTTAAAAACTGAGTTTTCTGTATGATTAGCAATTATCTGAATACATGTTTCACCTAGCTTTCTAAAAATCTATTACTATTGTGACAGCAAACAGATCACTGAGCTTTAGAAGATTACTTGGGAATTAATCTGTTTAAATTCAAGGCACAGTTCTGAATATCAACTATATGTCATATACTATTCTATCTTGTTGACAGATTGAGAAATTTTTTAAATTTTTATGTAGTAACAAAGTGTTTTTATCGAAAATGCTCTTATTTTTTCCTGTTTCAGGAAATTATCTTCTATTTAAATAATCAGTCTATGCAAAACAACAAATTTCCACTGAAAGTTTGCTGATTATCTGTGCTATCAAAATAAGTTATCAAAAATAAGGAAAACTCTAAACTGACTAACATTAGAAAAAGCTAAACTCTACTTGAATCAATTTTAAATAAATGCAATTACAAATTAAGAGGCTCACTATGTACATTTGCATAAATGCATGTCTGTGTATACAAACATAAATACTACATATATGTATACAGATACATTTGTCAAACTCTACACTATACCAGTTTAAATATTTATACAGAGAGCCAATGCTAAGAAAACAGAATTAAATACAATATCTTGTTCACAGATTTTTGTGACAGCTTTAAAATGAGATACAATACAGAATTCACACAGCATTTGTTTTCAGAGAGTCTATTTCTCAACTGAACATTTTCTTTAAATATTACAAGAGAGCCCCCTATTGACCAAAACTGTTGGCAGTTCTGCAGAATCATCTAATTATCACTCACATACTTCAACACGTACATAATGGTAGTAGCTATATCCAACACATAATGCTTAAAAAGCTTTAAGGGGTAAGGAAGAGGTTATCAGGGTGTCTGAAATATTATTAATTAAACAAATAAAAAGGGAATACAAACATTCGGATATATATGGTTTACTACAATTAGAAATAGCTACCATTTAAGTACATCCTACATGTCAGATATTTTATTACATGTTTTATATACATTGCCTCATTTAATACAACCACCTTTATCCTTTTGTATATTAGGTTGCATATTATTAGTTTTTTTGCTCAAATCTCTCCTTGTTAGAAAACATAGGATTTCTGTGGAAAAATGACTTTGGGAGTTGACCAATCATATAATCTAAATAACGATATCCTTATTAAGATATTGTAAAACTATATAACTTTAACGTAACTTTTGTTTAAAGCTGCTAAGTTGTAAGATTTACATTTTATTACCCACCCCCCTATTCTTTACTAGAAGTGAATCACTCTTACCATGGACAGTGATGATCCATTCTCCTCACACAGTGGCCACAGCGGCTACAGTGATGGGAACGCTTTGGTCTCATCAGATTACACTTGTTACATAATTCCCAGAACTCCCTTTCTAGAGAAGGAAATTAAAATCCATTTAATGAAGGCAAGTGGGTAATGCTGAAATTTAGCAACAGTTGTTTAGAAGATTTTATAGGAAGACTTCAACATATAATTCTAAGAGATTTTTCTTCTTCTAAGCCTTTGGTGTAAACGTGTTTGCCATAAATGTTGTGGTTCTATTCTATATATGTCTTATTTTGTGTGTTTCTAATTTAAAAGACTATAAAAATAAGACACTATTGTTATAGTCAAAGTAAGAGACAGAAAACAATGTATTTGGATTCTGGGTATACTGTGAGAATATAAGTAAAATCCAATGACAAAACCCTAAAGCCTAACCAAATTATTATACTAAAACAATTTTATTTAAACAAATTGATTTCTAGAAATTTTATTTTTTGAAGGCTCTAAAGAAGAAATGATGCTGACCCTGGTTTCAGTTGATTAGTAAGTTGAAATCAATCCTATAAACTCATTTGAAAAACAGAGATGGCATTCCCCTCCACACACTTTCCCTAAATCATTTAATTTTTAAAAACATCAATAGATTCATTTAAGAGTGTACGTGACAGGTTAGAGAAGGAGGTCATATGGGTTTGGGAGGTGTCAGAATAGTTTCAGTAGTTAAAAATGTTGTAAGATGACTATTATTTTTAATGAAAATAAAGCACTTCTTCACAAAACACTGAACTACCATCAAGTAGCAATTTCCTCTCATCTGTAGTGAAATAGCACACGATTAAGTTCTGTGCAAAAAACACGAAGTTTGCATAAGAGAAAAGGCTTTTGTTTTCATTAAAAATTGTCCTAATCAGATCCATGAAAACTATGAAAGAGTCATCTTCCTAGAAAAGACAATTGCCTTTTTATACAAAAATGTATCTTTTAAATATGTTGGAATGGAATTTTACTTTTACAAAATTCTTTTAATTTTCATCATTCGTGTTTATACTATTCCATAACCTCATTAAAAGTACGGGCACAGTAAGATTAGCCTAATTCCTATATTCAGATTGAATATTACTATATGAAGAGTGGGACCCTAGCACATAGTAGGTAGTCACTAAATGCTTGCTGATGTATGAAAAGTCTAAAATCAAAACATGAAAGATTCAAAATAAAAGTGAAAGATAATAGTAGACAGTATTCAATTTTTGAAAAAGATTCTCTATTTGAATTCCATTATTTTAGTTGAACGGTCAGGAGCAACATCAACATGCTGGACTTTTATACAGTAAAGCGTTGGGAAAACATTCCCACTACAGATATCTCTGAAGAAACAAAGTATGAATAAAACCTATATCAAATTAATTGTTCCAATGATAAGAAAGTTGAGAAATTATCTCTTATATTTGAAATCTCATTTTAAAAGAAAATCCTTTTTCATTTCTTAGTTATTTTAATGAAAATAAATCATGCAAGAGCAACAATATTAAAGCTTAACTGACATAGTTAAACTAGTATTATTTACCTCTAAGTGAACTAAAAACTCATTTAATATATAGCATATTACAATGTCACAAGCATATCGTATCCCACTCCCCTGCTTAGCTCAATGCTCCCAAACATCCCAATGTTAAAACTTTGAATTCACACATTGCGAGGAATATAGACAGGAAGGAGGCTCTCTCCACAATGAGCCAATTTTCATTAAAAGGCAATATAAAAATTTTGTTTTTATCAGCCCCTTAAAACATAAACACGGTGTATTCATTATTGGTAATTTCTGAGAAATCAGCATATAATTCTTCACTTTATATCTAAAATGTATTCTCAGAAAAGAGGAGAGCACATGGCTATAGTTAGAGAAAGCCTATAATTCTTAATCTAGACCACAGATACAAACTACAGTCTGCAGGCAAATCCAGTCTACCACCTGTTTCTGTATGACCTATGAGCTAAGAATAATTTTTACAATTTTAAACTACTGAAAATAACAATTTGTGACATGTAAAAATCATATAAAATTCTAATTTCTGTGTCCATAAAGTTTGATGTACCCATCATTTACATATTGTCTATGGCTGCTTTTGTGTTTCAATGGCAGAGCTGAGGAGTTGTGAAAGAGACTGTACGGCCCATAAAGCTGAAAATGTTTACTACAGGCCTTTATAGTAAAAAATAATTTATTTGCTAATCTATGGTCTGGACCATAAATTGATTTAAAGAAAGAACTTGAGTCATTCCTTTGATAACATGAAGATACCACGTAAGTATCTCAAATGAGAAATACCTGTAAAAACTCACAGTTTCACATATCTATATGAGCACATACATCTCTATATACTTAGGGAAGAAAGGAGAAATCACTATTGTACAAAATCTAGAAATTTAATGGATCATCTAGAAGGTGCTTCTGCCTTGTGTAGCAAGAAAAAAATCCATCCATCTTAACATACCCTACATATCTCCAAAGCCTTTCTTAGTCATTTTCCTTTCCTTTCTTTACTCATGTCCACATAGGATATTGGTGACTGATACATTCTGATGTCTGATGATTTTTGTACTAGCCATGTAGTAATATTTTTTAAAAGCCTATGAGAAAAAGAATTCAACTGAAAATTTATGATAGCTTTAGAAAAACTAAAAGCTAACAGATACATTTTTAAGGGAGAGAAAAATCAAAATATAAAACAAAATCAAAAAAAAGGCAAACTCCATAAATGACTGAGGCTGTTTAATGTGAATAAATACATCATTTTGTTTAACCTGGAGATTTATTAATGCTGTAAATGCTTGAATGAATATAATACAATGCTTGGTTTGTTTAACCCTCAGAAAGGAAGAAATCACCCTCGACTTGAGTCTTTTAAGAGACTCACCTTTTAAGGGACCCTCACTCAATTAATACATTTAAAATCAATAAGTAAAGCTTTGAGGAGAAAAACATTACTTGAAATAACCTAAATCAACACAAAGTTTGGGTCCTAACAGAGATTCCCTGACAAGAATCAGTTGTCAATGTAGGAAATAAATGTCAATAAGTCTCTCACAGATCACCTTTAAAAAGCAATATAAGAGGGAGGATAAAACCAAAACTGTGAGTGAATACATGACCCTGATCACTGAATACAAGCATCCTTACAGCTTGGGGTAAATTTTTCAGAGACTGCATCAAAACATGACGCATTTTTTTTTAACTTGAAAGAATTTCCTCTGTAATGATATGTCAAAAAAAAAATGGCTCTAGTAATGACAAAACCACATGTCGAACATGCAAGTGAAAAACTTGATTAAAATGTTCTAAAGTTGATTGCGGTGATGGTTACGCAACTGTGGGTATACTAAAACCCATAGAATTGTACACTCTAACTGGATAAATTATATGGCATGTAAATTATATTCAGTAAAACATTTTTAAACATAGTTAAGAACTTGAATAAAATTTCATAAAATATGAAAGTGATAAAAACATTTTTAACTGAAGGTGTTCATTTTATATTTTATTTCAAATACACATGTGAACAACTCAAGTAATATAAACAAACGTAACAATTTCATTTGACTGTTTCATCTACATGCTCAAAAGTTTATAAAGTCAAATTCTGGGAATCTTTTCATGAGAAAATGGAACATTTCCTTATATTCAAATTGCCTCATATTTAGTAAGTCACATATATACTAAAGTCATTGTGTTTCAAAAAAGCAGAAAGGCATGTAAAATATTTCAGAGTAATTCAATAAAAAAAATAGTTAAAATCACCAAAGTATTAGGGCTTTAAGTTCCCTTTTCTGAAGAATTCAGTTATATGAAATTGCTCAACCTTTAAACATTCCTGAATAAATGTCACTCTTCTATAGTTTCAACTCTCTAGGCATTCAATATTATTTTTCACTGTTAAAATTTTGTAATGTTTTTTACTAAATTAAAATAATATTTACAAAAGAATCAGGTAACCAGCATCAAAAAGTAAATGATGACTTAAGTTTTCCCCAGATTTGTAACAAAGGTGAATAAAAAGCTAAAATTATCAATCTGTATATAGATCCATGGTAATAAGATGACAGAGACAAGGTTCTGGGTCTCTGGGCTGGATCTCACACCAACAACCAGCTGTTTAATCCAGGAAGGACAATCTATGCTCCTGACCACCCAGCCTACCTACCTCATACAATTACCATGAGGATCATACGATAATGCGATACTTTTAGAAAAAGACTATGGAGAAACATTAATATATGACAAGTAAGTGTATTTTTGTCAATGGAGTGAATGGGAAGATTTTTGAATTCAGGGAAGAAAAATAGGCCACATGCCAACTGAGACAAGATGTAAAGCAGACATCCAAACAGTCAGCAAGATGCCAGGGTGTCCTACATCACTACAGTCTAGACATTAAAGATAACAGAGTTGTTACATTTAGACTCAATTAGTCAATTAGGCCTAAAGATACAAATTTTGGGGCATATACAACATTCTTAACTTTTAAATTAGTTTCCAGTGTCTTTTTTTAATCACAAAATTTCTAATAAAAATTAGGATTCCCTGTATTCTGAGAATTTTAAGATCTAACAATCTAATTGCATGACAATTTTACTGTAGCTGAGTAGAGACAACTACTTTCAGATAAGGTATGAAATACTTGCTATATGGCCCCTCTCATTGATTTGCAGTGTCTGGAACATCTAGGCATTTGAGTCTTTCACCACTGCAAACTAAGGAGTTCATCAGAAACAGGTCTTCAAGTTAGAAAATACCTGTTTCTTTGATTTTCATGGGCCACTGGATTTTCAAGCTGAAGTAGATAACACATGTATACAATATTTTAGAGAGTTTTTAGCTAAGCCAGGTGGGAAGAAAAGTGATTCTATACAAATTGCAGAGTGCCACCCTCCCTGCTCCTGTCCCACTGCAAAACACATATACATACACAAACTTCTAATGACAGTCCTACTGCCTCTATACATTAATAAAAACTTAATATTTAATGTAGTATACAAAAACTTTTACAGTTATATAAACATCAGTGTAATATTCCCATTGAATCTCTGAATTTTCAAGGCCAACTAAGCCTCCAAATGATGGGTGTCGAAAAACAATAATCAGAATTTAAGGGAGACTTTATAAGTAACTTGTCACTTAATCTAATTTCCTAAGAAATTACTGCATTGGTTTGCAAACTGTGCCACACACTGGAAGCACCTAGGATCTTTCAAAAATACTGATACCTGGTTCCTATGCCCCAGACATTCTGATTAAACTAAATGGGGTGTGACCTGGACATTGAGATTTTTTGAAGTTCCCCAGGTGGATTCTAATGTGCAGCAAGTTGGAAACTACTAAATTACTATAAAAAGTATTTTGCTTTGCAATGTACTACACAGGCATATAAATTTCTTACTAGAAGAAAGTTCAGAGAGTTCTCAAAGCTTATATAGCATACAATCAAAGAGTGAGCCTCAGGAATGAAAATAAATAAGGCTATACAATATATACCCAGTATGTAATAAAACAAGCAATACATTTTTAATTCATTTTTGAGATCTGAATGGCTATTATGCAATAGAGTAATCAAAAATCACCTTCGACTGAAACTAGAATAAATGCTTGCCATTTTTCACTGAATTGTTAGAACTTGGAAAAATAGACAATAGTATTCTTAATACTACAAGTATTTATTCTAAGCAATATTGTATTTATAACATAACGTAAGTGGCACCATCAAGAAAACTCCTTTATAAAATTAAAATATAACTTCTCAGATAATTATGTATCATTCAACAACTATGTACTGAGCATCTTAAATGATAGAGACTCTTCTGGATATGAGGGATACAGCAGTGAGTAAATGAAGACAACAAAAACAAAAAATCTATACTCTCACAGAGCTTATGGAGATCTAGAATGGGAGGTGGAAGACAAACAAACAAGTAAACTGAAAAGGAAGCCAAGAGATGGGGTGTGGTGAAATTGCAGGGGTGCCGGGGGAGCAGGGTTGCAATTTTAAGTAGAGAAGTTTGGAAAAGACACATACAAGCAAAGACTTCAAAGTGGTGTTGGATGACATACATAACCAATACATATTAAAGGCAATAAAATATGTAAATAAAGACAGTAATTCTGGCATCAGCAAAACTGATAAATCCAGAGTACCATACCTCCATGTGGGATCTTGGGGTTCTCAGGGAGTCTTCCTGGATCAGTTATTGAGGCCCTCACTAAGGCAACCAGACAGAATATGGCAATGCCATAGAATACTTTAAAATAAATAAATTAAAGAAATTAGTTACTTATCCTTCAAAACATTTTATCAACAATCATAATTAAAGTTTAAAATGTATATTTTAATAAACACCATCAGCAGAAAAATTTTCAAAAGATTAAAAAATAAATAATTTAACTCACCAAATAATACTGTCAGGAGGACTATCTTAAATAGTACTAATTTTAATTATTATTTTACATGATAATAACTCAAACTTCTTATAAATCAGATCCCTTAACAGGGACTTCCTATTAATAATGGCATAAATGAATAGGCTCACTTTTAATTACTACATGTTCTATATTAGAAAGGATCAAAATACCAACAAGTAAACTTTTTTATTAACTGGGTATCTTCAATGTTACTCTGAATTAGTGAAGTTCAACTGTCCCTTTTGATGGATCTTAAAACAATTAATTTGAGAACTAAGACTTTGAAACGTTTTCATTTTTAAATTAATAACCAGAAAACAAAAATAGTAAGGGAAAATAGATTTGGCCACCATAATTCTACATTTTTAAATTAGTAAGAATAGAGGAATTCTGTTGGGGGGATTAAAAAAAACACTGTACATGTAAAAGGAACAGTCTGAGTGCTCAATCCAGGACTGACTGCATACTACTGTTCAGTTTTGTCATATATATAACATTTCCCATGGTTCGTGTGAGGTCAGAATGAGGTAATGGGCATGAAAACTGTAAATGCCATGTACATGCAAAATATATAATTTCAATTTATTTTAATCATAAGCAAGCCATCACTAATTGACTAATAACTATCCAGAAGTTCAAAGTGTTATTATAATCAACCTCGTAACCAATACTTTTCTTACGAAATTCTTTCTTCTCAGTAACATATATTATCTCTATTCTTAAAACGACTACATTTGTAATTAGGTACAAAACAGCAATATTGAAAATACAGATAGACATGCAAGTTATCACTACTGTGTCAGTTTTCTATTTTTAACAAAATGGTCTTTACGTACTTTGCAGTTAAAAATGGAGATATCACTTTTATCTAACTGCAAATCTATAAAGGCCATTATTTCTGCAAGTTCATAAATAAGTAAATAACTGAATATTGACAGCACTGCTAAAATACTAAATATATTAAAAGGAAAGTTAACATAGTGACACTACACTCCAAAAATGTTTACAGTGAGAAAAATAATTATACAAGAAAATAAAGATCAAGAAACTTACTTATTATTAATATGCCTGGAATATGTCCTTCTTCATAGTGAGGAAAGAGGACAATTTTGGGAATTAAAACAAAATTGTATAACCAAACAAAGACAATCAAACCCATGCAGCACCAACCATGTGGGTCAACAACAAAGTGAATCCGGAGACCCATTTTGCAGTCTTATAACTGCCTGCTAACCCACAAGGAAGGATGATCCTAAGGAGAAGGAACAAAGAAAACAATTACTTACATAGAAAAATTTGACTAAAAACTGTATTTCTGGCAAAACTTCTATAAAATAACAGTGAGTTTTCTTTGCATATTTAATATTTTCTTTCTATAGTTGACATATTTATTGATACTTCTTTGTATATATATTTTTACAATAAATACTTGGGAAAACAAACAGAAGTTTCAGGATATTCAAATTTTACCAAGCTTCAAATAATTTCAATGTTTCATTATGAATTACTATCACAGCTATAAACTGGAATCATCTACTGAATTTAAAACACAAGTTTGTCCTTAACCCAGTCCTTACCACAATGAGTTGAACTTCCCGTGTAAACCCAAAAGAAATGAATACACATGTCCACCAAAAGATTACGTACAAAAATTTTTAGTAGCTTTAATCAGAAGACTGATGGTCACACAAGTCAAAATGGTGGTTATCTTGTGGTGACCGGGTGTACGTTAACTGAAAAGGAACATGAGAGAACCTTTGAGGGGTTTGAAAATGTTCCATATCTTGCTTCCTCTTTCCCTAAGCGGCCTGAGGTAATCTGTGAAAATGGTTCGCTATTCACTTGACCCAGAGAACCCCACGAAATCATGCAAATCAAGAGGTTCCAATCTTCGTGTTCACTTTAAGAACACTCATGAAACTGCCCAGGCCATCAAGGGTATGCATATTCGAAAAGCCACGAAGTATCTGAAAGATGTCACTTTACAGAAACAGTGCGTACCATTCCGACGTTACAATGGTGGAGTTGGCAGGTATGCCCAGGCCAAACAGTGGGGCTGGACACAAGGTCGGTGGCCCAAGAAGAGTGCTGAATTTTTGCTGCACATGCTTAAAAATGCAGAGAGTAATGCTGAACTTAAGGGTTTAGATGTAGATTCTCTGGTCACCGAGCATATCCAAGTGAACAAAGCACCTAAGATGCGCCGACGAACCTACAGAGCTCATGGTCGCATTAACCCATACATGAGCTCTCCCTGCCACATTGAGATGATCCTTACTGAAAAGGAACAGATTGTTCCTAAACCAGAAGAGGAAGTTGCCCAGAAGAAAAAGATATCCCAGAAGAAACTGAAGAAACAAAAACTTATGGCACGGGAGTAAATTCAGCATTAAAATAAATGTAATTAAAAGGAAAAAAAAAAAAAAGAAAAAGAAAATGTTCCATATCTTGACCTGGGTGGTACTTTATGGGTATATACATATGTAAACATTCCCTGAGCTGTATACTTCAGAACTGTGCACTTTAGTTTAATTTTAAACTACAATAAAACATTTTTTAAGGATTTTGAAAAATGACAAAAAGTGAAAATTACAAATTGCCAAAAATACTAAAATTCATAGAATGAAGCCCAGCAAATCTCATCATGATCAATTCAAGAAGACTCCTGTTTAAATGAGGCTTTTCTTAGTTGAGTGTTAACAATATGCTAACAGATCTCTCAATGAGACACTTAAGGAGTTAAGATACTTCTATATATATATATATATGGTACCAAAAAAGTGACTTAAAATACATCCATACTTTGGTAGATAAAACTTCCAAGGCTGAAATAATAAATTGTTGCATAAAGTCTAGAGGGCACCTTTTACATAAAATGTAATGGTATAATAATAAACTAGGACAATGGTTCTCTAGCCTGTAAGAAAACCAAAAACACCTGGGGATCTTTTTAAAAATACATATCCCCAGACCCCATTCTACATTTACTGAATCATAATTCTTCATAAAGCTCAAAAAGCAATAAAATGTTGTAAAATGCTCTGCAAGAGTCTGATAACAGCTGACTGGTGTCTACGAACCACTGACCCATGAGCTTCACAAACACTTCAGTGTTACCACAATGAGTTGAACTTACTTAGTTCAACAAATATTCACTGAGCCTCCACTACACACCTATTACTTGCTAAACACTGCAGATACAATGATGAAGACATGGTCTTTGCTTAAAACAGTCTAATGGGAAAAAGAATCAGAAAAAAGGCTCAATATGGTAAGTTCCAGATTTGCGGACAAAATGTTAATAGGGGCACAGAAGATGGGACTAGATAAACTAAGTCTTCCTATAAGAGATGAAACCTGAATTCAGTCTTAGAAGGTTAGTAAAAGTTATCTAAGCAATGAAAAGTGACAACAATACTGCAAACAGAAGGAATAGCAGGAGCAAGAGTAGAAACTGTGGGAGGTATTACAACCTGCCATCACAAATCATAAAGCTTTCTGTGGAGAGTGAGTGCTAAGAAATACGGGCCTATATCATGAAGGCCATAAAGATGCCATGTTAGAATGCTAAGACTGAATTCTTTGGCAATAGAAAGCTATTGAAGCAGGGGATTAACATGATGAAATGTGTACTGTGAATAAATTACTGAAGCTCTGGTGTGAATGATAAAATTAAAGACAGAGATCCATTAGGCTAAGACAAGGCAAAAGCCAAAATTAGGTTTGCAGAAAGGAGCAATTGTTAGAATCAAACCAGTCTGACTTTCTGGTTGATTAGATATTAGGTGTTACAGGGGAAAGTGTCAAGGGTGACTCCCAGATTTTCAGCCTATATCCCAGTCCACTTCATTCTAAGAACAATTCATAATCAATTGAAAAGCCTCAGGGTACCATCCCTTAGAGGCCTTGCCAATGTTCTTCAAGCTATAAAGCTACTGAAACAAAGAAAAAGACACTAAGGAATACTTAATTTTAAAAGAATACCCCCGTTTTCTCATCCCCAGATCCTGCAAATATTGGAGCAGCAGAAAAAAAAAAAAAAAAAAAAAGAACCCAAATGCAATACCACTCAATGGTTTACATCAGATATATTCTAACTTGTGTATGAATTCTAAAACAGAAATAGTGCCTAGGCCACTAAACTAATAAAAGTTTCATTTACTTATCTTTTAATTTAAAAATCAAAAGACAGATTGGTATCATTAAAACGAAGAAAGTCAGGAAAAAGCATGCTATTTAATTTGCTAAGAATCATTTTAATAAAGGAATCTCAAATACAAATGGTAAGCTATCTACACAGTCAAAAAGAGAAACATTCAAGACAATGTTAATTTTTTAGCCTTGCCAACTATCAAGTGCTAAAAGAAATGACAAGTGCTCTTTCAACATGTTCAATATTATTATTAACGTTTCAGTTCTATTCAAGACTAAAAACAGAACATGAATTTCATTAAGTATATATGAGAGTAACTTCATTACTTATTTCTAAATTTATTAACTTTAGAAACAGAAAAGTACATGAGCCAGCAAAACAAGTGGCAAAATTATCAAATATTCATTTTTGAACTCCATTTTTATTCTCCTCCACTAGAGAACAACAAATTTTTCTTTATCACTAGAAGAGATCTCTCACAACAAAAAAAAAAATTACAAAGTGAAAAGTATAGTTTAAAATGTATCCATTTTTCCTGGATGTAAACACACATAGATGACAATCTCTAAAAGAGCAAGTATCCCTAAGGAAAAGTGAGCACAGGATAGAAAAATATAACAACAAACAAATAAGATGTTGAATATATTTTTTAAAATACCTGACTGGTAAAACTTAGCTCCACATAATCCTCTCAATTGGGTTGCAGAACACAAAACAGTGATCTTCCAAGTGCTCCAAATCAGATGACAAACCACAAATGCGTAACTGGAAGAGGTGCAAGATCATCTCTCCACTCAATTAATATCTACCAGGCATGGCTTATGGCTGAAGAGGAACTATTACACATCCTGAGCAATGACCAAACTGAACACAATGCTGTTACTTGGTCTTAAGGACAGCATTCATAAAATACTTTCATTAGCAGGAGATTCCAACATACTAATTTGTATATTAAATGGTGAGCTCATAACTCAAAACTCTAATTAAGTAACTAGTGGATATACTGGTACTTCAACTTTTTTTAAGATTGCTATCTGGTAACTATAGTCGACTACAGGGACTAAATGATGTAAATTACTACAGCACAAACTTTAAAAACAATTATAACTTCACTCTAATAAACCAGACTGAGTAAATATTTATAATGTTCAACTTATTCCAGTGGAATACTACCATTTTTTGCCTTTTCAGGCAACTTTATTTCACCACATATTCTCCTCAAGAAGAATACTCAAGTCACTATGAAAATGACAAAACTATTAATGGACAGAAAACTATAACATCAAGACGCAGATTTTAGAAAATCATACAGATTAGCCAAAATAATTACCAAGAAATATATCCAAACACATATGTCTACGCTTACAGTTTTATATGACTCTTCACCTCAGCCTAAGGGGTCTTGTTACCACTGTTCGACGATATTCCATTAGTCATTCCTCCTATCTGAAACATCCCTACCATTCTGCTTACTCCATCCAAATTCAACTCAGACTTCAAGGCCAATTTGAATCTCATTCTCCATTTGAAATTTTTCCTGGCACTTCAGTTCACAATGATTTATCTTTTTCTTCTAAATTTCATTGAAAGGAAAAGTATTAGAGTAGCAAGTGGTTTTATATTCCTGGAAGAAGGAAGGCCTTCACAATGAAGACCCATCAGCCATGTCTGACCAGGTAAAAATGAACACATCTGAAGCCCAAAACACATGGAAAGCAAAGTTAAAAGACAAAGCATTCCTGGAAAAAATACAACACATGACTGACAAGAGACATACAATGTAAATATAAAAAGAAGCAATTCACAAAGGGAAAGAAATCCAATGGCTAATCATTACTGATTAGGAAAATGTGAAATAAATAACAAGGTACATTTTTCATGTATTGTACTGAAAAACTTTTAGAAAGATGATATCCAATGTTAAGAGGGCACAGAAAAAAAGGACACTCTCATACATTACTGGTGGGCATGTAAACTGATACAATCATCTTGGGAGGGCAATTTGGCAGTATGTATCAAAAAGTAAAACCCTTTTACCCAGCAGTTTTATTTTTACTATTACCTACAAAAGTACTCCTGAGACTCCTCGTATATATACATATACGAGGATGTACAAGGATATAGCACTTTCCGTAATCACGAAAGCATGGCACAATCTAAATGTCCATGTAGAGAAAAGGGAATGATCAAATAAATTCTAATACACCCATAGTGTAAACTATTTCCAAGCTATTGCAATTTTTTTTTAAGGCAGAAAAGAAGGCAGATTTAGATCTGCCTATAACTACCCACTACATACTGCTGAGTGAATAAAACAAGTGACATAGACAAAATCCGTTAGGAGTGGAGAGGGAAGAGACTTTAACTGACTTTCTGGAAAGAGACAGGGATAGAGACAGACCAGAAACAGGCATGAGGGAACTCTCTGTGGTGCTAATAAGTATGTTTCTATTGATAATGGAGTCTGAGTTACAAAGATGTATGAATTTGTCAAAACTCAGCAAATGTACACTTAAGATTGTTGCATGTCAGGTATGTAAATTTACCTTTAAGAAACTGTAAACCAATACTGAGCCCTAATTAACAATATGTATACTGAATTATGTAGAGGGAAAGCATACCGATGTCTGCAATTTACTTTGAAATGAATCCCCCAAATTAATAACAAAGTGGATAAAAGATACATGAACATGCTGAAATTTGTTAAAATGTTAGTTAGGAATCTAAGTGATAGGTATTCAGATGTTACACAATAAAATTCAATGCTTCTGTTGGAAATTTTTCAAAATTAAGTGCTGGGGGAAGCAAATTATAGAACAGTTTATATAACATTTTTGTTAGAAAAAATATGTGTGTATGTGCATAAGTAATTTCTGCACAAGGGCAGGAAAAAAAGACTGCAAGAAAACCGACCAACCAAACTGCTCTCAATGGGCTGAGAAAGGAGTAGTGAGAAGGAAGGCTTTCAAATATTTATATGTTCTTCTAAGTTTATCAACAGCCATGTACTTCTAAATTCTTTTCAATTAACTTAAAAATAAAGATAACCTAAGAGATACTAAACTTACAAACAAAATGTTTAATTTAGGCCTCTTTGTCACTATATATTATCCTTATAATAAATGCTTTTAAAATTATTTTTAAAAATGAAGCACGGAAGGATTTGCTGTAAAGCCATATAACACTTACGATAAGATGTTTCCCAAACTTATTCTTTACAGATTATTTTTCTCTACGGAAAAAGTCTTATTTAAGAAAACAGATTTGGTTAAAACTTAGTATAAAAACTTTTAAATAAACATAAAGTAACTACATTTGCTAACTGACAATTAAGTGCATCTAAGCATAAGACTCCAAGGATACTATGGCACATAATTCAAAAATATATTACCAAGTAAAATCAAAAGCAAACTTACCACTTGCAAATTCACTGAGGTGTGCTGTAATTTTTCTGGCACCAGCATTTAGAGATTTTCTTTTGATTCATTTTTTTTAATTATATCCCACCAAATGGATCTCTCTTCAAGAACAGTTTTCCATGAGGACCTATTAATGGTTTAAGAAACAATGATTTCTCACAAAGATAAAAACGATAAGCAACTAAATATTGTGTCAAAATGCCAATTACAAATGTCTTAAATTTAGAAATAAGAACAAAAAAATTCAACTCCATTTGATTCTGTGCTTTCATATCCCACCCATCCCCTCAGAATTTGCATTTGGTTACCATTATACATGAGAGTCTCTCTTTTAAAATCACCCACTTCCCATAAAATCAAATAAGCATTGTATGTTCAGTATTTGGGCTCCATTACACACTTCCTTGGCCACAAGTCACAAAATAACAATAGATTCTGCTAGAAGTACATAATCACAATTCATAAACAAAGATAAACAGCTTAAAATGGAAGTTTTAATTTAAAATGTTTTAAGACAGTTAATCCTCCTGTAATGAAACCATTAAGAGAGTCAAACATAAGTCAGTTTCTACAATTCAGGCTTAAAAATATATACTGTAAAGTGCTATATATAACATATACTGATGCACTATTTTACTAACTCAATCAACATTTAACTACTATACATACTACACTTTAACACAGGGTATAGATGAAAAAGAAAGACTCTATCTTCAATGGAGGCAGACTAGCAAACAGACAAGACCAGTAAGACAAGTTAAGAAAGAGGGCAAGGGGACAAGACTGCTACCTCATATGTTAAGGATATTGGTTCATAGGTCATATTACAAAATTTATTTCTTACGGTACATAGCCATCAGGAAAAGATTCCTGAAGACAACAAACCCTGTGAGTTTGCTAGATGAAGAATGGAGACTCTTCAGACCAAGAGAACAGAAAAAGCAAAGGCATAAAAGCAGGCAAAGGAAATCTGAGTAAACTGAAATAACAAGAATCACTGCATATAGAATGGGGTAAGACGTTCATCCTTTTGACCACAACCAACTCTAATAAATTTTATAACATTACTAGTACACACAGATATATATGAATAACTAAAAAAGTTTAATGAAGTGATAGTTACCCTTACTACATATGACACACGCTGATGTTGCTATTCTTTTTTTTTTTTTTTTTTTTTTTTTTAGAGTGGGTCTGACTATGTTACCCACGCTGGAGTGCAGTGGCTATTCCCAGGTGCGATCATAGCACACTGGGCTCAAGCAATCCTCCTGCCTCAGCCTCCTGGGCCGCTGGCACTACAGTTGGGTACCACTGCAACCTATTTATTTTACTTTAATAAAAATGTATAATACTGGTCATAGCCTACTAAACCGATTTCATGACCCACAGGTAGATCCTCAGATTGAAAAACACTGTTAAACCATGCCAGTGAGTTTGGATTTCACCTTGAACACAGTGGAAAACCACTCAGGGATTTGAGGCAGTAAAACGCCATGATCAAATTTGCATTCTCGGAAGAACAGACACAATCTGAGGGCTGAATTTTGGTGGACTGATAAAGCACTGAGATTGACTACATGCAACTGTTAACCCGGCAAGAAATGATAAGGGCACATGGGGTAAGCACCCCAAAAATGGTAACTGATAAGGGGAATAGTGTGTGTGTGTGTGTGTGTGTGTGTGTGTGTGTGTGTGTGTAAGTGGGTGGGGTAGTGACACTTAAGACAGGAGGTATATTGAAAAAGGGCAGATCTGGCAGAACTTAAATAAATAAAACTGATAGGGCTTAGAGATCAATTGGGAGCAAAGGGCAGACTAGGATGGCTCCCAAGTTTCACATTAGGATCTAGGTGAAGGGTGGAACCATTCTCCAAGACAGGAAACAAAGGACAAGTTACAAGTGTGTTAAGTGTGCTGGTTACCACAGCAATAGCAAACTATTAAATACTGAGAATGTAAAAAACACACCAAAATTATTACCATTACATTTCTTTTGCCTTTATATATTTGTGGGGGGCAGGGAACTTGTATTTCCTCCCAAGGTCAACTTCTCTATGGTCCATAATTGTTAGATTGTCAAATGAACTTTGTTTCTACTCTTAACTTTTTAAGATAATTTAAAGTGGGCTCCTTGGCTGCACCTTTGCTTTTCAGAGACTAAACACAGAATTACAAAGTTAAAGGCTGGGTACAGTGGCTCATGCCTGTAATCCCAGCACTTCGGGAGGCTGAGGTGGGAGGATCATTTGAGGTCAGGAGTTCAAGATCAGTCTGGCAAACATGGCAAAACCCTGTCTTCACCAAAAATACAAAAATAAGCTGGGCATGGTGGTGTGTGCCTGTAATCACAACTACTTACGACGTTAAGGCACGAGAATCGCTTGAACCCAAGAGGCAGAGGTTGCAGGGAGCAGAGATTGCACCACTGCACTCCAGCCTGGGCAACAGGGCGAGACTTCATCTCAAAAAAATAAAAAAGTTAAAGAGCTGCTACCCCAATGGCAAATAAATGAACTCTTTCAGGAAAAAACTCAAACAGAATTAAATGTGGTACAACAAAACGTTTTTGAAACATGGCCAAAAACAATAATGCTGCTAAGTCTATGACTTGAGAGTGGCTTCCTAATGTTTCAGCAAAACAGTAGTTTCTGTCAGTAACGTTAGTAGGTTATAGCACACGTCAATCACCCATGAGTCAAATCCCAGTCACTCACTGGCTTAAAATCAAGAAAAATCCTACTTTACATTTATAGTCATCAGAGCTACACTGCAGACTCTGAAATGAGATTCGTATTTCAGTACTAGATAAACACCACCACCGCTAGAAATCAAATCTCATCTATGTGGTAATAAAAGTAATGCTGGGCCAGGCACAGTGGTTCATGCCTGTAACCCCAGCACTTTAGGAGGCCAAGGTGGGCAGATCATCCGAGGTCAGGAGTTTGAGACTGGCCTGGCCAACATGGTGAAACTCTGTCTCTACCAAAAATACAAAAACTAGCCAGGCATAGTGGCGCCCGCCTGTAATCCCAGCTACTCGGGAGCCTGAGGCATGAGAATCACTAGAAGCTTGAACCCAGGAGGCGGAAGCTGCCGTGAGCAGAGATCATCGTGCCACTGCATTCCAGTCTGGGTGCAAGAGCAAGGCCCTGTCTCAAAAACAAAACAAACAAACAACAAACAAAAGTAAAGTTGGGCCTAAACATCCAAAAAATTGGAATAACAAAACAATTCCAAAGTTTCAAAACTATATGTCATTAAATATTTTTGATATTGCTACGCCTGAAAGAATACAATCAACAATTTACAAGCTAAGTTTTCAAACACACCAAATTTTTTTTTCCACAGTGCCAAGAGAAAATGCTTATTAGATGAATATATGAAATTTTAAACTTATTAATTACAGGCAACAATGAATTTAGAAAGCACAGTTACAGCTAAAAACATATTTATAAAACTTTTTGACTTCTGATATCATTCTACTCTGAAAACTGGTCAAGTGTAGGCAGTTAAATATTCTCTGTAAAAATCACGCTCTCCCTGGCAATTAGGAATTCAATTTTTTAAATATCACATAGATATTCAGTTGATTATCAACAGATTAAAAAATTAATCTTCTACAGATGTTAAAAGAGAAATTATGACACAGTCTCTTATTCACTTTCCAAGCTTCAGTTTATTTTCAAGCTTCAGTTTGACCATCTGTAAAATGGAGATAAAAATGTCAACTTACACAGTTGCTGTCACGCTTAAAAGAGAAATTGCCTGGCAAAGCAGCACCTCCAAAATGCTAACTTTCCAGGGGAGTGAAGGAGAGAGGAGAGGAAGGGAAAGTGAAAGATAAGTTTTACTTCTAGTTTTACAAACTCTAGAAAGAAACAATGTTTCTGGGTCCCCATCATTAAAAGTAATGAAACGGTTTAACAATACCCCAGGGCCTGCTCTTGCCTGTAATCATAACACTTGGGAGGTGAGTTGGGTAGGATTGCTTGAGCTAAGGAGATCCAGAGCAGCCTGGGCAACATAGCCAGACCTAGTCTCTAGTTAAAAAACAAACAGCAGTGGCTCATGCCTGTAATCCCAGCACTTTGGGAGGCCGAGGCGGGTGGATCACCTGAGGTCAGGAGTTCAAGACCAACCTGGCCAACACGTGAAACCCCATCTCTACTAAAAATACAAAAATCAGCCAGATGTGATGGTAGGTACCTGTAATTCCAGCTGCTCGGTAGGCTGAGACTTGAACCCAGGAGGCAGAGCTTGCAGCGAACTGAGATTGCCCCACTGCATTCCAGCCTGGGAGACAGAGCAAGACTCTGTCTCAAAAACAACAACAACAACAAAAAACGAACAAACAGAAAACCAGCCGGGTGTGGGGGCACTCGTCTGTAGTCCCAGCTTATTGGGAGGCTGAAGTGGGAGGATCGCTTAAGCCAGGGAGATGGAGACCAAGGTTGCAGTGAGCTCTGACTACACTGCACTCCAGCCTGGGCAACAGTGAGACTCTGTCTCAAACAAAAAACAAAACAAGCACAAGAACAACAAAATATGCCCCGTTATCTACTTTTCTAAAGTCTGAAGCTGTATTTCTACATGTTGGCTGGGGGGGTGGTTCTTTAAGCAGAAAACCAAAAATAGAGATTTGATCTAAAATAGAATGACTGAACTAGGCCGGGCACGGTGGCTCACGCCTGTAATCCCAGCACTTTAGAAGGTCAAGGTGGGCAGATCACGAGGTCAGGAGATCGAGACTATCCTGGCTAACACGGTGAAACTCTGTCTCTACTAAAAATACAAAAATTAGCCAGGTGTGGTAGTGGGCGCCTGTAGTCCCAGCTACTCAGGAGGCTGAGGCAGAAGAATGGCGTGAACCTGGGAGGAGGAGCTTGCAGTGAGCCGAGATTGCCCCACTGCACTACGGCCTGGGCAGCAGAGCAAGACCCCATCTAAAAAAAAAAATAGAATGACTGAATTAAAGCCCCTAAAGTAAATCACTTTCAAGTAAAAGCAGGACTGGTGAGCAAAGAAATAAAGTGTGAAAGAAAATCAGTATTTGATTTCAGAAGCTAATAAAGAAAGTACAATGCAAGCAGGGATTCTGAATCAATTGCTGAGTTTTCCAGGAAGACTGTAAAAATGTGGGTGGACAAAGTGTCAAAGCATAACATACGTGCATGCACCATCAATAGTTTCAAGACTACTCTGTAGACTAAGTTTTTAAATTACATTCTGGGCAAAACTGAGCATAAGCTGTTGCTCTTCTCATAAATTTGCTTTTGTGTTTACCAGTCTCATGAGTAAAAAGTAAATACAAATGACTGTATTAGTAGTACTACACTGAAGTATTATTAATACTGTTAACACTATCCTGTACTAGCAGTACTAGTACTAGTAGTATTAGTACTGCTAATACAGGCATTTACCTTTATTTTTCCCTACTTGCATTAACTTGCTTTAACTTTAGAGAAAGTAGGTAACTGGGGCACTGTTTTTTATGTGTGTTTGTCTGAGACAGGGTCTCACTATGTTGTCGAGACTGGAGTGCTGCAATCAGAGCTCACTGCAGCCTCGGTCTCCATTCTCCCCAGCTCAAGCTCGCTTCATTAGAATCTTCTAACAAAAAGTAAAAATAGCTTGGGAGGTGTGGGGCAATATGAATTAAAGACCACCAAATGTTGTTTCAGTCAGTACAAAATGTCTCTGTGGGAGTTTTCATTTAGGGAGATAGGAGTGGGAAAAGGGACTGAAAGGGCAAGATTAATTGCAGGATAGGGACGGGGATGAAAAACAGATAACTTTTGTTCCAAAATCAGCATAAGGAAAAACCGTCAGATACAGTAAAAGTCAGAAATGAAGAGGCCCAGGCTTTTCCTGGATATGAATCAAGTATGTTCTTCCAAGAAGGAAGGGGAAGCCTGCTACTTACCTTTTAGTACCCACTGCACCAAGAGAGATTGGGTGGGGTGGGGGGTAGGAGACTAAATTAGATTTCCTTCACACCAGGCTTTACCAAAGCAGGCATGATTTAAGAACACTAACACCATAAGAAAAATCTCTCCTCACCTGCTTGCTGAAGCTGAAAATCCTGCAGTAAGTGAAAAAGTTCTTCATTCTGTAATTACAGATAAAAAGCTTAAAATCAGAAGCCTGGTTGATATCACACTTGAGCATTTTACATTAGAATTTTAAAAAATTCATCAGTGAATGGTAAAATACCTATTTTACCCAACCTGCCCTTTTGTAGAAGGAGCAACACATAGGTTAAGAGAATCTCTGAAATGGAGAAGAAGGTGAATCTACCCTGAGAGAAACAGCACAGAGGAAAAAGCAGCTTGAAAGGCAGAAGGCAAACTTCAAAAATGTCACAATTTTACCCAGGTTAGATCTAAAGAGCGAAACAAACAAACTACCATCATACTAAGGTATTTTTGTTCAGGGAGCTATCAATGAGCAGTGATGATTCACATGTCTAAGAAAATGTGCTTTTTAAACTAGCCTGACTTATCAAGAATTCTTAACAAATCACTTTCAACAATAAAAACTGTTTTAACAATTTCACCTGTATTTTAAACTTTAATAAAAGTTATTTAAGCACTGATTATTCTACTAGATGCTAAATTGCCTATTATAACTAATGTATGTGAAAAGTTGAATCTGAGCCCTAATGTTTTACTAAAACAACATAAAAGGTTACATTCCTTAAAATAAAATAAAACTGAATTTAGGGAACAAGCTCTTGGCAATAAAAACAGCCTTTCCTTTGCCTTCCCCATTTTGCCTGGTAGTACTGATACTGCCACTGTGTCACCGCCTATGCTAAAAAAGTTTTCATTGAGTCACATTCAATTACAATTCCAGAAAAACAGCTCCATGGAGACATTACTCAACTTCTCAAGCAGTTTCTTCACTAAACCACTATACAATAAGACTAGCAGGAGGACAAACAGTTTGCTCCTTTATTGACCTTCTCACTCTTTTCCTCTCCATCCAAAGAGGTTTTTGGGAAAATGGCTTACGGATGGCAGCAGCTTGCATTTGTTACTATTCACTATAACAAGTCCCTGGATTGTAACTGCAGAGGCCATTTAAGTCATGGTCTTTTTCAAGCTGTATGTGGGTCACATTTTATAAAACTATTATTTTATTCATGTGCTTTTCCATAGGTTCTGAATCGGTCATTACGAATTAAAGAAATGAGGCAGTAGGCAAATAAGAAGTACAAATGTTATGATTCATTGATTCTTATCTCAGAACTTCCTGTTAAGCTGATTATGTGTCTGCATTTTTAAACGCTTAGATTTATCTTATTAAACAAAGCACCTCATAGGCAAAAGTGACACAGTCCTCATTATTTTCTTTAAATGATGTTCTATTTCATTTATTCCAACTACAGCTTCCCAAGTATGTTAACAGAAATCTCAACAGTGTGAAAGGATCTAACAGAATTGTTTCCATCGAAAATGATGAATTCTGGAAGAGTACTACACCAAAACAATTATGGAACTATACATTTTAACTTGTATTTAGATATAATTTTACTAATACGTCATACATGTTTTTAATGTACCTTCAACACGTTAAAGGGTCTTATATTATTTAAAAACATAACATTTTCCAAGTAAGCATGGAAAAGCTAAAATAAGCCTTAAAGAATTTATGATGATATACAGAAAATAACATGGGTCATTCCCCTACCCATGACCCCACAGCTGGATAGTGACAGAAATGGGACTAGAATCTAGTTTTTCTTTTCATGACACCAAATCTCATTTGGTTTTCTTTCCAATTGATTTCTCATCTCAATTCTTCAAACATCTTTTTGCTTTTAAGAGATGGCACAACTAAGGAAAAATAGAGCATCTCTCTGAAATTTTATCTTTAAGTAACATCTAAAGAGTTGGAAGAATTTAATATTACACCAAAAGCCTTTTAATCCAGGAATGGCACATACTAAGTAGTCATCAAATGGTGACTGTTATTAATATCATTCTTACCACAAGGAAGGCAGTGAATTTTTAAAAGTGCACATATTAGCACAGTAGGCTGAGGACCTATTTAACACATCTTTTTAAATTGCACTTAATTATCGTTGGTCGTCTTTGGACTGTAACTTTACAATATAATTTATGACCCGCCCACAATGACCTTGATTTTTTTTTCTCTTGTACTTTCAGGGAATGCTATATTGCAATATTTTAAAGTAATAATTGGTCATGTCCTCTCAGCCTGATAATACAGACAACCACCCTGACTCTCAAGGGATCTTAAAATGTGACCCACATATAGCTTGAAAAAGACCATAACTTAAATGGACTCTGCAGTTACAATCCAGCGACCTACTATAGTGAACAGTAACAAGTGCAAACTGCTGCCATCCGTAAGCCAGTTTCCCGAAAACCTCTTTGGATCGAGAGAAGAGGAGTGAGAAGGTCAATAAAGGAGCAAACTGTTTGTCCTCCCTGCAGCTTCACACCAGAAGTCTGGAATGAATGAATAGCTCTGGAATAGCACAGAGAAACCAGGGATCCCAGTGTAGGTCTCCAGACGGGGGTGCGGAGACAGAAACTGTAGTTTACAAGCGAGAAACTCAGGATATAGATTTTTTAAAAATAAATAAATAACTAGCCAACACCATCTCGACTACAGCAGGAACCCCCCACCGCCAGTTTGAGGGACGGGCACTTAGCAGGTGGCTGCATCTCTAGCAGAAGACGCTCTGAGAAAGGCCAGGCCTGGGGCGGGGAGGCACCGAGAAGCCCCGGGGTTCCAAGCAGAGCAGGTGCAGGGGGCGTGCAGGGACAGGTGAGGGCGGCCCGGCGCGGAGGAGCCGCGGGCGGGCCCGGCGCGGCGCAGCGGGGGCCGGGGGTGGGGGCGGCCGCTTCGCCCCCGCGCCTGCACACTCACCGTCGCGGCTGGCTAGCCTCTCGCCGCCGCAGCTCTCACGGCCGCCAACAGCTCTTTCCCCTCCTCCTGTCGCGCCACCTCCGCCTCCTCCGGCGCCGCCGCCCAGGCCGGGCCGCTCTTCCCTTCCGCTTCCGGGAGCCTGAGAGCCTGGACCGGCCGAGTGGGTGTCCGCATGCCCGCGCGCCCGCGTGGGGAGGGACGACTGCAGCCGTCGCCGTCTCGCTTCGCTCCCGGGAGCCGCGATGGGAGCCGCTGAGGGCCGAAACTCCTGCAATCGCGCCGCGGCCCCAGAACCGCGGGCCCAGTCCGACCGCACTCTCCTGAGCGCTTGCACCTGGCGCGCCTGGGCACCTCTGCCCCTCCCCAGCCCTGCTTGAGCCGTCCTTCTCATTGTCCCCATATCCTCACTGCTCACCTCTCCCGAGAGACAGGACGGGGACTTTAGCTTAGAAGATTGCATGTATCCTGCCTTCTTCGGGGGATGTGGCCAGCAGGCCTCTCTCGCCGCAGGCGTTCTGGATGTCCCATGGTACCTTGCTTCAAAGCGCGGTCTGCAGCATCAGCATCCTCTGGGAACTCACAATCTTAGAAATGCACAATTTCAGGCCTGCTGAATCAGTACCTGCACTTCAGCAAGGTCACCAGGTGACTCCTAAGAGGTGCACCGTAAAGATGGAAAAGCATTGCACTGTATTACATGGTCTCGTCCGCTTCAGACCCTCTATTGGGTTGCCTCAGACATCCCAGGATATTTCCTGTTCCTGTCCTCAACCTACATCCACACCCAAACAATCTTTTCTTATATTTTGGGAGACCTCCAAAAGTTTCCTGCTTTCCCATCCCTGCAAAAGCCGGCAACTTTTGGACTCAGCGATGCAAGTAATCCACCTCTCAGTCTAACTTAGTATCTTCATCAAACGCCAGAGATTTGCTAACGTTCCCACCTCACCCCAGCCGAACGGTGTTTGGGGAAGGTTAAACCGTCTGCAGTAATGTGGAGCTAGATCTTTGTGCCCACGTGCCACAGGAGGAGATAGTGTGTTGGTGGAAGAAATACTACCTGTTATATAAAATCTGTACTCCTTATGTGATTAAAAGTCCTCCACAGACACATCCCTACCTACCTCTCCAGTCTTAGCTCCAACTAATTTGGTTCATTTCCCCATTCTAGAATGCCCTGCTCTCTGATGATCTTAACCCTATCCAGATTTGAGAGTGGAAATCTTGCCTACCCAGAGTTCTCTCACCACTGTGCTTGTAGAGCACACATGGTTGCTTGTTTGGGGCCTCATATTGCCTTCTATTGCTAAGGAGTTTTAAACATGTTATGTCCTGGTTTCTGAACTAATTACAAACACCTTGTGACCTTAAAGACTTTGGTCAGTGGTTATCAAAGTGGGATCCCTAGACCAACAGCATCATCATCACCTGGCAACTTGTGAGAAATCCGTATTCTCTTGCCCCACCCCAGATCTACTGTAGTAGAAACTGTTTAGGTGTAGCCCAGCAATCCGTGATCTAACAAGCCTTTTAGGTGATCCTAATACACACTCAAGTTTTAGAATTACTGACCTAGATTACTAGATATCCCCAAAAGAACCCAGTGGTAGGAACTGATTTACCCATAAACAGGTTTTATTGCCTTTCAGGTTAACAAATACACTCCCCCATATATGCATAGCTAGGTTGAAAGACCAGTCACAATTGCTTTTGATAGAATTACCTTTATTTTTCATAAATCATTTGATGTAGTAGGATTTTTGTAACTTTGAGAAGAAGCAGATATTACATATAAAGAATCACTTTGAAGGAAGAGGAAATGTGGAATCCCCCCACCCAATTCCACCTACCTGATTGCATATTAAATGTGGAATCCCCCCCACCGGATCCAGCTACCTGATTGCATATTCAATATAGACACCGCCCACCCGAATCCAGTTACCCAAATACATATTAAAAGTGAAATCACCCCCACCTGAATCCAGCTACCTGAATTGCATGTTGTTTTGCTTTCTCTTCAGATAGCCCTGTGAGAGGGGAATAATTTGTGACAAGTGATCTCAAAATTGCCAAAGTAAGAATTAGCTGACAGGTCCATGAATGCACATGACAATTGGAAGTGCATGGATTTTTCAATCCCTTTTTAAAGTAAGTTAACCTGTCTTTTATAAGCCAAATCAGTTCCACAGAGAATTTTTAAGGAAGGGAATAGGAGAGAAGAGGCAGGAGAAACATCCTCAAAAACATGAACCTTTTTAGCATGGGCATTTCGTAAGTATAATCAAAGGCCTGCCTATCCCTTACACTGAAGGTCAAGTCATCTGGTTCTATCATTCATGCTAAACATTGATGGTGTTGTATTGCAACCCATATATTCAGGGCACCTGGGTAACAATAAGGGCGTGAAGGAGATGTGTCATTTAATCTTTTGAAGAGATTTTCTATTTACTGGGTATATTATGGAAGGACGGTTTAGATGTACCATATTTTTTCCCTCCAGAATTCTAATCTACTTCATGGGGCCTGTGACAAACTGAAATGTGATTATTAATCAAATTAATATTTATCTGGAAGTAGAACAAGTAGACAAGGACAAGTAGTATTGCTGCCACTGCCAACCAAGCTTCTAACAAAGGCACAGTCAGGGCATTTATGAAGGTAAACACAGCCAACTCCTGTGCTTCTGTGCCATGACTAGGGAGGATCTGGATTTTAGTGCAATTTCCAAAAGTCAGTGCAGTCCAGAGTTTAATCAGTACTGGCTAATAGCCCTTGGCAGCTTTGGATGGATGGCGTTCTCCACCTGCCCAGCTGGGTACCATGCCTTAAGCACCCACATTTGATGCACAGTCATGATTTCTTGGTTGCCTATGGTTGTCTCTCCCATCTGTTTGAGTGGCAGAGTGCCTGTTCCACAACAATCTAATATTCTAAAAGTTGTTCTTAACCTCTTTTAGGTTACACATCTCTTTGAGTATCTGTGAAAGTTGTGGACCCCAGCAAAGTACACACACACACATACACAAATATATATAAATACACACACACACACACACACACACACACAGGAACATACATATTTATATATATGAAGTTTCACAAGTTGCCCCACCTTCCTACGCCTCCAAAGGATCCAAGTGAAGCTAGGAACTTCAGGCTAAGAAATATCCCTAGAATGTAGAGAGTAGGTAAAATAAGCTTTTTTTCCCCCAGATATCAAGGAAAACTGAAAAACAAACAAACAAACAAAAACCACTGTGTGCTTAGGAGAAAAAACGATAGCAATGCTAAACAGAGTTGCAAAGAAAGTTTTATGGAAGTGCTAATGAAGAAACTAGTAATTTCAATGGAATGGTTCAAGGGTGGCTTCTTGGAGAATGGTTCTTGTATTAGGGAAGTGAGATTAGGATTTTGACTGGGAGAAAGGACGGAAAGAAATTTCAGGAGAGAGGAAAGTGTAAGCAAAAACATAGAGAAATGAAAGTGCAAAAATCCATCTGGTGTGGCTCAAAGGTAGGATACATGGAAAGAGAGAGGGCTGGAAAGGTAGAACAGATTCCAAGTATGGTGAGCCTCAAAAACAATGCTATTCCCAATGAAGAGCCCTTAGCCTTTTGGCGAAAGGTAGTGACCCACTCCAAGCTGGTAGAGACGATTAGTGAGGGTAGTGGCATTATCAAAAGGCAGAGTAGCGGGGCATCTGGAAAAGTTCTAAATATTCTACATTGGAACCTGTTAGTGAGGCCACATTGCTTTGCCTCAACTTTGGATTGTTTGATGTTGGCTCTAGAAGTTTCTACTCCATTAAATCACGACGGACCTGAGATTCTTACACTTGGTTAAGTGCTAGTGGGGAAATGCATCCTAGTGAATGTTCTGATGAGTTATGAGTCCAGGATGCTGAAAGAGTTAAAATCTCTGTTGGATTAAAAGAGTGAGAATCAATTTGGACTGAAAAGCGAAAAGAAGCCCTGCCACTAATCAGACAGGGAGGACAGACACGGATAAAGCCAGCTGCAAAATTAGCAGGAAACACTTTCTGCCAAAGTCATGCAGCAATTACAAAGTGCCATAATGATCCCCTCTTTAGGTGATTGCTGACTTCTTACCAGTGATGCCCCCCGATTGCTGGCTATTTTCATTTATTACTAGAGATACCCAATTGCTCAGCCATCATTCCCTCATGACAGCATCCAATCCTGGTTAAATCTCTTTTCCTAATTCCACTTCAAAACAACCAATCCAAAATGGATTCCTGCTTCCCTTAGATGCTTTTCAGAATTCTTCAATGGAAGCTCAATTTACAAAAGATGCCGCCTTCCTCCCTCTTGCCTAGGAGTGACATCTCTCCCTGCAAGGAAATAAATCTGAATTAGTCAGGCTACAGGTGTAATCCTCTAGGTTTTGACGACCCATTTGATGATGAAAGTTTTCCACTCCCCAGGACTCATAGTCAAGAAAGAGTCTCCCTTTCCATGTCAATAGCACAATAAAGTAGCTTCCATTTCAAGTAATAAGGCTCATAAGTTCACACAGGGACTCTTCCAATATGGGAGGAAGCAATGCTTTCATAGGTCATCCTCATCCCTCATCTTTTGAAAAAACATGGATTGATGTAGAAAGCAGAGGAAACAGGTGCTTTCTAAGAAAAAAAAAAATTGTGAGTAGAGTCCATTTACAACAGCTTAATTTAAGTAAATAGAATTAACAGAGCCCCAAGTTCTTAGGGAAGTAAAATGGGTCTAGAAAAATGATTTTAAAAGTCCTTCCCTATCAAAAGGTAAATAACATATTAAAAGTAGGACAATTTTGATGGTGCCAACCTCTTTGCATGAAGGATGGAGACTGGGTGAGATTTTTGTTGGGAGAGTTCATTATAAAGAAAATAGCAAAAAGGAAACAAATGTCCTAGCAATAGATAAAGTGGGCATCTATGGCTGAACTAGGGAAGCAAGTTCAAGATTGCAATATGGCTTCAGGGAATCTCTGCCAGCAGGAACAATCGAGAATGTAAGAGTGGATTTGGTCACCAAGAAGTGGGATGTAGTAGGGGAAGAGAGCGAAGGGCAGAAACAACCACAGTACCTTTAAGGATCAGATAGAGAAAGAAATGATTCAAGAATCTCCTATGTTTCGATTACTTCCAAGTCAATATATCCAGCCCTGCACTCCATTGGGCTCCAGAGCCATAAATTCTAGAAGCCCTACTACACACTTATTATGAGGGCTCAAATGGGTGCAAAGCCTGTAGGACCAGTCATGAAAAATAAAAGAGAGTACTGTTATTCTTACACAGGTCAGGTTAAGGTTCTCTGTCTCCCTTCCTCTAAGAGACTACTTCTTGTTTGTTTGCAAGGAGAATAAAAAATATCTACTAATCTCTTGGATGGTGCCCCTTTTATTTTTAATGTCTTTGCCCCTCAAATATATATATATAAATATATAAATATATATATTATAATATATATATAAAATATATATATATATATAATTTGTCTTCATTAATAACTTAGCCAGAAAATTGTCACTTTGTACCCCACATAAAGCAAAGGAAGTTGTAAATGGTTTTGTCATTGGTCCACAATTTCTGCCATAGGAAGAGTAAATGATTTAAAGGAAAAAAAAAATCAGAATTTCTGCCTTGACTGAGAAGTTATCAGGGACGTCCCTGCAGAGGTTTGGCTATAAGACCAAAGGTCATACATCTACCCGTGTTCACTCCCATACATGAAGGGAAAAATGACAAATTGGGGGTCTAGGGCACTTTCCATGCATTCTTTAAAGGATCAGATACAGTTTTGTTTGTTTTTGAGATGGAGTCTCTGTTGCCCAGGCTGTTTTTGAGATGGAGTCTCTGTTGCCCAGGCTAGAGTGCAGTGGTATGATCTCAGCTCACTGCAACCTCCACCTACCAGGTTCAAGTGATTCTCCTGCCTCAGCTTCCTGAGTAGCTGGGACTACAGGCGTGCACCACCACACCTGGCTGATTTTTGTATTTTCTGTGGAGACGGGGTTTCACCATGTTGGTCAGGCTGGTCTTGAACTCCTGACCTCAGGTGATCCCCCTGCCTTGGCCTCCCAAAGTGCTGGGATTATAGGCATGAGCCACCACGCCAGGCCAGATATAGTTTTAGCTTTGTGGTCTAGTCTTTTTTGCAATTATTCAGTTCCATCAATGGATTGCCAAGTAGCCATAGACGATGTGTAAATGAATGAACATGGCCATGCAATAACATTTTATTTACAAAAACGAGCAGCAGCCCATATTTGGTCCCCATGAATCAGAGTTTGTGAATTCCTGCTTTGTGAATGATTGGAAACGCTTCACCTCAGAATGGAGAAGGATATAGTGGAGGGAGACTGCCTAGTTTTGTTCCCTGACTCTAACACTACTAAGTGTGTGTTACTTAATTACTGATGCCTTCATTTCCTCATCTGTAAAAACAAATGGATAATAATAGTCATCATATTAGATCGTATGAAGATCAAAGGAATCAATATACATCAAGCATTTAGACCTGAATCTGGCATGAGAAATGACTCAGTAACTGTTATGACAGTTACCCTCAGGTGGAAAGCTGAAGCCAGTGGTGGGTAACATCTAAATATGATTTGCACATTGCTTTGGATAAGAAATAAGAGTATATAAAGGCCTTTCACTGGCTTTTATCTCTTGCTGTCTCACAAATTTTTACCTCATTGGCATTTTAAAAATCAAAAGAGCCCTATTCCAAAGCAAAGAGAAAAATCTCAGTTATGGCAGGTCCCAGAAGAATGTTTCCACAGACCTTCAGACTCCATGTGTCCAAAAACTAATTTCACTACCACCCTAGCTCTATTTCTCCCCCTAGTATTGCAATTTCAGAAACATCTGTTGTCTAAGCTTGAAAACTAAGAACATCTGTCTCCTCCCTCTCAATCCATTCACACCCAGTCACCAAACTCGATCAATTTCACTTCCACAAGATCCTTCGAAGCCATTCATTTCTTTGCATTCCTACAGCACTGAGTTCAGGTTGTCATTATTTTTCACCTGTGCTATAGCAGTAGTCATCCTATCTCTAATCTTGCCCCCACCCCATCCATTTTGCACAATATCACTCATGAACTCTTCCATAAAAGCAAAGCTAACCACTCTCATCACTCTGCCCATGTCTTTATTGTAAAATGAAATCTTAGCATGGCGTAAAAGTTCCTTAACGATCTGACCTCTTCAGTCTCATCTCTGCTGCCATCTCTCAACTCCTTCCTCTGCCTTTCCTTCCAATGTGTGTTACAGTAGCACTGAACTGCTTGCTGGCCCATCATTTTCCCTGTCTCTCTGCTGCTAACTCTGTACTCCTCTTTTAGATCTCTGGTAGTCTGTTACTGCTGAACAACCAGACTAAGTTAGGCACCTTCTGTTGGGCTTCCACGGTATTCTCTTGACTCATCTATCACAGATCTTATCACGCTGTAATGATCTGTTTGCGTATAAATATTCCCCAGAAGACAGTAAGCTCCATGAAAGAACAGATCCAGTCTTATTTGTGTTTGTCTTTCCATTTTTCCCACAATGCTATGTCCATTATAGATGTTCAGTAGTTTGGTTGAATTAATACACAATGAAACTAAAAAGTACAAAGGAAGAATGAGAGTGGTTGGCAGGCCCTTGGAGAAGGGATCTATATCTGGTCTTTGATACTGAACGGTTTGCAAAAGTCCAGGGAGGGGAGGGAATTGGTGGAGGACAGGCAGGGGGATGGTCAGGGATCCGAAAGTCTGAAGAAAGGTTGATCATAAGGCATGAGGAAAGACCATTAGATTTAGTGACTAGGATTTTCCTGGAAAACTCAAGAGTAGATTTTTAATAACTAGGTAATTAAACTGAGAAGAGAGATTATTTAGAAATAGAGACAGTAGGCATAGCTTGTTTTGAAATGAGTTAATGGTTTGTCTCCTCTTTGTGTTTCAGGATGAGGAAGCGTGAGTTATGTCTAAGATAAGATCATAAAAATAGAAGAAAGACAAGTTAGAATTAAGAGTTAAAGTATGAGGCAAGAGCACCAGTAGAATCAAGAGTCCAAATAAGAGGATTCCCTTTGCTAGGAGAATAGCTACTTAATCTCCAAAGTCAGAAGCAAAAGAAGAGCCAGAGAGTACCCAAGTGGGAGGTTTTGAAGGAGTGAAGAGGAAAACTGAGAGTTTAAATTTAATGGCTACCGTCGGCTATATGTGGACATAGAATGGGAAGTGCTGAGCTCTCAGAAAGTGAAAGGAAAGAGGAGAGTGCTGAGCTCCGGGAAAGGAGATGAAAAGGCAGAAGGAGACGGTACTTCTTTACTTCCCTGAGGTGAAGAGAATGTTGAATACAGAAATGAATCTCCAAGTCCTTCAAGGAAAATCCTGGTATCAAAAGTAATAAAAAAAAATACTTTCTGTTATATCTTATGGCTCTAAAACACTTTATAGAATTAACTTTTGTTGGTTTACAAATGTACTATAATAATTCAACAGACCTGCTTTGAGTTCATTGTACCTACAGCTAATAAATGGGAAAATTTAGGCCATCTGGAATTTCACCTTTTGACACATTGTGGGAAGCCTCAGCCTTAGCTGATAAAAATGTGGTTCACGTGGATGCAACAGGAAATAGAGATGCCTGAGAAAATTCCATAGGCAATACGGTCTCAAAGTGTGGTGATGAATAGCCTGGGGCAAGCAAACACTATGAAGGAATTCAGTGGAATCAATGGTAAAAGATTGACCAACTACTTAGAAGACACTGACCACATGTGGGATTTATTAACTACCTATACTGCTTCGGATAGCAATACCTACCAAACTCACACATATGTACATATTCTTTGTCAAGGAGTAAGTTTCACTACAACTGCATTACAAAAACAAAAAGTCACTTCCAAACTCTTATCTGCTCTAGAAGGCAACCTTCTCACTCCTCCGTCTTCTTTCCCACTTTTTGCTGTTTGGGAAGAACCTGGAGATAAAACTCTACAAAACCACATAGGCAAATAATGACATGGGGTCAACCTCAGGTTTAGAAAACCCTTCCCCAGAAATCATACCCAGGACTGGATTTGTGAAAGCCAGCATTCTGAGAGACTCTTTCCTGAAACCATCTGATCACAGTTGTACCATCATTTATTAATTACCACGGGAACCACCAGCTGTCATCATGAAATCTTTTATAGGCACACTGTAAATATTAAAAGAGCATATTAAAGTTATACCGTATGCAGCAGCAGCTGATGCTATTTTATGAAGACAATATTAGAGAGCGTGCAAAATTATCACACTACAACACCCATGATCTCTATTTCTTACAACTGCCCTGGAGCATGACGCTGGGCCACAATCTTAACTCTTTAATCACAGAAGGGAGTAATTTGACTGATCATTTACATGGAAGCCAACTTTAACACTTAAACCAGGGTATATAGTTAATTATATAGATGCCTTTTTATACATTCACCAGTCAACTTTTTATTCTAAAAATGAGGGCAGGAGTATTTTCTTTGAATTTTCCTAGGGCAGGAAAGAGTGTTTCCCCTGTCTTATAGTTGAAATCAGTGTGTAGGAGTGGCTCCTAGGAGCCACATGACCTATCTGTCTTAGCTTAGACTGTGTGTCAAGTGCAGTGGCCATTCTGGCAAGATAGGACACTTGTCTGATGAACTTTGTGAAGTCAACCCAGAGCTAATCTGAGGCTTATTTGGGTTGTCTCATAAGACTTACTGCTTGCTCCCCCAAAATCTTCCCCATTGGTCTGTCATAATGTCTGAAACTTGTACCATTGTACTTGAGAGAGAGAGACAACTGGGTCCAGAATCTTCTGTTAAAATGCAAAATATAGATGATATTTTGGAAATATTGTTGATTATCTTAGGAATGATTATAGTATTCTTATTATATAGGTAGATATTCTTAGGAGGTGCTTGCTGGAGTATTAAAGTGGCAGTGTCGGCCAGACGCAGTGGCTCATGCCTGTAATCTCAGCACTTTGGGAGGCTGAGGCAGGCAGATCATGAGGTCAGGAGTTTGAAAACAGCCTGGCCAACATAGTGAAACCCCCTCTCTACTAAAAAAAATACAAAAAATTAGCTGGGCGTGGTGGCAGGTGCCTGTAATCCCAGCTACTCGGGAGGCTGAGGCAGGAGAATCACTTGAACCCAGGAGGCAGAGGTTGCAGTGAGCCGAGATCGCACCATTGCCCTCCAGCCCAGGTAACAGTGCAAGACTCTATCTAAAAAAAAAAAAAAAAAAAAAAAAAAAAAAAAAAAAAAGGTGGAAGTGTCTTGATATTTGAAATTTACTTTCACATGTTCAAACAATACAAAAATATGTAGTGAATACACATATACACTCATTCATACAAGTTGAGATATAAAGCAAATATGACAAAATGCCAACAAATTGTTGAATTAAGGTAGAATGTACAGAAGTATTTTTGGTACTTTTTTTCAGCTTTGTTTTAAAATCTTCATAATTAAAAAGTGAAAAAAACTTAGATATCTGAGCATACCCCCAAACCCACTGAATCTGCATCCTTGGGTATGGGACCCAGAAAGAGGCATTGCCAGTAAGTGCCTGAAGTAAGTTTTAGGGCCAGTAATAGTGGAAAATTATCGAATTATAATGCTAAATACTGATGGAAGAATAAGTGTAATGACTATGTGATAAAAAGTGCAACTTAGAAGAAGGATGGAGCAAGATGGTAGAGTAGTACTCTCCAGTGATTGTCCCCCAACAGAGATATCAATTTGAACAACTACCCACATGCAAAAATACCTTCACAAGGGCTAAGAAAAACAGATGAGAGATCACAGTGCCTGGTTGTAGCACAAAAATAAGAAAAGATGCATTGAAGAGGGCAGAAGGGAGAGTTTTACATTACCTGTGTCACCCCTTCCCAACTCCAAGCAGCACAGCACAGAGACAGACACTGTGCACTTAGGGGATAGAGAGGGAAGTGAACTTAGGACATTCTCTTGGGCCCCAACACTGGGCCCACTATTGTGAAATTCAGTATCATGAAAACTCCCCCACAGTCTTTTACACAATTACCCTGCAGAATGAGTCTCAGCACCAGTCAGGTCTATACTACCCCAGATTTCAGGCTGGCATGGTGAACTCAATCTCTTTATCACCATCAGGCCAACTTTAGTGGTTCTGGGCTCCATACAGCTCTCAGCAGCAGGGAGTCCTCAGTGTCCTCAGGCTTCTGGTATGCCTCAGCACTACACCAACCACAGCAGGCCCCAGGCTTCAGGCAAAGCTGAACCAGCCATAGTGGGACCCCTGGGCTTCTGGCAGGCCAGAAGCCTGGGGTTTCTCAGTGCTATGCCAGCTGCATCTGTCCTGGGCTTCTGGTATTTGTGGTGCACCAGGCTTCTGTGTGCCTGCTGCAAAACTTTCTCAGAAAAAGTCAGTTTGTGAAGACTATAATAAGCACATACTTCTTCAAATGCAAAGACATCAACACACGACTACAAGGAATAAGAATAATCAAGAAAAGGCTGGATGCAGTGGCTCATGCCTGCAATCCCAACACTTTGGGAGGTCAAGGCATGGGGATCACCTGAGGTCAGGAGTTCATGACTAGACTGGCCAACATGGTAAAACCCTGTCTGCACTAAAAATACAAAAATTAGCTGGGCATGGTGGCTGACGGCTGTAATCACAGCTACTTGGGAGGCTGAGGCGGGAGAATCACTTGAACTGGGGAGGCAGAGGTTGCAATGAGCCGAGATCATGCCACTGAACTCCTGCCTGGATGACAAGAACAAAACTCCATCTCAAAAGAAAAATAATAATAATCAGGAAAACATGACATCACCAAATGAACAAAATAAAGGGTCAATAACTGACTCTAAAGAAATGGAAATGCATAAACTGCTTGACAAATAATTCAAAATTATCATTTTAAGGAAGCTCAGCAAACTTCAAGAAACAGAGAATCAATGCAATGAAGTGAGGAAAACAAGTGACCAGAATGAAAAATGTAATACAAAGACTAAAATAATTTTAAAGATTCAAACAAAATCCTAGGAGTGAAAAATACAATGAATGTAATGAAAAATTCAATAGAGAGCAATAGGTCATAGACTTGATCAAGCAGAAGAAAGAGTCTGTGAACTCTAAGACAGAGTACTTGAAATTATGCAGTTCCAGGAGAAAAAGAATAAAATGGAATGGAAAAAGCTTATGGGATTTATGGGACATCAAAACAGCAACTGTTCTAGTCAAAGCAACTAAAGAGGAAGAGTAAGATAAAAGAGCTGAAAACTTGTTTAAAAAAATCATAGAAGTAAACTTCCCAAATCTGGAGAAATATATCCAGGTACGGGAAGATCAAAGGTTTCTGATCAGATTCAATCAAAATAAGAATACCCTAAGACATATTATAATCAAATCATAATCAAACTGTCAAAATCTGAAACAAAGAGAGGATCTTAAGAGCAGCAAGAGAAAAGATGCAAATGACATATAAGAGTGTTCCAAGATAGCCAGCAGAGACTTCTCAGCAGAAATCTTACAGGCAAAGAAAGGGTAGGGTGATATATTCAAATTACTGAAGGAGAAAAAAACCTACCAGTCAAGGATAATGTACCAGCAATGCTGTCTTTCAGAAATGAAGGAGAGATACTTTCCCAGACAGACAAAAGCTGAGGGAGTACATTGCCACCAGACTTGTCTTACAAGAAATGCTAAAAGAAGTTCTTCAAGCTTAAATAAAAGAATGCCAATGAGTAACACAAAAACACCTAAAAGCATAAAACTCACTGGTAAAACTTAGCACACAGTCAAATTCAGAATACAGATGCTCCTGAAACAATGGGCATATCATAACCACATCATAATTTCAGGAGCATCTGTATTCGAATTTATGATGGGGTTATGATATCCCCATTGTAAGTAAAAAACATTTCAGGTTAAAAGTGCATTTAATGCTGGCAACACAGCCGACAGTCCCTGACTCATCATAGTTTGACTTACAATGTATTGACTTTGCAATAGTGACACACATTCTGTAGAACCCATAACCCCATCATAAGTCATAGGAAGCTCCTCAACCTGTGATGAGGTTACATCACAATAAAACCACCATAAAGTAAAAAATTTGTTGGTTAAACCATTGTAAGTTGAGGACTAATACTGTAATAGTGGTGGATAAATCATTTACATCTTTAGAATGAAGGTAAAAAAACCAAAACTATTAAAAATGATAACAGCTACAATAATTTGTCAAGAGACATGCAGTACAAAAAGATGTAAATTGTGACTTGAAAAATTCAAAACATTGGGGGAGTGGAGTAAAAGTGTAAAGATTTGTTTTACTTTGCAATCAAAGTTAAGTTTTTATCAGCTTAAAATAACCTACTATAACTATAAAATTTTTTTCGTAAGCTTCATGTTAACCACAAAACAAAAACCTATAGTAGATGCACGAAAATTAAAAAGCAAGGAACTGAAACATACCACTAGAAAAAACCACTTCACTACAAAGGAAGTGAAAAAGCCACAAAGCCACAAGTGAGGAAGAAAGAAACAAAAGATCTAGAAAAAAACAAAACAAAACAAAAAAAACTACCTATCAATAATTACATTGAATATATATGGATTAAATTTTCCAATTGAAAGACATAGAGTGGCTGAAAGTATTTTAAAAAAAACAAGACCCAGTGATATGTCGTCTACAAGAAACTTGCTTCACCACAAGTACACACATAGACTGAAAGTGAAGGGATGGAAAAAGACATACTATGCAAATTGAAACAGAAAAAGAGCAGGAGTAGTTATATGTATATTAGGCAAAACAGACTTCAAGTCAAAAACCATAAAAAGAGACAAGGAAAGTCATTATATAATATTAAAGGAATCAATTGAGCAAGAAGATACAACAATTGTAAATATATACCCACCCAACATCAGAGCATCTAAATATATAAAGCAAATATTTATAGGTATAAAGGGAGAGATATACTGCAATAAAATAACAGTAGTGGACTTTAACACTCCATGTTCAGCAATTGACAGATCATCCAGACTAAAAATCAATAAGGGAATACAGAACTTCAACTACACTGTAGATCAAATGGACCTAACAGACATATACAAAACATTCCATTCAACAGCTGCAGAATATACATTTTTCTAAACTGCACATGGAACATTCTTCAGCATAGATTTTATGTTAAGCCACAAAACAAGTCTTAACAAATTTAAGAATACTGATATCCTATCAACCATCATTTCTGATCACAATGGTGTAAAATTAGAAATCAATAACAGGGGAAACTTCAGAAAATTCACAAATACATGGAAATTAAACAACATAATCCTGAACAACTAATAGGTCAATGAAAAAATTTCTTCAGACAAATGGAAATGGAAACACAACATACCAACCTATGGGATCCAGAAAAGACTGTTCTAACAGGGAAATTTAAAGAAATAAACACCTACTTCAAAAAAAGAAGCAAGAACTTAAATAAACAACCTAATGTTACAAATTATAAAGCAAAAACAAAGCTCAAAGTTGGTAGGACAATGAAAGTAATAAAGATCAGAGCATTATCAAATGAAATTAAAACTTATAAAACAATAGAAAAGAGCAACAATTTTGAGTTGGCTTTTGAAAAGATTTTTTTAAAAATCAACAAACCTTTAGCTAGAATGAGAAAAGGAAAAGAGGACTCAAATAAATACAACCGTAAATTAGAAAGAAAATATTACAACTGATTCAGCAAAAATACAAAGTATCATAGAAGACTATTATGAACAATTATATGGCAATAAATTGGATAATATAGGAAGAATGGATACATTTCTTGACACATACAACCCACCAAGACTGAATTATAAAGAAATAGAAAACCTTGACAGACCTATAATGACTAAGTAGATTGAATTGGTAATAAAAAATCTCCCATCTGGTTTTTGTCATTAGTTCTGTTTATGTGATGAATTACACTTATTGATTGGTGTATGTTGAACCAGTCTTGCATCCCAGGGATGAAGCCAACTTGATGGTGGTGGATAAGCTTTTTGATGTGCTGCTGGATTTGGTTTGCCAGTATTTTATTGAGGATTTTCATATTGATTCTTACCAGGGATATCGGCCTGAAGTTTTCTCTTTTTGTTGTGTCTCTGCCAGGTTTTTTGTATCAGGATGATGCTAGCCTCATAAAATGAATTAGGGGAAGTCTCTCCTTTTCAATTGTTTGGAATACTCTCAGAAGGAATGGTACCAGCTCCTCTTTGTACCTTTGGTAGAATTCAGCTGTGAATTTGTCTGGTCCTGGGCTTTTTTTGGTTGGTAGGCTATTTATTACTGCCTCAAGGATCTAGAATGAGAAATACCATTTGACCCAGCAATCCCATTACTGAGTATATACCCAAAGGAATATAAATCATTCTATGATAAAGATACATGCACACATATGTTTATTACAGCACTATTCACAATAGCAAAGATATGGAACCAACCCAAATGTTCATCAATAATAGATGGGATAAAGAAAATGTGGTACATATATACCATGGAATACTATGCAGCCATAAAAAGAAATGAGATCATGTCCTTTGCAGATCATGATGAAGCTGGAAGCCATCGTCCTCAGCAAACTAACACAGGAAGAGAAAACTAAACACTACATGTTCTCACTCATAAGTGGGAGCTGAGCAAAGAGAATACATGGATACAGGGAGGGAAACAACACACACTGGGACCTGTCGGGGGCCAGGGGGAGAGAGAGCATCAGGATAAATAGCTAATCCCATGTGGGGCTTAATACCTAGGTGATGGGTTGATAGGTGCAGCAAACCACTATGGCACATGTTTACCTATGTAACAAACCTGCACGCTCTGCACATGTATCCCAGAACTTAAAATTTTTTTGAAGGTCTGCCATCAAAAAGAAGCCTAAGATCTGATGGTTTCACCGCTGGATCTTGTCAAATGTTTAAAGAACTAAAAGAAACTCTTCTCAAACTCTTCTAAAAAATCAAAATGGAGCAACTACTTTTAAACTCATTTGAGGCCGGCATTACCTTGACACCAAAGTCAGATAAGAACACAACGAGAAAAGAAAACTACAAGCCAGTATCACTAATGACATGGATGCACAAATCCACAGCAAAATACTAACAAACCGAATTCAACAGCAAATTAAAAAGATCATTCACCATGATCAAGCTGATTTATCCCAGATATATAAGGATGGTTCAACAGACATAAATCAATAAATGTGATGCATCACATTAACAGAATGAAGGACAAATCCATATGATTATTTCAATGGGTGCAAAAAAGTATTCAACAAAATTCAACATCTTTTCATGATAAAAATTCTCAAAAAATTAGGCATAGAAGGAAAGTACATTAATAAAATAAAGGTCATACCTGACAAATTCACAGCTAACCTGACACTTAGTGGAGAAAATTTGAAAGCTTTTTTCTCCAGAGAGCAGGAACAAGACAAGAATACCCGTTCTCACCACTTCTACTCAACATATTACTGAAGGCCCTAGCCAGAGCAATTAGGCAAGATAGATAAATGAAAGACATCCAAATTGGAAAGGAAGAAATTATGTTATCCTTGTTTGCAGATAATGTGATCTTACATATAAAAAACCCTAAAGACTCCATCAAAAAAAATTAGAATTAATGAACAAATTCAGTAAAGTCTCAGGATACAAGTCAACATACAAAACCAATAGCATTTCTATACACTAATAGCAAACTATCTGAAAAGAGAATCAAGAAAATAATCCCATCTGAAAAAGTTATCAAAAAATAAAATACTTAGGAATAAATTTATTCAAGGAGGTGAAAAATTCTACATTTAAAACTGTAAAATGTTGATGAAATAATTGGAAGAAGAAAAATAAATGGAGAGATATTCCATGTTCTTAAATTGGAAAAACTAATATTGTTAAAATGTCCATACTGCCCAGAGATCTACACACTCAACACAACCTCTATTAAAATACAAATGATATTCTTCACAAAATAGAAAAAACAATCCTAAGATTTGTCTGGAACCACAAAAGACACCAAATAGCTAAAGCAATCTTGAGCAAAAAGAATAAAGCTGTAGGCCTTATACTACCTGACTTCAAAATAAGCTATAAAGCTATAATAACCAAAGCAGCATGGTACTGACATTAAAAAGAGTCACATGGACAAATGAAGCAGAATAGAGAGGCCAGAAATATATTCACGCACCAACATCCAACTGATTTTTGACAAAGGCACCAAGAACACACAATGGGGAAAGGTAAATGGTGTCAGGAAAACTGGATATTGACATGCAGAAAAATGAAATTAGACCCTTATCTCATATCACGTATAAAAATCAACTCAAAATGGATTAAAGACTGAAATGTAAAACCTGAAACTATAAAACTACTAGAAGAAAAGAGGGAAAAAGCTCCATGACATTGGTCTGGGCAGTGATTTATTTTGGATATGACCCCAAAAGCACAGGCAACAAAAGCAAAAATAGACAAATGGGTTTATAGCAAACAAAAGCTTCTGCATAGAAAGGAAGCAATCAATTGAGTGAACAGACAGCCTACAGAATGGGAGAAAATATTTGCAAAGTATATGTCTGTTAAAGGGTAATACTCAAAATATGTAAGGAATGCAAACAACTTAATAGCAAGAAAATGAATATAGCAGTCCCCCCTTATCTGTGGTTTTGCTTTCTGTGGTTTGTTACCTGTGGTCAGCCACAGTCTGAAAATATTAAATGGAAACATTCAGAAATAATCAATTCATAATTTTTAAGTCGTGTGCCATTCTGAGAAGTGTTATGCAATCTTGCACTGTCTGGCTTCATCTGCCCAGCATATGAATCATCTGTTTTTCCAGCATAACCATATTATATATATGCTACCTACCCTTTAGTCACTTAGCAGCCATCTCTGTTGTCAAAATTTTAAAAATAGTATAAATAGGGTTCTGTACTATCTACTGATTCAAAAATCCACTGGGGATCTTGAAAAATATCCTCTGTGGATAAGGGGGAAGCTACTGTAATCCAATTTAAAAATGGGCAAAGGATATGAATAGACATTTCTCCACAAGATATATACAAATCTTCAACAGACATATGAAAAAAAATGCTCAACATCCCTAATCATCAGGGAAGTGCAAATTAAAATCACAGTGAGATACCACCTCACACCTGTTAAAATGACTATTATCAAAAAGATGAAAGATAAGCATTAGTGAGGATGTGGAAAAATTAGCACATTTTTGGTGGGGATGTTAATTAGCCACTATGAAAAACAATGTGGAGCTTCTCTAAAAAACTACAAACAGAAATATTGTATGACCTAGCAGTCCCACCACTGGGTATAGATGTAAAGAAAATAAAATCAGGATGTCAAAGAGATATCTACATTCCTATGTTTACTGCAACATTATTTACAATCACTAAAATATGGAATTAAGCTAAGTGCCCATCAATAAATGAATGGATAAAGAAAATGTGTTATATACTCACAATAGAATACTATTCAACTTTAAAAAGGAAGGAAATCCTGTCATTTGTAACAACATGGATGAATTTAGAGGACACTATGCTAAGTGAAATAAACTAAGTATGAAAAGACAAGTACTGCACAATCTCACTCCTGTGGAATCTAAAACAAGAAAAGCTCTTATAGAAGTAGTAGAATGGTGATTACAAGGAGCTGGGATGGTTGCTGGGAACAGGTTGGGGGATGGTCAAAAGACAAAATTTCCCTAAGGAGGAATAATTCAAGAGATCTATTGTACAACATGGGGATAGAGGTAACAGTACCTTGTATTCTTGAAAAACCTAAAAGCGTAAAGTATTCTCACCACAAAAATGGTAACTGTGAGGTAATGTGTTATGGTTATTAGCTAGATTTAGTCATTTCACAATGTTATTTACTTCAAAACAATATGGTATAAGCAGTAAATGTGTATAATTTAATGTCAATTTAGAAAATTGTTTAAAGAGCAACTTGTTTTAAGGAGAAAAAATCAACATACGTAAAGACCCTTATTTCCTCTGAGCTAAAAATGCAATTAAGTTAATGGGTAGGAGTAATATCACTCCTTAATTGCATAGAACTGAAATCTAAAGAGCCTGGAAGAGAGTTTCGGTGGAAAACAACAGGAGGATCAAAAAGGGTTAGGAGAACAGCACGATATTTTCTTTCTGGAAGAAATCTGAGCAGGAGTGCAGAATTCATGTGGTGAGTATTCTTCAGTGACTCCCTACCTCCCCATTATCTGACCTTGCAGCAAAATCCCTTGTGGAGCTTTAAAAATATATAGACCAAGGCCTGCTGATCCCCAAACGCCATTTTCACCCATTGGAAAAGCCTCTCTGTATTTTAAAAGCTCATAGGTAATTTTAATACACAACCAAGGTTCAGAAGCAGTTGCCTATAGAATGAAACCCAAACTCTCAGCCAGGAAAATTCTGTCTTCTCTAGGGCAGGATCCTGTCAGCCATCTTAGTCCTCCAATAGGCACAGTGCTTGACACTTAATAGACTCTAAATAAATGATAATTAAATTAATACATCAATGGGCTGGGTGGATGAATAGACTTTAATTAGGAGCCCTGAGGCATTAAAGATAATTTGAATATCCTGAAATGAGGGTAAGAAAGGGAAGGGAGCCCAAGGGGGAGACCAGAGGCAGGAAGCAGGAAAAGTGGATGCCAAAGAAAATTCTACCCAATTTGCAGTTTTTCTTAGAGCTATGACAGGATTTATAATCTCCTTTAAGGACAAGGGGGAGAATGGGGTATAGGGTCTTTCTTTGCTCATATATGCACATTTGGGAGCCCCTTCAATGAGGAGTTTACACTATGTTCTCATAATCCTGTAAAGCTACAGGACATTATTTTTCAAGGCTCAAAGACACTATTAAATCTCGTGGATCTCAGGCCTGAAGAGGGCATACTTTCCGTGATTTACTTGAGCTGGAGTAGGATGTTGACTCTGTCTATCCATTTAAGTTTTCACCCATTTCTTGTCTTAGTTTTGGGCAGGTTGCAGGTTTCCTTTTAATAACGTCATTGTGACTTATAAAACACTCTTAATGGAAATTCCTGTTTTTTGTACACGGGACATGAAAGAGGCGTGTTTCCCTTAGCTGGCAGACAAGAAGTTGTCATATTTCCTTGAAAACATTATTAACCAAGTCCCCACCCATAGGTGGGTCCCTGGTGATTCTTTTGGAGGAAAGGAGGAGGAACAAAACAGGGTAAGAGGGAGGAAACCCACGAAATGAAAATCTGACTCTCCCCTGGAAATGTGGGTGGATAAATGAGGCCTCGCTTTTGGAAAACTAGTATTACAGGAAAGTCCATTCCTTTGCTCAGGGTACTATTACTCACTCATTTCACCACTGCGGACTCCTGCATGTGGGTATTAGATTCAACAAGGTGAAGAGGACCCACTAATGTGTATTTAAAATTCATCCTCTGTTCTCAAAATAGAAACCCAATTTTTCTGAGCTCCAGATGAAGAGGTTAATTCACATGATTTCCAAGGTTTCTTCCAGCTCTCTGGCTCAGCTGGACTCCAGGCTTTCTCTCATTTATTATACCCGCTGGTAAAATGTTTGTCTCATGAAAATGTTTGAGAAGCTCATCAAAATTTCGGACCTTCTCCCCTGAAGAACGCCCATACACACATTTATGTACACTCCAGGGCGGTTCATGAGCCCCTCTGAAACTACTTTTATAACCCATACCGGCTGGGCGCGGTGGCTTGCGTCTGTAATCCCAGCACTTTGGGAGGCCCGGGCAGGTGGATTACCTGAGGTCAGGAGTTCAAGACCAGCCTGAGCAACATGGTGAAACCCCATTTCAACTAAAAATACAAAAATTAGCCAGGCGTGGTGGTGCGTGCCTGTAAGCCCAGCTACTCAGGAGGCTTGAGGCAGAAGAATCACTGGAAGCTGAGGCTGCAGTGAGCTGAGATCATGCCACTGCACTGTAGGCTGGGCAACAGAGCAAGACTCTGTCTCAAAAAAACAAAACAAAACAAAAACCTCATACCTTCCTAATCTGCTCAAAAACTCCCCATACATTCTTAAAATGTGCTGGCTGCTATTCAAAGCTTCCCAGACTATGTATACTAACCCATCCTTCTAAAAGTGGCTCCCAAAATTCGTTCATTTAGCTTACATGTATTGAGCATTTACCCCTTATAAAACATTAAAATCACATTTTATGTATATGTGTATATGTTTATGCAGTATGCAAATATAAAGCATACAACATACAGCATATATTAGGAACAGAAAGGCAACAAAGATATATACTTTGTTAAGGTATACATAAGTTATTATATAAAGACTTACCATTGAGGAGTTTATAATCTAGAAGGAAAGATTTTTTTTTTTTTTTGAGACGGAGTCTTGCTCTGTCGCCGGGGCTGGAGTACAGTGGCCGGATCTCAGCTCACTGCAAGCTCCGCCTCCCGGGTTTACGCCATTCTCCTGCCTCAGCCTCCCAAGTAGCTGGGACTACAGGCGCCCGTCACCTCGCCCGGCTAGTTTTTTGTATTTTTTTAGTAGAGACGGGGTTTCACCGTGTTAGCCAGGATGGTCTCGATCTCCTGACCTCGTGATCCGCCCGTCTTGGCCTCCCAAAGTGCTGGGATTACAGGCTTGAGCCACCGCGCCCGGCCTTCTAGAAGGAAAGATTTTAAGACAGGTAAATAAATAATGATAAATTAAAAGGTGGGCCGGGTGTGTTTCCTCACGCCTGTGATCCCAGCACTTTGGGAGGCCGAGGTGGGCGGATCATTTGAGGTCAGGAGTTCAAGAGCAGCCTGGCCAACATGGTGAAAGCCTGTCTCTACTAAAAATACAAAAATTAACCAGGTGTGGTGGCGCACGCCTATAATCCCAGCTATTCGGGAGGCTAAGACAGGAGAATCACTTGAACCCAGGAGGCGGAAGTTGCAGTGAGCCGAGATGGTACCAGAGCACTCCAGACTGGGAGACACAGTGAGATTCCATCTCAAATAATAATAAAAAAATAATAATAATTAATTAAAAAGTGGTAACAGCTGTGGCCCAACAGCCATTTGCTCTTTATTCCTTGATTTTGTTCCACTGCTCAATTATCCTAGACATAACTCATTTTATCTAGCTTTTTAAAAGGGACAGAAGTGGGAGAGACATTGGTGTGTGAATATTGAAGCATGATGCCTGGAACTGCAACAGCCACGTTGTGACTGAGAGAAGTTTTAGCTTGTAGAAAACGCACTGAAAGTCACAGAGCAGAAAGATGAAAGGAACCAGAGTCCTTGATGGAATGATAGAGCTGCTGACTTGACCAACCAAGGAACTGGCTGCCTTCCAGGCTTCCTGTTAGAGACATAGTACATTCCTTCTTAATACATTCTGAAGTGTGTTTCCTGCTACTGGAGTTGGAAACATCCTCACTGTTACAGGTGCGGTAAGACAGGCATGAATAATGGGCTCTGGGAATCAGAGAGGGGATGGACTAGTATTAAGTCTTTACCTTTGATTTGTATATATCTATGTGTGTGTCTATATATGTGCATATATTTGCAACATATGCATACATAAATATATATGTTATGTATATTTCTGTCTTTGCTATCTTGGGACAATATAGCATAGTAAGAAAGAGCTTAGGCTTTGGACTCATTCAGCTTCTCCTATTCCCTAACAGTGATACTGTGGGAAGGTTATTTATTTATATGGGCCTTAGCATCTTTATCTATAAATATTCCCTTCCTCATAAGGTTTCACAAGGATTAAATAAAATGATGTATAGAAAGTGTTTGGCACAGTGCCTGACATATGAGGTAACCTCAGTAGATGATACCTATTGATATTTTTTCTTTCATGCAGACAAAAAATATTTATTGAGTACCTACTGTGTGCTGGCCCCTTCCAGACATTAATTACAATCCTGAAAGAAACCTCCTGCAATATGATACCTGTTTTCATGGACCTCATAATTTAATTAATGATGACTGGAATAAAGATATAATTAAAAGTTGATATGAGTTCTATAAAACAAAGGTTTCAGTGTCATGAAATCATGTTAGACGTGAACCCGAACTTGTCTGAGGGTTAAGAAAGGCTTCACTGGGACAGTGGTTTTGAGCCTGGGGGTAGGGTGTGATGGAGAGATCATCATTCTAGAATATATGGAGGAGTAAACAAGTAGCAAAAACATGCAGTTACTTGTTCCTGGACAGTAGGATTCTTAAACTCAGGGATTATATTTAGATAATCATATACTCGTTTATTCATATTCTTTGTCCCCAGCACAGTGACCAGGCTCATCAGAGACACTCATAAGTATTTGTGGACTGAATGAATGAACCCCTCCAACTCTCATTCTCCCTGTCAAAAAAAAAATGAGTATAAAATGTCTACTTCTAGGAGGTAACAAATATAAAGCATCTGAGCACATAGTAAGAACTCAATAATTAGTAGTCCTTATAAAAGTACTATTATCATTGCCTTAAAATTTACATACATTATCTCTGATACTACATTGTAAGCTCAAGGGTGGCAGGAAATATATCTTATTTATCTTTGAATATCTCAAGGTTCTTAGCACAGTGTCTTGCACAGAATAAATTAAATTATCTGTAAAAATTCAGAGGATAAATAAAAGTCTTATTTAGGAATTAAATTGACAGGTTAAAGAAATTGTGCAGATTGAGAAAATCAAAGCTAGGTTAACTACTCTCTGTAAGGAATACTTAGCTTCTAGAATAGAGATAAAATACAGATGGGAAAAACCTCTAAAAACTTTGTAAAAACAAACAAGAATTATGTGTGGTGAAAAATGCCCTTATAGAACAATTAATAGAGAATATCATGTACATAATTCACAACGCATTGCTTTAATGTCACCATCTCAGAGACCACTCAATCTAATCAATCTCTAGCATATTTTAATTATTTGCATACCACTTACAGCCATCTGATATTTTTCTTTTTAAGTTGATTGATTAATTGATTGAGTTTCAAATTACGTATCTCCCCCCATAGAATGTAAACTCTATAGGAGCAGTGATCTTATCTGACTTGTTCCCTTTTTGTATTCATGGCACCTAGAGCTGTATCTTCTACATAGTTGGTAGACAAATAAATACATGCTGACTAAAGTAGTGCATATAAAAATAATACTACATATTGTTTATGGAAGTATGTATAAATTTGCAAAATCATAAAAGGGAATTCAAAGTATAAGCAGGAATTTTTAAGGGTGTGATGTTTTATAGGCAAAAGCTTGGGGAATAAGACTCAGTGTGGTGGTCAGAAGGAACTTTACTTATATCTGAAATGGCTTATTAAAGAAAAGACTAGAAGCAAAAGATGACAAAATAGTAACTATTTATTTTGGTGATGGGAATTTCAGTGTTATGTTATTCTTTGCACTTCTCTGTGTGTTTTCAGTTTCTCAAAACAAATTTAAAAATAGAAGGTCTGAATGGAGAAGAATAAATTAATCCCTTGTAGTTTTACAGGATCTAAAGTTCTCTGAAGTGTTGTTATATACACATGACCATCACAATAATTTTGAGGTAGTTATTACCAGCCTTATTTTATATGAGAGGAAAATGAGACCAAGATTTATGAAGAGGCATGCCATGAGGACCAACCACGTCAAGGAAATATTTGCCTGATAACCTGACCTAGAGATGATTTCTTTTTTGAGATATAACATCAAAATCCTTCAGATACGAGAGAGCTAGATAAGAGGTGAAAAGAAATTAGCTTTGAGGCCTATAGGCAAGAGACCTGGAAGAGTTCAATATAAACTGACAAAGAACAAATGAGCAAATATTTTAATTCAAAATAGAAAATATTCTCCAAATGCTCTTAGGCAAATTGTTGCAACTTTTAAAGGCTTGCTTTTCTTATCCATAAAATACAGTGATTACCTACTTTATATAATTTTTGTGAGGATTAAATTGTTTACTTTTTGTAAAAGACAGCACAGTATCTGGCACTTAATAAATGTTCAACATTTGTGTTTTTCCTCTTGGTTTCTTATGCTCCTACATATTATGTTCAACCATTGTAAATTGCCTTTTTTGTAAGTAAAAATGATTGAATATGAGCAATTTCGTTGAGTTTCATGCAATTATTCTATAAATGTAAGGTTTGATACCACTATCAACTATCCCATCTAGAATTTACATGCAAGGGAAGGGCAGACCAAAATTTGAATAAAACAGATAATTGTTTGGGGTTTGGGCTTGAGAGTCTATTTGCAAGGATGGATGAAAGGGATTTACAAGTACGTAAGGAGAAGGACAGTCCAATTGGCAGAGATGGGTTTTCATAATCAGGGTTAGGCAATTGCAATCATGACAGCTGTTTGATAGCTTTTGGCACCAAAATATATTGACCAGCTGAGATATCATTAATGCTTAACAATTTTATCCTTATGACCATATCTTGGCCAACTAGGTTGCCTTTGACCACCAAAGGGTATAATAATATATTCCAATGTAAATGCCATGTGTGTATCTGTATAACTCATATTCATGTTGATGTGTTGCATAATATACACTAAATATAAATGCCTTTGCTTCTTTAGAATGTCATGTTAGATGGTGTGATTAAAGAGGAATAGAATTAAAATATAAACTGATTTATTTAAAACAACAGTTATTCTGGGAAATGTGTGTGCACTAAAAGTAAAAGAAACCTAATTATTAAAATAATTTTTAAAAATAAAAATTTGAATAACTAGTCTAGAAAAAGTAGTCTGGGAAAAGGCAGTTCTGTACCATATATGTGTAAAAATTAATACAGGCAGGAGAGAGGTGATTGAGAGACTTAAACAGAAGGCTGCTTACAGATCAGAAGAAACCCTTGGGCCAGTGTCATAAGTCTATGAAGATATTCCAGAAATGCTTCAAGTTAGGTAATCTCCTGATAGTACCTTTAAATTATGAGATGAAACAAATAAGGGAAAAATATAAGAACATTTTTCAGAATGCTTCATATACTAAAATTTAATGCATTAAAATATCCAGAATATTTTCAGAACCTGTAATTTTGTCATTTGCTGAATAAAATTTATAGTACAAAGTTGTATTAAATAGCAAAAAACAGTCATTCAAACATAGAAACCTTACTACCTAACTCAAAATGCATGTGAGTAAATAATTTCGCCTGAAGATTGAATTCTTGGGGGTTACTTTCATTAGCATCTCTGGATTGATCTTTAAACCTGGTAGTGGTCATGTATTTTTCCTTCCTCATAATATAGGTACTTGTTTGGCTACCAGTGATTGTTCCTCTTCCCTATATAAACTACTAAAAGTAACATCACTGTTCCTTCTTCAAAGTCAGACACCTGACATTAAGTACTTTATATGAGGAGTATTGTTAAAAAGGAGGCAACCAAGCAAATTACTCCTGACATCTGTGGAAAGACTTAATCATCTGATAGAAGTCAAGTAAAACACTGCTTGGATTGCAAAAGTAACTACAAGTATGAGAATCTTTCCTACAAATACTTTACCTACCCTTCCTTCCTTCCTTCCTTCCTTCCTTCCTTCCTTCCTTCCTTCCTTCCTTCCTTCTCTTCCTTCTACCTTCCTTCCTTCCTTCCTCCCTCTCTATCTTGCTTGTTTGCTTGCTGGTGATTTGACACACTATTAAAGAAGCCCATTTTTATGGTCTCACTTATTTCTTTTCCTTCTTTAGATGGAGGGCTTTTACCCAAACTTGGAGAAAATACATCATGGAATATTAGTAGTGGAAAGGATTTTAGCAATCATCTAGGTTGGGTCCCTCATTTATAGATGAAAATCTTTAGATGGAGAAAGGTTTTACAACTTAACATTCTATGGCCAGTTAGTGGCAGAACTGAGACAAGGTCCCAAACATGTACCAATAACTAGACTAATATCATTTCCTCTATTGTTCTATCTTAAAACTACTTTTCAAGTCACCTTTCCCTGAAAATGTTATGTACCCACTTAACATTTTCAGACTGAAAAATCAGCATCTTTGCTGTGTGGTTTTGCTTTTCAAAGGTAATAGTGGGATAGCTCTTTAAGTCGAAACTCCTGGGATAAAGGAATCCTGGGAGCCAGCATGTAGGAAGTGTCCATCTTCATGCTCCGTCTTCACCTTGCACTGGCACTCCTCCACCAGCATCACCACCTTGATCACGGAGGAAACTTCAGTGCAGTTCAGTGGCAAGTGCATCGTGGTGAACTTGGCAGGCAAACAGTGAGAGCAGAAGGTATGGGAGTGCTGCTCAGCTCCAGGAAAATGAACAGACCCACATTTCCCAAAGCAAAGGTTGTTCTGAACAACCACTTTTTCACAGCCTTCGTGGGTTATAGTCTAAAAAGCAAACAGATTTCCATTACGTTATTTTGAATTATTTCTTTAACACACATAATGCAGAAGCTAGGGACTGTAAATCTGAGGATAATACATACTAAAAATTTCAAAGCTTTCCAATTTTGGATATAATTTGCAATATGCAAGTGATGGTATCTATAAGGGCATAGAACCACTTCAATTAAACTTTCTTTATTGAGCAAATTATTAAATAGCCTTTAGGGAATCCCTAAGTTAACATAAAAATATTTTACTCTACACTATTAGTGTCAGACTTTAAGAAATTTTGTTTAATTGGATGTGAGCAATTGAAAAATTCTAATGGTAATTATCTTACATAAGTAATGTGCCTTGCCTTTTTATTCCTCACAGCGCTTTGTGCATAGTAGACTCCCAATACATATTTGTTAAATTGATCATAGAATAGATTAGAACACTATGGGTTTAATTCTATCCTATTCTGCAAGACCTGTAGTACATTCAAGTCTATGAAGTTGTATGCAAGCAGAGTTACAATGTGTATGCCTGCAAATCATTGTGCATTACCTCACCTTTACCTCTCATAACTCCAAGCACCTAGCTTTATGTGCCTTTCAAAATATGTAAGAGTCAAATGTCTTAATTTTAATCTAATTAGCAATAGAATTCAAAAGAAGAATTTCAAAGGAAATTTGATTGCCTGATTCTTAGGAGTAATTTTCTAATTGCACATGGCCAACAGAGTAGTCATTATTATTTGGTAATTGACTTGTCATTGCTACATATCCTTGCCTTTTCAGGCAGAATACTTAACTGCCTTGCACAGTCAATTGCCCTATTCTACTGCTTGCTTAGTTGGGTAGCATTACTCGACTATAAAATTTTACTCTACCCTGCATTGTGTTTGGTTCAATATCTTCATGTTTAAGGACCTAATGCAAGTTCTCAGTTTTAATTTAACATTTGGAATGTAGGTATTGCCAGAACCAGAGGAAGTAGACAGTAGGGTGCCCCTTTGTCTTAATAGCGTGGAATTGATCATAATAACTACAAATCAGTCAACACAACATGAATCAGGAGAAATAATCTCAGTGGAGGAGAGATAATCTCACATCGATTGATTTTTTTAAAAGCTCATATGAGAAAATAAATGAAATCACTTTTTTGCTATCATAATACTAGAAATGATATGACAACTTTTGCCTGAGAACCTCAACATACTTTGAGGTTGTGGGATAGCTTTAGTAAGCCATTAAAGAAGCCCCTTATAAACCTATAAAGTAGTTAAGTACGGAATATGGGGATTAAGACCATTGTAAATGGATATGAGAGTGTTTGGGGAGGAGTCCAATGCACCCCACCTTATCAACAAATGGAGTTGACCTGCTCATCCACATATGAATAGAGTGCAGAAAGATAGCTACAGAGGAGTTCTGGTGATTACGCTAAATTCTCAGTTTCCTAACTGAGGGTACAGTCTGACTCATATCTCTGAGTAGATCACTTCCAATGCAAAAATAAATGAATAAAACAAAGCTCTGTGTCTTCAATGTGAATGATTACTGATATTGACAGATTCATCATATCATTCTTGCAGCATTTCCAGAATGCCAAGAAAAAATGGAAAGGTCAGAAGGAAACTTAACATTTGCCAAATCCTATGATGAATGCCTAAGGACCAAATCTGTAGTTAAGCCAGAGTCAGGCTCCCAACAGCCTTTTCCCTTACTCTCCATCCATCCCAGTTGTCCACTACCACCTACAAACCCTTAACTGCTCTCCCCACAGAACACATACCTGGCTGAAAGGCACTGTCCTGCAGGTCTCCCAATGTACTTCATGGCTTTTGATGGGCAAGATGACCCCCTGAGAAGCCGGACTTTTCCTGAACATGAAGTGGTGCCAGAATTTCTTGGCTTCTTCCCGAAGAGGAGATTTCTCCATTTTCATCCCGTCTATCGGCTGGATGAGGGACTGGTTCCCAGGTGGGAAGTGCTCACTATCTGAGTCCCTGGATGGACGCATTTCTCTCTCAGGCTTCTTCCAGAACCTGCCAAATCTGGACAGCATCTTCTCTCTCTGCCGCTGGCCTTCCCCTGCAGGGCTGGTGCCTACAAGGTGTGGCACTGCGACAAACAGATCTGGCTTCTCCTCAGCTTCTTCATGGTTGCTGGTGGGGAGCTCTCTTTGATTCCTTGGCAGGAGTGCAGGGGAAAGAGAATTCTGATTCTGGCGGCCATCCTGGTGCCGTGTGGCCTTTCCTAGAGGCAGGAGTACTAGCAGCTGCAATAAGAGGAGATGCATGCTGTCAGGGGCCCAAGCTTCTTTTGTAAATGATGAGGCCCAAAGGAGAGGCTCATTCTCTGCAGGACTGGGAAAAAGGAAATCGTATATATAGATACCTGCCTGGCGGGATGGGAAAGCAGGTGGTCAGTAACCAGGCAGAGTAAACACATTTATTGTTTGCTTGAAATGTGTAGTGCTAATGGCCTCCTGCCGTCACTTTGGTTTTGTGTATTTTAAAAGGCCCCAGTGAAAGCCTGGGACCCAGGGGGTAATTAGCTGAGAGTTTAGCTATGTCTGAGGCTTAAAGAACAGTATTAGCAAAGACAACACATTCTTTGCCTAAATTTCCCATGGCTGTTGTCAGAAGAAGGACTAGAGTCAGCTCACATTTGCTGTGCATTTGCATTGGGCTGGAATAGAATAGACAAGATATGTTGCTGTGAGAGAAGTATATTGGATAAAAATTAAAGGCATACATTTAGAAAAAGCCCAGGCCTTTAGGAAGGCTACACACACAAACACACACACACACACACACACACACAAAGAAGTATATCAAAATTGTAAGGAGAAGAAAGGAAGAGCTAGAAGGATGTTAATTTTTTTGATCAACGGACATATTGCTTTTTACTTATATGTGAATTGGGGTTATTGATTTTTGCATGGTAACTGAGTAAAGGGAATACATTTTCCTTTCCACACATAGAAACTCCCAATTCCCAAGTTAATCCTCTCACATTAAGAATCAATTACTGGGTGCTAAATTTCACAACTGGTCAGTCATCAGATAAACTCTTCCAATTGTTCACATGTTTCTCAACAGGATACCACGTAATAGACTGACAGCTCATCAGTCTTCAATGAGGTTGGGGAAACGTCTCCCTCCAGCCATCCTAGTGATTTTATTTTTCTTTTAAACAAAGAGCCAGACATGAGAACATGGATTCTAAGAACCAGGTTTGATAACTTTGGGTGTGAAGCTGGCTAGTCAGTTTCTTACCTTATTGAATCCACATGATCTCCCCTTGTTTTACACTAATTGATGGCCAGGCTAAAGAAAGATTGAGACAAGTAAGAGTCTTCAGGGATCAAAAGAAAATTTTTAAAATAACTATCATTCAAAACTATCATGAATCAGCTTAGGATACAAAAAAGAAACGTGTCCATAAAACTGAAACCCCAGAATGGAGTCCAATCAACCTACCACATGACTCAAACAGTATTTCCACTGGGAAGCAATGCAATATCTGTTTTTATTTCTCCCCTTTTAACTCAATCACTATATTCCTTGCTTTCAGTAACACAAATAGTCCTGGCACATGTTCCCCCTTTTTTGTCAATACTGATTAAGCTTTCTTTCCAAGAAGTGACCCATTGGAATCTGTTTTTCAGGCATTTCTGTTCTTCTTGATAGCCATGCCTGATTTTTATGAAATAAAGCCTTAAGTCCCTTTACCCACGATAATGAGCTATTTTTAACATGGACCATCACTTTACCAGAATGCCATGAGTGGAGACATATTGTACTTGTACCAAATATCTTTGGAACATGTGCTAGTATTAATGAAAGGTGCTGTTGATATAGAATAAATGAGCATTTGTATTTGCCATTGCTTTTTTTATTTTAGAAAAAGGGTTGCGCTCTGTTGCCCAGTCTGGAGTGCAATGGTGCAATCATAGCACTCTGTAACCTCAAACTCCTGGGCTCAAGCAAGCCTCCGGAGTAGGTGGGACTACAGGCACACCACCACACCTGGCCATTTAAAATTCTGTGTTGTTGCTGAAACAGAGCCTCACTATGTTGCCCAAGCTGTTCTGAAACTCTCGGCCTCAAGCCATCCTCTTGTCTCTGCCTCCCAAAGTGCTGGGATTACAGGTGTGAGCTACCGTGCTATTTCAACATCTTTGTTTTTTTAATTGACTGCTATTTGAATTTCTTAATTCCCCTCAGCCATCCAATGCAATATGCTTTCCAGAACCAGTCACTAGGCCTCCTGGTGTAAATATGGTGTGGAAGCCAGCTATGATACCTTTCCTGAATCCTTTTAAATGTACTTTTCAGTAACCCGAAATTCCATTGTTATCAATCAGAGTATCTACTATTTCCCAAAACTAAAGACTATCTCAGAAATTCTATCTCAGGTCTCAGTTTGCTTGGCTCTGGAATTACTGAACATAAGATACAGTTGAATAATTCCTGTTGAACTGAAATTTGTAGAAGACTCACTTTGTGTGTCAAGAATCATATTAGATACTGGTAGATAATTGAAAAATGAGTAAAACTTTGTCACTGCCCTCAAGTAGGTTAGATAGTCTGGTGGCATTTATTATGCATCATCTAACTTTATTGCATAAAAATCATCTATAGGGATGTCAGTTATCCATTTTTCACTTTCCTTTAGTCCTAAACTTCCCTTCCTCTGATCCTAATTTGGGGCTTATAAGTGCCATTTAAAAATCACTCACAGAGAATATCCTTTTGCTGTTCTGTCACTTCTTTTGAGAACATGTGCAAATATCTTGAAATGTTCTCCCTACCCCCGTTAGTAAATACTATCCCTGAAAAGTAAATCTAGCAAAGCTAAGCCTGCTGTGATGAGAACCATGAAACATAAGCCTATCTCCAACCTCTGTCTTTTTCAGCTAAAGGCAATGACTATCGCCTTTCACCACCGTGTCCATTCACCAATTCTAAAGCCGTTGATACACTATGTGTGTATAATTATGTATGTATAACATGTAATATATGTATAATGTAATACATTAAAATCTCTTAAGAATGTAAGCGAATTTTTATAGCTTTTAGCAAAAATATGCTGCCTTTGTTTGGTCTTCAGTTGATACAGGCATCTAGTTACCTCTCAATTTGGATGAACCAAATGGAAATGGAAGTAGGTCTGGAGAAGGTCTCCAGACACAGTAGGAAGCTTTCATGAGGAGACAGCATCACCAATTACTAGTGCACTTAGTACCAAATGCCACAATGAAGGGTGGGCCTGAGCTCATGTGAGTGAGCCCAAGCCTGCTAAGTCTACTTCCTGGAACAACCCTAGACATGCATGAGAACCAGAGGGGCCAATCCCCGAATCCATTCATTTCCACTTACAGTTCAGGCTTTCAGCATAATCTGGCTGTTTTCAACTTGACTCGGGTTTCTTAGGCACTAAGATGTCTTCAGGAACTCTAAAGGACCTCAAGAAGATACCTACATAAAAAATGTTTTCATATGCTGGTGACACTTTTACAAAATGGACAAGAAAAGAGGCCCAGCCACTTAAGACATGTTGAGGTGGTTTGTCTCCTCTTCAGAGGTCCCCAGTGTGCCTATGAGAGGACAGCACCAGCTACATTTTCTGTCCCTCTTACAGACTCTCAGAAGACACTTAAAAAGAAGCCCAGTGCTCTCCAAGGGCGAACAGAGAGACTACCTTCTTCCCTGAAAACCCGTCTTAAATCAACAAAAGGTGAGAGGCAGTGTTGAGGTGGGGGCTGGACATTAGAGTTAAACAGGACAACTGATTGCTGGAAAAGGACGTTTGGGTTGAAGGATTCAGGGGAGAAAACTGACTGGGGAGCATGCCACTGCCTCATCACTACCTCTTTTCAAAATACAATAGCAATATATATATATTTTTAACTCAGAAGAAAACAGAACCTTTTTTCTTTTCCAAGGAACAAGGAAAAGGGGAAATTAGGATATATGATTTCCCCTTAAAACTTTTTTTTTTTTTTTTTTTTTTTTTTTTTTGAGACGGAGTCTCGCTTTGTCACCCAGGCTGGAGTGCAGTGGCCGGATCTCAGCTCACTGCAAGCTCCGCCTCCTGGGTTTACACCATTCTCCTGCCTCAGCCTCCCGAGTAGCTGGGACTACAGGCGCCCGCCACCTCGCCCGGCTAGTTTTTTGTATTTTTTGGTAGAGATGGGGTTTCACCGGGTTAGCCAGGATTGTCTCGATCTCCTGACCTTGTGATCCGCCCGTCTCGGCCTCCCAAAGTGCTGGGATTACAGGCTTGAGCCACCGCGCCCGGCCCTTAAAACTTTTAATAAACAATTTAGTTAATTATTCAAAATGTAGACTTTCTCCTCTCCTTTCCGTGGAGAAGACACGTAAGGAAGAACTCCATTTCCTAAAGCTGCTCCTTTAACTGGACTAATTCTTTCATTCTTACAGCGCATACCTGAGTGCCAGCTCCGTTCTGGGAACTGGAGGTAAGTGGTGAGAGTGTCTTTGCTCAGGTTCAGGTCTAGTGGATTTTGCAATCGATAGGGACAGCCTAGTATATTCAAAATAAGTTTTACGAGGAAAATTTAGGCCAGGTGTGGTGGCTCATGCCTGTAATCCCAGCGCTTTGGGAGGCCAAGGTGGGTGGATCACCTGAGGTCAGGAGTTCGAGACCAGCCTGGCCAACATGGTGAAATCCTGTCTCTACTAAAAATACAAAAATTACCTGGGCATAGTGGCGGGCACCTGTAATCCCAGCTACTCTGGAGCCTGAGGCAGGAGAATCGCTTGAACTTGGGAAGCGGAGGTTGTGGTAAGCTGAGATCATGCCACTGCACTCTACCCTGGGTGACAAAGGGAGACTTCATCTCAAAAAAAAAAAAAAAAGAAAGAAAGAAAATTTAGAAAATTTAGGCAGGCATCATTCCTGTACTAATCAGGGACTTTCAGGTAGATCCAAATCCCAAAGATGTAGTGAACTGTATGCTTTATTTCTGCTAATTTTATTCAATAATAAATATTTGTTGAATTCAAGGAAGCACTGTAGACATGGTGCAGTACATTTCTCTTATTTTTAAGTAATAAATACGCATAGTAACAAAATTCAAATAACACACAAAAAAATGCACAGCGAAAGGTTGATCTTCCTCTGACCACACCCCAGGCTGCCTGTCCTTGCCATGGAGAGAACCATTGTTATCAGTTTCTTTATTCAGTCTCTTAAAACTGTCACCCAAAGATACCAAAATGTGTGACCAGTGGAAAAGGACAAATATCAAAGGGTGTAACTGTCAACAAAAAAAATCCCCATTTCCACTTCAAGGTACTGATGCTTAGATTGTCTTTTAAAGATTAGATTATGCTGTTTGTAGTTTCAGTGATCTCACTGCCCTCTGTTCAAAAAAGCCCCCAACACCATTGAGAAGTAGTTTGATGTATTTTGGGTATTTTGTATTTTGCATCTGAAGATGTATCTAGTACTGTGCACAAGTCACGGACAATACCTGCATGTGTCTAATCAGCTACCTACCAAGACTGCAGAGAGAGCCCCTGCAAATCTGAGAATTAGGCCAAGGCAGCCTGAGCTATCCCTTACCATGTGCCCCACCTTCCTACCTGTCCATGCATCCCCAATACCTGTTCCTATACTTATAGCCAGTTCAGGATGCAGTCACTGATGCAACATCTCTATCCTACTCCTTCTTCCTCATCTTTAAAATTTACCTTGTCTGTTTTTCCTTCTGTAAAAAGGTTATCTCAGAGCTCAGTAATGTCAGTGGAAGTATCTCTGGACTTGAGGCCAAAAAATCTAGATCTGATTCCTCGATCTGCATTACAGCTTGTAAACTCTATGACATCAGGCACTTAACTTTATGTCCCTGAAAGTCTGTAGAGGCAATATTACTTGCCCTGTCTTCCTCATTTAGTCCACGGTCTTTCTTTTCACCCTGAATCTTACTATCATCCTGGGTGACTTCCGTGTCCATGTGGTTGGGTTTGACCATTAGCATTCCATCAGTATCCCTTGGAAGTCCCTTTCGATACCCTGGCTGAAATCTGACTACTCATGTAATGGCCTCCCTACCCCCATTACATTCTGACCCGTTACTACCAAGAACAGCTCTACCTCTAAACTGTGAACTCACATTCCACTCTCTCATAACAACATTTTGTTGTTTCAGTTCCTACAGCATCTGTCCCCTACTTTATCTCTGTCATAGTACTATCACCATTGTCATGAAATAATTTTTGACTGAACATTTGTTTAACATCTGTCTGCACTTCAGATTTTAAAGTCCATAAAAGTAGGGTCTTTTTAGTCATCAGCTCAGGCTCTAGCACAGCCCTTCACATAATAAATGCCCTAAAATATTCATTTAATAATAAATGAATTATGTAATTAATTGATTAACATATATAAATTCTTTGTCTTCATTTTCTTCCCTATCCAGTTAATTCCATGGTCCATCTCTTCAAACTTTTTCCATATTTCCAACTCCCTAGTCCCTTTTTTATTCTCTCACACCCATCTAATAAAAGTCCAACACTGGGGCCTGGCATGGTGGCTCACGCCTGTAATCCCAGCCACTCGGGAGGGTGAGGCATGAGAATCGCTTGAGCCCAGGAGGCAGAAGCTGCAGTGAGCTGAGATTGTGCCACTGCACTCCAGCCTATGCGACAGGGTGAGACTCTGTCTCAAAACAAAAACAACAACAAAAAGTCCTACCCTGAAAACACCCAGCTGTTCATCTTCCCTGGACCCACACCTGGCATAGGGAATGCTTTCAGAGACACGGACAAATGGGCAAAAATAGATTCTACACAAATTTCCTTCTGTCTCAATGGAACCCTCAACTCTGCTCAGCAATCTTTCTCATTCCTCTGTTCAACTTGCTTTGCATTTTCCATGTAGGTTAGTGAAAGCCTTCTCTAACTATCTTAAACCTTTGACTGCTCTGCCTCTTTCATCGTTTTCAGTAAATGCCCCTTTTTCTGCAGAGAAAGATAGGAGCTATCATATACGCGGGTCTCCTCACATTTGACCATCAAACCACACCAGTTCGTTTCTCCTCTCCACTCTGCTCTTGGAATCACATCCTTTCCAACCAACTTTACTCCGTAGTCTACCCTGAATTGTCAAACTTTTGCACTCCACTGGATGCTTTTATATAATGTTTGATCATTTCAAATTTTCTTGATTCCATAGAAGTTTTCAGTGTTGTCTTCTGCCTTTGCCAGTCAAATATTGGGAAGCTTTGTCCCAACCCAACCTCTACTTTCTCACATCCACTTCCGGATTTACAAGGGAGGCATCTCCTCCATGATACTGAGATTTATTTGGGACTCTGAAAAGCCAAGTTCCTTCTTGATTCGGCCATTCAGGGATTCCTTGGGCTTGTCTTAATTTGGGTACATGCATATGTTTTTACCCAGAAAGCGAGGATCCTCAAGGGCAGGGATTATGTTTGCTGGAGACCACACTGTCAGCAACTTCGAGAAAAGGGATTTTGTTTAATGCATTTTTCTGTTGTTTTTCCATTCCTGGTCCCTCAGTCTACCTTTAGGAGGTGAATGAATGTTTGTTCCAACATATTGAGTCCAATAAAAATGTGAAAGGAAACTTCTGACATAGGCCCTTGTTGCTTTTTACTTTCTAAGAAGTATCTCTTTGTCCTGGAGAACTTATCCTTAATTCTCTGTGTTTAGATTCTATTTTAAAATCAAAGTTCCATGGAATCTGGGACTAAACCATTCTTCATTTCCCAGCCTGGCCACAGTCTCAGAGCAGGCCTTTGAACATTGACACACCAGCCACACTTCCCAGGCATGTCTCCCCTGAAGGATAATCACACTCCTAAAAAAGGTAATTCTTGCCAGAGGACTATATGTCTGTTGGGTAACTTTATGCAGCTTGTAAATTGTTTGACTCCAGTTGGAGCATGGGGGTGGTGTATCACCAACAGAAATGAGTGTAGGGGGCATCTGTCTGAAAACTGTTCCCCCACTGGCCACCTTGCCAGTTTCTGCTTATACAATGCAGGCAGCTTGGGGGAACCATATTGTCCCTATAAGCTCATAACACATGGACAAATGATTAAAAACACATGGAAAACAGTTCCACAGCTAAGCTAAAATTCAGATGGGAATGGAAAATCAACTTGCAAAGCTTTCAACTGACTCAGGGCCAAATGTAGGACAGAATGTGAGGAGAAGTTGCCAAAAGAGAGGAAAGTTGGGGAAAAAAGCAAGTCATGGATAGGAAACCTAAAACAATGACGCCTTGTATTGACAACGCTTCTCTAAGGCTCTCCAAGAGTAGTACCAAATTCAACTCTTTGGAAATATTAAGACCTTCATTTCGTGAAAGAGTTTAGACAGATTTATATTTTCTACCCTCTATAAACAAGAGTTGGCTTGACTATCTTGGCAACACCTAGGCAGAAACATAATCTTAAGTATCTTAAGTAAGTAACATAAATATTAAAAGATTACACATTTTTCCTCCGAGGTGTGGGAATTAAGTAACAAGGTGGCATGAGGCAAACTGTGAAAAATTGTGACAATAAAATGAAAAGCAAAGCACAACTTTCCAGTCAGGGTTTGCCTTCTGTTGGTACCTGATGCTGGGCCCAGGTTTGCCATCAAGCTGGCAGGCCTTAGTCACATTTGCAAAAGTTCGACTTGGTTCAGATTTGAAACTCTTAAGAAGCCTGTTATTTGTGTTTAGTCACTAAAATGACCTCAGTGATTCTACTGGGTAGGAAATCTGTAAGCAAGAAAATAATTTACTGGGAGCCAATCCCTGCTGGGTCATTCTGGGTAGCTTCTGCCCTGAATCCTTACTGACTCCCACACACACTGAACCACCTTTCTCTCTGATGAGCACCACTTAGACTTTCAAGTGTTGATTTGGGGCATGATTTGCAAACAGTCCTCCTCAATATATGCAACAAATGTGTTTTTTCAATGCTGAATGTAAAAGGAAATTTTGAAAATATGGCTCCATGGAGGAGCTATGCTCTTTGGGTGATAGAAAATAACTATCACCCAAGTCCAATCCATTAACAAAGCAAATAGGATCATCCTTTCTGTCATGTGAAAAACTATTCCCTAATTTATCTCTGTTTAGAAGGAGATTTGTGTATCATTGATCACATCTGAAAGCAAGACGTCCTGGGGTTTTAGAAAGGACTCCCTTAGTCATCTGGATTCCTCCGAGAATTGAAAACACATGTTGAACACAAGTGTCCTAGCATACAGGAAAGTTCTCACTTGTGATATGGCAACTTAAAGCCCTAATTCTTCCACCCCCAGCTCCTCCTTCCTGCTGGGGTTGGTTACTGGTGAGAACAAGCACTGCTTGAAGTTGTCACCCTATTCCAAGTGTGGTGAATACTATTCCATCGTAGTCAAAAAACATATTTTGTATGACTTGAATCCTTTAAAATTTATGGAGACTTATTTTATGTCCCAGAATATGGTCTGCCTAGTAAATATGTCACGTGCACTTGAAAAGAATGCACATTCTGCTGTTGTTGGATAGAATATTCCATAAATTTCAATTAAGTTAACTTTGTTAATAGTGTCCATGCTTCTATACTCTCACTGATTTTCTGTCTACTTATTCCATCAATTATTGAGAAAGAGGTATTGACATTTCTGACCATAAATATAGATTTATCTATTTCTCTTTGAAGTTCTACCACATTTTGCTTCGTGCATTTTAAAACTTTGTTATTAATAGGCCAGGCGCAGTGGCTCATGCCTGTAATCCCAGCACTTTGGGAGGACAAGGTGGGCGGCTTACCTGAGGTCAGGAGTTTACAACCTGGCCAACATGTTGAAACCCTGTTTCTTCTAAAAATACAAAAATTAGCTGGGTATGGTGGCGGGTGCCTGTAATCCCAGCTACTCAGGGGGCTGAGGCAGAAGAATTGCTTGAACCCAGGAAGCAGAGGTTGCAGTGAGCCAAGACCATGCCACTGCTCTCCGGCCTGAGGCAACAAGAGCAAAACTCCATCTCAGAAAAACAAACAACAAACAAACATACAAACAAACAAAACTTTATTAGTACATAAATGTTTAGAATTATTATGTTCTCTTGATGTACTGACCTATTGACCCACTAACATTATGAAATAAGCTTCTTTATTCTTGGCAATATTCTTTGCTCTAAAATCTACTGTGTCTGATATTAATCTATCCACTATCTATCCACTCCAGCTTTCTTTTGACTAATTTTAGTATATCTTTTTCCATTCTTTTACTTTTAATGTGTTTATTTATATTTAAAGTACGTTCCTTGTAGGCAGCATATAGTTGGATTTGAACTTTTTTTTTTTCTGTAGGATAAGTTGAGATTGATTGCTTTTGGAAAGCAAAAATACACATGGGGATAGAAGCGAAAGGTGAACTCGTACGTCATTGCTTGGAAAAAGTGTTGCGGGTTACTTGAGGCCTTTAATGGAAGTGTTGGTTGATTTTTGTTCCTTTCTGTCTTAAGATAAACTAAACTTTATTGCCTAACAGAATATAAGACCTATAAAAACTGCTCAAAATGAAGTTAAATGTGTAAGTTATGAGGATAGTATATTCATTTCCTGCACAATCCTGTTCTAAAGGCTTGTAAAAGTAACTTTGAGAAAATCATGGTGTTCTGCACATTACACACATCCAGACACACTTTGCCATTAGTAATAGTCCCCTCATGATTGATGGAGAGAAAGGAGAGGAAGATCAATAAAACAGTACTATACATTTAAGATATGTCAAATCAGCATTTTGCTCCCTTTAACTAACTATATAAACAAATAAACAAAAACCCAGGTGAGACATGGGGCAAAGACTGAGTAATGTATCTTGGATGAGCAAGAGAAACATACATCAACCCATTTATAGCTTTTTAAAATAAATTTTATATGGTGATTTTAATCACATTTTTATTGAGATACACTTCACATAACATATATTTTACCATTTAAAACAGTATACTTCAGTGGTTTTTAGTATATCCACTGTTTCTGCAACAATTACCACTACCACTATTATAACTCCAGAATATTTCCATAGTCTCAAAAAGAAACCCTGTACCTATTGGCAGTTAGTCCCAATGCCCCTTCCCCCAACTGGAAATCACTAATCTATTTTCTGTCTTTATAGATTTGTCTATTCTGAACATTTCATATAAATGGAATCACAAAATATGTGACCCTTTGTGTCTGCCGTTTGCTTATGATAGTGTTTTCAAGTATATGGTGAATTTTATTATACTCATCATTCAAAGATGAGTATATTTTACTTGAATATAATAAAACCACCTGCTCAGAATGCTAATAGATATGTGGAATAATTAGAAGAGATTCAGCCTAAAATGTGGAAGACCTCAGTTCTAGTGCTGCTTTCTTCACACAGTAACTTTCTCTGTTGTAACATAGGAGTATTAAGTAAGATGATATCAAAGGTATCTCTCTTTAATTTCTGTTACTCCAGGAATCCCTAAGATACAGAGACACGTACTCATCATTTTGGAAAAAGTAATTGCTAAAACATCAATTAACTAGATATAAAAACTTTAGTTCCTAACTTGATTCTGGAGACAGAAAATTTGGGACAGCTGCTATCAATAACACTTCGACCTGATTAAAAGTTAGGAAGTTAGTATCAGTGTCTTAATCAAGAAAAATACAACACAATTCGGCCTGAGCTGTTTGTATCTGTGTGTTTCCCTTCGATTAGGAAAAGGGACGATGTAATCACGGATTTCCACTGTGATTTCCTTCCTGATAAAAAGCTTGAGGCATAAAAAGCTATTATAAATTTGCATATATGCACTATGCTTTTATAGTTCTATGTTTTTATCTTATTCCCTACAGTATCTCCAGTATCTGGAACAATGTCAGTTGCATGGTTGGCATGCCTTGTTCAATATTTGTCAAATGACTGGTAGTTGGATGTATGGATACAAGGAAGCCACACAATGAAAGGCTGGTCCGACCAGTAAAGATAAAAAACATGTTGACTTTTCTCCTCCATCCCTTGCTAAATAGAATCACTAAAATCTAAAACTCACATGTCCCCAGGAATAAGATAGAATGTTAAAAGCTAAAGGAAAGTGTCTCAGAACTTAAAACAAGTTTATTGATTTTGATACAACACTAGATGCAGTACATTTAATATGCTGCTTTGCTGCAGAAATTACTCAGCACCAGTTTATGGTTTAAATTATACAGAACCATAATGTAAATTAAAATATGTGCATATCTTTTTGGCTGTATTAAAAATAAACAAAAACAGAAATCAAATTAATGTCACCTGGTTCATTTTCACCACTTCTTGGAAGGAGATGAAATGATTATCATATTTGCTTAAGTTTATGTTTACCAAATAGATGCTATGTTTTTGTTAAAGACCAAACAATCAGAAGATTCTGAAAAGCTAGACACTCTTGGGCTGGACTGATGCCCCTGGATAGAGTGGGCCTTTTCCTGAGGTGGTACTGAAGTCTGCAGAGAAGAGCTGGGTACATTCAGGTCCTTCTTGATGCTTTCCTTCCTAGCTACCATCAGTTCCCATCCTCTCCTGTTCAACCCTTCTCATCTCTCTCTCCTGTAATCTCTCATTCCCATTCTATCCATTACTCCATTTCCTTCCTCCCCACTCCCATCAGAAACTACTAGTTAAGGTAGAGGGAACCTTGACAATCATTTACTTCTTTTCCCCCTGAGTCAAAGCTCAATTGTAAGAATAAAATGAAGGTTGTGATGAATACCACCCATCACCTAAACTTGCCTGAATTTCTATTTTTATCTTCTTAAAATGACTTGGATTTTCCAACTTGATTAATGCTTTCATGATCAGGAATATTTTAAAATATTCTTGTAGCATTTCTAATTGTTATAAAAATCAAAACACTCACTCTTTATGCTAACATTTGCAATTAGTTCAGTATCATTTATCATTCACATTGCAGAAATGTGTAATAAATCTGCCATGCTGACAAGGTTCTACATAGCTGACATAGTTCTAGATTTCCAGTTTTAGATGGTTTATATAGTTTTAGAGTTCCAGTGGAAGGACTGGCCTTTGAATCACTCATTTCCCAAACTTCTACTTCCTTTCTAGGACTTAACCCTTTAGGTAAACAGCTATTTTTTCTTTGGCCCAAATCTCACATTTCCGTACTGCAAGAAGACTGTGGACCAGGAAGAATTTGACTGGAGCTGGCAAAAGGATAGGTGTGGCATCTTTTGGTTAAATGCCAGAAACTGCTTGTGTCTCACAGAGAACCTGTACATTATGCCAATCTGGAGCCCACCTGTGACATCTCAAGTAAGGACCCTCTGACACTACAATTATGTTTAGATTTAAGTAATAGGCAGAATGTCTGGATCATATTCCAATCTTGCTTTGTAAATTTTTCTATTAATTACAACCTTGATAAATGAACTAAGCTTGCCATGTTTTTATATCCAGAAACTTAACTGACTTTCTCCAAGCAATTTTAGTGTCTATAACACTCAAGGTATTTTTAATAATAAAACCAGCACCAGAGCTCTAGTCTACTTGATAACCCCCTTTTGATTCTGAAGTTACATTGGTGCTCATAGAGCAAGTGGCATTTCGCACAACCATATTTCTCAGCGATTATGAAAAGAGAAAAACTTTAAATAAATGTTTCAGACATAAAGTTCTAATTTCCTGTAACTCTTAAACCTTGATTTCAGAAGGGAGTTCTGGTAAAGCTGCAACATACTTCATTGTTACAAAAATGTTCCACTCTGCTGAGATTACAAATTAATAAGGTACCTTTCCATTAGAAAATCTAGTTAACATGGCATTGCTGCAAATATTAAAGATTTAAGGGTGGCTCACAGTTGTCTCAAAATCCTTTCCGAGAATGCAGACTTTCAGAGGCTCTGTTTTCAGTATTACTTTTTCTCTGTTCACCAGCACAGTTCATCAGGACACTTCTGAGGAAGCAGTATTTTTCTTCCATATGTCAACCATCATTCATATTTACTCTTTATCCCAAATGTCTTTGAGAAATGCTTGTCAGTACAATAAACACAGAGGAAGAGATTACGTTACTTGAAATTTCTCATGACTCGGTAAGGCTGGGGAAACCCAATCATTAGCTTTGGGATGGTACAATGCCAACATTCAAATTGAAAAAGGAGATCTGTTTCATGCATAGCGATAGTGATGAACAGAACTCTGGAGTACAGGCAGCCCCCTGAATTCTCACCTGAACTACAGCTTTGAACAGATGAGCCTCCACCTACAAGATTCTTTCATCTAAAGTCTTTTTCATTATAGAAAATTCTCTTTTTCCACCACAGCCTCTAATCTTAGATTTCACATTTAAAGGGCTCCAAAGGGACAACTTTGCAGTTCAACTTTGGTTTAATGAACTAGTAGAGTTAGCTTCACTCAAACTAAAGTGGTAGGGGCACCTACGATATATATTTCAGAATAAATTCGTTAGAGGTAATGGGACCACATTTTTTTTTTTAAATCCAAGGACCATGAGACCGGTGCTCCCTGAGGTTTGGAGTGGGGTAAGGGTGAGGGTCTTCTGGAATAAACAAATCTTACACTTTATAATACTGCTGGCATTTATTTTAAAAGGTATTGAGACACAAAAATTGTATCTTATCTTGTAAAAAATATTCATTTATCAATCTTTCTGGCACTATTAAAAATGTTCCATTTTCACTAGACCGAATCACAAAGGTATACCCACCCAATCATAACAATTTGTTTTCTATGGAGCAATATTCACAGATCCTGTAAATAAATAGGTGACAAATTCCAGGTGGCCACCTGTAGGGTCTGTTATATTTAGAGTTTTCTGGAACACACATAATTATAAGGTTTGGCTCTCCTACAGTCCTTTGCTTGCCATTTCCCTTGTCTTTGAACCAAAACACAGCTCTTTCCAAGCTTGGAGCGTTGAGAGGGCCCTCTTCTTCCATTGGTGAAGGCAACAGGTTCACCACCGATCCACTCCCAGTGGCCAGCACGCACTTGGTCATTCAAACCTAATGTGAACCAAAAGAACGTGCCAATTACTTTTATTGCATTTATACTTAGATATCATATCCAACTATTGCTCTAAGCTCAGTTATCACATGCAAATGTGGGCCCAGGTTCTAAAACAAGGGATAGGAACTTGGAATACTCTAAGACACGAGGGGTCAAACGAATCCCAGTCCAATTCTAGCTCTACCACTTACTTGCTAGAGGAGCATCTTTGGGCAGGTTACTTAACCTCTCTGAGTTTTAGTTTCCTCATCTAAGGAATGAGCATAAAAATAGTACATCTAGGGTTGTTTGGAGGATTTCAAAAGATAATGCATGTAAAGCTCTTGGCATATATAAGTGTTTAATAAATGGCAGCTATTATTGTTATTCATATCATCCTACATGCAGAACTCCTATCACAGGGAAACAGATATTCTCTTGCCTGTTGTTCTTTCTCCTCATTATTTAAATATCCTGGTTTTCATATTTGAAAGTAGCTTACTATGTATTATTTTGAGTCCAAGGCTTAAGATGTTTCAATCTGCTACAAATCCAATAAAAAGCAGATTTTCTCGACTTGTCTCTCTACCTCCACTGGCAAATTTTGCAAATTACACTTTAATGTTGTAAAGCTTCTGTAATGTTTTCTTAAAGAAGCTTTCCCCCACTCTTTCATAACAGAAATAAAAAAGAATAAAATAAAAAGGAACCCCGTGCCACAGCATGATCCGACGTTCCCTAAATCAAATTTGACCATGAAAACAGTCCTAGATACGTAACATTTTACCTTCCCCCAACTGATTTGCAGTCAGTATTTTTGGGTGGAATCAAATGAAATACTTTTGGTTAGGAATGCCCTCCTTGAATTATTGATTAGATGACATTATGCCTAAGCATATTGTGAGGACAGAGCCTTGAAATGAGTCATTATGGATGTAGAGAAAACTTATCTTCCAGCTTGTCTCTTAATAGTTCATTTCAGAACTTAGGGACCCACCGAAAAGCCAAGAGAGGGAACTATCCCGATTCCCTCAAATACAATGTCTCTAAAGAGAAGTAGTGGGAACACTGACTTTGATGGGCCCTGAAAATTCTGTTTCTAAAGTGGTTTAAAAAGATTTGTTGGCCGGGCGCGGTGGCTCAAGCCTGTAATCCCAGCACTCTGGGAGGCCGAGGCGGGCGGATCACGAGGTCAGGAGATCGAGACCATCCTGGCTAACACAGTGAAACCCCGTCTCTACTAAAAATACAAAAAGAAATTAGCCAGGCGTGGTGGCGGGCGCCTGTAGTCCCAGCTACTCCGGAGGCTGAGGCAGGAGAATGGCGTGAATCCGGGAGGCGGAGCTTGCAGTGAGCCGAGATCGCGCCACTGCACTCCAGTCTGGGCGACAGAGCAAGACTCCGTCTCAAAAAAAAAAAAAAAAAAAAAAAAAAAAGATTTGTTATTCAGCTGGGTGTGGTGGCTCATGCCTATAATTCCAGCATTTTGGGAGGCTGAGGCGGGTGGATCACCTGAGGTTAGGAGTTCAAGACCAGCCTGGCCAACATGGTGAAACCCCATCTCTACTAAAACTACAAAAATTAGCCGGGCGTGATAGCGGACACCTGTAATCCCAGATACTCAGGAGGCTGAGGGAAGAGAATTGCTTGAACCCAGGGGGCAGAAGTTGCAGTGAGCCAAGATCGTGCCACTCTACTCCAGCCTGGGTGACAGAGTAAGATTCTGTCTCAAAAGAAAAAGATTTGTTATTATTGTTAAAATTATAGGAAATATTAAGACTTCAGAAAAGAGGGAATAAAATTAAAATCACCTATATTATTATTATGATTATTATTAGAGACAGGGTCTTTCTCTGTTGCCTAAGCTAGAGTGCAGTGGCACAATCAGGGCTCACTGCAGCCTCAGCTTCCTAGTCTCAAGCACTCCTTCCACCTCAGCCTCCCAAGTAGCTGGGATTATTATTAGCTGCCACCATGCCTGGCTAATTTTTAAGTTTTTCATAGAGACAAGGTCTCACTATGTTGCCCAGGCTTATCTCCAACTCCTGGGCTCAAGCAATCCTCCAGCCTTGGTCTCTCAAAGTCCTGGGATTACAGGCATGAGCCACCATAGCCAGCCTACCTATAATTCTTGACTGGAGGTAAGTCATTTCTAATTATTTGGAATATATATATGTAATATGTATAATTTATTTATATTTATACATACACCACATGCATAATTGCTTTCATTCTAAATTATTTCATACTTTATATGGATGTGGATCCTGCATTTTCACTTTAAATAGAATAAATAGAATTGCCATAGAATACACTTTACGTTTTATATGTAATATAATGTGCATCAACATATATTCGTTAAATGAATAAATAAACATAAGGCAATTTTTTATGTCTTTATTATTTAATGGCTTGCAAAAGCATTAAATCTTACATACTCCTTCATATGGCTGTAGTATAATTTATTTAACCATTCTTTAGTCGTAGCAACTTTTAATTTTTTACTTTTAGAAATGTTATTGCATTGAATTCTCTTGCCTGTCAATCTGACCACATCCCTATTTACTTCTTTGGGCGAGATGTCTAAAAATGAAAGTATTGTGCCAAAAAAAGGTTTAAGATGAGTTTTACAAGATAAATGGTTAGATCTATTGATTGCCTATTATTGTAAACCACAATCATTTGACCCATGGAAGGGAGTAGCAGGGTGGTGGTGCCAGTTTGTTTCATGTCCTTGCCTCCCTCCACAGTGCAGCACAGATACTTGCCTATCCAAAAGGACTTTCTCCCACCAATGTCCCAGAGCCATCGCATGTGCTGCCTGGAGAATACAGTTACAAGGTTGCCCATGTATCTACACGCGAATGAAAATGAGAGCATCAACAACAAGCAGTTAACATTTCTGCTGATATGAAATGCATAACAGAAATAAAAATAAGTTTAAAATACACAAAAAAGTATGTATTAAAAAGATCTTTCTAAGATTTTAATAGTGCAGTTTTATTTTAAAAGTGTCTGCAGGGTGGGGGTAGGTGGCATCAAAGAAAGTGATGGTTTATTATAATATCTGGGCTTTACAGCATAAAACATCAACAGGTTTTAAAACATAAACAATAAGTTTCAAACATCTTTTGGAAAATCAGCAATTGATTGCTTATAACAATTACATATTTAATGACAAAATACTATTCTTTTCGTAAGTTTATTTCTAGCTGGTATAAATTTGGCAAATACCAAGTTAATTTGATGAGTAAGGTAGCCCAAACTAACCATTTAGATAAAATTACTTCAGGTTTAAATTTGGAGCTTAGTGTGTTTAGCCAAATAAACATATTATTATGACTCCTTCATTATACTCAATGAAATGAGTATAGTCCCAACTGTCAAACCTTCATATAATGTGTAGAAATTAAAGCTCTTGTTTTTACAAACATATGTAAAATATTTTTTGCAAAACAGAATTTTTTATAAATTATTTTTGCAGCTAGCTGAGTTATTCCTAGAAGCAATATTTGATTGTGCCTAATTCCCCAGCAGTGCTCATTAAAACCTCTTTAAAAATGCTTTAAGTAAAAAGCCACTGAATAATTCTTTCTTTCTGTTTTAAAACTAAAAACCCAGAAAGTTTCAAACAAGAAACAAATACATCATGTATATATGTATCATAACATTACATTGTACCCCACAAATACACACAATTATTATTTGTCAATTAAACATAAAATTAAAATTTTAAAAATAATTTTAAACATTTAAAAAATCAAACAAGGAAAATAATAAATTAAATCACCATGATCTTTTTGCCTGGTTAATATCCATTGATATGAAAAGAAAAGTAGGAAACAAAATTAGCAACACATTAGATTAGATAGCTGTTGAATTTAATTTTATTTATTTTGCCTATGACTTTTCAAAATTCAGATCTATTTCTCTGCTTTTCCAGACTAGATATGGTAAACATAATTTGTCTATTTTTAAATGATTTTCCCCCACTAATAATAGTACTTTGCTGCTGTCTGATGCAATGATGATTTCTAGGCCTTCTTAGATATATGAGGCTCTTTGCCCCTCCACTGAATGGCCTTAGACAGCTGGATTGGGTTTTGTGACTTGGCTCTGACCTCATTATTGACTCTCAGCTCCTGTCTGACAGTTACAGTAAGTATGATGAGGCATCTCCTCTCCTCCCCTTCCCATCATATCCAACATGGTCATTCTAATGTGCTGTAGGCTTAGAACAAACAATATGAAACTTCTGTTAAATATAGGCTGAGGGAGGGCTTGAGGTACTGTCCCAGTCACTATGACATTTTGTACAGAGCATGAGAGACCAGGGTTCCACTTACTGATTACCCCTTAATTCCCTCACTGAATTCCCTAATTCTCTTACTGAACTAATTCGCTTACTGAAATTCCCTAACTTTGCAGCCTCAACTTCAGCATCAGGATGTAATGGGTTTTATTCAAGGATATTTAACATCTTCTCTAGCTTGAAGATTCCTGAAGCTATCTTTAAAACAAACTTGGTAAAATCCATTTTAGCTGCCCAAGTACAATTTTGGTTTTCTTTTTGACTCTCCAAAAAACAAGAAGTTCCAAAAGAGTGAGATGGGAAGATAGCTTTGCTTCAAGACAGGTAAAATGTTAAGAGCATAGTTATTCACAAAAGAAATATTTAGGTATTCATATGTTTAATATTTTATAAAAATATCACTCCTTTTATTTTATGCTCACATACATATAAAATATGGTGGGTATTATCTGTATAGGTGTACATATGGATATACAATTATAAATAGGTACACATACACAAATATTTGTGGTATAGAGTTAGAAACAGAAGCTTTAATATTTCTGGTTATAGAAATAAATATCTGCTTCTCTGAAAATTTTTTATTAAGTTTAGGTAGATTTCAGGGTAACTCTAAGCATAGGCCAGCAGGGGTTCCAGACACTCCTGTGGGAAAACAAAATGGTTTCATAGATAATGCTCTATAATAATAGAATTACCAAATGTACAATGACTGCCTGAGGAAATGAGCAGATGAGATTACAACATGTAAATTCAAGAAATGCATAATCTAGGAGTCTGGCTCCTTTGACTCAGAAAAATAATAAAACACCAATGGGGAGGAAAGAAGATTGGAGATAAAGGTCGAGTTGAGTTAGCAATCTGGTTAGGGACAAAGGATAAAGCAAAATTTGCTGTCCTTATGGAAATATGGGTGTTGCGGATGACCCTCTGTAAAGGACTTTCAGAAATATTTGTTAAATGAATGAATCTATAAACTAGGAATTTGATCATACCTTAGGTTCGCCTTGAAAGGTTAGTTTGATTCAAATCCAAAGGAAATTTAGGGGCCATAATTTAATAAAAATCTTAATACGTGTTTGCAGTGAGAGAAAAACAATTATTAACACATAATTTTGAAAATCTACTTTGGGTTACCTCAACACATAGTTAAAATACACATACTTGTCAGTACATCCATGATAAGAAACCCGCTATACTTAGGGGACCTGTTTTAGAGAGTATAATGATGAAAAACTAAATTCTATCTCTTTCATTTACTTCCTTGTATGCCTGTGAGCAAGTGATTTTGCTTCCTGGAACCTCTTTTTAAAATAAATCTGTAAACCTTAGATAAGAGAAGTGATGGAAGGACCAAACAAGCTAATACATGTGAAACAATTTCATATACTGTAAATATAAAAGTAAGACATTATTGACAAGGAGGCATGCAGACTACAGTTAGGCTAATATAAAAGGGTCATGGGTGAAGGTGCTTAAAACCAAGCTGCAGATGAAATCTCAGATTAAGTGCATGAGAAAGTACCTATGCTTTTAAATTAATTTAGACCTTAAGTTTATTATTGTGATGATCAAATGGTACAGTATTAATAGATACGTGAAGAACTCGTTGCTACTCACCAATAGAACCTAGTCACAATTATTAATAGACAGAACAATAAAATGAAAACAAAAGATGATGGGAGACTGATGTAGGTTTGTCAACATGAGGGCATCAACAATGTTATAAGTTGCTATTATTTCATAAAAAGTGGTTTTTGACAATGAAAAGCTGCACTATTGTAATCTCAGAATAAAGAACAGTCCTTTAAAAAAACACTTGGCAATCTGACACCACCATATATGACTGAATGGAAAGATATTTCTCAATACATACTGTCCTTATTTTTCTCATACGTTAAGAACCAACGAAAGCTTCATTATAGACCAGTTACTTGCATTGTCCTTTAAGAACCTTGGAAGATGTACAAAAGGTTGCTTCTAAACTTCAAGTTGGGAAGTTCTGTTCTGTTCATCTACATTTTATCAACAAATCCCAACAACCATTTAATCTTGATAACTTTGGCTGGAGTATAACTACTTGTTCCCTTAATTTTGTAAGCAAAGACACCATCGTATTCTCCCCCCATTGTTGCATACTGTAATCTTCTTCTTGCTAGTTTAGACAGCTTTTGATCAACATCAAAGCCCTTTCCTCGAGGAGGAAAAAAGACCAATACCACTACTTCTACTGGTAGAATGCATTAAGACAAACTAAATGACAAACAGTTAAGATGTCATTTTAACATCTTAACCATCTTAATGATGGGAGAATGTCTTATTTGTTCTTTAACATGTAGCACTATGGAAATATATGTATTTAAAGCAATTATTATTTGTAAAAATTTTAATATTTTATCTTATTTGATACCGCCAACTTATCAACAAAAAAAAATACTGAAAGCCACTGATTAACCTCTCCGGTGACTCTACTCGCAGTTAAAACATGAAATACACCAGTGAAGAAAAAGGTGGTTTCACCAGTTTTTAAACACACTTTTAAAACATTGTATTAACTTTTAAAAAAATCTAGGTATAATTTACATATAATAAAACGAATAGATTTTTAAATATTCAAATTGATGAGTTTTGCCAATTGTATATACATCCATTTAATAACCACTTAGAATAATACACTGAACACTTCTCTTACTTTAGAACATTGCCTCGTGCTATTTTCTAGCCATTCCACAATCTTACCAGATATAACAATTTTTTATTTCTAACAACATAGATTAGATTTTCTTATTTATATAAATGGAATCATATGATAAGTATTCTTTTGTGTAGGACTGCTTTCTCTCTATGTTCTATTTTTGATTTATCTACATTGTTGGAAGTTTCAGTAGTTTATTCCATCACTTATAAAATAATTTATCAAAAAAATGTATTCCCTTGTTGATGGAGAAAATATCAAGTATTTCTAAACATCAATAACAAAAAACATTGACCCAAATAAGTATTATTGTGAATAAAGTTACTATGCAATATTTTTATGAAACTTTTTTAGCATATATTTTTATTTCTTTTGGTCAAACACCTAGGAGTAGAATATATTAGGTCATAGGGTAGATGCATATAAATTTATAACAAACTGTTAGTTCTACAAAGTGATTGTACCATTTTACACTTCCACCAACACCACATGAGAATTCTATTTGCTCTATATCTTTATCAACATGTGGTATTGTCCACCATTGAATACTATGCAGCCATAAAAAAGAACAAAATTTTGTCCTTTGCAGGGACATGGATGGAGCTGGGAGTCATTATCTGTAGCAAACTAATGCAGGAACAGAAAATCAAACGCTGCATGTTCTCGTTAGTGGGAGCTAAATGATGAGAACACATGGACACATAGAGGGGAACAACGCACAGTGGGGTCTATTGGAGTGTGGAAGGTGAGAGGAGGAAGAGCATCAGGAAAAACAACTAATGAGTACTAGGCTTAACACCTGGATGATGAAATAATCTATACAACAAACCCCATGACACACATTTACCCAGGTAACAAACCTGCACATTTACCCGGGAACTTAAAATAAAAGTTTAAACATTAAAAAAAAAAATTGGATTGTCATATTTATAATTTTAACTATTATAATAGGCGTGAAGTGGTATTTCATTGTGGTTTTCACTTTCATTTACCTCATATGTAACAGTTTTGAGCACCTTTTCATTTATTTATTGACCAACTGGACATCTACTCTTGTGAAGACTCTAAATCATTCACTATTGTTTGAATTGCCATTTTGTCATTGATTTGTAGAAGTTGTTTATATTGTCTGGGTTTAAGACCTTTATCAGGTTTTTGATTTGAGAATAGCTTTTCCTGAATGTGGTTTGCTCTTTCATTTTCTTAATGGCGTCTTAGATGTGTATAACTTTTTAAATTTTATGAAGTACAAGATCTGATCAATAATAACCAGAGACTTCCCTAGTCTCAATTTCCAGCCATGGGGCATATTAGTCTAATTGTGTTGTCTGGATAATATCCAGATTGGCAAAAAAAAAAAAAAAAAAAAAAAAGGAGGGTCAGGGATCAGTATACATGCATTTTTAAAGTCCTTCTGGACTATATACATTGGTTGTCATTCTCTGACCACAAGTCATTCTTTACTGAATGTTCTGTTACCCAGTGAGCCTTTGTCTTACTTGTCCAGCTTTATAATCATTGCTGTATAATCGCATTGCTAGAGGCCTGATGCTATAAGGCTTTTCATTACTATATTCTTTCAATTAAATGGGCAGGAATTCTTATCATATAAAAAAAGAAACTGCAATGCTGCTGACTGAGAAAATCTCCTGATTTCCTCACAAAGACTGAGACAGAGAGAAAAAGAAAAGAACAGAAAAAGAAACATGGCAATGGTGCAGCTTTAACTGAAAAGAGCTAAGCCAAATACATCATCAAGGCCCATCACAAATCCATTCTGAACTAGGGAACTGCCTTGGGGCTCCTAAAACAAAGCCAGGCAGATATTAGGCACTCAATGCTTGTTGAATGAATGAAGCAGCTCTCCACTTCCATGAGAAAATAGAGAAATAGTGGAAAAGAAAACATCAACAAAATGTGCAATAGGGTTCCTTACTGTTCCCTGCAAGCTCGGGCAGCCGCATTCCAGGTGCTTTTCTGCTCTGTGATCAAGATGTGACAGTAGCCTGAGTGCTGGTGCCACCCGGCTGGACAGGATTTGTCTTCCACATCCTGAAAAATAGTTGTCTGTGTTCATATCATAATGGTCTTTACAATCTGGAGTTGGTTCAGCATAAGGAGCCCTAAGAGTTCCTTAACTTAAGTCAAGTAGTTTCGTCACCGCAAAGGGAGTCAGTCCTAATTCCAATTCTCCATCTTGAGAAACGCAATGGCTTCTTACAGAAAACACTACCACAGTCAGCAATGTTTCAATGTTACAACTTTGACATTCTGACAACCAAACAAAACAAGTAAACATCTTCTTAAATGGTATTGATTTAACTAACGTATTTTGTGATTTTTAAAAAGCCACTTTGGGCCATTGTTTCCTCTTGGCCTTCAAGTTATAACAATGGCAGGAAGATGTAGCATGGGTTGAGTCATGCACCAGATTGTTCCCCTTTATTAGCTTATCATAGAGCACATTGCGAGTAAAGGTGCTTGGCTGCTCAGCCTGTCTCCTACCTTGGTTTGGGGACTCCACGCTTTCCAGGCAATCCCATTGCACTGATACAGCTTCTGGATGCCTTCTTCAAAATGGAAGAGTCCCTTTAATTCCAGAGTGCAGTTCTTTGGAAATGAGGGCAACTGGTCCTTTGGGAAGGAAAGGCAATTTTGCAATTTAGAATTGACTTAAGGAAAGTTGCTCACACATTCACCTCCTTTGGGTTTTCATTTGTTGCGAAGCATTTGTGTTGGGTAAACGATCCCCCCAACCTTGGAGGCTATTTTGTGAATTAAGTGTGTTTATGGCCCAGCAAACAACTTGTTCTAAGGTGAATAAGAAGGAACAAAGATTTTCATACCTGTCTGGGGAAGTGTGAGTCAGTTGTGGATTCCACCTTATCTGCTTGAGGCAGTTCTGCCACTTTGATTGTCTTTTGTGGCTGACTAAGGATGGATACTTTGGCCTTCCTTTTGTGAGTTGGGAAACTGTCATCCTCCAGTTTCAAGGAAACTATCCCATGATACTTGAGGAAACCAACAATCAACAACAATAAGGAAAAAAACAAACACCAAGATAGCAAACAAAAAAATGAGCAATTCAAAAATTCAGTCAAAGCAAAAAGATAAGAGGATTTGTTTCTCTGAACACCCAAGCCTCTAATTTCAAAACAATTTTTTGAGAGATATATAAATATAAAAAATATAAAATAATAGTTTCATTAAATACTTGCATCCATAAATATAAGAAATTTAGCAAATCTGTGACTACACTTACATTATAGATGATGTCTGTTCCATTTCTATAAACAGAGAATGGATGAACCTGAAATTGACAGATAACAAAATATGAACAGAATCAGATTGACTAATAACTAGCAATAGGGTAAAACCACCAAAAAGATCTTGCTAATGTCTGAACAACTACAAAACACATGTATCTTAAGATTTCCCATGCCCATATCATTGGAATTTCAAAAATCACTAGGCCTAATCAGAATTTATGATTGTTGTGTGAATTCACACATACACAGTTCCAGTCAGGGAAAAAAATACATCTTTATTTTTAGTATATCTATAGTACACAGAGGTCCAAGAACACACACACACACACACAAACACACACACACGTGCATGTCATTGGTCAGAATGCTGTGTTAATAAGGTCAAAGCCATGGCTTCCACACCCAATTGCATCATTTCACCTCACTCTATTTCAGGGTCATAGATCATTTCCTATTTGTCTTGGTCACAAAAGGAATCAAAGCAGAAATCATACGGATGAATCAGCATATCTGTCACCTCAGTTAGTACAATTAAAGAAGCAAGGCAGCCTCAAGATCTTTGTATACAGAAGGCAATGCATAGCTGTGAAAGGAACAATGGCCCCCACTCACTATGAAAATCAAAACAGCTTCTTCAGTGTTTCAGAATATTTATTAATATCTTCCGATCCTTTTAATATGTATTCTGCACATCGATTCCCATAAGGTCCCCATCCTTACTGTTTTGCTATTCCCACGGGTCCTAAGCTTCCTTTGAGAAAGATGTGTAGACTCAGAGCCCCGCAGGGTGTCTCCCCCGGTGACTGCTAGCTGCGTGGAAGATGGAAGAGGTCTTCTTTCCAGATGGAAGGAACCAGAAGTGGTGGATGAGGAAGACCCTGGGGGCAGCAGACGCCAAATGCCCTTCTCCCATGTGCTGTGCTTACTTTGGTTGGAGGAATATGAAGGATGGCATTGTCCTGGAGGCATGCAAGATGGCAGGCGGTCAGTTCATTTTACACAAACAGATAAGGGATCACATTGACACAGCTCCTGGAGCAGCTTGTCATTAAACCTAGATGGATGGTTTTCCCACCAGATGTTGCCTTTTTGCCATTTGCCAGAAACTCCTTTACTCTTCATCAGTTTACATGCAGGAAAGCTGTGCCTGTCTGCACGTCTATTGAGTGATTATAAAGTCATGAAATCAATTTCATAAACCCCAAATGAAAATCACTGTTACGATTTTATAATCATATCACATACTGGGGGGAAAGTCTCACTTCTCTTATTATAGTATTCCCCAATATACAAGTTTATTCACTGATTAAGCATTCTTCCACAAGCACTTTACCATTTCCTAGAAGTAGAAACTGGAATTGTTTAAAGATGTCATAGAATTAAGGAGTATTTATAAAACATTTCACTTAGTTGCTACAGAACAAAGACCCAGTAAATCTTAATAGAGCAGCTCCTATTGGAAACCTCACCAATTAGTATTTCTGGGAAGGCATAAAACATTTGAGGGCAAAATGTTTGTCTGGGTATTTTATATTTCATATACAAGGTATGTATATCATGTATTTTGTGTACTTCATGTGACCACAAAATTCTACTGGAAAATAAATGTGGTGAGGAAAGGTAGTGGGGAGAGATGTTGCAGAAATGTGGATATTATAAAGAAAAGATGGGAGGGCCCATTTTTTTTTTATAGCATAAGAAAGAGAAGAGATTTCCAGGCAAGAGAAAACTACGGACCATAGGGCATGACAGGTATAAAAATGGGAGTGTAAGATTCAGTACGGTACAAACACTTGTCAAATGCTAAAAAGACAAGTAACTAGAAGGCATTTGGTGGAAAAAAATCAGAGCACCAAAGCTCTGGCTTGTCTTTATTTTATTTAGTTCACAGGTTGTTCTTTAGCATAGACAATCCAGGACCTGTTTGGCGCTGCCATCCAAAGTCATTCATTAATATTCTCCAGCTGCTCCCAAATTCCCAAGCCAGCTGCATCTTTCACATCTATTTTTTTCCAATTCCTTCCTCTCTTAGAGTTTTCCTGGTCACACTACAGTGGGGGCTCAGATTTTAGGCATTAAGAGTGCTCTTTAACAGAGGAAGATAATTAGAGCTCTACAGACTCTGGGGGAAAATAATTGTCGATAGATTCTCACCAACACTATTTCCCCCTCGGTGAGAACAACAAACGGGTAGAAAAAAAACAACTACGGCACTGACTTGTTGCTTTTCTCAAGTGATCATTCTTAGCAGGAGGAAAACCACATGAAGCAGAAACCAGAATAAAGGGCCTACATCACGACTGAGGGTGCTTTCTTGACAAGAAATTAAGCATTTTGATTTTAAGGTGTTATCAAGCACGCTGGCTGTTGAAGGCAAGAGCTACGGCGCCAGGACCGCTCCTGATTTCAAGATGAGGATCAAAAGAATACCTCCTTTTGAGTCCAAAATTTTCACTGCAGCTTTTGTCTTTGTGCCAAGAACTGCATTCACAGGGGAGTTCAGAATTACTTCAAAGACCTCATCATCTTCCTCTAATCCGTCATAGGTAATTGCTATATTCCACATCTTAGTTGACATTCCTACAAGAAGTAAACATTTTAATTACTCTTTAATTGCTATTTCAATCACCTAGGTGTCAGAGAAATATATTAATTAACATGTCTACAGCTAGACTGCAGTAGCCCGAGTGAGCTATTGTACTGCTACCAACTCACTGAAGTCCTGCTGTTCTCCCAAATAATATGAAAAGACCACATTTGTTCCTGGACAATGATGATTCCGTTTAAATGCAAACACTGTAACAAAAAAGTAAGCTGCATTATGTGAGGGATGAAAAAAAATGGTTATTAGATGAGATCCAAGACTTAATTATTTTCCCAACCTGTCCCTTCTCTTCTTAAGAATAAACAAGTATTGCAATCTTAAAATCTTATTAGTTTAAAAAATCTTAAGCTGTTGATGCAGACAGAAGTGATTATTGGATGGTACTTCATGCTATTCATGCAACCCTTGAAATGATTGATTTCTTAATCATTTCTAAAGACAGCTGCCTGCATCGGCTTCCCCACTTCCTGAGATCTTTCTAGCCCACAAAGGCTTTTTCTGACGATGTAATACTCAGTAGTTTGGTATCCTCCTAGACAGACTTTATGGGTCGGGGGTTCTAGAAATAGAGCCCTTTTTTCCCCTCTTTCTGGCTGCCTCTATTCATGAAGTTACAGTCAAGCTTGGTTCACAGTAACTTTGCGAACTTAATATTATACAAAACAGTTTTGACATTACAAACATATCCCAGCCATCCTGTCACCACCAAGATGGGAAACAAAGCAACCCCAGATATACAAAATATTAAGACTGGAAGGAACTTCTGAGATGATCTCATCCTGACCAGTTTCCATGATGTGGATCATAGGATATCCCCTGAGTTTATTTAGAAGAACAAGTGGTGGCAGGAAGTAAAGGGAATACTTTTTAGTGGAGAAAGAAGGCTCAAGTTTAAGAGGAATAAACACAGTAAACTTATGATTTAACTTTTCTGAGCTAAGTTGGAAAAGCTTACTCTGCCATTTGCTCATTGGCTATTTCAGTGTTTTCACTCCCTTAAGCCTCCCATATAATAGAGTTAAACTTTTTCAAAAGTCTTCTCTTAAAAATATAACTTGGCCAGGTGCAGTGGTGATCACCTGTAATCCCAGCACTTTGAGAGGCCAAGGTGGGTGTATCACTTGAGCTCAGGAGTTTGAGACCACCCTGGCCAACAGAGCGAAACCCCATCTTTACAAAAAACAAAAACAAAAACAAAAATTAGGTTGGGCGTGGTGGCGAGTGCCTATGATCTCAGCTACTCAGGAGGCTGAGGTGGGAGGATCACTTGAGCCCAGAAGGTCAAGGCTGCAGTGAGCCCAGAATGTGTCACTGCACTCCAGCCTGGGCAACAGCTCCAAAAAACGCCTCTTTTACCTTGCAGGTTGCCTTCTACAGACTTATACCTCTCAACTGTCCATCTATACAGTGGCCTCTTTCTTGAAGGTATGCCTCACATAGATATCATGATCTAATCAGTCTCTTCAATTCTCAACAGAGGCCAATGGAAAGGTGAAGGTATCCACTTCTTCTACTTCTGGCTGGCTGCACTTAGAGGGGAAAAATTAGGTGTATTCAGAATAATTGTATTTTATTTAAAAATAGGCTGACAGATAGTTTTCAGTGCTGAGTTCTTAAATCAATTACGTTCACAGTCTTTGCAAAAGCAGTTGAAGCATCTAGTATGTATAATAATACCATACAATTCCCATCTCATGGATGGATAAATCAATACATCAAAATATATATTTTGTAATTATGATATGCTTATCTTTGCATTAGATGCTATGGAGAATACCAGAGGTGTAAAACAAGTCAAGCCCTGATCTAAAGGAGCTTAAAATCTTTTGGAGGAGACAGAAGCAAAACCAGAAAAGTCAAATAATTATTGAAAGCTATGTATGTTTAGCTACTAAAAGATACAGAATAGATGGTTGAGCCTATATAAATGTGGGCTTTAGAAGTGAAAGGATTAGGAGGGAAGAAATGGGAAAACAACATAAGCAAAGACAGGAAGATAGCAAAGTAGAGGTCTTGACTAGGGAAGGGTGAATGAATTAGCTGTCTGGAATAGAGAGGTTACATGGGTGGACAGGAGGCCATAAGGCTGCAAAGATCATTTGTAGCCAGACTGCAGAGAGCCCTGGACACCTGGCCAGATTCAGACTTTACAACATAGGCAACAGGGAAGGTTCTTGAACAAAGAAGTCACATGCTGAAAGTGGATTAGCAAAATGAACCTGAGAGTGTTATGTGAGAAAGTTTGGAGACCCAGGCAGAGAGACAGATAGGCTAGAAAAGTTTGGAGACCACATAGACAGCTGCTGTAATACAATTGGCATGAAAAGATAAGAGGTGGACAATGAAGAAAGCATTTGAATAATATGATTATTAATATTTGGAGAACTGTTTTAACCCTCAAAGACCATAAAGTTAAGCATTATGTTAATAAAATCCAATACAAAAAATATTTCCAACTCCCAACCAACTCCCTTAAGGTTAATTTTTAAAAGTTATAGTACCCCCCAACCAAAACAAACAAACAAACAAACAAAAAACTTAAGGTTTTTGTTGGACCTTACAGGATAGAACCAGATGGGTAGGGGTTAGAGAAAATATCTTTTGAGTTTCATTTAAGTGCTTCTGATTTGTTTGTGTGCATTCCAACTTGGTTTCTATGCCTACCAGGTGTGCACAGAGGACTAACTCTTCAGGTTAATGAGATTAGAAGTAAAAACTTTATCATTTTTCCCTTCCTCTTTCACTTCCAAGGTGCAAAGTATTTGCTAAGTCCCTGAGATATACAAGCATTTTCAGAAGGCTTGGACTGGCTCCCTGTTCCCACAAAACAAAAGGTGCTGAAGAGGAAAGAGAGGTGTCACTTTATGCAGACATATTCCACTTGACAGAGTAGGTGAGTTCCTGGATATTTTCCTGCAAAACAGATTTCTGTATTGAAAGACATCTTCTCAATATTTTTTAGTAAATGCCACATTAGAGATCTGTTCCCTTGGAAAACATTTTGACTCTAGGGAATGATGAAGTATTAATCAAGAATGCTGCAAGCTTTTCAATAATGCATATTTTAAAGGAAAACAATCATGTTCTTAGGAGTATTTTTATATCCACTCAAGACTAGTCACAATAGCTGAATGCAAAGTAGTTAGGGTTTGTTTTTGTTTGCTTGGTATTTTTTTGGTTTGGTAGCATAGTCTCAACTTCAAGACAAGCTTCCTTCCAGCTCCCACATAAGAGTTCTCAAACCTTATGGCATCCCACTGTCTTCGGTTGTTCACTCTGTTTCTTTACCCAATCATGGAAGCTGCCATTTTAAAAGAAACAAATTGATTTCCCTTGGTAAAATGGGTTGGTATGGGGACAGGGACACCAGACCTAGAAAGAGGCAAGGATTAACAAGACAGGAGTAAATATTTACTAAACCTGTGGACATGGAGAACTTCAAAATTCTCTAAAGCAAGATTTCAGTTTGTAAAACTGCTTTTGGGTTAATAAATTCCAAAACAATGAACAGCCAATTGGTTTTTTCTTAATTTATAAGACATGCTTATATTATTTCTTAAATTGTCTAAATAATATCTAAAATCTAAGATTATGTAGAGCCCCCAGAAGTCATTAGTATCTATTCAACACAGCATGTGAGCTCTTTTAGACAAATGGGTATTTATCTTATCCAGTAGAATCTCTAAGAGGTAGATTTCAGAGTCTCTTCTAGTGTGACACATTCTAGTTCCTATCAATCCAAACAGAGCAACTGATGGGCTGCTGGAAACCTACCAGCAGCCAAAATTACTCCTGATCTTGTAACAAACAGACCTCAAATTATGAAGATGACATATGGCAAAGACTCAAGAAATGGAAAAGTTGGAACTGCCTTAACATGAAGTAGGAAGGGACATGGTGCAAATCATCTCACCCTTTCATTGTAGGGATTGTAGGGTTGGCCACAAGAGCCTGTACCAGCGTGGGAGTAAACGGCACATAAATAACAGGAATCTTTCCCATATATAACAGGATCTCTTCCCGCAAAAGGAGGTCAGCTGGAGGAACCAGCTTATCTGAGTTAGAATGTTAAATATCACAGGAAGGAGGCCAAAAACAAAATACAGATTTTTGCATGTTGAAGTGAAGGTTCACTGTTATAGGTTGAATTGCGTTTCTGAAAAATCAAGTCCTCACTCCCAGTACCTCTGCATGTGACCTATTTGGAACTAGGGTAATTACAGGTATAATCAGTTAACGTGAGGTCACACTGGAGTAAGGTGGGCTCCTCATCCATTATGACCGGTGTTGTATAAAAAGGGGGACTTGGCTGGGCGCAGTGGCTCATGTGTAATACCAGCACTTTGGGAGGCTGAGGCAGGCAGAGCACGAGGTCAGGAGTTCGAGACCAGTCTGGCCAATATGGTGAAACCCCATCTCTACTAAAAATACAAAAAAATTAGCCAGGTGTGGTGGTGCGCACCTATAGTCCCAGCTACTCGGGAGGCCAAGGCAGGAGAATTGCTTGAACCCAGGAGGCGGAGGTTGCAGTGAGCTCGCGCCACTGCACTCCAGCATGGGTGACGCAGCATGACTCCACCTCAAAACAGAAGAAAAGGGCGTGGGAGGGGGCGCTTTCTAACACAGACATGCACACAAGGAGAACACTACGTGAAGATGAAAGCAGAGATGGGGGTGATGCAGCAGACACTAAGAATGCCAGAGTTTTCCACCCAGCCACCAGAAGCATGGAAGAGAGGCCTGGAATTGATTCAGAAGTAATCCTTCATGCTGACACCTTGATCTTGGACCTCTAGCCTCCAGAACTGAGACACTCGATGTCTCTGTTTCAAGCTACCCAGTGTTTGATGCCGTATTATGACAGCCTTAGGAAACTAACACAGTCCTCAAGCATCATGCTACTTGCAGTGAACTGCAGAAAGCCATTTTTCTGTGTTTGATGTTAAGATAGGCAATTTTGAGGTGGTGCTGGTACTTAGGCCATTTTCTTTTGCCTTTGCTCAACCCTTTATGAGTTAGTGGCAGATGATGTCAATAGTTTACACTTAGAGGAGTGTTCTCAGTGTGCAGAATATCTCCTTGGCAGGAAAGCACAAAGCCAGAGTCCTGTCTGTTTCTCCAGGCCCGTTGTATTTGCTGCTCCCAAGCCCCCACATTTGACTCAGATCCATCTGAAACCCCAGGGAAATAGAGAGTGACATTCAGTGAGTGAGGCAGAGCTACCTGTCCCATCCACAGAAGCCAGGGAAAGATGGCGGGGCTCCAGCCTCAGCTTTAGGCACAGTTCCCCAAAGGTGTGTTTGTGCTTTTGTGTTAGTCCTTCATCCTGGAGTTTTCTTCTTCATCTAAATGCTAAAATACTGCCTCCCCTGGGAAATCTTCCAAGATTTCTCTTAGCCCGAACAACAGCTCATGTTTTGGGTTCCAGTGCACTATCAGTGAGTGTTTTCTTGTTTTTCTCACACAATGGAACACCCTTGAGAGCAAGTACCAGCCTTTTTTTTCCCACTTGCACCTAGCAAAATTTTTCCACAAATTTAAAACAAAGTAAGTGCTACTTAACTAAATAATAATTTCCCCTGGAATCTCCTAATATCAACCTATTCCATGAGGGATCATTTAGAAATGCCCTTTAGAAATCCATATAAACATAACATTCTGAAAAATTTCATAAAAAATCTGAGGCAATTAAACTATAACAACTTTGTATTAGAACTTCAAATAATTTCTAAATGACCGTATTTTTTTCTGGATTGTCTTGGATGTTTGCTTTGATAGCTCATATTTATTATCATCTTTCTTCTCATTTGAAATCAAAATTCACTTGTTATAAAAAATAATAATAATAAGGGCAAAACCTGAAATCCAAACACCTCTCTTTTAGAGTGGGGTGGTATGGCTCCCTGAGGAGTTTTTAGTTGGCCAAAGTTGTGTAATATTCTGTCTTCTCTACAATCTCCAGACATGACTACAAAAACAAAAAACAAACAACAACAAAAAAACACACACACATAAAACAAACTGCAGACACAAAATGTACCTGGGTCAAACTGAATCAGTTTAGATGGAGTCACAGTGAAATCTTTTCCAACTGCAGCTGACACTTGGTTGACCTTAGGAGGGAAAAAAAAATCTTTTAAAAATAAGGATAAATATTCTACAATAGAGAAACAGCTATTCTCCCTCACACTAGACTAAACTCATGCTCTTAAATCTGTTTTTAATATTAAGTAGGGCTTTTAAAAACATTATATAAGCCATTTGGGATCCAGGCAACATGGATTTTCCTTAAAGTTGACTCTTTGCTAGGCTAATATCAATGGAAAGGAAAGCTTTTGTTTTGTTTGGTTTTTCCTTTATAAATGATTTAGTTATTGAAGAAAGGAACATGAATTTTAAACTATATTTTTGTCTTTGTTGCAAGCACAATTTTATTACCTTCCTTCTACCCCAATTTGGTTTTAAAATAGTCCCTCAAAAGAAAAGGAGGGAGAAAATTGAAGAGGAGAAGAAAAAGCAGGTAATCCTGACAACCCGTGTGATGATCTGTCAGCTAGCTTGGAGGCATCCTGCAAGCTCCAGGGCACTGAAAGCCTTTAGACTAGATTAACTCAAACACATCTGGTTCATTTTCCTGTCTGGATGAAACCGTCACTCTTCACAAACTTGAAGGAGAGTTTTGTGGGACTGGCAGACCTGGTGAACAGCCAGACAAAGGAGATCCACACCCCAAACCAAGGACTTTCAAGGACCCCGTCAAGTAGGTGTTTTAAAACAAACAAACAAACAAACAAACAAACAAAAATGCCCTGGTCTAAGGAGACTATTGATACACCCCTGCTTCTCAGCTCCAGCTCCAAGGCTAAAAACCAAAGAGGCAATTTTAGTGTTCTGAAGTCATGGCCTTGAATTGCACCCAAAGGGTGCCCAAACAATGTTAAGAAGTGTCCTTGGGCCAGCACAGTAGCTCACGCCTGTAATCTCAGCACTCTGGGAGGCTGAAGGGGGTGGATCACCTGAGGTCAGGAGTTCAAGACCAGCCTGGCCAACATGGTAAAACCCCATCTCTACCAAAAACAAAAAAATTGGCCAGGCGTGGTGGTGGCTGCCTGTAATCCCAGCTACTGAGGAGGCTGAGGCAGGAGAATAGCTTGCACTTGGGATGTGGGGGTTGCAGTGAGCTGAGATGGTGCCATTGCACTCCAGCCCAGGTGACAGAGTGAGATTCCATCTCAAAAAAAAAAAGCGTCTTTGTCTTTGGCTGATTGGAAAAATAAGTCATCAAATGAGAACCCTGTGCAAACATAACGGCAGCTGTTATTTATGCATATTTTTTAGATGTTTAAGATGGTCAGGTACGTGGGATATTTCTGTACCTTCTTACAAAAGAATGAAGTGCATAATGAAAAGCTGAAAAATTCCTACTTCTATGGCCTCAGACGATATGTCCATTTCAAATCAAAGGCCCCCTCACATATTAATTGGTTAGCAGTAGAAACATTTTGCTGGAAAAGGGTATTACTTCCTAAGCTTCCATTTGCTCTTTGTTGACAATGCCAAGGCTCCTCTGGAATCACCTTTCATTGTGAAAAGGCAGCCTATTGTACACCTGTATCCGCCATATGCTGGAAGTTGCATTTCCCTGCATGGCTCTTGCACGTGCAATTACCTAGTATTTACTACCACTGGGTTTACAGAATCCTATGTGGGAAAAGAAATGGTCTGAGGTAAGGTGGTTGGAGAAATCAGTCAGGTGAAGGTGCACAATTCAAACCAGGGCAATCCACACAGGGTGAAAGTACCACCTTGTTCCCTGTTCCCAGTCAAGCAGCCAAGCTTTAGTGTAAGACTGGAGGTTGTGCTCAGGGTAGAGTTGTCCTGAAAGACTCTGGGACTGTGCTTGATGAAGGCCTGCACACTCAGCTGGCAGGTTCGTTGTGCACTTTCAGCATAAATAAGCATAAGGTTCCATGTAACACCATGCCTGTTCTTTCTACCTGGCAAGGTGAACGGTGGCGTGGCCCAAAACTCCAGCCTAGAGCATATGGTGCTTTCTACGGAGGACTGGAGGATTATTAGAAAACCATCCAGGCAGATTCTTCCTTATTCTATAAGCAATCTTCTGGAAAACTATAGGGCATGCCAAGCTTTCTCCTGTCTTAATAACAAAAAAGTAACCAATAGATCTAGGAAGAACCTGTGTCCACTGGAAAGATAAATACTGAGCCTGGATATGGTCAAATTTATGTTCGCAGGCTTCTGAGGGTGACTTGAATTCATTATTAAATTGAGACTTGACAGAAATGGCCTTTTCCCCAGAAGCTAATACCGATGTCTTTTTCATCAGATGGGAGGTGGCGGGGGGTGGAGTCTTTACAGCTCATTCTCCATCATTAGTGTGTACAAGTGTTTCATGCTCTCATTCTCTTGAAGCGCTCTTGTTATAATGACTCCTAAAAAAAAATTCTTCAATTCTAGAAGCATAGGTTGTGCTTCATGGGTCACATCAATGAAAAGAAATAGCAAGCTGACTGATCTAGAAGTGGCTACCTGAAAATTCTTTATATTTCAGGGTGCCTGTATTAGTATATGCTCTCCTAATTTTGTATGGCTTGGACAACTCTTAAGATAGATGGGTTTAAGCTGCTTATTTGCCTCATCAACTGAGCCCATGGGAAGTCACTGAGGTGCATACTAAGAGAAAGCCTCTTGGGACTGAAATTTGCTCTGGATACCCCACAGAATGTATTGCATACAATGTCTCTTTCTAAAGCAGAGTTCAGCCCAAGTTCACAAAGTTGAATATAGCTCCCTGTGAAATAAAACCTCAAAGTTTAAAGAGTTTATAAAAACAAATACCAGCTTTCAAAATCAAAAACGGATTTTAAAAATTAATATCTCAGCCAGGCACAGTGGCTCACACCTGTAATCCCAGCACTTTGGGAGGCCAAGGTGGATGGATTGCCTGAAGTCAGGAGTTAGAGACCAGCTTGGCCAACAAGGTGAAACCCCATCTCTACTAAAAATACAAAAATTAGCAGGGTGTGGTGGCAGGTGCCTCCAATCCCAGCTACTCAGGAGCCTGAGGCAGGAAAATCACTTGAACCTGGGAGGTGGAGGTTGCTGTGAGCCAAGATTGCACCATTGCACTCCAACCTGGGCAACAAGAGCGAGACTTTGTCTCAAAATAATAATAATAATAATTCTTGTGCTAGCTTCAGCAACACATACACTAAAAAATCATATCTCAGAATTTATGAAGCTAGATGATGGATGGAGGGACAAGGAGGTTTTGTGGTTAGAATCTTTAGAATAGTAGGATCTCCCTACAATTTGAAATTTCCTTGGTCACTCTGAATTTTTCTAAAAAAATATAATGAAAGACACCAACCAGCAACATAAGTTTTAGCTTGATAATTTACATTTCAGAGTCATTACCTTTATACCCACAAAGGCCGAGTCCATGGAATATCCCCTTCTGATAATTTCCAAGGGCAACACACCCACATTCTCACAGACTTCGTATTCGGTCTGTGACCATTCAATATGAGACCACTTCAGTTCCAAACTGTGCGTGAAAGGAAAAGATAAATCATAAGAATGCATAGTATATGCCTGTAGGGATTCTCCACTGAGCAGACTGAGTGGAAAAAGATGGTTGATCAACCTCCACCAGTGATGGAAATTCCTTACGCTTATTTGATACATTTTGGTTCACAAAGAATTCATACTAACGTTATCTCATTTGATCCTTACAACAACCCTGTAAGGTAGACAGAGTAAGGATTAGAATTCCATTTTACAAATGAAGAATCTAGGGTTAAAAGGCTGCTGAAGTTCCCACAGATATTTACAACTAAAAGGGGACTCAATCTTGAATGTTTTGAAGGGAAAGGAACCAGCAGTTAAGTTCAAGGAGACATTCCTTTTTGGAAAAGACACTGATACGAAGTCTTCTATCTTATCATTTAGATAAGGATAATTGGTACAACAAGAACAATTCCGGACAGAGATCTTCTCTGAACTTGGGTTCAGTTTAATAACAAAATATTCTTGAGGATGTGCTTAGTAATTATGTGTTTCATAAGTGTTATTTGTTTCTCTTTCTGTGCATAGAAAATGACTCTACTGGTATGAGGCTTGGATGCAACTATACAACTAAATAAACCTGATAAATAGAGGATGGTCTTTTTTTCTACAATATATTTAGTGAGTCCAACATTTGGTGGAAATTGTCTTCTTTAATCTTCATCTAGAGAGGAACATTTTTTTCCAAAAACAAACAAACAAACAAACAAGACTCAGAGAGGTTAAGTAACTAACTTAAAGGCAAAAAGTCATGACAAAGCTAAGAGCAGAGATGAAATCCAAGCATAAATCTAATGCCAAATCTTCTATCCATCCTCTACCATTTCTCTCCCCAACTGAAGTTCTTCGTGACTGTTTTGTGAGCTCAAGCAGAGCAATACAGTTTTATCTTTACCCAGAAACATTTTGCTTTATGAGGTCTTGGCTTTTTTTTTTTTTTTTTTTTTTTTTTTTTCGCCATCTGTAACCTTACTATAGAGCAGGATAAAAGACACAAGAAACCTTCGCCATGATTGTTAACTGCACCTCCGTTGTTTTCGTTTTATTCAGTTGCCTTTTATTCTAAATTTACAAAATCCTCAGTGGTTGCCTTACTTGTACTTCCCAAACTTCTAGTCAGATTCAGACTCTTTCCTCTCGACTTTTAAGTTTATTTATTATAATTTCTTTCTTTTTTTGTGGAACTAGAAATTCTGGGTGCTACCATATGGAACATGGGTTCACACATTTAACACACTCTCCAGGCATTCCTGGGGCCATTCATATTAGGGAGGAAGTCTGTCTTCAAATAACCACTGTGTCCACACTGATCATGTGTCAAAATCACGTTCTATGGATTAAGCTCACCAGCCAGATAAACTCAACAGCATAGGTTCATAGCTGAGCATCATGGGCCAGGGGGCAAGGGTAGGGTGAGACCATGGAATTATCACAGGGGCTCATGAATCTATGTAAACATACATGTTTATTCAATCAGATTTAAAATTTATTGCCCCTGAGTTTCTTGCTACTTCATATTAATAAAATTTTAAACATGAAAACAGTATCCT